>NC_143134.1:600000-1200000 GCF_059928025.1 Delphinapterus leucas
ACCCATGGATTTATATGTCTCCATAAGAGAATCAAGCGTGTGTACAGCTGCATGAATGCAGCAGAGAAAATCCGATAAATCCTATTATCAAAATGAATTACAAAAACAAAACACAATGACAGTGAAATAGAGAGCAATTCTTAAATAATTCATTCAGGGCTTGTGATGCAACCTGGATTTACCTCATCTACACCCAGAGCTGAGTGAGACATAAAGTTGGACACTTCGGGCTGATAGCATTGGTGAGGTTCGATGAGCAAATGCAGACCATTTGAAGTCATACTGCATGGTACCCATTCCATGGGTCCCAACTCTCCAGGTTTAAGCGATTCTTCCTTCAGCTAAAACATGCATGGGAAACCCACAGTATGGTGCACCGTGTGACCGGGAAACGTTTTCAAATGCATCTCAGTTTTCGTCCCCTTTTACTCGGGTTCACAATTCCAGACCCTTTACTAACACTCTCCCCACTTGGAGAGTCAGTGCCTTTAACCTCCTGTTTGGCACAGTTTGCAATTTCTGCGCAAGATGAACAGGAATAGGGAGAACCAATGAGAGACTAGCTGTAGGTGTCTGCACGGGCAAATTTAACGCTCATTTCCCACCAGGAAGAGGAATTAACCGAAGGCTCAGCATGCTGTGCCGGAACCAGTTTAGGGCCTGAAGCAATCCTGAGGGTTTGCGGCCAGCTCCCAAGAAAGCGATTTGAAGAAAGGAGCTCCGGGGCACTGTAATTCAAAACCTGCAGTGTTGTAAATGACAGCTATCGTCCAAAAATATATTGAAGGAAGGCTGCGAAGAGGACTTGAAAGCGGAGCAGAATTTCAGGAAAACGATTTCATGGGGTAGACTGGAATTGCATTTAAAGCATAGGAAAAGAGGCAGAACGTCGACAATAATGCACTTGGCCAAAAAGAGCGTATGCGTTTTTTCCTGAATATATTCAGGAAAAAACGCATACGCTCTTTTTGGCCAACCAAGCAAGCATGTTAAAGAAATCTGCAGTACAATGAAGTCTCACTGCCCCCCGGTCAAAAGGGCCATCTGAAAAAAGTGTAAAATCCAGAAATGCAGCACAGGCCATGGAGAACAGGGAGCCTTGTTATGCTCATGGGTGGGATGTAAATTGCCAACAGCCACTCTGCAGAAGTGTATGGTGTTTCCTGAAACACCTAAAAAACAAAGCAACGGAGCCTACGGCACTTCCACTTATGGTCCTATAGCTTAGGGAAATTAAAATCAAAAACACACAGCCACGCCAAAGTTTCAGACGGCTCTGTTTACAAGAACCTCGTCTACGGTACAAGTTAAATATCCCAGAAAGCGAAAAATGGATAAAGAAGTTGTGGTACGTACGTACAATGGAATATCACTCACCAATGAAGTCTATGTCATCTGGCCCGTCGTGGCATAATGAGTGGATTCAGGTACGATGATTCTAAGTGAAATAAGTCACACAGAAAATGAAACATCATAATATATCACTAATACACCGAATGTAATCTTGGCTACACATGAACTGAATTACAAAACAGAACAGGGTCTCAAATTTAGAAAACCAACTTATGTTTGCTTAAGGGGAAAGGTGAGTTGGGGTGCTGCATAAAACCAGAGATAGAAATTAGCACAGATACCATTCCATACGTCAAATATGTAATAGTCAAGACCTACCCCTTGCTCAACGAAATGGGCTAAACACCCTATATTCAACGCCTAGGAATACACCTGACTAGTAAGAATCTTCAAACCCATGGATTTATATGTCTCCATAAGAGAATCAAGCATGTGTACAGCTGCATGAAGGCAGCAGAGAAAATCCGATAAATCCTATTATCAAAATGAATTACAAAAACAAAACACAATGACAGTGAAATAGAGAGCAATTCTTAAATAATTCATTCAGGGCTTGTGATGCAACCTGGATTTACCTCATCTAAACCCAGAGCTGAGTGAGACCTAAGGTTGGACACTTCGGGCTGATAGCATTGGTGAGGTTCGATGAGCAAATGCAGACCATTTGAAGTCATACTACATGGTACCCATTCCATGGGTCCCAACTCTCCAGGTTTAAGCGATTCTTCCTTCAGGTAAAGCATGCATGGGAAGCCCACAGTATGGTGCACCGTGTGACCGGGAAACATTTTCAAATGCATCTCAGTTTTTGTCCCCGTTTACTCGGGTTCAGAATTCCAGACCCTTTACAAACACTCTCCCCACTTGGAGAGTCAGTGCCTTTAACCTGCTGTTTGGCACAGTTTGCAATTTCTGCGCAAGAGGAATAGGAATAGGAAGAACCAATGAGAGACTAGCTGTAGGTTTCTGCACGGGCAAATTTAACGTTCATTTCCAACCAGGAAGAGGAATTAACCAAACGCTCAGCATGCCGTGCCGGAACCAGATTAGGGCCTGAAGCAATCCTGCGGGTTTGCGGCCAGCTCAAAAGAAAGCGATTTGAAGAAAGGAGCTCAGGGGCACTGTAATTCACAAACCTGCAGAGTTATAAATGACAGCTATCGTCCAAAAATATATTGAAGGAAGGCTGCGAAGAGGACTTGAAAGCGGGGCAAAATTGCAGGAAAACGATTTCAGGGGTTAGACTGGAATTGCATTTAAAGCATAGGAAAAGAGGCAGAACGTCGACAATGATGCACTTGGCCAAAAAGGGCGTATGCGTTTTTTCCGGAATATACGCATACGCCCTTTTTGGCCAACCAAGCAAGCATGTTAAAGAAATCTGCACTACAATGAAGTCTCACTGCCCCCCGGTCAAAAGGGCCATCTGAAAAAAGTGTAAAATCCAGAAAGGCAGCACAGGCCATGGAGAACAGGGAGCCTTGTTATGCTCATGGGTGGGATGTAAATTGCCAACAGCCACTCTGGAGAAGTGTATGGTGTTTCCTGAAACACCTAAAAAACAAAGCAACGGAGCCTACGGCACTTCCACTTATGGTCCTATAGCTTAGGGAAATTAAAATAAAAAACACACAGCCACCCCAAAGTTTCAGACGGCTCTGTTTACAAGAACCTCGTCTACGGTACAAGTTAAATATCCCAGAAAGCGAAAAATGGATAAAGAAGTTGTGGTACGTACGTACAATGGAATATCACTCACCAATGAAATCTATGTCATCTGGCCCGTCGTGGCATAATGAGTGGATTCAGGTACGATGATTCTAAGAGAAATAAGTCACACAGAAAATGAAACATCATAAGTTATCTCTAATACACCGAATGTAATCTTGGCTACACATGAACTGAATTACAAAACAGAACAGGGTCTCAAATTTAGAAAACCAACTTATGTTTGCTTAAGGGGAAAGGTGAGTTGGGGTGCTGCATAAAACCAGAGATAGAAATTAGCACAGATACCATTCCATACGTCAAATATGTAATAGTCAAGACCTACCCCTTGCTCAACGAAATGGGCTAAACACCCTATATTCAACGCCTAGGAATACACCTGACTAGTAAGAAGCTTCAAACCCATGGATTTATATGTCTCCATAAGAGAATCAAGCGTGTGTACAGCTGCATGAAGGTAGCAGAGAAAATCCGATAAATCCTATTATCAAAATGAATTACAAAAACAAAACACAATGACAGTGAAATAGAGAGCAATTCTTAAATAATTCATTCAGGGCTTGTGATGCAACCTGGATTTACCTCATCTACACCCAGAGCTGAGTGAGACATAAAGTTGGACACTTCGGGCTGATAGCATTGGTGAGGTTCGAAGAGCAAATGCAGACCATTTGAAGTCATACTGCATGGTACCCATTCCATGGGTCCCAACTCTCCAGGTTTAAGCGATTCTTCCTTCAGCTAAAACATGCATGGGAAACCCACAGTATGGTGCACCGTGTGACCGGGAAACGTTTTCAAATGCATCTCAGTTTTCGTCCCCTTTTACTCGGGTTCACAATTCCAGACCCTTTACTAACACTCTACCCACTTGGAGAGTCAGTGCCTTTAACCTGCTGTTTGGCACAGTTTGCAATTTCTGCGCAAGATGAACAGGAATAGGGAGAACCAATGAGAGACTAGCTGTAGGTGTCTGCACGGGCAAATTTAACGCTCATTTCCCACCAGGAAGAGGAATTAACCAAACGCTCAGCATGCCGTGCCGGAACAAGATTAGGGCCTGAAGCAACCCTGCGAGTTTGCGGCCAGCTCACAAGAAAGCGATTTGAAGAAAGGAGCTCCGGGGCACTCTAATTCACAAACCTGCAGAGTTATAAATGACAGCTATCGTCCAAAAATATATTGAAGGAAGCCTGCGAAGAGGACTTGAAAGCGGGGCAGAATTGCAGGAAAACGATTTCAGGGGTTAGACTGGAATTGCATTTAAAGCATAGGAAAAGAGGCAGAACGTCGACAATGATGCACTTGGCCAAAAAGGGCGTGTGCGTTTTTTCCTGAATATATTCAGGAAAAAACGCACACGCCCTTTTTGGCCAACCAAGCAAGCATGTTAAAGAAATCTGCACTACAATGAAGTCTCACTGCCCCCCGGTCAAAAGGGCCATCTGAAAAAAGTGTAAAATCCAGAAAGGCAGCACAGGCCATGGAGAACAGGGAGCCTTGTTATGCTGATGGGCGGGATGTAAATTGCCAACAGCCACTCTGGAGAAGTGTATGGTGTTTCCTGAAACACCTAAAAAACAAAGCAACAGAGCCTACGGCACTTCCACTTATGGTCCTATAGCTTAGGGAAATTTAAATCAAAAACACACAGCCAAGCCAAAGTTTCAGATGGCTCTGTTTACAAGAACCTCTTCTACGGTACAAGTTAAATATCCCAGAAAGCGAAAAATGGATAAAGAAGTTGTGGTACGTACGTACAATGGAATATCAGTCACCAAGGAAAGCTATGTCATCTGGCCCGTCGTGGCGTAATGAGTGGATTCAGGTACGATGATTCTAAGTGAAATAAGTCACACAGAAAATGAAACATCATAAGATATCACTAACACACCGAATGTAATCTTGGCTACACATGAACTGAATTACAAAACAGAACAGGGTCTCAAATTTAGAAAACCAACTTATGTTTGCTTAAGGGGAAAGGTGAGTTGGGGTGCTGCATAAAACCAGAGATAGAAATTAGCACAGATACCATTCCATACGTCAAATATGTAATAGTCAAGACCTACCCCTTGCTCAACGAAATGGGCTAAACACCCTATATTCAACGCCTAGGAATACACCTGACTAGTAAGAATCTTCAAACCCATGGATTTATATGTCTCCATAAGAGAATCAAGCGTGTGTACAGCTGCATGAATGCAGCAGAGAAAATCCGATAAATCCTATTATCAAAATGAATTACAAAAACAAAACACAATGACAGTGAAATAGAGAGCAATTCTTAAATAATTCATTCAGGGCTTGTGATGCAACCTGGATTTACCTCATCTACACCCAGAGCTGAGTGAGACATAAAGTTGGACACTTCGGGCTGATAGCATTGGTGAGGTTCGATGAGCAAATGCAGACCATTTGAAGTCATACTGCATGGTACCCATTCCATGGGTCCCAACTCTCCAGGTTTAAGCGATTCTTCCTTCAGCTAAAACATGCATGGGAAACCCACAGTATGGTGCACCGTGTGACCGGGAAACGTTTTCAAATGCATCTCAGTTTTCGTCCCCTTTTACTCGGGTTCACAATTCCAGACCCTTTACTAACACTCTCCCCACTTGGAGAGTCAGTGCCTTTAACCTCCTGTTTGGCACAGTTTGCAATTTCTGCGCAAGATGAACAGGAATAGGGAGAACCAATGAGAGACTAGCTGTAGGTGTCTGCACGGGCAAATTTAACGCTCATTTCCCACCAGGAAGAGGAATTAACCGAAGGCTCAGCATGCTGTGCCGGAAACAGTTTAGGGCCTGAAGCAATCCTGAGGGTTTTCGGCCAGCTCCCAAGAAAGCGATTTGAAGAAAGGAGCTCCGGGGCACTGTAATTCAAAACCTGCAGTGTTGTAAATGACAGCTATCGTCCAAAAATATATTGAAGGAAGGCTGCGAAGAGGACTTGAAAGCGGGGCAGAATTTCAGGAAAACGATTTCATGGGGTAGACTGGAATTGCATTTAAAGCATAGGAAAAGAGGCAGAACGTCGACAATGATGCACTTGGCCAAAAAGAGCGTATGCGTTTTTTCCTGAATATATTCAGGAAAAAACGCATACGCTCTTTTTGGCCAACCAAGCAAGCATGTTAAAGTAATCTGCACTACAATGAAGTCTCACTGCCCCCCGGTCAAAAGGGCCATCTGAAAAAAGTGTAAAATCCAGAAATGCAGCACAGGCCATGGAGAACAGGGAGCCTTGTTATGCTGATGGGCGGGATGTAAATTGCCAACAGCCACTCTGGAGAAGTGTATGGTGTTTCCTGAAACACCTAAAAAACAAAGCAACAGAGCCTACGGCACTTTCACTTATGGTCCTATAGCTTAGGGAAATTTAAATCAAAAACACACAGCCAAGCCAAAGTTTCAGATGGCTCTGTTTACAAGAACCTCTTCTACGGTATAAGTTAAATATCCCAGAAAGCGAAAAATGGATAAAGAAGTTGTGGTACGTACGTACCATGGAATATCAGTCACCAAGGAAAGCTATGTCATCTGGCCCGTCGTGGTGTAATGAGTGGATTCAGGTACGATGATTCTAAGTGAAATAAGTCACACAGAAAATGAAACATCATAAGATATCACTAACACACCGAATGTAATCTTGGCTACACATGAACTGAATTACAAAACAGAACAGGGTCTCAAATTTAGAAAACCAACTTATGTTTGCTTAAGGGGAAAGGTGAGTTGGGGTGCTGCATAAAACCAGAGATAGAAATTAGCACAGATACCATTCCATACGTCAAATATGTAATAGTCAAGACCTACCCCTTGCTCAACGAAATGGGCTAAACACCCTATATTCAACGCCTAGGAATACACCTGACTAGTAAGAATCTTCAAACCCATGGATTTATATGTCTCCATAAGAGAATCAAGCGTGTGTACAGCTGCATGAATGCAGCAGAGAAAATCCGATAAATCCTATTATCAAAATGAATTACAAAAACAAAACACAATGACAGTGAAATAGAGAGCAATTCTTAAATAATTCATTCAGGGCTTGTGATGCAACCTGGATTTACCTCATCTACACCCAGAGCTGAGTGAGACATAAAGTTGGACACTTCGGGCTGATAGCATTGGTGAGGTTCGATGAGCAAATGCAGACCATTTGAAGTCATACTGCATGGTACCCATTCCATGGGTCCCAACTCTCCAGGTTTAAGCGATTCTTCCTTCAGCTAAAACATGCATGGGAAACCCACAGTATGGTGCACCGTGTGACCGGGAAACGTTTTCAAATGCATCTCAGTTTTCGTCCCCTTTTACTCGGGTTCACAATTCCAGACCCTTTACTAACACTCTCCCCACTTGGAGAGTCAGTGCCTTTAACCTCCTGTTTGGCACAGTTTGCAATTTCTGCGCAAGATGAACAGGAATAGGGAGAACCAATGAGAGACTAGCTGTAGGTGTCTGCACGGGCAAATTTAACGCTCATTTCCCACCAGGAAGAGGAATTAACCGAAGGCTCAGCATGCTGTGCCGGAACCAGTTTAGGGCCTGAAGCAATCCTGAGGGTTTGCGGCCAGCTCCCAAGAAAGCGATTTGAAGAAAGGAGCTCCGGGGCACTGTAATTCAAAACCTGCAGTGTTGTAAATGACAGCTATCGTCCAAAAATATATTGAAGGAAGGCTGCGAAGAGGACTTGAAAGCGGAGCAGAATTTCAGGAAAACGATTTCATGGGGTAGACTGGAATTGCATTTAAAGCATAGGAAAAGAGGCAGAACGTCGACAATGATGCACTTGGCCAAAAAGAGCGTATGCGTTTTTTCCTGAATATATTCAGGAAAAAACGCATACGCTCTTTTTGGCCAACCAAGCAAGCATGTTAAAGAAATCTGCAGTACAATGAAGTCTCACTGCCCCCCGGTCAAAAGGGCCATCTGAAAAAAGTGTAAAATCCAGAAATGCAGCACAGGCCATGGAGAACAGGGAGCCTTGTTATGCTCATGGGTGGGATGTAAATTGCCAACAGCCACTCTGCAGAAGTGTATGGTGTTTCCTGAAACACCTAAAAAACAAAGCAACGGAGCCTACGGCACTTCCACTTATGGTCCTATAGCTTAGGGAAATTAAAATCAAAAACACACAGCCACGCCAAAGTTTCAGACGGCTCTGTTTACAAGAACCTCGTCTACGGTACAAGTTAAATATCCCAGAAAGCGAAAAATGGATAAAGAAGTTGTGGTACGTACGTACAATGGAATATCACTCACCAATGAAGTCTATGTCATCTGGCCCGTCGTGGCATAATGAGTGGATTCAGGTACGATGATTCTAAGTGAAATAAGTCACACAGAAAATGAAACATCATAATATATCACTAATACACCGAATGTAATCTTGGCTACACATGAACTGAATTACAAAACAGAACAGGGTCTCAAATTTAGAAAACCAACTTATGTTTGCTTAAGGGGAAAGGTGAGTTGGGGTGCTGCATAAAACCAGAGATAGAAATTAGCACAGATACCATTCCATACGTCAAATATGTAATAGTCAAGACCTACCCCTTGCTCAACGAAATGGGCTAAACACCCTATATTCAACGCCTAGGAATACACCTGACTAGTAAGAATCTTCAAACCCATGGATTTATATGTCTCCATAAGAGAATCAAGCATGTGTACAGCTGCATGAAGGCAGCAGAGAAAATCCGATAAATCCTATTATCAAAATGAATTACAAAAACAAAACACAATGACAGTGAAATAGAGAGCAATTCTTAAATAATTCATTCAGGGCTTGTGATGCAACCTGGATTTACCTCATCTAAACCCAGAGCTGAGTGAGACCTAAGGTTGGACACTTCGGGCTGATAGCATTGGTGAGGTTCGATGAGCAAATGCAGACCATTTGAAGTCATACTACATGGTACCCATTCCATGGGTCCCAACTCTCCAGGTTTAAGCGATTCTTCCTTCAGGTAAAGCATGCATGGGAAGCCCACAGTATGGTGCACCGTGTGACCGGGAAACATTTTCAAATGCATCTCAGTTTTTGTCCCCGTTTACTCGGGTTCAGAATTCCAGACCCTTTACAAACACTCTCCCCACTTGGAGAGTCAGTGCCTTTAACCTGCTGTTTGGCACAGTTTGCAATTTCTGCGCAAGAGGAATAGGAATAGGAAGAACCAATGAGAGACTAGCTGTAGGTTTCTGCACGGGCAAATTTAACGTTCATTTCCAACCAGGAAGAGGAATTAACCAAACGCTCAGCATGCCGTGCCGGAACCAGATTAGGGCCTGAAGCAATCCTGCGGGTTTGCGGCCAGCTCAAAAGAAAGCGATTTGAAGAAAGGAGCTCAGGGGCACTGTAATTCACAAACCTGCAGAGTTATAAATGACAGCTATCGTCCAAAAATATATTGAAGGAAGGCTGCGAAGAGGACTTGAAAGCGGGGCAAAATTGCAGGAAAACGATTTCAGGGGTTAGACTGGAATTGCATTTAAAGCATAGGAAAAGAGGCAGAACGTCGACAATGATGCACTTGGCCAAAAAGGGCGTATGCGTTTTTTCCGGAATATACGCATACGCCCTTTTTGGCCAACCAAGCAAGCATGTTAAAGAAATCTGCACTACAATGAAGTCTCACTGCCCCCCGGTCAAAAGGGCCATCTGAAAAAAGTGTAAAATCCAGAAAGGCAGCACAGGCCATGGAGAACAGGGAGCCTTGTTATGCTCATGGGTGGGATGTAAATTGCCAACAGCCACTCTGGAGAAGTGTATGGTGTTTCCTGAAACACCTAAAAAACAAAGCAACGGAGCCTACGGCACTTCCACTTATGGTCCTATAGCTTAGGGAAATTAAAATAAAAAACACACAGCCACCCCAAAGTTTCAGACGGCTCTGTTTACAAGAACCTCGTCTACGGTACAAGTTAAATATCCCAGAAAGCGAAAAATGGATAAAGAAGTTGTGGTACGTACGTACAATGGAATATCACTCACCAATGAAATCTATGTCATCTGGCCCGTCGTGGCATAATGAGTGGATTCAGGTACGATGATTCTAAGAGAAATAAGTCACACAGAAAATGAAACATCATAAGTTATCTCTAATACACCGAATGTAATCTTGGCTACACATGAACTGAATTACAAAACAGAACAGGGTCTCAAATTTAGAAAACCAACTTATGTTTGCTTAAGGGGAAAGGTGAGTTGGGGTGCTGCATAAAACCAGAGATAGAAATTAGCACAGATACCATTCCATACGTCAAATATGTAATAGTCAAGACCTACCCCTTGCTCAACGAAATGGGCTAAACACCCTATATTCAACGCCTAGGAATACACCTGACTAGTAAGAAGCTTCAAACCCATGGATTTATATGTCTCCATAAGAGAATCAAGCGTGTGTACAGCTGCATGAAGGTAGCAGAGAAAATCCGATAAATCCTATTATCAAAATGAATTACAAAAACAAAACACAATGACAGTGAAATAGAGAGCAATTCTTAAATAATTCATTCAGGGCTTGTGATGCAACCTGGATTTACCTCATCTACACCCAGAGCTGAGTGAGACATAAAGTTGGACACTTCGGGCTGATAGCATTGGTGAGGTTCGAAGAGCAAATGCAGACCATTTGAAGTCATACTGCATGGTACCCATTCCATGGGTCCCAACTCTCCAGGTTTAAGCGATTCTTCCTTCAGCTAAAACATGCATGGGAAACCCACAGTATGGTGCACCGTGTGACCGGGAAACGTTTTCAAATGCATCTCAGTTTTCGTCCCCTTTTACTCGGGTTCACAATTCCAGACCCTTTACTAACACTCTACCCACTTGGAGAGTCAGTGCCTTTAACCTGCTGTTTGGCACAGTTTGCAATTTCTGCGCAAGATGAACAGGAATAGGGAGAACCAATGAGAGACTAGCTGTAGGTGTCTGCACGGGCAAATTTAACGCTCATTTCCCACCAGGAAGAGGAATTAACCAAACGCTCAGCATGCCGTGCCGGAACAAGATTAGGGCCTGAAGCAACCCTGCGAGTTTGCGGCCAGCTCACAAGAAAGCGATTTGAAGAAAGGAGCTCCGGGGCACTCTAATTCACAAACCTGCAGAGTTATAAATGACAGCTATCGTCCAAAAATATATTGAAGGAAGCCTGCGAAGAGGACTTGAAAGCGGGGCAGAATTGCAGGAAAACGATTTCAGGGGTTAGACTGGAATTGCATTTAAAGCATAGGAAAAGAGGCAGAACGTCGACAATGATGCACTTGGCCAAAAAGGGCGTGTGCGTTTTTTCCTGAATATATTCAGGAAAAAACGCACACGCCCTTTTTGGCCAACCAAGCAAGCATGTTAAAGAAATCTGCACTACAATGAAGTCTCACTGCCCCCCGGTCAAAAGGGCCATCTGAAAAAAGTGTAAAATCCAGAAAGGCAGCACAGGCCATGGAGAACAGGGAGCCTTGTTATGCTGATGGGCGGGATGTAAATTGCCAACAGCCACTCTGGAGAAGTGTATGGTGTTTCCTGAAACACCTAAAAAACAAAGCAACAGAGCCTACGGCACTTCCACTTATGGTCCTATAGCTTAGGGAAATTTAAATCAAAAACACACAGCCAAGCCAAAGTTTCAGATGGCTCTGTTTACAAGAACCTCTTCTACGGTACAAGTTAAATATCCCAGAAAGCGAAAAATGGATAAAGAAGTTGTGGTACGTACGTACAATGGAATATCAGTCACCAAGGAAAGCTATGTCATCTGGCCCGTCGTGGCGTAATGAGTGGATTCAGGTACGATGATTCTAAGTGAAATAAGTCACACAGAAAATGAAACATCATAAGATATCACTAACACACCGAATGTAATCTTGGCTACACATGAACTGAATTACAAAACAGAACAGGGTCTCAAATTTAGAAAACCAACTTATGTTTGCTTAAGGGGAAAGGTGAGTTGGGGTGCTGCATAAAACCAGAGATAGAAATTAGCACAGATACCATTCCATACGTCAAATATGTAATAGTCAAGACCTACCCCTTGCTCAACGAAATGGGCTAAACACCCTATATTCAACGCCTAGGAATACACCTGACTAGTAAGAATCTTCAAACCCATGGATTTATATGTCTCCATAAGAGAATCAAGCGTGTGTACAGCTGCATGAATGCAGCAGAGAAAATCCGATAAATCCTATTATCAAAATGAATTACAAAAACAAAACACAATGACAGTGAAATAGAGAGCAATTCTTAAATAATTCATTCAGGGCTTGTGATGCAACCTGGATTTACCTCATCTACACCCAGAGCTGAGTGAGACATAAAGTTGGACACTTCGGGCTGATAGCATTGGTGAGGTTCGATGAGCAAATGCAGACCATTTGAAGTCATACTGCATGGTACCCATTCCATGGGTCCCAACTCTCCAGGTTTAAGCGATTCTTCCTTCAGCTAAAACATGCATGGGAAACCCACAGTATGGTGCACCGTGTGACCGGGAAACGTTTTCAAATGCATCTCAGTTTTCGTCCCCTTTTACTCGGGTTCACAATTCCAGACCCTTTACTAACACTCTCCCCACTTGGAGAGTCAGTGCCTTTAACCTCCTGTTTGGCACAGTTTGCAATTTCTGCGCAAGATGAACAGGAATAGGGAGAACCAATGAGAGACTAGCTGTAGGTGTCTGCACGGGCAAATTTAACGCTCATTTCCCACCAGGAAGAGGAATTAACCGAAGGCTCAGCATGCTGTGCCGGAAACAGTTTAGGGCCTGAAGCAATCCTGAGGGTTTTCGGCCAGCTCCCAAGAAAGCGATTTGAAGAAAGGAGCTCCGGGGCACTGTAATTCAAAACCTGCAGTGTTGTAAATGACAGCTATCGTCCAAAAATATATTGAAGGAAGGCTGCGAAGAGGACTTGAAAGCGGGGCAGAATTTCAGGAAAACGATTTCATGGGGTAGACTGGAATTGCATTTAAAGCATAGGAAAAGAGGCAGAACGTCGACAATGATGCACTTGGCCAAAAAGAGCGTATGCGTTTTTTCCTGAATATATTCAGGAAAAAACGCATACGCTCTTTTTGGCCAACCAAGCAAGCATGTTAAAGTAATCTGCACTACAATGAAGTCTCACTGCCCCCCGGTCAAAAGGGCCATCTGAAAAAAGTGTAAAATCCAGAAATGCAGCACAGGCCATGGAGAACAGGGAGCCTTGTTATGCTGATGGGCGGGATGTAAATTGCCAACAGCCACTCTGGAGAAGTGTATGGTGTTTCCTGAAACACCTAAAAAACAAAGCAACAGAGCCTACGGCACTTTCACTTATGGTCCTATAGCTTAGGGAAATTTAAATCAAAAACACACAGCCAAGCCAAAGTTTCAGATGGCTCTGTTTACAAGAACCTCTTCTACGGTATAAGTTAAATATCCCAGAAAGCGAAAAATGGATAAAGAAGTTGTGGTACGTACGTACCATGGAATATCAGTCACCAAGGAAAGCTATGTCATCTGGCCCGTCGTGGTGTAATGAGTGGATTCAGGTACGATGATTCTAAGTGAAATAAGTCACACAGAAAATGAAACATCATAAGATATCACTAACACACCGAATGTAATCTTGGCTACACATGAACTGAATTACAAAACAGAACAGGGTCTCAAATTTAGAAAACCAACTTATGTTTGCTTAAGGGGAAAGGTGAGTTGGGGTGCTGCATAAAACCAGAGATAGAAATTAGCACAGATACCATTCCATACGTCAAATATGTAATAGTCAAGACCTACCCCTTGCTCAACGAAATGGGCTAAACACCCTATATTCAACGCCTAGGAATACACCTGACTAGTAAGAATCTTCAAACCCATGGATTTATATGTCTCCATAAGAGAATCAAGCGTGTGTACAGCTGCATGAATGCAGCAGAGAAAATCCGATAAATCCTATTATCAAAATGAATTACAAAAACAAAACACAATGACAGTGAAATAGAGAGCAATTCTTAAATAATTCATTCAGGGCTTGTGATGCAACCTGGATTTACCTCATCTACACCCAGAGCTGAGTGAGACATAAAGTTGGACACTTCGGGCTGATAGCATTGGTGAGGTTCGATGAGCAAATGCAGACCATTTGAAGTCATACTGCATGGTACCCATTCCATGGGTCCCAACTCTCCAGGTTTAAGCGATTCTTCCTTCAGCTAAAACATGCATGGGAAACCCACAGTATGGTGCACCGTGTGACCGGGAAACGTTTTCAAATGCATCTCAGTTTTCGTCCCCTTTTACTCGGGTTCACAATTCCAGACCCTTTACTAACACTCTCCCCACTTGGAGAGTCAGTGCCTTTAACCTCCTGTTTGGCACAGTTTGCAATTTCTGCGCAAGATGAACAGGAATAGGGAGAACCAATGAGAGACTAGCTGTAGGTGTCTGCACGGGCAAATTTAACGCTCATTTCCCACCAGGAAGAGGAATTAACCGAAGGCTCAGCATGCTGTGCCGGAACCAGTTTAGGGCCTGAAGCAATCCTGAGGGTTTGCGGCCAGCTCCCAAGAAAGCGATTTGAAGAAAGGAGCTCCGGGGCACTGTAATTCAAAACCTGCAGTGTTGTAAATGACAGCTATCGTCCAAAAATATATTGAAGGAAGGCTGCGAAGAGGACTTGAAAGCGGAGCAGAATTTCAGGAAAACGATTTCATGGGGTAGACTGGAATTGCATTTAAAGCATAGGAAAAGAGGCAGAACGTCGACAATAATGCACTTGGCCAAAAAGAGCGTATGCGTTTTTTCCTGAATATATTCAGGAAAAAACGCATACGCTCTTTTTGGCCAACCAAGCAAGCATGTTAAAGAAATCTGCAGTACAATGAAGTCTCACTGCCCCCCGGTCAAAAGGGCCATCTGAAAAAAGTGTAAAATCCAGAAATGCAGCACAGGCCATGGAGAACAGGGAGCCTTGTTATGCTCATGGGTGGGATGTAAATTGCCAACAGCCACTCTGCAGAAGTGTATGGTGTTTCCTGAAACACCTAAAAAACAAAGCAACGGAGCCTACGGCACTTCCACTTATGGTCCTATAGCTTAGGGAAATTAAAATCAAAAACACACAGCCACGCCAAAGTTTCAGACGGCTCTGTTTACAAGAACCTCGTCTACGGTACAAGTTAAATATCCCAGAAAGCGAAAAATGGATAAAGAAGTTGTGGTACGTACGTACAATGGAATATCACTCACCAATGAAGTCTATGTCATCTGGCCCGTCGTGGCATAATGAGTGGATTCAGGTACGATGATTCTAAGTGAAATAAGTCACACAGAAAATGAAACATCATAATATATCACTAATACACCGAATGTAATCTTGGCTACACATGAACTGAATTACAAAACAGAACAGGGTCTCAAATTTAGAAAACCAACTTATGTTTGCTTAAGGGGAAAGGTGAGTTGGGGTGCTGCATAAAACCAGAGATAGAAATTAGCACAGATACCATTCCATACGTCAAATATGTAATAGTCAAGACCTACCCCTTGCTCAACGAAATGGGCTAAACACCCTATATTCAACGCCTAGGAATACACCTGACTAGTAAGAATCTTCAAACCCATGGATTTATATGTCTCCATAAGAGAATCAAGCATGTGTACAGCTGCATGAAGGCAGCAGAGAAAATCCGATAAATCCTATTATCAAAATGAATTACAAAAACAAAACACAATGACAGTGAAATAGAGAGCAATTCTTAAATAATTCATTCAGGGCTTGTGATGCAACCTGGATTTACCTCATCTAAACCCAGAGCTGAGTGAGACCTAAGGTTGGACACTTCGGGCTGATAGCATTGGTGAGGTTCGATGAGCAAATGCAGACCATTTGAAGTCATACTACATGGTACCCATTCCATGGGTCCCAACTCTCCAGGTTTAAGCGATTCTTCCTTCAGGTAAAGCATGCATGGGAAGCCCACAGTATGGTGCACCGTGTGACCGGGAAACATTTTCAAATGCATCTCAGTTTTTGTCCCCGTTTACTCGGGTTCAGAATTCCAGACCCTTTACAAACACTCTCCCCACTTGGAGAGTCAGTGCCTTTAACCTGCTGTTTGGCACAGTTTGCAATTTCTGCGCAAGAGGAATAGGAATAGGAAGAACCAATGAGAGACTAGCTGTAGGTTTCTGCACGGGCAAATTTAACGTTCATTTCCAACCAGGAAGAGGAATTAACCAAACGCTCAGCATGCCGTGCCGGAACCAGATTAGGGCCTGAAGCAATCCTGCGGGTTTGCGGCCAGCTCAAAAGAAAGCGATTTGAAGAAAGGAGCTCAGGGGCACTGTAATTCACAAACCTGCAGAGTTATAAATGACAGCTATCGTCCAAAAATATATTGAAGGAAGGCTGCGAAGAGGACTTGAAAGCGGGGCAAAATTGCAGGAAAACGATTTCAGGGGTTAGACTGGAATTGCATTTAAAGCATAGGAAAAGAGGCAGAACGTCGACAATGATGCACTTGGCCAAAAAGGGCGTATGCGTTATTTCCGGAATATACGCATACGCCCTTTTTGGCCAACCAAGCAAGCATGTTAAAGAAATCTGCACTACAATGAAGTCTCACTGCCCCCCGGTCAAAAGGGCCATCTGAAAAAAGTGTAAAATCCAGAAAGGCAGCACAGGCCATGGAGAACAGGGAGCCTTGTTATGCTCATGGGTGGGATGTAAATTGCCAACAGCCACTCTGGAGAAGTGTATGGTGTTTCCTGAAACACCTAAAAAACAAAGCAACGGAGCCTACGGCACTTCCACTTATGGTCCTATAGCTTAGGGAAATTAAAATAAAAAACACACAGCCACCCCAAAGTTTCAGACGGCTCTGTTTACAAGAACCTCGTCTACGGTACAAGTTAAATATCCCAGAAAGCGAAAAATGGATAAAGAAGTTGTGGTACGTACGTACAATGGAATATCACTCACCAATGAAATCTATGTCATCTGGCCCGTCGTGGCATAATGAGTGGATTCAGGTACGATGATTCTAAGAGAAATAAGTCACACAGAAAATGAAACATCATAAGTTATCTCTAATACACCGAATGTAATCTTGGCTACACATGAACTGAATTACAAAACAGAACAGGGTCTCAAATTTAGAAAACCAACTTATGTTTGCTTAAGGGGAAAGGTGAGTTGGGGTGCTGCATAAAACCAGAGATAGAAATTAGCACAGATACCATTCCATACGTCAAATATGTAATAGTCAAGACCTACCCCTTGCTCAACGAAATGGGCTAAACACCCTATATTCAACGCCTAGGAATACACCTGACTAGTAAGAAGCTTCAAACCCATGGATTTATATGTCTCCATAAGAGAATCAAGCGTGTGTACAGCTGCATGAAGGTAGCAGAGAAAATCCGATAAATCCTATTATCAAAATGAATTACAAAAACAAAACACAATGACAGTGAAATAGAGAGCAATTCTTAAATAATTCATTCAGGGCTTGTGATGCAACCTGGATTTACCTCATCTACACCCAGAGCTGAGTGAGACATAAAGTTGGACACTTCGGGCTGATAGCATTGGTGAGGTTCGAAGAGCAAATGCAGACCATTTGAAGTCATACTGCATGGTACCCATTCCATGGGTCCCAACTCTCCAGGTTTAAGCGATTCTTCCTTCAGCTAAAACATGCATGGGAAACCCACAGTATGGTGCACCGTGTGACCGGGAAACGTTTTCAAATGCCTCTCAGTTTTCGTCCCCTTTTACTCGGGTTCACAATTCCAGACCCTTTACTAACACTCTACCCACTTGGAGAGTCAGTGCCTTTAACCTGCTGTTTGGCACAGTTTGCAATTTCTGCGCAAGATGAACAGGAATAGGGAGAACCAATGAGAGACTAGCTGTAGGTGTCTGCACGGGCAAATTTAACGCTCATTTCCCACCAGGAAGAGGAATTAACCAAACGCTCAGCATGCCGTGCCGGAACAAGATTAGGGCCTGAAGCAACCCTGCGAGTTTGCGGCCAGCTCACAAGAAAGCGATTTGAAGAAAGGAGCTCCGGGGCACTCTAATTCACAAACCTGCAGAGTTATAAATGACAGCTATCGTCCAAAAATATATTGAAGGAAGCCTGCGAAGAGGACTTGAAAGCGGGGCAGAATTGCAGGAAAACGATTTCAGGGGTTAGACTGGAATTGCATTTAAAGCATAGGAAAAGAGGCAGAACGTCGACAATGATGCACTTGGCCAAAAAGGGCGTGTGCGTTTTTTCCTGAATATATTCAGGAAAAAACGCACACGCCCTTTTTGGCCAACCAAGCAAGCATGTTAAAGAAATCTGCACTACAATGAAGTCTCACTGCCCCCCGGTCAAAAGGGCCATCTGAAAAAAGTGTAAAATCCAGAAAGGCAGCACAGGCCATGGAGAACAGGGAGCCTTGTTATGCTGATGGGCGGGATGTAAATTGCCAACAGCCACTCTGGAGAAGTGTATGGTGTTTCCTGAAACACCTAAAAAACAAAGCAACAGAGCCTACGGCACTTCCACTTATGGTCCTATAGCTTAGGGAAATTTAAATCAAAAACACACAGCCAAGCCAAAGTTTCAGATGGCTCTGTTTACAAGAACCTCTTCTACGGTACAAGTTAAATATCCCAGAAAGCGAAAAATGGATAAAGAAGTTGTGGTACGTACGTACAATGGAATATCAGTCACCAAGGAAAGCTATGTCATCTGGCCCGTCGTGGCGTAATGAGTGGATTCAGGTACGATGATTCTAAGTGAAATAAGTCACACAGAAAATGAAACATCATAAGATATCACTAACACACCGAATGTAATCTTGGCTACACATGAACTGAATTACAAAACAGAACAGGGTCTCAAATTTAGAAAACCAACTTATGTTTGCTTAAGGGGAAAGGTGAGTTGGGGTGCTGCATAAAACCAGAGATAGAAATTAGCACAGATACCATTCCATACGTCAAATATGTAATAGTCAAGACCTACACCTTGCTCAACGAAATGGGCTAAACACCCTATATTCAACGCCTAGGAATACACCTGACTAGTAAGAATCTTCAAACCCATGGATTTATATGTCTCCATAAGAGAATCAAGCGTGTGTACAGCTGCATGAAGGCAGCAGAGAAAATCCGATAAATCCTA
The DNA here is from genome assembly GCF_059928025.1 of Delphinapterus leucas. NCBI lineage: Eukaryota > Metazoa > Chordata > Mammalia > Artiodactyla > Monodontidae > Delphinapterus > Delphinapterus leucas. Next base: position 619,261 of record NC_143134.1, read on the forward strand.
TTATCAAAATGAATTACAAAAACAAAACACAATGACAGTGAAATAGAGAGCAATTCTTAAATTATTCATTCAGGGCTTGTGATGCAACCTGGATTTATCTCATCTAAACCCAGAGCTGAGTGAGACATAAGGTTGGACCCTTCGGGCTGATAGCATTGGTGAGGTTCGATGAGCAAATGCAGACCTTTTGAAGTCATAATACATGGTACACATTCCATGGGTCCCAACTCTCCAGGTTTAAGCGATTCTTCCTTCAGCTAAACCATGCATGGGAAACCCACAGTATGGTGCACCATGTGACCAGGAAACGTTATCAAATGCATCTCAGTTTTTGTCCTCTTTTACTCGGGTTCACAATTCCAGACCCTTTACTAACACTCTCCCCACTTGGAGAGTCAGTGCCTTTAACCTCCTGTTTCGCACACTTTGCAATTTCTGCGCAAGATGAACAGGAATAGGGAGAACCAATGAGTGACTAGCTGTAGGTGTCTGCAGGGGCTAATTTAACGCTCATTTCCAACCAGGAAGAGGATTTAACCAAACGCTCAGCATGCCGGGCCGGAACCTGATTAAGGTCTGAAGCAATCCTGCGGGTTTGCGGCCAGCTCACAAGAAAGCGATTTGAAGAAAGGAGCTCAGGGGCACTGTAATTCACAAACCTGCAGAGTTATAAATGACAGCTATCGTCCAAAAATATATTGAAGGAAGGCTGCGAACAGGACTTGAAAGCGGGGCAGAATTTCAGGAAAACGATTTCATGGGGTAGACTGGAATTGCATTTAAAGCATAGGAAAAGAGGCAGAACGTCGACAATGATGCACTTGGCCAAAAAGGGCGTATGCGTTTTTTCCTGAATATATTCAGGAAAAAACGCATACGCCCTTTTTGGCCAACCAAGCAAGCATGTTAAAGAAATCTGCACTACAATGAAGTCTCATGCCCCCCGGGAAAAACGGCCATCTGAAAAAAGTGTAACATCCAGAAATGCAGCACAGGCCATGGAGAACAGGGAGCCTTGTTATGCTGATGGGTGGGATGTAAATTGCCAACAGCCACTCTGCAGAAGTGTATGGTGTTTCCTGAAACACCTAAAAAACAAAGCAACAGAGCCTACGGCACTTCCACTTATGGTCCTATAGCTTAGGGAAATTAAAATAAAAAACACACAGCCACCCCAAAGTTTCAGACGGCTCTCTTTACAAGAACCTCGTCTACGGTACAAGTTAAATATCCCAGAAAGCGAAAAATGGATAAAGAAGTTGTGGTACGTACGTACAATGGAATATCACTCACCAATGAAATCTATGTCATCTGGCCCGTCGTGGCATAATGAGTGGATTCAGGTACGATGATTCTAAGAGAAATAAGTCACACAGAAAATGAAACATCATAAGATATCACTAATACACCGAATGTAATCTTGGCTACACATGAACTGAATTACAAAACAGAACAGGGTCTCAAATTTAGAAAACCAACTTATGTTTGCTTAAGGGGAAAGGTGAGTTGGGGTGCTGCATAAAACCAGAGATAGAAATTAGCACAGATACCATTCCATACGTCATATATGTAATAGTCAAGGGTGCTTCCCTGGTGGCGCACTGGTTGAGAGTTCGCCTGCCGATGCAGGGGACGCGGGTTCGTGCCCCGGTCCGAGAGGATCCCACATGCCGCGGAGCTACTGGCCCCGTGAGTCATGGCCGTTGAGCCTGCGCGTCCGGAGCCTGTGCTCCGCAACGGGAGAGGCCACAACACTGAGAGGCCCGCGTACAGCAAAAAAAAAAAAAAATATGTAATAGTCAAGACCTACCCCTTGCTCAACGAAATGGGCTAAACACCCTATATTCAACGCCTAGGAATACACCTGACTAGTAAGAATCTTCAAACCCATGGATTTATATGTCTCCATAAGAGAATCAAGCATGTGTACAGCTGCATGAAGGCAGCAGAGAAAATCCGATAAATCCTATTATCAAAATGAATTACAAAAACAAAACACAATGACAGTGAAAGAGAGAACAATTCTTAAATTATTCATTCAGGGCTTGTGATGCAACCTGGATTTACCTCATCTACACCCAGAGCTGAGTGAGACATAAGGTTGGACACTTCGGGGTGATACCACTGGTGAGGTTCGATGAGCAAATGCAGACCATTTGAAGTCATACTGCATGGTACCCATTCCATGGGTCCCAACTCTCCAGGTTTAAGCGATTCTTCCTTCAGCTAAAGCATGCATGGGAAGCCCACAGTATGGTGCACCGTGTGACCAGGAAACGTTTTCAAAGGCATCTCAATTTTCGTCCCCTTTTACTCGGGTTCACAATTCCAGACCCTTTTCTAACACTCTCCAGACTTGGAGAGTCAGTGCCTTTAACCTCCTGTTTGGCACAGTTTGCAATTTCTGCGCAAGATGAACAGGAATAGGGAGAACCAATGAGAGACTAGCTGTAGGTGTCTGCACGGGCAAATTTAACGCACATTTCCCACCAGAAAGACGAATTAACCAAAGGCTCAGCATGCCGTGCCGGAACAAGATTAGGGCCTGAAGCAATCCTGCGGGTTTGCGGCCAGCTCACAAGAAAGCGATTTGAAGAAAGGAGCTCAGGGGCACTGTAATTCACAAACCTGCAGAGTTATAAATGACAGCTATCGTCCAAAAATATATTGAAGGAAGGCTGCGAAGAGGACTTGAAAGCGGGGCAGAATTTCAGGAAAACGATTTCAGGGGGTAGACTGGAATTGCATTTAAAGCATAGGAAAAGAGGCAGAACGTCGACAATGATGCACTTGGCCAAAAAGGGCGTATGCGTTTTTTCCTGAATATATTCAGGAAAAAACGCATACGCACTTTTTGGCCAACCAAGCAAGCATGTTAAAGAAATCTGCACTACAATGAAGTCTCACTGCCCCCCGGTCAAAAGAGCCATCTGAAAAAAGTGTAAAATCCAGAAATGCAGCACACGCCATGGAGAACAGGGAGCCTTGTTATGCTGATGGGTGGGATGTAAATTGCCAACAGCCACTCTGCAGAAGTGTATGGTGTTTCCTGAAACACCTAAAAAACAAAGCAACGGAGCCTACGGCACTTCCACTTATGGTCCTATAGCTTAGGGAAATTAAAATAAAAAACACACAGCCACCCCAAAGTTTCAGACGGCTCTGTTTACAAGAACCTCTTCTACGGTACAAGTTAAATATCCCAGAAAGCGAAAAATGGATAAAGAATTTGTGGTACGTACGTACAATGGAATATCACTCACCAATGAAATCTATGTCATCTGGCCCGTCGTGGCATAATGAGTGGATTCAGGTACGATGATTCTAAGAGAAATAAGTCACACAGAAAATGAAACATCATAAGATATCACTAATACACCGAATGTAATCTTGGCTACACATGAACTGAATTACAAAACAGAACAGGGTCTCAAATTTAGAAAACCAACTTATGTTTGCTTAAGGGGAAAGGTGAGTTGGGGTGCTGCATAAAACCAGAGATAGAAATTAGCACAGATACTATTCCATACGTCATATATGTAATAGTCAAGGGGGCTTCCCTGGTGGCGCACTGGTTGAGAGACCGCCTGCCGATGCACGGGACGCGGGTTCGTGCCCCTGTCCGAGAGGATCCCACATGCCGTGGAGCTACTGGTCCCGTCAGTCATGGCTGTTGAGCCTGCGCGTCCGGAGCCTGTGCTCCGCAACGGGAGAGGCTACAACACTGAGAGGCCCGCGTACAGCAAAAAAAAAAAAAAAAAAATATGTAATAGTCAAGACCTACCCCTTGCTCAACGAAATGGGCTAAACACCCTATATTCAACGCCTAGGAATACACCTGACTAGTAAGAAGCTTCAAACCCATGGATTTATATGTCTCCATAAGAGAATCAAGCGTGTGTACAGCTGCATGAATGCAGCAGAGAAAATCCGGTAAATCCTATTATCAAAATGAATTACAAAAACAAAACACAATGACAGTGAAATAGAGAGCAATTCTTAAATAATTCATTCAGGGCTTGTGATGCAACCTGGATTTACCTCATCTACACCCAGAGCTGAGTGAGACATAAAGTTGGACACTTCGGGCTGATAGCATTGGTGAAGTTCGATGAGCAAATGCAGACCATTTGAAGTCATACTGCATGGTACCCATTCCATGGGTCCCAACTCTCCAGGTTTAAGCGATTCTTCCTTCAGCTAAAACATGCATGGGAAGCCCACAGTATGGTGCACCGTGTGACCGGGAAACATTTTCAAATGCATCTCAGTTTTTTTCCCCGTTTACTCGGGTTCAGAATTCCAGACCCTTTACAAACACTCTCCCCACTTGGAGAGTCAGTGCCTTTAACCTGCTGTTTGGCACAGTTTGCAATTTCTGCGCAAGAGGAATAGGAATAGGAAGAACCAATGAGAGACTAGCTGTAGGTTTCTGCACGGGCAAATTTAACGCTCATTTCCAACCAGGAAGAGGAATTAACCAAACGCTCAGCATGCCGTGCCGGAACCAGATTAGGGCCTGAAGCAATCCTGCGGGTTTGCGGCCAGCTCAAAAGAAAGCGATTTGAAGAAAGGAGCTCAGGGGCACTGTAATTCACAAACCTGCAGAGTTATAAATGACAGCTATCGTCCAAAAATATATTGAAGGAAGGCTGCGAAGAGGACTTGAAAGCGGGGCAAAATTGCAGGAAAACGATTTCAGGGGTTAGACTGGAATTGCATTTAAAGCATAGGAAAAGAGGCAGAACGTCGACAATGATGCACTTGGCCAAAAAGGGCGTATGCGTTTTTTCCGGAATATACGCATACGCCCTTTTTGGCCAACCAAGCAAGCATGTTAAAGAAATCTGCACTACAATGAAGTCTCACTGCCCCCCGGTCAAAAGGGCCATCTGAAAAAAGTGTAAAATCCAGAAGGCAGCACAGGCCATGGAGAACAGGGAGCCTTGTTATGCTCATGGGTGGGATATAAATTGCCAACAGCCACTCTGGAGAAGTGTATGGTGTTTCCTGAAACACCTAAAAAACAAAGCAACGGAGCCTACGGCACTTCCACTTATGGTCCTATAGCTTAGGGAAATTAAAATAAAAAACACACAGCCACCCCAAAGTTTCAGACGGCTCTGTTTACAAGAACCTCGTCTACGGTACAAGTTAAATATCCCAGAAAGCGAAAAATGGATAAAGAAGTTGTGGTACGTACGTACAATGGAATATCACTCACCAATGTAATCTATGTCATCTGGCCCGTCGTGGCATAATGAGTGGATTCAGGTACGATGATTCTAAGAGAAATAAGTCACACAGAAAATGAAACATCATAAGTTATCTCTAATACACCGAATGTAACCTTGGCTACACATGAACTGAATTACAAAACAGAACAGGGTCTCAAATTTAGAAAACCAACTTATGTTTGCTTAAGGGGAAAGGTGAGTTGGGGTGCTGCATAAAACCAGAGATAGAAATTAGCACAGATACCATTCCATACGTCAAATATGTAATAGTCAAGACCTACACCTTGCTCAACGAAATGGGCTAAACACCCTATATTCAACGCCTAGGAATACACCTGACTAGTAAGAATCTTCAAACCCATGGATTTATATGTCTCCATAAGAGAATCAAGCGTGTGTACAGCTGCATGAAGGTAGCAGAGAAAATCCGGTAAATCCTATTATCAAAATGAATTACAAAAACAAAACACAATGACAGTGAAATAGAGAGCAATTCTTAAATAATTCATTCAGGGCTTGTGATGCAACCTGGATTTACCTCATCTACACCCAGAGCTGAGTGAGACATAAAGTTGGACACTTCGGGCTGATAGCATTGGTGAGGTTCGAAGAGCAAATGCAGACCATTTGAAGTCATACTGCATGGTACCCATTCCATGGGTCCCAACTCTCCAGGTTTAAGCGATTCTTCCTTCAGCTAAAACATGCATGGGAAACCCACAGTATGGTGCACCGTGTGACCGGGAAACGTTTTCAAATGCATCTCAGTTTTCGTCCCCTTTTACTCGGGTTCACAATTCCAGACACTTTACTAACACTCTACCCACTTGGAGAGTCAGTGCCTTTAACCTGCTGTTTGGCACAGTTTGCAATTTCTGCGCAAGATGAACAGGAATAGGGAGAACCAATGAGAGACTAGCTGTAGGTGTCTGCACGGGCAAATTTTACGCTCATTTCCCACCAGGAAGAGGAATTAACCAAACGCTCAGCATGCCGTGCCGGAACCAGATTAGGGCCTTAAGCAACCCTGCGAGTTTGCGGCCAGCTCACAAGAAAGCGATTTGAAGAAAGGAGCTCCGGGGCACTCTAATTCACAAACCTGCAGAGTTATAAATGACAGCTATCGTCCAAAAATATATTGAAGGAAGCCTGCGAAGAGGACTTGAAAGCGGGGCAGAATTGCAGGAAAACGATTTCAGGGGGTAGACTGGAATTGCATTTAAAGCATAGGAAAAGAGGCAGAACGTCGACAATGATGCACTTGGCCAAAAAGGGCGTATGCGTTTTTTCCTGAATATATTCAGGAAAAAACGCATACGCCCTTTTTGGCCAACCAAGCAAGCATGTTAAAGAAATCTGCACTACAATGAAGTCTCACTGCCCCCCGGTCAAAAGGGCCATCTGAAAAAAGTGTAAAATCCAGAAAGGCAGCACAGGCCATGGAGAACAGGGAGCCTTGTTATGCTGATGGGCGGGATGTAAATTGCCAACAGCCACTCTGGAGAAGTGTATGGTGTTTCCTGAAACACCTAAAAAACAAAGCAACAGAGCCTACGGCACTTCCACTTATGGTCCTATAGCTTAGGGAAATTTAAATCAAAAACACACAGCCAAACCAAAGTTTCAGATGGCTCTGTTTACAAGAACCTCTTCTACGGTACAAGTTAAATATCCCAGAAAGCGAAAAATGGATAAAGAAGTTGTGGTACGTACGTACAATGGAATATCAGTCACCAAGGAAAGCTATGTCATCTGGCCCGTCGTGGTGTAATGAGTGGATTCAGGTACGATGATTCTAAGTGAAATAAGTCACACAGAAAATGAAACATCATAAGATATCACTAACACACCGAATGTAATCTTGGCTACACATGAACTGAATTACAAAACAGAACAGGGTCTCAAATTTAGAAAACCAACTTATGTTTGCTTAAGGGGAAAGGTGAGTTGGGGTGCTGCATAAAACCTGAGATAGAAATTAGCACAGATACCATTCCATACGTCAAATATGTAATAGTCAAGACCTACCCCTTGCTCAACGAAATGGGCTAAACACCCTATATTCAACGCCTAGGAATACACCTGACTAGTAAGAATCTTCAAACCCATGGATTTATATGTCTCCATAAGAGAATCAAGCGTGTGTACAGCTGCATGAATGCAGCAGAGAAAATCCGATAAATCCTATTATCAAAATGAATTACAAAAACAAAACACAATGACAGTGAAATAGAGAGCAATTCTTAAATAATTCATTCAGGGCTTGTGATGCAACCTGGATTTACCTCATCTACACCCAGAGCTGAGTGAGACATAAAGTTGGACACTTCGGGCTGATAGCATTGGTGAGGTTCGATGAGCAAATGCAGACCATTTGAAGTCATACTGCATGGTACCCATTCCATGGGTCCCAACTCTCCAGGTTTAAGCGATGCTTCCTTCAGCTAAAACATGCATGGGAAACCCACAGTATGGTGCACCGTGTGACCGGGAAACGTTTTCAAATGCATCTCAGTTTTCGTCCCCTTTTACTCGGGTTCACAATTCCAGACCCTTTACTAACACTCTCCCCACTTGGAGAGTCAGTGCCTTTAACCTCCTGTTTGGCACAGTTTGCAATTTCTGCGCAAGATGAACAGGAATAGGGAGAACCAATGAGAGACTAGCTGTAGGTGTCTGCACGGGCAAATTTAACGCTCATTTCCCACCAGGAAGAGGAATTAACCGAAGGCTCAGCATGCTCTGCCGGAAACAGTTTAGGGCCTGAAGCAATCCTGAGGGTTTGCGGCCAGCTCCCAAGAAAGCGATTTGAAGAAAGGAGCTCCGGGGCACTGTAATTCAAAACCTGCAGTGTTGTAAATGACAGCTATCGTCCAAAAATATATTGAAGGAAGGCTGCGAAGAGGACTTGAAAGCGGGGCAGAATTTCAGGAAAACGATTTCATGGGGTAGACTGGAATTGCATTTAAAGCATAGGAAAAGAGGCAGAACGTCGACAATGATGCACTTGGCCAAAAAGAGCGTATGCGTTTTTTCCTGAATATATTCAGGAAAAAACGCATATGCTCTTTTTGGCCAACCAAGCAAGCATGTTAAAGAAATCTGCACTACAATGAAGTCTCACTGCCCCCCGGTCAAAAGGGCCATCTGAAAAAAGTGTAAAATCCAGAAATGCAGCACAGGCCATGGAGAACAGGGAGCCTTGTTATGCTGATGGGTGGGATGTAAATTGCCAACAGCCACTCTGGAGAAGTGTATGGTGTTTCCTGAAACACCTAAAAAACAAAGCAACGGAGCCTACGGCACTTCCACTTATGGTCCTATAGCTTAGGGAAATTAAAATCAAAAACACACAGCCACCCCAAAGTTTCAGACGGCTCTGTTTACAAGAATCTCGTCTGCGGTACAAGTTAAATATCCCAGAAAGCGAAAAATGGATAAAGAAGTTGTGGTACGTACGTACAATGGAATATCAGTCACCAAGGAAATCTATGTCATCTGGCCCGTGGTGGCATAATGAGTGGATTCAGGTACGATGATTCTAAGTGAAATAAGTCACACAGAAAATGAAACATCATAAGTTATCTCTAATACACCGAATGTAATCTTGGCTACACATGAACTGAATTACAAAACAGAACAGGGTCTCAAATTTAGAAAACCAACTTATGTTTGCTTAAGGGGAAAGGTGAGTTGGGGTGCTGCATAAAACCAGAGATAGAAATTAGCACAGATACCATTCCATACGTCAAATATGTAATAGTCAAGACCTACCCCTTGCTCAACGAAATGGGCTAAACACCCTATATTCAACGCCTAGGAATACACCTGACTAGTAAGAATCTTCAAACCCATGGATTTATATGTCTCCATAAGAGAATCAAGCGTGTGTACAGCTGCATGAATGCAGCAGAGAAAATCCGATAAATCCTATTATCAAAATGAATTACAAAAACAAAACACAATGACAGTGAAATAGAGAGCAATTCTTAAATAATTCATTCAGGGCTTGTGATGCAACCTGGATTTACCTCATCTACACCCAGAGCTGAGTGAGACATAAAGTTGGACACTTCGGGCTGATAGCATTGGTGAGGTTCGATGAGCAAATGCAGACCATTTGAAGTCATACTGCATGGTACCCATTCCATGGGTCCCAACTCTCCAGGTTTAAGCGATGCTTCCTTCAGCTAAAACATGCATGGGAAACCCACAGTATGGTGCACCGTGTGACCGGGAAACGTTTTCAAATGCATCTCAGTTTTCGTCCCCTTTTACTCGGGTCACAATTCCAGACCCTTTACAAACACTCTCCCCACTTGGAGAGTCAGTGCCTTTAACCTGCTGTTTGGCACAGTTTGCAATTTCTGCGCAAGATGAACAGGAATAGGGAGAAACAATGAGAGACTAGCTGTAGTTGTCTGCACGGGCAAAATTAACGCTCATTTCAAACCAGGAAGAGGAATTAACCAAACGCTCAGCATGCCGTGCCGGAACCAGATTAAGGCCTGAAGCAATCCTGCGGGTTTGCGGCCAGCTCACAAGAAAGCGATTTGAAGAAAGGAGCTCAGGGGCACTGTAATTCACAAACCTGCAGAGTTATAAATGACAGCTATCGTCCAAAAATATATTGAAGGAAGGCTGCGAAGAGGACTTGAAAGCGGGGCAGAATTTCAGGAAAACGATTTCAGGGGGTAGACTGGAATTGCATTTAAAGCATAGGAAAAGAGGCAGAACATCGACAATGATGCACTTGGCCAAAAAGGGCGTATGCGTTTTTTCCTGAATATATTCAGGAAAAAACGCATACGCCCTTTTTGGCCAACCAAGCAAGCATGTTAAAGAAATCTGCACTACAATGAAGTCTCACTGCCCCCCGGTCAAAAGGGCCATCTGAAAAAAGTGTAAAATCCAGAAATGCAGCACACGCCATGGAGAACAGGGAGCCTTGTTATGCTGATGGGTGGGATGTAAATTGCCAACAGCCACTCTGCAGAAGTGTATGGTGTTTCCTGAAACACCTAAAAAACAAACAACGGAGCCTACGGCACTTCCACTTATGGTCCTATAGCTTAGGGAAATTAAAATAAAAAACACACAGCCACCCCAAAGTTTCAGACGGCTCTGTTTACAAGAACCTCTTCTACGGTACAAGTTAAATATCCCAGAAAGCGAAAAATGGATAAAGAATTTGTGGTACGTACGTACAATGGAATATCACTCACCAATGAAATCTATGTCTTCTGGCCCGTCGTGGCATAATGAGTGGATTCAGGTACGATGATTCTAAGAGAAATAAGTCACACAGAAAATGAAACATCATAAGATATCATTAATACACCGAATGTAATCTTGGCTACACATGAACTGAATTACAAAACAGAACAGGGTCTCAAATTTAGAAAACCAACTTATTTTTGCTTAAGGGGAAAGGTGAGTTGGGGTGCTGCATAAAACCAGAGATAGAAATTAGCACAGATACTATTCCATACGTCATATATGTAATAGTCAAGGGGGCTTCCCTGGTGGCGCACTGGTTGAGAGACCGCCTGCCGATGCAGGGGACGCGGGTTCGTGCCCCGGTCCGAGAGGATCCCACATGCCGTGGAGCTACCTGTCCCGTCAGTCATGGCTGTTGAGCCTGCGCGTCCGGAGCCTGTGCTCCGCAACGGGAGAGGCTACAACACTGAGAGGCCCGCGTACAGCAAAAAAAAAAAAAAAATATGTAATAGTCAAGACCTACCCCTTGCTCAACGAAATGGGCTAAACACCCTATATTCAACGCCTAGGAATACACCTGACTAGTAAGAAGCTTCAAACCCATGGATTTATATGTCTCCATAAGAGAATCAAGCGTGTGTACAGCTGCATGAATGCAGCAGAGAAAATCCGGTAAATCCTATTATCAAAATGAATTACAAAAACAAAACACAATGACAGTGAAATAGAGAGCAATTCTTAAATAATTCATTCAGGGCTTGTGATGCAACCTGGATTTACCTCATCTACACCCAGAGCTGAGTGAGACATAAAGTTGGACACTTCGGGCTGATAGCATTGGTGAAGTTCGATGAGCAAATGCAGACCATTTGAAGTCATACTGCATGGTACCCATTCCATGGGTCCCAACTCTCCAGGTTTAAGCGATTCTTCCTTCAGCTAAAACATGCATGGGAAGCCCACAGTATGGTGCACCGTGTGACCGGGAAACATTTTCAAATGCATCTCAGTTTTTGTCCCCGTTTACTCGGGTTCAGAATTCCAGACCCTTTACAAACACTCTCCCCACTTGGAGAGTCAGTGCCTTTAACCTGCTGTTTGGCACAGTTTGCAATTTCTGCGCAAGAGGAATAGGAATAGGAAGAACCAATGAGAGACTAGCTGTAGGTTTCTGCACGGGCAAATTTAACGCTCATTTCCAACCAGGAAGAGGAATTAACCAAACGCTCAGCATGCCGTGCCGGAACCAGATTAGGGCCTGAAGCAATCGTGCGGGTTTGCGGCCAGCTCAAAAGAAAGCGATTTGAAGAAAGGAGCTCAGGGGCACTGTAATTCACAAACCTGCAGAGTTATAAATGACAGCTATCGTCCAAAAATATATTGAAGGAAGGCTGCGAAGAGGACTTGAAAGCGGGGCAAAATTGCAGGAAAACGATTTCAGGGGTTAGACTGGAATTGCATTTAAAGCATAGGAAAAGAGGCAGAACGTCGACAATGATGCACTTGGCCAAAAAGGGCGTATGCGTTTTTTCCGGAATATACGCATACGCCCTTTTTGGCCAACCAAGCAAGCATGTTAAAGAAATCTGCACTACAATGAAGTCTCACTGCCCCCCGGTCAAAAGGGCCATCTGAAAAAAGTGTAAAATCCAGAAAGGCAGCACAGGCCATGGAGAACAGGGAGCCTTGTTATGCTCATGGGTGGGATGTAAATTGCCAACAGCCACTCTGGAGAAGTGTATGGTGTTTCCTGAAACACCTAAAAAACAAAGCAACGGAGCCTACGGCACTTCCACTTATGGTCCTATAGCTTAGGGAAATTAAAATCAAAAACACACAGCCACCCCAAAGTTTCAGACGGCTCTGTTTACAAGAACCTCATCTACGGTACAAGTTAAATATCCCAGAAAGCGAAAAATGGATAAAGAAGTTGTGGTACGTACGTACAATGGAATATCACTCACCAATGAAATCTATGTCATCTGGCCCGTCGTGGCATAATGAGTGGATTCAGGTACGATGATTCTAAGAGAAATAAGTCACACAGAAAATGAAACATCGTAAGTTATCTCTAATACACCGAATGTAATCTTGGCTACACATGAACTGAATTACAAAACAGAACAGGGTCTCAAATTTAGAAAACCAACTTATGTTTGCTTAAGGGGAAAGGTGAGTTGGGGTGCTGCATAAAACCAGAGATAGAAATTAGCACAGATACCATTCCATACGTCAAATATGTAATAGTCAAGACCTACAACTTGCTCAACGAAATGGGCTAAACACCCTATATTCAACGCCTAGGAATACACCTGACTAGTAAGAATCTTCAAACCCATGGATTTATATGTCTCCATAAGAGAATCAAGCGTGTGTACAGCTGCATGAAGGTAGCAGAGAAAATCCGATAAATCCTATTATCAAAATGAATTACAAAAACAAAACACAATGACAGTGAAATAGAGAGCAATTCTTAAATAATTCATTCAGGGCTTGTGATGCAACCTGGATTTACCTCATCTACACCCAGAGCTGAGTGAGACATAAAGTTGGACACTTCGGGCTGATAGCATTGGTGAGGTTCGAAGAGCAAACGCAGACCATTTGAAGTCATACTGCATGGTACCCATTCCATGGGTCCCAACTCTCCAGGTTTAAGCGATTCTTCCTTCAGCTAAAACATGCATGGGAAACCCACAGTATGGTGCACCGTGTGACCGGGAAACGTTTTCAAATGCATCTCAGTTTTCGTCCCCTTTTACTCGGGTTCACAATTCCAGACCCTTTACTAACACTCTAACCACTTGGAGAGTCAGTGCCTTTAATCTGCTGTTTGGCACAGTTTGCAATTTCTGCGCAAGATGAACAGGAATAGGGAGAACCAATGAGAGACTAGCTGTAGGTGTCTGCACGGGCAAATTTAACGCTCATTTCCCACCAGGAAGAGGAATTAACCAAACGCTCAGCATGCCGTGCCGGAACCAGATTAGGGCCTGAAGCAACCCTGCGAGTTTGCGGCCAGCTCACAAGAAAGCGATTTGAAGAAAGGAGCTCCGGGGCACTCTAATTCACAAACCTGCAGAGTTATAAATGACAGCTATCGTCCAAAAATATATTGAAGGAAGCCTGCGAAGAGGACTTGAAAGCGGGGCAGAATTGCAGGAAAACGATTTCAGGGGGTAGACTGGAATTGCATTTAAAGCATAGGAAAAGAGGCAGAACGTCGACAATGATGCACTTGGCCAAAAAGGGCGTATGCGTTTTTTCCTGAATATATTCAGGAAAAAACGCATACGCCCTTTTTGGCCAACCAAGCAAGCATGTTAAAGAAATCTGCACTACAATGAAGTCTCACTGCCCCCCGGTCAAAAGGGCCATCTGAAAAAAGTGTAAAATCCAGAAAGGCAGCACAGGCCATGGAGAACAGGGAGCCTTGTTATGCTGATGGGTGGGATGTAAATTGCCAACAGCCACTCTGGAGAAGTGTATGGTGTTTCCTGAAACACCTAAAAAACAAAGCAACAGAGCCTACGGCACTTCCACTTATGGTCCTATAGCTTAGGGAAATTTAAATCAAAAACACACAGCCAAGCCAAAGTTTCAGATGGCTCTGTTTACAAGAACCTCTTCTACGGTACAAGTTAAATATCCCAGAAAGCGAAAAATGGATAAAGAAGTTGTGGTACGTACGTACAATGGAATATCAGTCACCAAGGAAAGCTATGTCATCTGGCCCGTCGTGGCGTAATGAGTGGATTCAGGTACGATGATTCTAAGTGAAATAAGTCACACAGAAAATGAAACATCATAAGATATCACTAACACACCGAATGTAATCTTGGCTACACATGAACTGAATTACAAAACAGAACAGGGTCTCAAATTTAGAAAACCAACTTATGTTTGCTTAAGGGGAAAGGTGAGTTGGGGTGCTGCATAAAACCAGAGATAGAAATTAGCACAGATACCATTCCATACGTCAGATATGTAATAGTCAAGACCTACCCCTTGCTCAACGAAATGGGCTAAACACCCTATATTCAACGCCTAGGAATACACCTGACTAGTAAGAATCTTCAAACCCATGGATTTATATGTCTCCATAAGAGAATCAAGCATGTGTACAGCTGCATGAAGGCAGCAGAGAAAATACGATAAATCCTATTATCAAAATGAATTACAAAAACAAAACACAATGACAGTGAAATAGAGAACAATTCTTAAATAATTCATTCAGGGCTTGTGATGCAACCTGGATTTACCTCATCTACACCCAGAGCTGAGTGAGACATAAGGTTGGACACTTCGGGGTGATACCACTGGTGAGGTTCGATGAGCAAATGCAGACCATTTGAAGTCATACTGCATGGTACCCATTCCATGGGTCCCAACTCTCCAGGTTTAAGCGATTCTTCCTTCAGCTAAAGCATGCATGGGAAGCCCACAGTATGGTGCACCGTGTGACCAGGAAACGTTTTCAAAGGCATCTCAATTTTCGTCCCCTTTTACTCGGGTTCACAATTCCAGACCCTTTTCTAACACTCTCCAGACTTGGAGAGTCAGTGCCTTTAACCTCCTGTTTGGCACAGTTTGCAATTTCTGCGCAAGATGAACAGGAATAGAGAGAACCAATGAGAGACTAGCTGTAGGTGTCTGCACGGGCAAATTTAACGCTCATTTCCCACCAGGAAGAGGAATTAACCGAAGGCTCAGCATGCTGTGCCAGAACCAGATTAGGGCCTGAAGCAATCCTGAGGGTTTGCGGCCAGCTCACAAGAAAGCGATTTGAAGAAAGGAGCTCAGGGGCACTGTAATTCACAAACCTGCAGAGTTATAAATGACAGCTATCGTCCAAAAATATATTGAAGGAAGGCTGCGAAGAGGACTTGAAAGCGGGGCAAAATTGCAGGAAAACGATTTCAGGGGTTAGACTGGAATTGCATTTAAAGCATAGGAAAAGAGGCAGAACGTCGACAATGATGCACTTGGCCAAAAAGGGCGTATGCGTTTTTTCCGGAATATACGCATACGCCCTTTTTGGCCAACCAAGCAAGCATGTTAAAGAAATCTGCACTACAATGAAGTCTCACTGCCCCCCGGTCAAAAGGGCCATCTGAAAAAAGTGTAAAATCCAGAAAGGCAGCACAGGCCATGGAGAACAGGGAGCCTTGTTATGCTCATGGGTGGGATGTAAATTGCCAACAGCCACTCTGGAGAAGTGCATGGTGTTTCCTGAAACACCTAAAAAACAAAGCAACGGAGCCTACGGCACTTCCACTTATGGTCCTATAGCTTAGGGAAATTAAAATAAAAAACACACAGCCACCCCAAAGTTTCAGACGGCTCTGTTTACAAGAACCTCGTCTACGGTACAAGTTAAATATCCCAGAAAGCGAAAAATGGATAAAGAAGTTGTGGTACGTACGTACAATGGAATATCACTCACCAATGAAATCTATGTCATCTGGCCCGTCGTGGCATAATGAGTGGATTCAGGTACGATGATTCTAAGAGAAATAAGTCACACAGAAAATGAAACATCGTAAGTTATCTCTAATACACCGAATGTAATCTTGGCTACACATGAACTGAATTACAAAACAGAACAGGGTCTCAAATTTAGAAAACCAACTTATGTTTGCTTAAGGGGAAAGGTGAGTTGGGGTGCTGCATAAAACCAGAGATAGAAATTAGCACAGATACCATTCCATACGTCAAATATGTAATAGTCAAGACCTACAACTTGCTCAACGAAATGGGCTAAACACCCTATATTCAACGCCTAGGAATACACCTGACTAGTAAGAATCTTCAAACCCATGGATTTATATGTCTCCATAAGAGAATCAAGCGTGTGTACAGCTGCATGAAGGTAGCAGAGAAAATCCGATAAATCCTATTATCAAAATGAATTACAAAAACAAAACACAATGACAGTGAAATAGAGAGCAATTCTTAAATAATTCATTCAGGGCTTGTGATGCAACCTGGATTTACCTCATCTACACCCAGAGCTGAGTGAGACATAAAGTTGGACACTTCGGGCTGATAGCATTGGTGAGGTTCGAAGAGCAAATGCAGACCATTTGAAGTCATACTGCATGGTACCCATTCCATGGGTCCCAACTCTCCAGGTTTAAGCGATTCTTCCTTCAGCTAAAACATGCATGGGAAACCCACAGTATGGTGCACCGTGTGACCGGGAAACGTTTTCAAATGCATCTCAGTTTTCGTCCCCTTTTACTCGGGTTCACAATTCCAGACCCTTTACTAACACTCTACCCACTTGGAGAGTCAGTGCCTTTAACCTGCTGTTTGGCACAGTTTGCAATTTCTGCGCAAGATGAACAGGAATAGGGAGAACCAATGAGAGACTAGCTGTAGGTGTCTGCACGGGCAAATTTAACGCTCATTTCCCACCAGGAAGAGGAATTAACCAAACGCTCAGCATGCCGTGCCGGAACCAGATTAGGGCCTGAAGCAACCCTGCGAGTTTGCGGCCAGCTCACAAGAAAGCGATTTGAAGAAAGGAGCTCCGGGGCACTCTAATTCACAAACCTGCAGAGTTATAAATGACAGCTATCGTCCAAAAATATATTGAAGGAAGCCTGCGAAGAGGACTTGAAAGCGGGGCAGAATTGCAGGAAAACGATTTCAGGGGGTAGACTGGAATTGCATTTAAAGCATAGGAAAAGAGGCAGAACGTCGACAATGATGCACTTGGCCAAAAAGGGCGTGTGCGTTTTTTCCTGAATATATTCAGGAAAAAACGCATCCGCCCTTTTTGGCCAACCAAGCAAGCATGTTAAAGAAATCTGCACTACAATGAAGTCTCACTGCCCCCCGGTCAAAAGGGCCATCTGAAAAAAGTGTAAAATCCAGAAAGGCAGCACAGGCCATGGAGAACAGGGAGCCTTGTTATGCTGATGGGCGGGATGTAAATTGCCAACAGCCACTCTGGAGAAGTGTATGGTGTTTCCTGAAACACCTAAAAAACAAAGCAACAGAGCCTACGGCACTTCCACTTATGGTCCTATAGCTTAGGGAAATTTAAATCAAAAACACACAGACAAGCCAAAGTTTCAGATGGCTCTGTTTACAAGAACCTCTTCTACGGTACAAGTTAAATATCCCAGAAAGCGAAAAATGGATAAAGAAGTTGTGGTACGTACGTACAATGGAATATCAGTCACCAAGGAAAGCTATGTCATCTGGCCCGTCGTGGTGTAATGAGTGGATTCAGGTACGATGATTCTAAGTGAAATAAGTCACACAGAAAATGAAACATCATAAGATATCACTAACACACCGAATGTAATCTTGGCTACACATGAACTGAATTACAAAACAGAACAGGGTCTCAAATTTAGAAAACCAACTTATGTTTGCTTAAGGGGAAAGGTGAGTTGGGGTGCTGCATAAAACCAGAGATAGAAATTAGCACAGATACCATTCCATACGTCAAATATGTAATAGTCAAGACCTACCCCTTGCTCAACGAAATGGGCTAAACACCCTATATTCAACGCCTAGGAATACACCTGACTAGTAAGAATCTTCAAACCCATGGATTTATATGTCTCCATAAGAGAATCAAGCGTGTGTACAGCTGCATGAATGCAGCAGAGAAAATCCGATAAATCCTATTATCAAAATGAATTACAAAAACAAAACACAATGACAGTGAAATAGAGAGCAATTCTTAAATAATTCATTCAGGGCTTGTGATGCAACCTGGATTTACCTCATCTACACCCAGAGCTGAGTGAGACATAAAGTTGGACACTTCGGGCTGATAGCATTGGTGAGGTTCGATGAGCAAATGCAGACCATTTGAAGTCATACTGCATGGTACCCATTCCATGGGTCCCAACTCTCCAGGTTTAAGCGATTCTTCCTTCAGCTAAAACATGCATGGGAAACCCACAGTATGGTGCACCGTGTGACCGGGAAACGTTTTCAAATGCATCTCAGTTTTCGTCCCCTTTTACTCGGGTTCACAATTCCAGACCCTTTACTAACACTCTCCCCACTTGGAGAGTCAGTGCCTTTAACCTGCTGTTTGGCACAGTTTGCAATTTCTGCGCAAGATGAACAGGAATAGGGAGAACCAATGAGAGACTAGCTGTAGGTGTCTGCACGGGCAAATTTAACGCTCATTTCCCACCAGGAAGAGGAATTAACCGAAGGCTCAGCATGCTGTGCCGGAAACAGTTTAGGGCCTGAAGCAATCCTGAGGGTTTGCGGCCAGCTCCCAAGAAAACGATTTGAAGAAAGGAGCTCCGGGGCACTGTAATTCAAAACCTGCAGTGTTGTAAATGACAGCTATCGTCCAAAAATATATTGAAGGAAGGCTGCAAAGAGGACTTGAAAGCGGGGCAGAATTTCAGGAAAACGATTTCATGGGGTAGACTGGAATTGCATTTAAAGCATAGGAAAAGAGGCAGAACGTCGACAATGATGCACTTGGCCAAAAAGAGCGTATGCGTTTTTTCCTGAATATATTCAGGAAAAAACGCATACGCTCTTTTTGGCCAACCAAGCAACCATGTTAAAGAAATCTGCACTACAATGAAGTCTCACTGCCCCCCGGTCAAAAGGGCCATCTGAAAAAAGTGTAAAATCCAGAAATGCAGCACAGGCCATGGAGAACAGGGAGCCTTGTTATGCTGATGGGTGGGATGTAAATTGCCAACAGCCACTCTGGAGAAGTGTATGGTGTTTCCTGAAACACCTAAAAAACAAAGCAACGGAGCCTACGGCACTTCCACTTATGGTCCTATAGCTTAGGGAAATTAAAATCAAAAACACACAGCCACGCCAAAGTTTCAGACGGCTCTGTTTACAAGAACCTCGTCTACGGTACAAGTTAAATATCCCAGAAAGCGAAAAATGGATAAAGAAGTTGTGGTACGTACGTACAATGGAATATCACTCACCAATGAAGTCTATGTCATCTGGCCCGTCGTGGCATAATGAGTGGATTCAGGTACGATGATTCTAAGTGAAATAAGTCACACAGAAAATGAAACATCATAAGATATCACTAATACACCGAATGTAATCTTGGCTACACATGAACTGAATTACAAAACAGAACAGGGTCTCAAATTTAGAAAACCAACTTATGTTTGCTTAAGGGGAAAGGTGAGTTGGGGTGCTGCATAAAACCAGAGATAGAAATTAGCACAGATACCATTCCATACGTCAAATATGTAATAGTCAAGACCTACCCCTTGCTCAACGAAATGGGCTAAACACCCTATATTCAACGCCTAGGAATACACCTGACTAGTAAGAATCTTCAAACCCATGGATTTATATGTCACCATAAGAGAATCAAGCATGTGTACAGCTGCATGAAAGCAGCAGAGAAAATCCGATAAATCCTATTATCAAAATGAATTACAAAAAAAAACACAATGACAGTGAAATAGAGAGCAATTCTTAAATAATTCATTCAGGGCTTGTGATGCAACCTGGATTTACCTCATCTAAACCCAGAGCTGAGTGAGACCTAAGGTTGGACACTTCGGGCTGATAGCATTGGTGAGGTTCGATGAGCAAATGCAGACCATTTGAAGTCATACTACATGGTACCCATTCCATGGGTCCCAACTCTCCAGGTTTAAGCGATTCTTCCTTCAGGTAAAGCATGCATGGGAAGCCCACAGTATGGTGCACCGTGTGACTGGGAAACATTTTCAAATGCATCTCAGTTTTTGTCCCCGTTTACTCGGGTTCAGAATTCCAGACCCTTTACAAACACTCTCCCCACTTGGAGAGTCAGTGCCTTTAACCTGCTGTTTGGCACAGTTTGCAATTTCTGCGCAAGAGGAATAGGAATAGGAAGAACCAATGAGAGACTAGCTGTAGGTTTCTGCACGGGCAAATTTAACGCTCATTTCCAACCAGGAAGAGGAATTAACCAAACGCTCAGCATGCCGTGCCGGAACCAGATTAGGGCCTGAAGCAATCCTGCGGGTTTGCGGCCAGCTCAAAAGAAAGCGATTTGAAGAAAGGAGCTCAGGGGCACTGTAATTCACAAACCTGCAGAGTTATAAATGACAGCTATCGTCCAAAAATATATTGAAGGAAGGCTGCGAAGAGGACTTGAAAGCGGGGCAAAATTGCAGGAAAACGATTTCAGGGGTTAGACTGGAATTGCATTTAAAGCATAGGAAAAGAGGCAGAACGTCGACAATGATGCACTTGGCCAAAAAGGGCGTATGCGTTTTTTCCGGAATATACGCATCCGCCCTTTTTGGCCAACCAAGCAAGCATGTTAAAGAAATCTGCACTACAATGAAGTCTCACTGCCCCCCGGTCAAAAGGGCCATCTGAAAAAAGTGTAAAATCCAGAAAGGCAGCACAGGCCATGGAGAACAGGGAGCCTTGTTATGCTGATGGGCGGGATGTAAATTGCCAACAGCCACTCTGGAGAAGTGTATGGTGTTTCCTGAAACACCTAAAAAACAAAGCAACAGAGCCTACGGCACTTCCACTTATGGTCCTATAGCTTAGGGAAATTTAAATCAAAAACACACAGCCAAGCCAAAGTTTCAGATGGCTCTGTTTACAAGAACCTCTTCTACGGTACAAGTTAAATATCCCAGAAAGCGAAAAATGGATAAAGAAGTTGTGGTACGTACGTACAATGGAATATCAGTCACCAAGGAAAGCTATGTCATCTGGCCCGTCGTGGTGTAATGAGTGGATTCAGGTACGATGATTCTAAGTGAAATAAGTCACACAGAAAATGAAACATCATAAGATATCACTAACACACCGAATGTAATCTTGGCTACACATGAACTGAATTACAAAACAGAACAGGGTCTCAAATTTAGAAAACCAACTTATGTTTGCTTAAGGGGAAAGGTGAGTTGGGGTGCTGCATAAAACCAGAGATAGAAATTAGCACAGATACCATTCCATACGTCAAATATGTAATAGTCAAGACCTACCCCTTGCTCAACGAAATGGGCTAAACACCCTATATTCAACGCCTAGGAATACACCTGACTAGTAAGAATCTTCAAACCCATGGATTTATATGTCTCCATAAGAGAATCAAGCGTGTGTACAGCTGCATGAATGCAGCAGAGAAAATCCGATAAATACTATTATCAAAATGAATTACAAAAACAAAACACAATGACAGTGAAATAGAGAGCAATTCTTAAATAATTCATTCAGGGCTTGTGATGCAACCTGGATTTACCTCATCTACACCCAGAGCTGAGTGAGACATAAAGTTGGACACTTCGGGCTGATAGCATTGGTGAGGTTCGATGAGCAAATGCAGACCATTTGAAGTCATACTGCATGGTACCCATTCCATGGGTCCCAACTCTCCAGGTTTAAGCGATTCTTCCTTCAGCTAAAACATGCATGGGAAACCCACAGTATGGTGCACCGTGTGACCGGGAAACGTTTTCAAATGCATCTCAGTTTTCGTCCCCTTTTACTCGGGTTCACAATTCCAGACCCTTTACTAACACTCTCCCCACTTGGAGAGTCAGTGCCTTTAACCTCCTGTTTGGCACAGTTTGCAATTTCTGCGCAAGATGAACAGGAATAGGGAGAACCAATGAGAGACTAGCTGTAGGTGTCTGCACGGGCAAATTTAACGCTCATTTCCCACCAGGAAGAGGAATTAACCGAAGGCTCAGCATGCCGTGCCGGAAACAGTTTAGGGCCTGAAGCAATCCTGAGGGTTTGCGGCCAGCTCCCAAGAAAACGATTTGAAGAAAGGAGCTCCGGGGCACTGTAATTCAAAACCTGCAGTGTTGTAAATGACAGCTATCGTCCAAAAATATATTGAAGGAAGGCTGCAAAGAGGACTTGAAAGCGGGGCAGAATTTCAGGAAAACGATTTCATGGGGTAGACTGGAATTGCATTTAAAGCATAGGAAAAGAGGCAGAACGTCGACAATGATGCACTTGGCCAAAAAGAGCGTATGCGTTTTTTCCTGAATATATTCAGGAAAAAACGCATACGCTCTTTTTGGCCAACCAAGCAACCATGTTAAAGAAATCTGCACTACAATGAAGTCTCACTGCCCCCCGGTCAAAAGGGCCATCTGAAAAAAGTGTAAAATCCAGAAATGCAGCACAGGCCATGGAGAACAGGGAGCCTTGTTATGCTGATGGGTGGGATGTAAATTGCCAACAGCCACTCTGGAGAAGTGTATGGTGTTTCCTGAAACACCTAAAAAACAAAGCAACGGAGCCTACGGCACTTCCACTTATGGTCCTATAGCTTAGGGAAATTAAAATCAAAAACACACAGCCACGCCAAAGTTTCAGACGGCTCTGTTTACAAGAACCTCGTCTACGGTACAAGTTAAATATCCCAGAAAGCGAAAAATGGATAAAGAAGTTGTGGTACGTACGTACAATGGAATATCACTCACCAATGAAGTCTATGTCATCTGGCCCGTCGTGGCATAATGAGTGGATTCAGGTACGATGATTCTAAGTGAAATAAGTCACACAGAAAATGAAACATCATAAGATATCACTAATACACCGAATGTAATCTTGGCTACACATGAACTGAATTACAAAACAGAACAGGGTCTCAAATTTAGAAAACCAACTTATGTTTGCTTAAGGGGAAAGGTGAGTTGGGGTGCTGCATAAAACCAGAGATAGAAATTAGCACAGATACCATTCCATACGTCAAATATGTAATAGTCAAGACCTACACCTTGCTCAACGAAATGGGCTAAACACCCTATATTCAACGCCTAGGAATACACCTGACTAGTAAGGATCTTCAAACCCATGGATTTATATGTCTCCATAAGAGAATCAAGCGTGTGTACAGCTGCATGAAGGTAGCAGAGAAAATCCGATAAATACTATTATCAAAATGAATTACAAAAACAAAACACAATGACAGTGAAATAGAGAGCAATTCTTAAATAATTCATTCAGGGCTTGTGATGCAACCTGGATTTACCTCATCTACACCCAGAGCTGAGTGAGACATAAAGTTGGACACTTCGGGCTGATAGCATTGGTGAGGTTCGAAGAGCAAACGCAGACCATTTGAAGTCATACTGCATGGTACCCATTCCATGGGTCCCAACTCTCCAGGTTTAAGCGATTCTTCCTTCAGCTAAAACATGCATGGGAAACCCACAGTATGGTGCACCGTGTGACCGGGAAACGTTTTCAAATGCATCTCAGTTTTCGTCCCCTTTTACTCGGGTTCACAATTCCAGACCCTTTACTAACACTCTACCCACTTGGAGAGTCAGTGCCTTTAATCTGCTGTTTGGCACAGTTTGCAATTCCTGCGCAAGATGAACAGGAATAGGGAGAACCAATGAGAGACTAGCTGTAGGTGTCTGCACGGGCAAATTTAACGCTCATTTCCCACCAGGAAGAGGAATTAACCAAACGCTCAGCATGCCGTGCCGGAACCAGATTAGGGCCTGAAGCAACCCTGCGAGTTTGCGGCCAGCTCACAAGAAAGCGATTTGAAGAAAGGAGCTCAGGGGCACTGTAATTTAAAAACCTGCAGAGTTATAAATGACAGCTATCGTCCAAAAATATATTGAAGGAAGGCTGCGAAGAGGACTTGAAAGCCGGGCAGAATTGCAGGAAAACGATTTCAGGGGGTAGACTGGAATTGCATTTAAAGCATAGGAAAAGAGGCAGGACGTCGACAATGATGCACTTGGCCAAAAAGGGCGTATGCGTTTTTTCCTGAATATATTCAGGAAAAAACGCATACGCACTTTTTGGCCAACCAAGCAAGCATGTTAAAGAAATCTGCACTACAATGAAGTCTCACTGCCCCCCGGTCAAAAGGGCCATGTGAAAAAAGTGTAAAATCCAGAAATGCAGCACAGGCCATGGAGAACAGGGAGCCTTGTTATGCTGATGGGTGGGATGTAAATTGCCAACAGCCACTCTGGAGAAGTGTATGGTGTTTCCTGAAACACCTAAAAAACAAAGCAACGGAGCCTACGGCACGTCCACTTATGGTCCTATAGCTTAGGGAAATTAAAATCAAAAACACACAGCCACGCCAAAGTTTCAGACGGCTCTGTTTACAAGAACCTCGTCTGCGGTACAAGTTAAATATCCCAGAAAGCGAAAAATGGATAAAGAAGTTGTGGTACGTACGTACAATGGAATATCAGTCACCGAGGAAATCTATGTCATCTGGCCCGTCGTGGCATAATGAGTGGATTCAGGTACGATGATTCTAAGTGAAATAAGTCACACAGAAAATGAAACATCATAAGTTATCTCTAATACACCGAATGTAATCTTGGCTACACATGAACTGAATTACAAAACAGAACAGGGTCTCAAATTTAGAAAACCAACTTATGTTTGCTTAAGGGGAAAGGTGAGTTGGGGTGCTGCATAAAACCAGAGATAGAAATTAGCACAGATACCATTCCATACGTCAAATATGTAATAGTCAAGACCTACCCCTTGCTCAACGAAATGGGCTAAACACCCTATATTCAACGCCTAGGAATACACCTGACTAGTAAGAATCTTCAAACCCATGGATTTATATGTCTCCATAAGAGAATCAAGCGTGTGTACAGCTGCATGAATGCAGCAGAGAAAATCCGATAAATCCTATTATCAAAATGAATTACAAAAACAAAACACAATGACAGTGAAATACAGGGCAATTCTTAAATAATTCATTCAGGGCTTGTGATGCAACCTGGATTTACCTCATCTACACCCAGAGCTGATTGAGACATAAAGTTGGACACTTCGGGCTGATAGCATTGGTGAGGTTCGATGAGCAAATGCAGACCATTTGAAGTCATACTGCATGGTACCCATTCCATGGGTCCCAACTCTCCAGGTTTAAGCGATGCTTCCTTCAGCTAAAACATGCATGGGAAACCCACAGTATGGTGCACCGTGTGACCGGGAAACGTTTTCAAGTGCATCTCAGTTTTCGTCCCCTTTTACTCGGGTTCACAATTCCAGACCCTTTACAAACACTCTCCCCACTTGGAGAGTCAGTGCCTTTAACCTGCTGTTTGGCACAGTTTGCAATTTCTGCGCAAGATGAACAGGAATAGGGAGAAACAATGAGAGACTAGCTGTAGTTGTCTGCACGGGCAAAATTAACGCTCATTTCAAACCAGGAAGAGGAATTAACCAAACGCTCAGCATGCCGTGCCGGAACCAGATTAGGGCCTGAAGCAATCCTGCGGGTTTGCGGCCAGCTCACAAGAAAGCGATTTGAAGAAAGGAGCTCAGGGGCACTGTAATTCACAAACCTGCAGAGTTATAAATGACAGCTATCGTCCAAAAATATATTGAAGGAAGGCTGCGAAGAGGACTTGAAAGCGGGGCAGAATTTCAGGAAAACGATTTCAGGGGGTAGACTGGAATTGCATTTAAAGCATAGGAAAAGAGGCAGAACGTCGACAATGATGCACTTGGCCAAAAAGGGCGTATGCGTTTTTTCCTGAATATATTCAGGAAAAAACGCATACGCCCTTTTTGGCCAACCAAGCAAGCATGTTAAAGAAATCTGCACTACAATGAAGTCTCACTGCCCCCCGGTCAAAAGGGCCATCTGAAAAAAGTGTAAAATCCAGAAATGCAGCACACGCCATGGAGAACAGGGAGCCTTGTTATGCTGATGGGTGGGATGTAAATTGCCAACAGCCACTCTGCAGAAGTGTATGGTGTTTCCTGAAACACCTAAAAAACAAAGCAACGGAGCCTACGGCACTTCCACTTATGGTCCTATAGCTTAGGGAAATTAAAATAAAAAACACACAGCCACCCCAAAGTTTCAGACGGCTCTGTTTACAAGAACCTCTTCTACGGTACAAGTTAAATATCCCAGAAAGCGAAAAATGGATAAAGAATTTGTGGTACGTACGTACAATGGAATATCACTCACCAATGAAATCTATGTCATCTGGCCCGTCGTGGCATAATGAGTGGATTCAGGTACGATGATTCTAAGAGAAATAAGTCACACAGAAAATGAAACATCATAAGATATCACTAATACACCGAATGTAATCTTGGCTACACATGAACTGAATTACAAAACAGAACAGGGTCTCAATTTAGAAAACCAACTTATGTTTGCTTAAGGGGAAAGGTGAGTTGGGGTGCTGCATAAAACCAGAGATAGAAATTAGCACAGATACTATTCCATACGTCATATATGTAGTAGTCAAGGGGGCTTCCCTGGTGGCGCACTGGTTGAGAGACCGCCTGCCGATGCAGGGGACGCGGGTTCGTGCCCCGGTCCGAGAGGACCCCACATGCCGTGGAGCTACTGGTCCCGTCAGTCATGGCTGTTGAGCCTGCGCGTCCGGAGCCTGTGCTCCGCAACGGGAGAGGCTACAACACTGAGAGGCCCGCGTACAGCAAAAAAAAAAAAAAAAATATGTAATAGTCAAGACCTACCCCTTGCTCAACGAAATGGGCTAAACACCCTATATTCAACGCCTAGGAATACACCTGACTAGTAAGAAGCTTCAAACCCATGGATTTATATGTCTCCATAAGAGAATCAAGCGTGTGTACAGCTGCATGAATGCAGCAGAGAAAATCCGATAAATCCTATTATCAAAATGAATTACAAAAACAAAACACAATGACAGTGAAATAGAGAGCAATTCTTAAATAATTCATTCAGGGCTTGTGATGCAACCTGGATTTACCTCATCTACACCCAGAGCTGAGTGAGACATAAAGTTGGACACTTCGGGCTGATAGCATTGGTGAAGTTCGATGAGCAAATGCAGACCATTTGAAGTCATACTGCATGGTACCCATTCCATGGGTCCCAACTCTCCAGGTTTAAGCGATTCTTCCTTCAGCTAAAACATGCATGGGAAGCCCACAGTATGGTGCACCGTGTGACCGGGAAACATTTTCAAATGCATCTCAGTTTTTGTCCCCGTTTACTCGGGTTCAGAATTCCAGACCCTTTACAAACACTCTCCCCACTTGGAGAGTCAGTGCCTTTAACCTGCTGTTTGGCACAGTTTGCAATTTCTGCGCAAGAGGAATAGGAATAGGAAGAACCAATGAGAGACTAGCTGTAGGTTTCTGCACGGGCAAATTTAACGCTCATTTCCAACCAGGAAGAGGAATTAACCAAACGCTCAGCATGCCGTGCCGGAACCAGATTAGGGCCTGAAGCAATCCTGCGGGTTTGCGGCCAGCTCAAAAGAAAGCGATTTGAAGAAAGGAGCTCAGGGGCACTGTAATTCACAAACCTGCAGAGTTATAAATGACAGCTATCGTCCAAAAATATATTGAAGGAAGGCTGCGAAGAGGACTTGAAAGCGGGGCAAAATTGCAGGAAAACGATTTCAGGGGTTAGACTGGAATTGCATTTAAAGCATAGGAAAAGAGGCAGAACGTCGAAAATGATGCACTTGGCCAAAAAGAGCGTATGCGTTTTTTCCTGAATATATTCAGGAAAAAACGCATACGCTCTTTTTGGCCAACCAAGCAACCATGTTAAAGAAATCTGCACTACAATGAAGTCTCCCTGCCCCCCGGTCAAAAGGGCCATCTGAAAAAAGTGTAAAATCCAGAAAGGCAGCACAGGCCATGGAGAACAGGGAGCCTTGTTATGCTCATGGGTGGGATGTATATTGCCAACAGCCACTCTGGAGAAGTGTATGGTGTTTCCTGAAACACCTAAAAAACAAAGCAACGGAGCCTACGGCACTTCCACTTATGGTCCTATAGCTTAGGGAAATTAAAATCAAAAACACACAGCCACGCCAAAGTTTCAGACGGCTCTGTTTACAAGAACCTCGTCTACGGTACAAGTTAAATATCCCAGAAAGCGAAAAATGGATAAAGAAGTTGTGGTACGTACGTACAATGGAATATCACTCACCAATGAAGTCTATGTCATCTGGCCCGTCGTGGCATAATGAGTGGATTCAGGTACGATGATTCTAAGTGAAATAAGTCACACAGAAAATGAAACATCATAAGATATCACTAATACACCGAATGTAATCTTGGCTACACATGAACTGAATTACAAAACAGAACAGGGTCTCAAATTTAGAAAACCAACTTATGTTTGCTTAAGGGGAAAGGTGAGTTGGGGTGCTGCATAAAACCAGAGATAGAAATTAGCACAGATACCATTCCATACGTCAAATATGTAATAGTCAAGACCTACCCCTTGCTCAACGAAATGGGCTAAACACCCTATATTCAACGCCTAGGAATACACCTGACTAGTAAGAATCTTCAAACCCATGGATTTATATGTCTCCATAAGAGAATCAAGCATGTGTACAGCTGCATGAAGGCAGCAGAGAAAATCCGATAAATCCTATTATCAAAATGAATTACAAAAACAAAACACAATGACAGTGAAATAGAGAGCAATTCTTAAATAATTCATTCAGGGCTTGTGATGCAACCTGGATTTACCTCATCTAAACCCAGAGCTGAGTGAGACCTAAGGTTGGACACTTCGGGCTGATAGCATTGGTGAGGTTCGATGAGCAAATGCAGACCATTTGAAGTCATACTACATGGTACCCATTCCATGGGTCCCAACTCTCCAGGTTTAAGCGATTCTTCCTTCAGGTAAAGCATGCATGGGAAGCCCACAGTATGGTGCACCGTGTGACCGGGAAACATTTTCAAATGCATCTCAGTTTTTGTCCCCGTTTACTCGGGTTCAGAATTCCAGACCCTTTACAAACACTCTCCCCACTTGGAGAGTCAGTGCCTTTAACCTGCTGTTTGGCACAGTTTGCAATTTCTGCGCAAGAGGAATAGGAATAGGAAGAACCAATGAGAGACTAGCTGTAGGTTTCTGCACGGGCAAATTTAACGTTCATTTCCAACCAGGAAGAGGAATTAACCAAACGCTCAGCATGCCGTGCCGGAACCAGATTAGGGCCTGAAGCAATCCTGCGGGTTTGCGGCCAGCTCAAAAGAAAGCGATTTGAAGAAAGGAGCTCAGGGGCACTGTAATTCACAAACCTGCAGAGTTATAAATGACAGCTATCGTCCAAAAATATATTGAAGGAAGGCTGCGAAGAGGACTTGAAAGCGGGGCAAAATTGCAGGAAAACGATTTCAGGGGTTAGACTGGAATTGCATTTAAAGCATAGGAAAAGAGGCAGAACGTCGACAATGATGCACTTGGCCAAAAAGGGCGTATGCGTTTTTTCCGGAATATACGCATACACCCTTTTTGGCCAACCAAGCAAGCATGTTAAAGAAATCTGCACTACAATGAAGTCTCACTGCCCCCCGGTCAAAAGGGCCATCTGAAAAAAGTGTAAAATCCAGAAAGGCAGCACAGGCCATGGAGAACAGGGAGCCTTGTTATGCTCATGGGTGGGATGTAAATTGCCAACAGCCACTCTGGAGAAGTGTATGGTGTTTCCTGAAACACCTAAAAAACAAAGCAACGGAGCCTACGGCACTTCCACTTATGGTCCTATAGCTTAGGGAAATTAAAATAAAAAACACACAGCCACCCCAAAGTTTCAGACTGCTCTGTTTACAAGAACCTCGTCTACGGTACAAGTTAAATATCCCAGAAAGCGAAAAATGGATAAAGAAGTTGTGGTACGTACGTACAATGGAATATCACTCACCAATGAAATCTATGTCATCTGGCCCGTCGTGGCATAATGAGTGGATTCAGGTACGATGATTCTAAGAGAAATAAGTCACACAGAAAATGAAACATCATAAGTTATCTCTAATACACCGAATGTAATCTTGGCTACACATGAACTGAATTACAAAACAGAACAGGGTCTCAAATTTAGAAAACCAACTTATGTTTGCTTAAGGGGAAAGGTGAGTTGGGGTGCTGCATAAAACCAGAGATAGAAATTAGCACAGATACCATTCCATACGTCAAATATGTAATAGTCAAGACCTACACCTTGCTCAACGAAATGGGCTAAACACCCTATATTCAACGCCTAGGAATACACCTGACTAGTAAGAAGCTTCAAACCCATGGATTTATATGTCTCCATAAGAGAATCAAGCGTGTGTACAGCTGCATGAAGGTAGCAGAGAAAATCCGATAAATCCTATTATCAAAATGAATTACAAAAACAAAACACAATGACAGTGAAATAGAGAGCAATTCTTAAATAATTCATTCAGGGCTTGTGATGCAACCTGGATTTACCTCATCTACACCCAGAGCTGAGTGAGACATAAACTTGGACACTTCGGGCTGATAGCATTGGTGAGGTTCGAAGAGCAAATGCAGACCATTTGAAGTCATACTGCATGGTACCCATTCCATGGGTCCCAACTCTCCAGGTTTAAGCGATTCTTCCTTCAGCTAAAACATGCATGGGAAACCCACAGTATGGTGCACCGTGTGACCGGGAAACGTTTTCAAATGCATCTCAGTTTTCGTCCCCTTTTACTCGGGTTCACAATTCCAGACCCTTTACTAACACTCTACCCACTTGGAGAGTCAGTGCCTTTAACCTGCTGTTTGGCACAGTTTGCAATTTCTGCGCAAGATGAACAGGAATAGGGAGAACCAATGAGAGACTAGCTGTAGGTGTCTGCACGGGCAAATTTAACGCTCATTTCCCACCAGGAAGAGGAATTAACCAAACGCTCAGCATGCCGTGCCGGAACCAGATTAGGGCCTGAAGCAACCCTGCGAGTTTGCGGCCAGCTCACAAGAAAGCGATTTGAAGAAAGGAGCTCCGGGGCACTCTAATTCACAAACCTGCAGAGTTATAAATGACAGCTATCGTCCAAAAATATATTGAAGGAAGCCTGCGAAGAGGACTTGAAAGCGGGGCAGAATTGCAGGAAAACGATTTCAGGGGGTAGACTGGAATTGCATTTAAAGCATAGGAAAAGAGGCAGAACGTCGACAATGATGCACTTGGCCAAAAAGGGCGTATGCGTTTTTTCCTGAATATATTCAGGAAAAAACGCATACGCCCTTTTTGGCCAACCAAGCAAGCATGTTAAAGAAATCTGCACTACAATGAAGTCTCACTGCCCCCAGGTCAAAAGGGCCATCTGAAAAAAGTGTAAAATCCAGAAAGGCAGCACAGGCCATGGAGAACAGGGAGCCTTGTTATGCTGATGGGCGGGATGTAAATTGCCAACAGCCACTCTGGAGAAGTGTATGGTGTTTCCTGAAACACCTAAAAAACAAAGCAACAGAGCCTACGGCACTTCCACTTATGGTCCTATAGCTTAGGGAAATTTAAATCAAAAACACACAGCCAAGCCAAAGTTTCAGATGGCTCTGTTTACAAGAACCTCTTCTACGGTACAAGTTAAATATCCCAGAAAGCGAAAAATGGATAAAGAAGTTGTGGTACGTACGTACAATGGAATATCACTCACCAATGAAGTCTATGTCATCTGGCCCGTCGTGGCATAATGAGTGGATTCAGGTACGATGATTCTAAGTGAAATAAGTCACACAGAAAATGAAACATCATAATATATCACTAATACACCGAATGTAATCTTGGCTACACATGAACTGAATTACAAAACAGAACAGGGTCTCAAATTTAGAAAACCAACTTATGTTTGCTTAAGGGGAAAGGTGAGTTGGGGTGCTGCATAAAACCAGAGATAGAAATTAGCACAGATACCATTCCATACGTCAAATATGTAATAGTCAAGACCTACCCCTTGCTCAACGAAATGGGCTAAACACCCTATATTCAACGCCTAGGAATACACCTGACTAGTAAGAATCTTCAAACCCATGGATTTATATGTCTCCATAAGAGAATCAAGCATGTGTACAGCTGCATGAAGGCAGCAGAGAAAATCCGATAAATCCTATTATCAAAATGAATTACAAAAACAAAACACAATGACAGTGAAATAGAGAGCAATTCTTAAATAATTCATTCAGGGCTTGTGATGCAACCTGGATTTACCTCATCTAAACCCAGAGCTGAGTGAGACCTAAGGTTGGACACTTCGGGCTGATAGCATTGGTGAGGTTCGATGAGCAAATGCAGACCATTTGAAGTCATACTACATGGTACCCATTCCATGGGTCCCAACTCTCCAGGTTTAAGCGATTCTTCCTTCAGGTAAAGCATGCATGGGAAGCCCACAGTATGGTGCACCGTGTGACCGGGAAACATTTTCAAATGCATCTCAGTTTTTGTCCCCGTTTACTCGGGTTCAGAATTCCAGACCCTTTACAAACACTCTCCCCACTTGGAGAGTCAGTGCCTTTAACCTGCTGTTTGGCACAGTTTGCAATTTCTGCGCAAGAGGAATAGGAATAGGAAGAACCAATGAGAGACTAGCTGTAGGTTTCTGCACGGGCAAATTTAACGCTCATTTCCAACCAGGAAGAGGAATTAACCAAACGCTCAGCATGCCGTGCCGGAACCAGATTAGGGCCTGAAGCAATCCTGCGGGTTTGCGGCCAGCTCAAAAGAAAGCGATTTGAAGAAAGGAGCTCAGGGGCACTGTAATTCACAAACCTGCAGAGTTATAAATGACAGCTATCGTCCAAAAATATATTGAAGGAAGGCTGCGAAGAGGACTTGAAAGCGGGGCAAAATTGCAGGAAAACGATTTCAGGGGTTAGACTGGAATTGCATTTAAAGCATAGGAAAAGAGGCAGAACGTCGACAATGATGCACTTGGCCAAAAAGGGCGTATGCGTTTTTTCCGGAATATACGCATACGCCCTTTTTGGCCAACCAAGCAAGCATGTTAAAGAAATCTGCACTACAATGAAGTCTCACTGCCCCCCGGTCAAAAGGGCCATCTGAAAAAAGTGTAAAATCCAGAAAGGCAGCACAGGCCATGGAGAACAGGGAGCCTTGTTATGTTCATGGGTGAGATGTAAATTGCCAACAGCCACTCTGGAGAAGTGTATGGTGTTTCCTGAAACACCTAAAAAACAAAGCAACGGAGCCTACGGCACTTCCACTTATGGTCCTATAGCTTAGGGAAATTAAAATAAAAAACACACAGCCACCCCAAAGTTTCAGACGGCTCTGTTTACAAGAACCTCGTCTACGGTACAAGTTAAATATCCCAGAAAGCGAAAAATGGATAAAGAAGTTGTGGTACGTACGTACAATGGAATATCACTCACCAATGAAATCTATGTCATCTGGCCCGTCGTGGCATAATGAGTGGATTCAGGTACGATGATTCTAAGAGAAATAAGTCACACAGAAAATGAAACATCGTAAGTTATCTCTAATACACCGAATGTAATCTTGGCTACACATGAACTGAATTACAAAACAGAACAGGGTCTCAAATTTAGAAAACCAACTTATGTTTGCTTAAGGGGAAAGGGGAGTTGGGGTGCTGCATAAAACCAGAGATAGAAATTAGCACAGATACCATTCCATACGTCAAATATGTAATAGTCAAGACCTACACCTTGCTCAACGAAATGGGCTAAACACCCTATATTCAACGCCTAGGAATACACCTGACTAGTAAGAATCTTCAAACCCATGGATTTATATGTCTCCATAAGAGAATCAAGCGTGTGTACAGCTGCATGAAGGTAGCAGAGAAAATCCGATAAATCCTATTATCAAAATGAATTACAAAAACAAAACACAATGACAGTGAAATAGAGAGCAATTCTTAAATAATTCATTCAGGGCTTGTGATGCAACCTGGATTTACCTCATCTACACCCAGAGCTGAGTGAGACATAAAGTTGGACACTTCGGGCTGATAGCATTGGTGAGGTTCGAAGAGCAAATGCAGACCATTTGAAGTCATACTGCATGGTACCCATTCCATGGGTCCCAACTCTCCAGGTTTAAGCGATTCTTCCTTCAGCTAAAACATGCATGGGAAACCCACAGTATGGTGAACCGTGTGACCGGGAAACGTTTTCAAATGCATCTCAGTTTTCGTCCCCTTTTACTCGGGTTCACAATTCCAGACCCTTTACTAACACTCTACCCACTTGGAGAGTCAGTGCCTTTAACCTGCTGTTTGGCACAGTTTGCAATTTCTGCGCAAGATGAACAGGAATAGGGAGAACCAATGAGAGACTAGCTGTAGGTGTCTGCACGGGCAAATTTAACGCTCATTTCCCACCAGGAAGAGGAATTAACCAAACGCTCAGCATGCCGTGCCGGAACCAGATTAGGGCCTGAAGCAACCCTGCGAGTTTGCGGCCAGCTCACAAGAAAGCGATTTGAAGAAAGGAGCTCCGGGGCACTCTAATTCACAAACCTGCAGAGTTATAAATGACAGCTATCGTCCAAAAATATATTGAAGGAAGCCTGCGAAGAGGACTTGAAAGCGGGGCAGAATTGCAGGAAAACGATTTCAGGGGGTAGACTGGAATTGCATTTAAAGCATAGGAAAAGAGGCAGAACGTCGACAATGATGCACTTGGCCAAAAAGGGCGTATGCGTTTTTTCCTGAATATATTCAGGAAAAAACGCATACGCCCTTTTTGGCCAACCAAGCAAGCATGTTAAAGAAATCTGCACTACAATGAAGTCTCACTGCCCCCAGGTCAAAAGGGCCATCTGAAAAAAGTGTAAAATCCAGAAAGGCAGCACAGGCCATGGAGAACAGGGAGCCTTGTTATGCTGATGGGCGGGATGTAAATTGCCAACAGCCACTCTGGAGAAGTGTATGGTGTTTCCTGAAACACCTAAAAAACAAAGCAACAGAGCCTACGGCACTTCCACTTATGGTCCTATAGCTTAGGGAAATTTAAATCAAAAACACACAGCCAAGCCAAAGTTTCAGATGGCTCTGTTTACAAGAACCTCTTCTACGGTACAAGTTAAATATCCCAGAAAGCGAAAAATGGATAAAGAAGTTGTGGTACGTACGTACAATGGAATATCAGTCACCAAGGAAAGCTATGTCATCTGGCCCGTCGTGGCGTAATGAGTGGATTCAGGTACGATGATTCTAAGTGAAATAAGTCACACAGAAAATGAAACATCATAAGATATCACTAACACACCGAATGTAATCTTGGCTACACATGAACTGAATTACAAAACAGAACAGGGTCTCAAATTTAGAAAACCAACTTATGTTTGCTTAAGGGGAAAGGTGAGTTGGGGTGCTGCATAAAACCAGAGATAGAAATTAGCACAGATACCATTCCATACGTCAAATATGTAATAGTCAAGACCTACCCCTTGCTCAACGAAATGGGCTAAACACCCTATATTCAACGCCTAGGAATACACCTGACTAGTAAGAATCTTCAAACCCATGGATTTATATGTCTCCATAAGAGAATCAAGCGTGTGTACAGCTGCATGAATGCAGCAGAGAAAATCCGATAAATCCTATTATCAAAATGAATTACAAAAACAAAACACAATGACAGTGAAATAGAGAGCAATTCTTAAATAATTCATTCAGGGCTTGTGATGCAACCTGGATTTACCTCATCTACACCCAGAGCTGAGTGAGACATAAAGTTGGACACTTCGGGCTGATAGCATTGGTGAGGTTCGATGAGCAAATGCAGACCATTTGAAGTCATACTGCATGGTACCCATTCCATGGGTCCCAACTCTCCAGGTTTAAGCGATTCTTCCTTCAGCTAAAACATGCATGGGAAACCCACAGTATGGTGCACCGTGTGACCGGGAAACGTTTTCAAATGCATCTCAGTTTTTGTCCCCTTTTACTCGGGTTCACAATTCCAGACCCTTTACTAACACTCTCCCCACATGGAGAGTCAGTGCCTTTAACCTCCTGTTTGGCACAGTTTGCAATTTCTGCGCAAGATGAACAGGAATAGGGAGAACCAATGAGAGACTAGCTGTAGGTGTCTGCACGGGCAAATTTAACGCTCATTTCCCACCAGGAAGAGGAATTAACCGAAGGCTCAGCATGCTGTGCCGGAACCAGATTAGGGCCTGAAGCAATCCTGAGGGTTTGCGGCCAGCTCCCAAGAAAGCGATTTGAAGAAAGGAACTCCGGGGCACTGTAATTCAAAACCTGCAGTGTTGTAAATGACAGCTATCGTCCAAAAATATATTGAAGGAAGGCTGCGAAGAGGACTTGAAAGCGGGGCAGAATTTCAGGAAAACGATTTCATGGGGTAGACTGGAATTGCATTTAAAGCATAGGAAAAGAGGCAGAACGTCGACAATGATGCACTTGGCCAAAAAGAGCGTATGCGTTTTTTCCTGAATATATTCAGGAAAAAACGCATACGCTCTTTTTGGCCAACCAAGCAACCATGTTAAAGAAATCTGCACTACAATGAAGTCTCACTGCCCCCCGGTCAAAAGGGCCATCTGAAAAAAGTGTAAAATCCAGAAATGCAGCACAGGCCATGGAGAACAGGGAGCCTTGTTATGCTGATGGGTGGGATGTAAATTGCCAACAGCCACTCTGGAGAAGTGTATGGTGTTTCCTGAAACACCTAAAAAACAAAGCAACGGAGCCTACGGCACTTCCACTTATGGTCCTATAGCTTAGGGAAATTAAAATCAAAAACACACAGCCACGCCAAAGTTTCAGACGGCTCTGTTTACAAGAACCTCGTCTACCGTACAAGTTAAATATCCCAGAAAGCGAAAAATGGATAAAGAAGTTGTGGTACATACGTACAATGAAATATCACTCACCAATGAAGTCTATGTCATCTGGCCCGTCGTGGCATAATGAGTGGATTCAGGTACGATGATTCTAAGTGAAATAAGTCACACAGAAAATGAAACATCATAATATATCACTAATACACCGAATGTAATCTTGGCTACACATGAACTGAATTACAAAACAGAACAGGGTCTCAAATATAGAAAACCAACTTATGCTTGCTTAAGGGGAAAGGTGAGTTGGGGTGCTGCATAAAACCAGAGATAGAAATTAGCACAGATACCTTTCCATAAGCCAAATATGTAATAGTCAAGACCTACCCCTTGCTCAACGAAATGGACGAAACACCCCATATTCAACGCCTAGGAATACACCTGACTAGTAAGAATCTTCAAACCCATGGATTTATATGTCTCCGTAAGAGAATGAAGCGTGTGTACAGCGGCATGAATGCAGCAGAGAAAATCCGATAAATTCCATTAACAAAATGAATTAAACAAACAAAACCCAAGGACAGTGAAATAGAGAGCAATTCTTAAATAATTCATTCAGGGCTTGTGATGCAACCTGGATTTACCACATCTACACCCAGAGCTGAGTGAGACATAAGGTTGGGCACTTCGGGCTGATAGCATTGGTGAGGTTCGATGAGCAAATGCAGACCCTGTGAAGTCATACAGCATGGTACCCATTCCATGGGTCCCAACTCTCCAAGTTTAAGGGATTCTTCCTTCAGCTAAAACATGCATGGGAAACCCACAGTATGCTGCACCGTGTGACTGGCAAACGTTTTCAAATGCATCTCAGTTTTCGTCCCCTTTTACTCGGGTTCACCATTCCAGACCCTTTATGAACACTCTCCCCACTTGGAGAGTCAGTGCCTTTAACCTCCTGTTGGGCACAGTTTGCAATTTCTGCACAAGATGAAAAGGAATAGGGAGAACGAATGAGAGACTAGCTCTAGGTGTCTGCACGGGCAAATTTAACGCTCATTTCCCACCAGGAAGAGGAATTAACCAAAGGCTCAGCATGCCGTGCCGGAACCAGATTAGGGCCTGAGGCAATCCTGTGGGTTTGCGGCCAGCTCACAAGATAGCGAGTTGAAGAAATGAGCTCAGGGGCACTGTAACTCACAAACCTGCAGAGTTATAAATGACAGCTATCGTCCAAAAATATATTGAAGGAAGGCTGCGAAGACGACTTGTAAGTGGGGCAGAATTGCAGGAAAACGATTTCAGGGGGTAGACGGGAATTGCATTTAAAGCATAGGAAAAGAGGCAGAACGTCGACAATGATGCTCTTGGCCAAAAAGGGCGTATGCGTTTTTTCCTGAATATATTCAGGAAAAAACGCATACGCCCTTTTTGGCCAACCAAGCAAGCATGTTAAAGAAATCTGCACTACAATGAAGTCTCACTGCCCCCCGGTCAAAAGGGCCATCTGAAAAAAGTGTAAAATCCAGAAAGGCAGCACAGGCCATGGAGAACAGGGAGCCTTGTTATGCTGATGGGCGGGATGTAAATTGCCAACAGCCACCCTGGAGAAGTGTATGGTGTTTCCCGGAACACCGAAAAAACAAAGCTACGGAGCCTACGGCACTTCCACTTATGGTCCTATAGCTTAGGGAAATTAAAATCAAAAACACACAGCCACCCCAAAGTGTCGGACGGCTCTGTTTACAAGAACCTCGTCTACGGTACAAGTTAAATATCCCAGAATGTGAAAAATGGATAAAGAAGTTGTGGTACGTACGTACAATGGAATATCACTCAGCAATGAAATCTATGTCATCAGGCCCATCGCGGCATAATGAGTGGATTCAGGTACGATGATTCTAAGTGAAATAAGTCACACAGAAAATGAAACATCATAAGATATCACTACTACACGGAATGTAAATTTGGCTACACATGAACTGAATTACAAAACAGAACAGGGTCTCAAATTTAGAAAACCAACTTATGCTTGCTTAAGGGGAAAGGTGAGTTGGGGTGCTGCATAAAACCAGAGATAGAAATTAGCACAGATACCTTTCCATAAGCAAAATATGTAATAGTCAAGTCCTACCCCTTGCTCAACGAAATGGACTAAACACCCCATATTCAACGCCTAGGAATACACCTGACTAGTAAGAATCTTCAAACCCATGGATTTATATGTCTCCGTAAGAGAATGAAGCGTGTGTACAGCGGCATGAATGCAGCAGAGAAAATCCGATAAATCCCATTATCAAAATGAATTACACAAACAAAACCCAAGGACAGTGAAATAGAGAGCAATTCTTAAATAATTCATTCAGGGCTTGTGATGCAACCTGGACTTACCACATGTACACCCAGTGCTGAGTGAGACATAAGGTTGGGCACTTCGGGCTGATAGCATTGGTGAGGTTCGATGAGCAAATGCAGACCCTGTGAAGTCATACAGCATGGTACCCATTCCATGGGTCCCAACTCTCCAAGTTTAAGGGATTCTTCCTTCAGCTAAAACATGCATGGGAAACCCACAGTATGCTGCACCGTGTGACTGGCAAACGTTTTCAAATGCATCTCAGTTTTCGTCCCCTTTTACTCGGGTTCACCATTCCAGACCCTTTATGAACACTCTCCCCACTTGGAGAGTCAGTGCCTTTAACCTCCTGTTGGGCACAGTTTGCAATTTCTGCACAAGATGAAAAGGAATAGGGAGAACGAATGAGAGACTAGCTCTAGGTGTCTGCACGGGCAAATTTAACGCTCATTTCCCACCAGGAAGAGGAATTAACCAAAGGCTCAGCATGCCGTGCCGGAACCAGATTAGGGCCTGAGGCAATCCTGTGGGTTTGCGGCCAGCTCACAAGATAGCGAGTTGAAGAAATGAGCTCAGGGGCACTGTAACTCACAAACCTGCAGAGTTATAAATGACAGCTATCGTCCAAAAATATATTGAAGGAAGGCTGCGAAGACGACTTGTAAGTGGGGCAGAATTGCAGGAAAACGATTTCAGGGGGTAGACGGGAATTGCATTTAAAGCATAGGAAAAGAGGCAGAACGTCGACAATGATGCTCTTGGCCAAAAAGGGCGTATGCGTTTTTTCCTGAATATATTCAGGAAAAAACGCATACGCCCTTTTTGGCCAACCAAGCAAGCATGTTAAAGAAATCTGCACTACAATGAAGTCTCACTGCCCCCCGGTCAAAAGGGCCATCTGAAAAAAGTGTAAAATCCAGAAAGGCAGCACAGGCCATGGAGAACAGGGAGCCTTGTTATGCTGATGGGCGGGATGTAAATTGCCAACAGCCACCCTGGAGAAGTGTATGGTGTTTCCCGGAACACCGAAAAAACAAAGCTACGGAGCCTACGGCACTTCCACTTATGGTCCTATAGCTTAGGGAAATTAAAATCAAAATCACACAGCCACCCCAAAGTGTCGGACGGCTCTGTTTACAAGAACCTCGTCTACGGTACAAGTTAAATATCCCAGAATGTGAAAAATGGATAAAGAAGTTGTGGTACGTACGTACAATGGAATATCACTCAGCAATGAAATCTATGTCATCAGGCCCATCGCGGCATAATGAGTGGATTCAGGTACGATGATTCTAAGTGAAATAAGTCACACAGAAAATGAAACATCATAAGATATCACTACTACACGGAATGTAAATTTGGCTACACATGAACTGAATTACAAAACAGAACAGGGTCTCAAATTTAGAAAACCAACTTATGCTTGCTTAAGGGGAAAGGTGAGTTGGGGTGCTGCATAAAACCAGAGATAGAAATTAGCACAGATACCTTTCCATAAGCAAAATATGTAATAGTCAAGTCCTACCCCTTGCTCAACGAAATGGACTAAACACCCCATATTCAACGCCTAGGAATACACCTGACTAGTAAGAATCTTCAAACCCATGGATTTATATGTCTCCGTAAGAGAATGAAGCGTGTGTACAGCGGCATGAATGCAGCAGAGAAAATCCGATAAATCCCATTATCAAAATGAATTACACAAACAAAACCCAAGGACAGTGAAATAGAGAGCAATTCTTAAATAATTCATTCAGGGCTTGTGATGCAACCTGGACTTACCACATGTACACCCAGTGCTGAGTGAGACATAAGGTTGGGCACTTCGGGCTGATAGCATTGGTGAGGTTCGATGAGCAAATGCAGACCCTTTGAAGTCATACAGCATGGTACCCATTCCATGGGTCCCAACTCTCCAAGTTTAAGGGATTCTTCCTTCAGCTAAAACATGCATGGGAAACCCAAAGTATGGTGCACCGTGTGACTGGCAAACGTTTTCAAATGCATCTCAGTTTTCGTCCCCTTTTACTCGGGTTCACCATTCCAGACCCTTTACGAACACTCTCCCCACTTGGAGAGTCAGTGCCTTTAACCTCCTGTTGGGCACAGTTTGCAATTTCTGCGCAAGATGAAAAGGAATAGGGAGAACGAATGAGAGACTAGCTCTAGGTGTCTGCACGGGCAAATTTAACGCTCATTTCCCACCAGGAAGAGGAATTAACCAAAGGCTCAGCATGCCGTGCCGGAACCAGATTAGGGCCTGAGGCAATCCTGTGGGTTTGCGGCCAGCTCACAAGATAGCGAGTTGAAGAAATGAGCTCAGGGGCACTGTAACTCACAAACCTGCAGAGTTATAAATGACAGCTATCGTCCAAAAATATATTGAAGGAAGGCTGCGAAAATGACTTGTAAGTGGGGCAGAATTGCAGGAAAACTATTTCATGGGGTAGACGGGAATTCATGTAAAGCATAGGAAAAGAGGCAGAACGTCGACAATGATGCTCTTGGCCAAAAAGGGCGTATGCGTTTTTTCCTGAATATATTCAGGAAAAAACGCATACGCCCTTTTTGGCCAACCAAGCAAGCATGTTAAAGAAATCTGCACTACAATGAAGTCTCACTGCCCCCCGGTCAAAAGGGCCATCTGAAAAAAGTGTAAAATCCAGAAAGGCAGCACAGGCCATGGAGAACAGGGAGCCTTGTTATGCTGATGGGCGGGATGTAAATTGCCAACAGCCACCCTGGAGAAGTGTATGGTGTTTCCCGGAACACCGAAAAAACAAAGCTACGGAGCCTACGGCACTTCCACTTATGGTCCTATAGCTTAGGGAAATTAAAATCAAAAACACACA
Source organism: Delphinapterus leucas (assembly GCF_059928025.1). NCBI lineage: Eukaryota > Metazoa > Chordata > Mammalia > Artiodactyla > Monodontidae > Delphinapterus > Delphinapterus leucas. The sequence continues at coordinate 661,427 of NC_143134.1, forward strand.
GCCACCCCAAAGTGTCGGACGGCTCTGTTTACAAGAACCTCGTCTACGGTACAAGTTAAATATCCCAGAATGTGAAAAATGGATAAAGAAATTGTGGTACGTACGGACAATGGAATATCACTCAGCAATGAAATCTATGTCATCAGGCCCGTCGCGGCATAATCAGTGGATTCAGGTACGATGATTCTAAGTGAAATAAGTCACACAGAAAATGAAACATCATAAGATATCACTACTACACGGAATGTAAACTTGGCTACACATGAACTGAATTACAAAACAGAACAGGGTCTCAAATTTAGAAAACCAACTTATGCTTGCTTAAGGGGAAAGGTGAGTTGGGGTGCTGCATAAAACCAGAGATAGAAATTAGCACAGATACCTTTCCATAAGCCAAATATGTAATAGTCAAGTCCTACCCCTTGCTCAACGAAATGGACTAAACACCCATATTCAACGCCTAGGAATACACCTGACTAGTAAGAATCTTCAAACCCATGGATTTATATGTCTCCGTAAGAGAATGAAGCGTGTGTACAGCGGCATGAATGCAGCAGAGAAAATCCGATAAATCCCATTATCAAAATGAATTACACAAACAAAACACAAGGACAGTGAAATAGAGAGCAATTCTTAAATAATTCATTCAGGGCTTGTGATGCAACCTGGATTTACCACATGTACACCCAGAGCTGAGTGAGACATAAGGTTGGGCACTTCGGGCTGATAGCATTGGTGAGGTTCGATGAGCAAATGCAGACCCATTGAAGTCATACAGCATGGTACCCATTCCATGGGTCCCAACTCTCCAAGTTTAAGGGATTCTTCCTTCAGCTAAAACATGCATGGGAAACCCACAGTATGGTGCACCGTGTGACTGGCAAACGTTTTCAAATGCATCTCAGTTTTCGTCCCCTTTTACTCGGGTTCACCATTCCAGAACCTTTACGAACACTCTCCCCACTTGGAGAGTCAGTGCCTTTAACCTCCTCTTGGGCACAGTTTGCAATTTCTGCGCAAGATGAAAAGGAATAGGGAGAACCAATGAGAGACTAGCTCTAGGTGTCTGCACGGGCAAATTTAACGCTCATTTCCAACCAGGAAGAGGAATTAACCAAAGGCTCAGCATGCCATGCAAGAACCAGATTAGGGCCTGAGGCAATCCTGTGGGTTTGCGGCCAGCTCACAAGATAGCGAGTTGAAGAAATGAGCTCAGGGGCACTGTAACTCACAAACCTGCAGAGTTATAAATGACAGCTATCGTCCAAAAATATATTGAAGGAAGGCTGCGAAGACGACTTGTAAGTGGGGCAGAATTGCAGGAAAACGATTTCAGGGGGTAGACGGGAATTGCATTTAAAGCATAGGAAAAGAGGCAGAACGTCGACAATGATGCTCTTGGCCAAAAAGGGCGTATGCGTTTTTTCCTGACTATATTCAGGAAAAAACGCATACACACTTTTTGGCCAACCAAGCAAGCATGTTAAAGAAATCTGCACTACAATGAAGTCTCACTGCCCCCCGGTCAAAAGGGCCATCTGAAAAAAGTGTAAAATCCAGAAAGGCAGCACAGGCCATGGAGAACAGGGAGCCTTGTTATGCTGATGGGCGGGATGTAAATTGCCAACAGCCACCCTGGAGAAGTGTATGGTGTTTCCCGGAACACCGAAAAAACAAAGCTACGGAGCCTACGGCACTTCCACTTATTGCCCTATAGCTTAGGGAAATTAAAATCAAAAACACACAGCCACCCCAAAGTGTCGGACGGCTCTGTTTACAAGAACCTCGTCTACGGTAAAGTTAAATATCCCAGAATGTAAAAAATGGATAAAGAAGTTGTGGTACGTACGTACAATGGAATATCACTCAGCAATGAAATCTATGTCATCAGGCCCGTCGCGGCATAATGAGTGGATTCAGGTACGATGATTCTAAGTGAAATAAGTCACACAGAAAATGAAACATCATAAGATATCACTACTACACGGAATGTAAACTTGGCTACACATGAACTGAATTACAAAACAGAACAGGGTCTCAAATTTAGAAAACCAACTTATGCTTGCTTAAGGGGAAAGGTGAGTTGGGGTGCTGCATAAAACCAGAGATTGAAATTAGCACAGATACCTTTCCATAAGCCAAATATGTAATAGTCAAGTCCTACCCCTTGCTCAACGAAATGGACTAAACACCCCATATTCAACGACTAGGAATACACCTGACTAGTAAGAATCTTCAAACCCATGGATTTATATGTCTCCGTAAGAGAATGAAGCGTGTGTACAGCGGCATGAATGCAGCAGAGAAAATCCGATAAATCCCATTATCAAAATGAATTACACAAACAAAACCCAAGGACAGTGAAATAGAGAGCAATTCTTAAATAATTCATTCAGGGCTTGTGATGCAACCTGGATTTACCACATGTACACCCAGAGCTGAGTGAGACATAAGGTTGTGCACTTCGGGCTGATAGCATTGGTGAGGTTCGATGAGCAAATGCAGATCCTTTGAAGTCAAACAGCATGGTACCCATTCCATGGGTCCCAACTCTCCAAGTTTAAGGGATTCTTCCTTCAGCTAAAACATGCATGGGAAACCCACAGTATGGTGCACCGTGTGACTGGCAAACGTTTTCAAATACATCTCAGTTTTCGTCCCCTTTTACTCGGGTGCACCATTCCAGACCCTTTACGAACACTCTCCCCACTTGGAGAGTCAGTGCCTTTAACCTCCTGTTGGGCACAGTTTGCAATTTCTGCGCAAGATGAAAAGGAATAAGGAGAACGAATGAGAGACTAGCTCTAGGTGTCTGCACGGGCAAATTTAACGCTCATTTCCCACCAGGAAGAGGAATTAACCAAAGGCTCAGCATGCCGTGCTGGAACCAGATTAGGGCCTGAGACAATCCGGTGGGTTTGCGGCCAGCTCACAAGATAGCGAGTTGAAGAAATGAGCTCAGGGGCACTGTAACTCACAAACCTGCAGAGTTATAAATGACAGCTATCGTCCAAAAATATATTGAAGGAAGGCTGCGAAGACGACTTGTAAGTGGGGCAGAATTGCAGGAGAACGATTTCAGGGGGTAGACGGGAATTGCATTTAAAGCATAGGAAAAGAGGCAGAACGTCGACAATGATGCTCTTGGCCAAAAAGGGCGTATGCGTTTTTTCCTGAATATATTCAGTAAAAAATGCATACGCCCTTTTTGGCCAACCAAGCAAGCATATTAAAGTAATCTGCTCTACAATGAAGTCTCACTGCCCCGCGGTCAGAAGGGCCATCTGAAAAAAGTGTAAAATCCAGAAAGGCAGCACAGGCCATGGAGAACAGGGAGCCTTGTTATGCTGATGGGCGGGATGTAAATTGCCAACAGCCACCCTGGAGAAGTGTATGGTGTTTCCCGGAACACCGAAAAAACAAAGCTACGGAGCCTACGGCACTTCCACTTATGGTCCTATAGCTTAGGGAAATTAAAATCAAAAACACACAGCCAACCCAAAGTGTCGGACGGCTCTGTTTACAAGAACCTCGTCTACGGTACAAGTTAAATATCCCAGAATGTGAAAAATGGATAAAGAAGTTGTGGTACGTACGTACAATGGAATATCACTCAGCAATGAAGTCTATGTCATCAGGCCCGTCGCGGCATAATGAGTGGATTCAGGTACGATGATTCTAAGTGAAATAAGTCACACAGAAAATGAAACATCATAAGATATCACTACTACACGGAATGTAAACTTGGCTACACATGAACTGAATTGCAAAACAGAACAGGGTCTCAAATTTAGAAAACCAACTTATGCTTGCTTAAGGGGAAAGGTGAGTTGGGGTGCTGCATAAAACCAGAGATTGAAATTAGCACAGATACCTTTCCATAAGCCAAATATGTAATAGTCAAGTCCTACCCCTTGCTCAACGAAATGGACTAAACACCCCATATTCAACGCCTAGGAATACACCTGACTAGTAAGAATCTTCAAACCCATGGATTTATATGTCTCCGTAAGAGAATGAAGCGTGTGTACAGCGGCATGAATGCAGCAGAGAAAATCCGATAAATCCCATTATCAAAATGAATTACACAAACAAAACCCAAGGACAGTGAAATAGAGAGCAATTCTTAAATAATTCATTCAGGGCTTGTGATGCAACCTGGATTTACCATATCTACACCCAGAGCTGAGTGAGACATAAGGTTGTGCATTTCGGGCTGATAGCATTGGTGAGGTTCGATGAGCAAATGCAGACCCTTTGAAGTCATACAGCATGGTACCCATTCCATGGGTCCCAACTCTCCAAGTTTAAGGGATTCTTCCTTCAGCTAAAACATGCATGGGAAACCCACAGTATGGTGCACCGTGTGACTGGCAAACGTTTTCAAATGCATCTCAGTTTTCGTCCCCTTTTACTCGGGTTCACCATTCCAGACCCTTTACGAACACTCTCCCCACTTGGAGAGTCAGTGCCTTTAACCTCCTGTTGGGCACAGTTTGCAATTTCTGCGCAAGATGAAAAGGAATAGGGAGAACGAATGAGAGACTAGCTCTAGGTGTCTGCACGGGCAAATTTAACGCTCATTTCCCACCAGGAAGAGGAATTAACCAAAGGCTCAGCATGCCGTGCCGGAACCAGATTAGGGCCTGAGGCAATCCTGTGGGTTTGCGGCCAGCTCACAAGATAGCGAGTTGAAGAAATGAGCTCAGGGGCACTGTAACTCACAAACCTGCAGAGTTATAAATGACAGCTATCGTCCAAAAATATATTGAAGGAAGGCTGCGAAGACGACTTGTAAGTGGGGCAGAATTGCAGGAGAACGATTTCAGGGGGTAGACGGGAATTGCATTTAAAGCATAGGAAAAGAGGCAGAACGTCGACAATGATGCTCTTGGCCAAAAAGGGTGTATGCGTTTTTTCCTGAATTTATTCAGGAAATAAAGCATATGCGCTTTTTAGCCAACCAAGCCAGCATGTTAAAGAAATCTGCACTACAATGAAGTCTCACTGCCCCCCGGTCAAAAGGGCCATCTGAAAAAAGTGTAAAATCCAGAAAGGCAGCACAGGCCATGGAGAACAGCGAGCCTTGTTATGCTGATGGGCGGGATGTAAATTGCCAACAGCCAGTCTGGAAAAATGTATGGTGTTTCCCGGAATATCTAAAAAACAAAGCAACGGAGCCTATGGCACTTCCCCTTATGGTCCTATAGCTTAGGAAAGTTAAAATCAAAAACACACAGCCACCCCAAAGTGTCGGACGGCTCTGTTTACAAGAACCTCGTCTACGGTACAAGTTAAATATCCCAGAATGTGAAAAATGGATAAAGAAGTTGTGGTACGTACGTACAATGGAATATCACTCAGCAATGAAATCTATGTCATCAGGCCCGTCGCGGCATAATGAGTGGATTCAGGTACGATGATTCTAAGTGAAATAAGTCACACAGAAAATGAAACATCATAAGATATCACTACTACACGGAATGTAAACTTGGCTACACATGAACTGAATTACAAAACAGAACAGGGTCTCAAATTTAGAAAACCAACGTATGCTTGCTTAAGGGGAAAGGTGAGTTGGGGTGCTGCATAAAACCAGAGATAGAAATTAGCACAGATACCTTCACATAAGCCAAATATGTAATAGTCAAGGCCTACCCTTTGCGCAATGAAATGGACTAAATACCCCATATTCAACGCCTAGGAATACACCTGACTGGTAAGAATCTTCAAACCCATGGATTTATATGTCTCCGTTAGGGAATGAAGCGTGTGTACATCAACATGAATGCAGCAGAGAAATTCCGATAAATCCCATTATCAAAATGAATTACAAAAACCAAACACAAGGACCGTGAAATAGAGAGCAATTCTTAAATAATTCATTCAGGCTTGTGATGCAACCTGGATTTACCACATCTACACCCAGAGCTGAGTGTGACATAAGGTTGGGCACTTCGGGCTGATAGCACTGGTGAGGTTCGATGAGCAAATGCAGACCCTTTGAAGACATACTGCATGGTACCCATTCCATGGGTCCCAAATCTCCAGTTATAAGGGATTCTTCCTTCAGCTCAAAACATGCATGGGAAACCCACAGTATGGTGGACCGTGTGACCGGCAAACGTTTTCAAATGCATCTCAGTTTTCCTCCCCTTTTACACGGGTTCACCATTCCAGACCCTTTACTCACACTCTCCCCACTTGGAGAGTCAGTGCCTTTAACCTCCTGTTGGGCACAGTTTGCAATTTCTGCGCAAGATGAACAGGAATAGGGAGAACCAATGAGAGACTAGCTGTAGGTGTCTGTACGGACCAATTTAACGCTCATTTCCCACCAGGAAGAGGAATTAACCAAAGGCTCAGCATGCCCTGCTGGAACCAGATAAGGGCCTGAAGCAATCCTGCGGGTTTGCGGCCAGCTCACAAGTTAGCGAGATGAAGAAAGGAGCTCAGGGGCACTGTAACTCACAAACCTGCAGAGTTATAAATGACAGCTATCGTCCAAAAATATATTGAAGTATGTCTGCGAAGAGGACTTAGAATTTGGGCAGAAATTCAGGAAAACCATTTCAGGGGGTAGACTGGAGTTGCACTTAAAGCCTAGGAAAAGACGGAGAACAGTGACAATGATGCACTTGGCCAAAAAGGGCGTATGCGTTTTTTCCTGAATATAATCAGGAAAAAACGCATACGCCCTTTTTGGCCAACCAAGCAAGCGTGTAAAGAAATCTGCACTAAAATGAAGTCTCTCTGCCCCCCGGTCAAAAGGGCCATCTGAAAAAAGTGTAAAATCCAGAAAGGCAGGACAGGCCATGGAGAAGAGGGAGCATTGTTATCCTGATGGTCGGCATGTGAATTGCCAACAGCCACTCTGGAGAAGTGTATGGTATTTCCTGAAACACATAAGAAACAAAGCAACACAGCCTATGGCACTTCCACTTATGGTCCTATAGCTTAGGGAAATTAAAATCAAAACCACACAGGCACCCCAAAGTTTGGAACGGCTCTGTTTACAAGAACCTCTTGTACGGTACAAGTTAAACATCCCAGAGGGCGAAAAATGGATAAAGAAGTTGTGGTTCTTACGTACAATGGAATATCACTCAGCAATGAAATCTATGTCATCAGGCCTGTCGCGGCATAATGAGTGGATTCAGGTACGATGATTCTACGTGCAATAGGTCACACAGAAAAAGAAACATCATAAGATATCACTAATACACGGAATGTAAACTTGGCTACACATGAAATGAATTACAAAACAGAACAGTGTCTCAAATTTAGAAAACCAACTTATGCTTGCTTTTTGGGAAAGGTGAGTTCGGGTGCTGCATAAAAACAGAGATTGAAATTCGCACTGATACCGTTCCATAAGCCAAATATGTAATAGACAAGACCTACTGCTTGCTCAACGAAATGGGCTCAACACCCCATATTCAACGCCTAGGAATATACCTGCCTAGCAAGAATCTTAAAACCCATGGATTTATATGTGTCCATAAGAGAATCCAGCGTGTGTTCAGTGGCCTAAAGGCAACAGTGAAAATCCGATAAATCACATTATCAAAATAAATTTCAAAAACAAAACACAATGACAGTGAAATAGAGAGCAATTCTTAAATAATTCACTCAGGGCTTCTGATGCAACCTGGATTTACCACATGTACACCCAGTGCTGGGGAGACATAAGGCCGGACACTTCGCCCTGATAGTATTGTTGAGGTTCGGTGAGCAATTGCACACCCTTTGAAGTCATACTGCATGGTACCCATTCCAAGGGTCCCAACTCTCCAGGTTTAAGGGATTCTTCCTTCCGCTACATCATGTATGGGAAACCCAGAGTATGGTCCACCATGTGATTGGGAAACGTTTTCAAATGCATCTCAGTTTTCGTCCATTTATACTCGGGTTCACCATTCCAGATGCTTAACTAACACTCTCCCCACTTGGAGAGTCAGTGCCTTTAACCTCCTGTTTGTCACAGTTTGCAATTTCTGCGCAAGATGAACAGGAATAGGGAGAACCAATGAGAGACTAGCTGTAGGTGTCTGCACGGGCAATTTAATGCTCATTTCTCACCAGGAAGTGGAATTAACCAAAGGCTCAGAATGCCGTGCCGGAACCAGATTAGGGCCTGAAGCAATACTGCGGGTGTGCAGGCAGCTCACAAGATAGCGAGTTGAACAAAGGAGCTCAGGGGCACTGTAATTCACAAACCTGCAGAGTTATAAATGACAGCTATCGTCCAAAAATATATTGAAGGAAGGCTGCGAAGAGGACTTGAAAGCGGGGCAGAATTCCAGGAAAACGATTTCAGGAGGTAGACGGGAAATGCACTGAAAGCATAGGAGAAGAGGCAGAACCTCAACAATGATGCACTTGTTCAAAAAGTGCATATGCGTTTTTTCCAAGGCCCTCCTTAAAGAGGGTAGGGGGCTCCCAGCATGCTTCAGTGGCCAACAGAGGGCCCACATCGCCAAGGTGACGTGAGCCAGCCAGGCAGGAGTGACCTCACATCAGAGGGCCCACCTCACAGAAGGGTAAGGGACCCAGCCATTATCAGACTCTCACCAGAGGGCCCACATCAGCAAGGGGCTGGGAACCAGGCAGGAGTGTCTTCACACCCGTGGGGCCACATCATCGCAAGTTGAGGTACCCAGCACATGTGGCCTCAAACCAGAGGACCCACATCTCCATGGGTCTCGGAGCGAGGCAGGCAGGATGAACCTCAAAACACGTGGCCCATTGTATAAAAAAGGTGAGGAATCCAGCAGTTGGAACATCCCAGCAGGCGGCCCAGAGCACCGAGGCTATGGGATCCAGGCAATGATGAACTCACAACAGAGGGCCCTCATCATGAAACTGTGAGCAACCTAGCCATTGTGACCTCAGAGCACAAGGCCCACATCCCCATGGGGAAGCGAACCAAGCAGGAGTGTCATCGCACCAGTGGGCACACATCAGAAAATGTGGGGAGCCCAGCAGTTAGGGCCTGATGCCAGAGGGTCCTCATCACCGAGGAGAGGAGGCTACCAGCAGGCTCCAACTGCTACAAGAGGGCCAACGTCGCCAATGCGGGGTGTGCCAGCCAGGCAGGAGTGACCTCAGAGCAGAGGGCCAACCTCAAAAAAGTGTGAGGAACCCAAAGAGGATTAGACTCTCACCAGAGGGCCCACATCACCAAGAGCATCAGAACCAGGCAGGACTGTCTTCACACCAGGGTGACCACATCATAGAAAGGTGAGGAACCCAGCACATGTGGCCTAAACCAGAAGACCCACATCTCCAAGGGGCTCGGAGTGAGGCATGCAGGAGTAGCCTCACAACACAGGGCCCATAGAATAAAAAAGCTGAGGAATCCTGCAGTGGGAACCTCCCAGCAGGCGGCCCAGAGCACCGAGTCTATGCGATCCAGGCTGCAGTGAACTCACAGCAGAGGGCCCATATCATGAAACTGTGAGCAACCCAGCCATTGGGACCTCACAGCAGAAGGCCCACATCCCCATGGGGTTGGGAACATGGCAAGAGTGTCCTCGCACCACTTAGCACGTATCAGAAAAAGTGGGTACCCAGCAGTTACGGCCTGACGCTAGAGAACCCTCATCACCGAGGGGAGGTGGCTCCCAGCAGGCTCCAACTGCCACAAGAGGGCCGATGTCGCCAAGGCGGGGTGTGCCAGCCAGTCAGTAGTGACCTCACAGCAGAGGGCCCACCTCACAGAAGGGTGAGGAACCCAGCCAGGATCAGACTCTCACCAGAGGGCCCACATCACCAAGGGGATAGAAACCAGGCAGGAGTGTCCTCACACCAGCGGGGCCACATCATCGAAAGGTGAGGGACCCAGCACACGTGGCCTCAAACCAGAGGACACACATCACCAAGGGGCTGGGAGTGAGTCAGGCAGGAGGAGTCTCCAAACAGAGGGCCCATAGAAGAGAAAAGGTGAGGAATCCCGCAGTTGGAACCTCCCCGCAGGCGGCCAGGAGCAGCGAGGCTATGGGATCCAGGCCGGAGTGAACTCACACCAGAGGGCCCTCATCATGAAACTGAGCCACCCACCGTTGGGACCTCAGAGCAGAAGGCCCATATTCCCATGGGGTTGGAAACCTGGCAGGAGTGTACTCACACCACAGGGCGCACATCAGAAAATTTTGGGAGCCCAGGAGTTAGAGCCTGACGCCAGAGGGCCCTCATTACCGAGGGGAGGAGACTCCCAGCAGGCACCAACTCCCAACTGAGGGCCCACGTCGCCAAGGTGACGTGTGCCAGTCAGGCAGGAGTGACCTCACAGCAGAGGGCCTACCTCACAGAAGGGTGAGGAAACCAGCCAGGATAAGACTCTCACCAGAGAGCCCACATCACCAAGGGGACCGGAACAAGGCAGGAGTGTCCTCACACCAGTGTGGCCACATTATAGAAAGGTGACGAACCCAGCACATGTGGCCTAAACCAGAGGACCCACATTTCCAAGGTGCTCCGAGTGAGGCAGGCAGGAGTAGCCTAACAACACAGGGCCCACAGAATAAAAAATGTGAGGAATCCAGCAGTTGGAACCCCCCAGCAGGTGGCCCAGAGTACGGAGCCTATGTGATCCAGGCCACAGTGAACTCACAGCAGAGGGCTCACATCATGACACTGTGAGCAACCCAGCTGGTGGGACCTCAGAGCAGAAGGCCCACATCCCCATGGGGATGGGAACGTGGCAGGAGTGTACTCGCACGACAGGGCACATATCAGAAAATTTTGGGAGCCCATGAGTTAGGGCCTGACGCCAGAGGGCCCTCATTACCGAGGGGAGGAGACTCCCAGCAGGCACCAACTCCCAACTGAGGACCCACATCGCCAAGGTGATGTGTGCCAGCCAGGCAGGAGTGACCTCACAGCAGAGGGCCCACCTCCCAGAAGGGTGAGGAATCCAGCCAGGATCAGACTCTCACCAGAGGGCCCCCATCACCAAGGGGATGGGAACCAGGCAGGAGTGTCCTCACACCAGTGGGGCCACATCAATAAAGGTGAGGAAACCGGCACATGTGGCCTCAAACCAGAGGACCCACATCACAAAGGGGCTGGGAGTGAGTCAGGAAGGAGGAGCATGAAAACACAGGACCCAAAGAATAAAAATGGTAAGGAATCCAGCAGTAGGAACCTCCCAGCAGGCGGCTCAGAGCACAGAGTCTATGGGATCTAGGCCTGAGTGAACTAACACCAGAGAGCCAACATCCTGAAACTGTGAACAACACAGGTGTTGGGACCATAGAGCAGAAGGCACATGGGGATGGGAACCTGGCAGGAGTGCCCTCACACCACTTAGCACGTATCAGAAAATGTGGGTAACCAGCAGTTAGGGCCTGATGCCAGAGGGTCTCATCACTGAGGGGAGGAGGCTCCCAGCGGGCTCCAACTGCCACCAGAGGGCCGACGTCGCCAAGGCGGGGTGTGTCAGCCAGGCAGGAGTGACCTCAGAGAAGAGGGCCCACCTCACAGAAGTGTGAGGAGCCCAACCAGGATCAGACTCTCGCTGGAGGGCTCACATCACCAAGGGGATGGGAACCAGGCAGGAGTGTCCGCACACCAGTGGGGCCACATCTGCGAAAGGTGAGGAACCCAGCACATGTGGCCTCAAACCAGAGGACACACATCACCAAGGGGCTGGGAGTGAGGCAGGTGTCTGGAGGGGCACATTTAACTCTAATTTCCCACCAGGAAGAGGAATTAACCAAAGGCTCAGAGTGCCGTGCGGGACCCTGATTACGGCCTGAAGCAAACCTGCGGTTCTGTGGCCAGCTTTCAAGGAAACGAGTTAAGAAAGGAAATCACAGGCACTGTAATTCACAAACCTGCAGAGTTGTAAATGACAGCTATTGGCAAAAATATATTGAAGTAAGTCTGCACAGAGGACTTGAAAACGAGGCAGAATTGCAGGAATCATATTTCAGGAGGTAGATTGGAATTGCATTTAAAGCATGTGAAAAGCGGCAGATCTTTGACAGTGATGCACTTGGACAAAAAGTGCGTATACATTTTTTCCTGAATATATTCAGGAAAAAACGCATATGCCCTTTGTGGCCAACCAAGAATTCGAGCAATGGAAATCCGCACTACAATGAACTCTCATTTCCCATTCGTCAAAAGAGCCATCTGAAAAAAGTGTAAAACCCAGAAACACAGGACAGGCCATGGAGAACAGGGAGCCTTGTTATGCTGATGGACGGGATGTAAATTGCCAACAGACACTCTGGTGATGTTTATAGTGTATGCTGAAACATCTAAAAAACAAAGCTACAGAGCCTAGGGCACTTCCACTTTTGGCCCTATAGCTTAGGAAAATTAAAATCAACAAGACACAGCCAACACAATATCCAGGGCTGCTGTGTTTACAAGAACCTTGAGTCCAGTACAAATTAAATATCCCAGAAAGAAAAAAATGGATAAAGGAGTTGTCCTACTTACGTACAACGGAATATCACTCAGCAATGAAATCAATGTCATCAGGCCTGTAGCAGCAAATTGAGTGGATTTAAGTATGATGATTCTAAGAGAAATATGTCACACAGAGAAACATAATTATCATAAGATATCACAAATAGAGGGAGTGTAAACTTGGCTACACATAAACTGAATTACAAAACCGAGCAGAGTCTCACATTTAGATAAAAACTTATGCTTGCTTAACGGGAAAGTTGAGTTGGGGTGCTTTATAAAACCAGAGATTGAAATGAGCACACATACCGTTCCATAAGCCAAATATGTAATAGACAAGACCTACTCTTTGCTCAACGAAATAGACTAATCCATGGTGTATCACCTCACACCTGTTAGAATGGGCATCATCAGAAAATCTACAAACAACAAATGCTGGAAAGGGTGCGGAGATAAGGAAACCTCTTCCACTATTGTTGGGAATGTAAATTGATGCAGTCACTGTGGAGAACATTATGGAGTTTCTTATAAAACTAAGAATAGAATTACCATATAATACAGCAATCCCACTACTGGGCATATACCCAGACAAAACCATAAAACGAAAAGAGACATTCACCGCAATGTTCATTGCATCACTATTTACAATATCCAGGTAATGGAAGCAACCTAAATGCCCACAGACAGACGAATGCATAAAGATGAGGTACATATATAAAATGGAATATTACTAAGCCATAAAAAGGAATGAAATTGGGTCATTTGTAGAGACGTTGATGGATCTAGAGACTGTCATACAGAGTGAAGTAAGTCAGAAAGAGAAAAACAAATCCTGTATATAAATGCATATATGTGGAACCTAGAAAAGTTGTACAGATGAACCGTTTTGCAAGGCAGAAATAGAGCAACAGATGTAGACAACAAACGTATGGACACCAAGGGGGGAAAGCTGTTAGGGGGGTGGTGGTGGGAGGAGTTGAGAGATTGGGATTGGCATGTATACATTTCTATGTATAAAATAGGTAACCAAAAAGAACCTGCTGTATAAAAAAATAAAATAAAATTCAAAATTACAAAAAGTAAAACAGAAAAAATATTCTTCCCTTCACATACATGTATTTATATGAATAAATTATTTCCATGCTTATATCTGTAAATACAAAAAAGAGGAATAAAATCTACCTTGAACCAAAAACGAAAAAAAGAAAAAAAAACAGAACCCACCAGTTACACAGAGGAAAACCGTATCAGGGCCCTTGCTCCAGTTGTAAACAATTCTGAAGTTGGTCAGTGGTGGGGAATCATCTCCCATTCAGCCAGCATGCCCCACGCAACAAGCGTCCTCATTGCAAAGCTGGGGGCCCGTGCCGAGGCATCTGTGAGTAAACGTGGGCCGAGCCCCAGGCCAGCTGCTGCAGAAATGTTCCCACCCTTCCCAGGTAAAACACCTGAATATGTACAAGGACTTGAAAGCCTAGAGGAAGGGCCATGGAGCCACATGAGCGACAGCATGCCAGCCGACTTGGTGCCTGCAGGCCAGACAGGATGGTCCTGGCCCTGGGTGCTCTTCTGGAAGCTTTCCATTTCCCTGCCTGAGATACCCCTCCTGTCCCAGCCCCCACTGCTTTCTTCCTTACTCACCTCTGCCCAGGGAGAAATTCCAGCGGCAGGTATGGGTGGCACATCCTCTTCTTTAGCAGGTGGCATCTTGGCAACTGCTGCAGAAAGTCCAGCAGAGCCCCACTCACACTGGGCAACCCACAAAGCCGTGGCCTCTCACTCCCTCCCACCAGTCCAGCCCCGAGACTGCTGACAGGGCAGAAAATGGCGTCAGGCACAGCTGCAGGTGCTCTTGCTGCCTGGAGCGGTGTTTATATTGATCTCAACCCAGGCACACCTGGGGAGGTCTGGCCGGCACGGTCGGGCTTCCCAGGCCAGCCAATAATCACCCCTCAGGGGCTCACAGTTGCAGAAACTGGAACTTGCTGAATCGGCCAGGTCCAAGGAACAGGTGTGGGCTCCTGAGAGTCAGGATAGACAAGGGGCTGCAGCTCTGGCTTGTTTTCTAATTATATTATCTGGCCCATGAGTGGGAGACAACTTCAAGAAAACCCTCTCCTAATGAGAGGAACCCAGGAGTCAGGGAGAGGAGGGGTGGGTGGTGGGTGGAGACAGAGGCCTGGTGCCCCGGGTGCAGTGGAAGTCTCTGGAAGACCAGGTGGAGGGAGGCCACACAGAGTGATGCCCAGGGTCACAGACCTGTCGGAGCTGCTGTTTGTTAGTTCAAGTCCTGCTCTGAGGTGCTCTGTGTCAGATCTGAGTGACAGGTGAGCTGGGAGTGCTCTGCAATGAGGGCGATGTGCATGGCTCCTGTGTGCCCAGCCCTGCCACGGTACCTGAAAGGGTTGCTCTGTATCCTGGGAGGGGCCTGACCACGAGAGCCCCATGGGCTGGGGTGGGGGTGGGGTACCTGCCCAGGTGAGCTCCATATCCTGGGATTGGCCTGACCTCGAGAGCCCCATGGGCTGCTGGAGTCCTGGTAAAAGATGTCAGGACAGTCAGTGAAGCCACCGAGGATATACCTCCAGTAGTTCCTAAACCCTACACCCTGCTGGTCATTCTACTAACCACCAGGACATGGTATTCTGTATTAGTCTTCAATGAAGCCTTCTTTTGTATTCTATTAGTACCAGAGTCACAAGAAATTTTGGCTTGTGAGTGGCAGGACTCAACATACAACTAAAACAATACTTCCGGGCCGTGTTGCCCCAAGGGTTCAAAAATTCCCACACCATCTTTGGGGAAAGCTCAGCTAAAGACCTAAAAGTTCTACCTCTGGAAAAGGAAACACTCCTTCAATATGCAGACGACATTCTGATCGCCAGCCCTACTAAGGAGACCTCTGAACTACCAAGCCAATAAAGGATACAAGTTGTCCAAGAAAAAGCTCAAATATCACAGACTATGGTGACCTGCGTGGGCTGCATTCTCACAGAAGGTCGGAGAAGCCCATCCCAGGAAAGGGAAGAAACAATTTACAGCCTTACCCATTTCTAAAACTAGAAGACAGCTTAGGGGTTCCTGGGGAGGCCAGGGTTTGCTGCTTCTGGATCCCTAACTACAGTCTACTAGCTGGGCCTCTATATGAAACACTGAAAGAAAAAGATGATGATCCTTTTGAATAGAATCCAGAAGTGGCCTTTCAAGAATGGAAAGAGCAGTCAATTCAGACCCTTGCCCTGGAACTCCCTAATTTAGCTAAACCCTTTGACCTTTACATTCCTAGTGAAATTTGAAGGGCCATTGGAGTATTAGTGCAAAACCTGGGACCACTTGAAATGGAACAATGCAAGAATGCCATCCAGGTAGGATAAACTACGGTCACCAAGGGGCTTGGCCCACCGCCACATCTGGCCAAGATACTGGCAGTATCTGAAAACCTGGAAATCAGCAGCCCAAAAGGCCACCTCCCTCCTAAGGGAAAAGGACCCCACGTGGTGATCCTAACCCCCAACCATGCCCTGAAGTTGCAGGGTTTGCTCCGTGGGCACACTGACCTTGAGTGAGGAGGTCCTCCAACTCCAACCTCCAGAGAGATAACTGGGGCAAAGGGGCACCATGACGACTCGTGTGACCATCACTTGACCTGGAGTTTCTCTCATAAAACAACAAGAGTGTGTCCCAAAAGAGTAGACTACTGCTTGCAGGACTTACTGCACCCAGAGGGGAGGTAATAATCTTGGCAGGGGAACAGTATATCACGCTGTCACCATAGAAAAGCCTACAGACACTGTGATGATGGTGGCCAATAAGACCGGCTGGACTCCTGTTTGCTTCAAAAGGCTGTTGACTCAGTGGCCATCATGGTCCTTCATCACCACTGACCCTGGACTGTCTGGGAGTTGAGCAGTCAGGGTGCTGACACCTGGTGCTGTTTTTACGTTAATTCAGGGGCCTAACTGAAGAAAGCACAGACTACTGGTCAGAGCATCTAGGCTGGCAGAAACGGTCAGCCTAAGGTGGCCGAACAAATGTGGGGCGGGGTGAAACTGGACCTCACAGCGTCACTGCACATCTCCTTCCTGGACCCTTAAAGGTCATTAGAATCTATAACACTACCAATACTTGTGCTCAGGCGGACGAGCAGGGAGGCAGGAGGCCTGCGGACAATCAACGTCACCTGGAGGCTGCTGGGGAGAAGTTCAGACCCTCTCCCACAGGTATGAGGGCTCCTAACTCAGCACTCAGCAGTTACAGATGAAGGGTCTGCACCCTCAGCACTCTAAGAATGAGGAAGGGGACAAAATGCAGAAGAGGGGTTTGTCCCAGGCAAAGCCCCTTAAAAATCCCTGGGAGATAAAAATAGAATCTGGGCAATAAAATAAAGTCTAACCTTTTTTATCCTTTGTGCTTTGTCTAATTTCACGTGCTCCTAGGGTCCCGCATACAGAGGTTCAACAGCCGGCACTTCAGACCAGATTTCCTAGTGCAGAATGGCTGGGTCGACACTTCAGCTCCTGGAGCACAGTGCAGACTCCGCGATATAGAGCCTGAGCTGCAGCCAACCGGGCCCTCGAGAGCTCCGCCCCCTCCCTCCCACTGACTCTGACAGGATCTCTACACAGCAGCCCAGCCCACAGCCCACGGGGTAGCACATGCTCTCACCTCTGCATTCTCTGATCAAAATATAAAGTTTCCTTTGCTTCTGAACCAAACTCAGTCTCGATCTGTTGGCTCCAATGACACTGGGCAGGGGGACACTTGTTGGGGTCCACTCTGGAGGATCAGTAACAGAAATTGAGAACATTGTAACTTCAATGAACAGATGTGTGAGCCAAACTGTAATTAACATAGAACAGTGTATAAGGCTCGGGTAAAATAAGATGTTTCTAACACTTCCATTTGATATTTCCATCACTTTATTATAAGCAAGTTCAGTGAAAGGTTTGTCTTATTTGTCAGGTCAATACTAGAGAAACGAAGTGATTTCTTTCCAAGGATGTACATCTAATAATCTTGGTTAAAGCTTCAATCTTGTTTTAAATGCTTTTCCATTGAAAATGATACCTCTCTTTCAGCTCCCCCATTTCTGAGAAGTATAAAATCTTATAATTTATTATTACCAAAGGGGAAAGGTGGGAGGAGGGATAAATTAACAGTTTGGGATTAACACATACACACTGCTATGTATAAAATCGATCATCAACAAGGAACTACTGTACAGCACAGGGAACTACACTCAATATTTTGCAATAACCTATAAGGGGAAATAATCTGAAAAAAGAATAGATATTTTTATTGACATCATCTATTAATGACAGTTAAAATGGAACCTAACGGAAGCCGGTGGTGAGTGCTTCTGACCCTGAAGACTTCAATCATCTAAAGTTTGGACTCTGCTTACTTCCCAAGGCCCTTAATGAACATATGTGTAGCCGTAGCTTAAAAAATTCCCCAGTTTGGGTTGTGGAGAGACAGTGATTTTGAAAAAGCCCTGGTGTTCTCCTCACATGAATGGGACACTTCCTACAGCTAAAATATGCCTGTCACACCCAGAAGATGGTATACCGTCTGATCGGGAAGAGTTTGGAAAAGGCATCTCATCTCCTCATCTCCTGGTGCTCGGGTTCACCCCTCCAGCGTCTTTACGAACAGTCTTCCCACTTGGAGATGTCAGCACTGTCAACATCCTGTTGCATACAGTTTGGAATTTGTCCAGAGAATGAAGCAGAAGGAGGAGGAACAATGAGAGACAAGTCCTAGGTGTTCGGACAGGCACATGTCACTCTAATTTCCAATCAGGAAGACGAATTGACTAAAAGCTAGGGTTGCCCATGGAAACAGAATAGGGCTTGAGGAAATCCCGCTGCTTTGTGGCCAGTTCCCATAAACACAAGTTGAAAAATGGAACTCAGGGCCGCTAAAATTCACGAAACTGCAGAGTTGAAAATATCTCTCACTGAAAAATGTCTTGAGGAAAGTCAGAGAAAAGGACTTGTAAGCAACGGAGAATGGCAAGAAAGGGATTGGAAGAGGTAGAAAGGACTCGCCATTAAGCACAAGAAAAGGGGCTGAACATTGCCAACATTGCAGTTGGCCAAAAAGGGTGTATGCGTCTTTTTCTGTATATATTCAAGAAAAGGGCATACACTTTTTTAGCCAACCAAACAGGTGGGCACTGGAAATCAGTACTACAAAACATATCACTTCGCATCAGTCAGAAGAGCCTTCCTCATAAAGTGTAAACACCAGAAATGCAGGACAGGGCAAGGAGAAAAGGGAGCCCTGTGAGGCTTATAGTGGAAATGTATATTGCCAATGGTCACTCTTGAGAAGTGTATTGTGTTTACTAAAGCATCTAAAAAATGAGCTACAGAGCACAGGGCACTTGCACTCATGGACGTATATCTTGGGAAAGACAAAAATGGAGAGGACACAGGCACCCCAATGTTTACCGCCTCTCTATTTCAAAGATCCTCGACTAGGATATAATTTATATGTCTCTGGAGGGAAAAAATGGATAGAGGTGTGGCACTTATATAGAGTGGAATATTACTCAGCCTGAAAATCAGTGAAATATGGCCAGTTGTAACAACCCCAGAGTAGTTACGTATGATCATTCAAAGTCACATAATTCAAAAAGAAAAAGACATACGATATTACTAATACATGGAATGTAAACGTGGCTACAAAGTACCTGAATTACAAAACAGAATGGGGTCTCAAATTTAGAAGACCAACTTATGTTTGCTTAAGGAAAAAGGAGAGTTGGGGAGCTGCATAAAACCACAGATTGAAATTAGCACAGATACCGTTCGATAAGCCAAATATGTAATAGAAAAAACCTACTCCCTGGTCAATGAAATGGACTCAACACGCCATATTCAACACCTACGAATACACCTGACTAGTAAGAATCTTCAAACTCATGGATTTATATGTCTCCGTAAGAGAATCAAGCGTGAGTACAGCGGCATGAACACAGCAGTGAAAATGCGATAAATCCCATTATCAAAATGAATTACACAAACAAAACCCAAGGACAGTGAAATAGAGAGCAATTCTTAAATAATTCATTCAGGGCTTGTGATGCAACCTGGATTTACCACATCTACACCCAGAGCTGAGTGAGACATAAGGTTGGGCACTTCGGGCTGATAGCATTGTTGAGGTTCGATGAGCAAATGCAGACCCTTTGAAGTCATACTGCATGGTACCCATTCCATGGGTCCCAACTCTCCAGGATTAAGGGATTCTTTCTTCAGCTAAAACATGCATGGGAAACCCACAGTATGGTGCACCGTGTGACCAGGAAAGGTTTTCAAATGCATCTCAGTTTTCGTCCCCTTTTACTCGGGTTCACCATTCCAGAACGTTTACTAACACTCTCCCCACTTGGAGAGTCAGTGCCTTTAACCTCCTGTTTGGCACAGTTTGCAATTTCTGCGCAAGATGAACAGGAATAGGGAGAACCAATGAGAGACTAGCAGTAAGTGTCTGCACGGGCAAATTTAATGCTCATTTCCCACCAGGAAGAGGAATTAACCAAAGGATCAGCATGCCGTGCCGGAACCAGATTAGGGCCTGAATCAATCCTGCGGGTTTGCGCCCAGCTCACAAGTTGCGAGTTGAAGAAAGGAGCTCAGGGGCACTGTAACTCACAAACATGCAGAGTTATAAATGACAGCTATCATCCAAAAATATATTGAAGGAAGGCTGCGAAGACGACTTGTAAGTGGGGCAGAATTGCAGGAAAACGATTTCAGGGGGTAGACGGGAATTGCATTTAAAGCATAGGAAAAGAGGCAGAACGTCGACAATGATGCTCTTGGCCAAAAAGGGTGTATGCGTTTTTTCCTGAATTTATTGAGGAAAAAAAGCATATGCGCTTTTTGGCCAACCAAGCAAGCATGTTAATGAAATCTGCACTACAATGAAGTCTCACTGCCCCCCGGTCAAAAGGGACATGTGAAACAAGTGTAAAATCCACAAAAACAGGACAGGCCAAGGAGAACAGGGAGCCTTGTTATGCTGATGGTCGGGATGTAAATTGCCAACAGCCACTCTGGAGAAGTGTATGGTGTTTCCTGAAACCCCTGAAAAACAAAGCAAAGGAGCCTACGGCACTTCCACTTATGGTCCTATAGCTTAGGGAAATTAAAATCAAAAACACACAGCCACCGCAAAGTGTCGGACGGCTCTGTTTACAAGAACCTCTTCTACGGTACAAGTTAAATATCCCAGAATGTGAAAAATGGATAAAGAAGTTGTGGTACGTACGTACAATGGAATATCACTCAGCAATGAAAGCTATGTCATCAGGCCCATCGCGGCATAATGAGTGGATTCAGGTACGATGATTCTAAGGGAAATAAGTCACACAGAAAATGAAACATCATAAGATATCACTAATACACGGAATGTAAACTTTGCTACACATGAACTGAATTATAAAACAGAACAGGGTCTCAAATTTAGAAAACAAACTTATGCTTGCTTAAGGGGAAAGGTGAGTTGGGGTGCTGCATAAAACCAGAGATAGAAATTAGCACAGATAACTTTCCATAAGCCAAATATGTAATAGCCCAGACCTACCCCTTGCTCAACGAAATGGACTAAACACCCCATATTCAACGACTAGTAATACACCTGACTAGTAAGAATCTTCAAACCCATGGATTTATATGTCTCCGTAAGAGAATGAAGCGTGTGTACAGCGGCATGAACGCAGCAGAGAAAATCCGATAAATCCCATTATCAAAATGAATTACACAAATAAAACCCAAGGACAGTGAAATAGAGAGCAATTCTTAAATACTTCATTCAGGGCTTGTGATGCAACCTGGATTTACCACATCTACACACAGAGCTGAGTGAGACATAAGGTTGGGCACTTTGGGCTGATAGCATTGGTGAGGTTCGATGAGCAAATGCAGACCCTTTGAAGTCATACTGCATGGTACCCATTCCATGGTTCCCACCTCTCCAGATTTAAGGGATTCTTCCTTCAGCTAAAACATGCATGGGAAACCCACAGTATGGTGCACCGTGTGACCGACAAACGTTTTCAAATGCATCTCAGTTTTCGTCCCCTTTTACTCGGGTTCACCATTCCAGACCCTTTACGAACACTCTCCCCACTTGGAGAGTCAGTGCCTTTAACCTCCTGTTGGGCACAGTTTGCAATTTCTGCGCAAGATGAAAAGGAATAGGGAGAACCAATGAGAGACTAGCTCTAGGTGTCTGCACGGGCAAATTTAACGCTCATTTCCCACCAGGAAGAGGAATTAACCAAAGGCTCAGCATGCCGTGCCGGAACCAGATTAGGGCCTGAAGCAATCCTGTGGGTTTGCCGCCAGCTCACAAGATAGCGAGTTGAAGAAAGGAGCTCAGGGGCACTGTAACTCACAAACCTGCAGAGTTATAAATGACAGCTATCGTCCAAAAATATATTGAAGGAAGGCTGCGAAGACGACTTGTAATCGGGACAGATTTGCAGGAAAACGATTTCAGGGGGTAGACGGGAATTGCATTTAAAGCATAGGAAAAGAGGCAGAACGTCGACAATGATGCTCTTGGCCAAAAAGGGCGTATGCGTTTTTTCCTAGGAAAAAACGCATACGCCCTTTTTGGCCAACCAAGCAAGCATGTTAAAGAAATCTGCACTACAATGAAGTCTCACTGCCCCCCGGTCAAAAGGGCCATCTGAAAAAAGTGTAAAATCCAGAAAGGCAGCAAGGCCATGGAGAACAGCGAGCCTTGTTATGCTGATGGGCGGGATGTAAATTGCCAACAGCCACTCTGGAGAAGTGTATGGTGTTTCCCGGAACATCTAAAAAACAAAGCAACGGAGCCTACGGCACTTCCCCTTATGGTCCTATAGCTTAGGAAAATTAAAATCAAAAACACACAGCCACCCAAAAGTCTCTGGCGGCTCTGTTTACAGGAACCTCGTCTACGGTACAAGTTAAATATCCCAGAATGTGAAAAATGGATAAAGAAGTTGTGGTACGTACGTACAGTGGAATATCACACAGCAATGAAATCTATGTCATCAGGCCCGTCGCGGCATAATGAGTGGATTCAGGTACGATGATTCTAAGTGAAATAAGTCACACAGAAAATGAAACATCATAAGATATCACTAATACACGGAATGTAAACTTGGCTACACATGAACTGAATTACAAAACAGAACAGGGTCTCAAATTTAGGAAACCAACTTATGCTTGCTTAAGGGGAAAGGTGAGTTGGGGTGCTGCATAAAACCAGAGATAGAAATTAGCACAGATACCTTTCCATAAGCCAAATATGTAATAGTCAAGACCTACCCCTTGCTCAACGAAATGGACTAAACACCCCATATTCAACGCCTAGGAATACACCTGACTAGTAAGAATCTTCAAACCCATGGATTTATATGACTCCGTAAGAGAATGAAGCGTGTGTACAGCGGCATGAATGCAGCAGAGAAAATCCGATAAATCCCATTATCAAAATGAATTACACAAACAAAACCCAAGGACAGTGAAATAGAGAGCAATTCTTAAATAATTCATTCAGGGCTTGTGATGCAACCTGGATTTACCACATCTACACCCAGAGCTGAGTGAGACATAAGGTTGGGCACTTCGGGCTGATAGCATTGGTGAGGTTCGATGAGCAAATGCAGACCCTTTGAAGTCATACAGCATGGTACCCATTCCATGGGTCCCAACTCTCCAAGTTTAAGGGATTCTTCCTTCAGCTAAAACATGCATGGGAAACCCACAGTATGGTGCACCGTGTGACTGGCAAACGTTTTCAAATGCATCTCAGTTTTCGTCCCCTTTTACTCGGGTTCACCATTCCAGACCCTTTACGAACACTCTCCCCACTTGGAGAGTCAGTGCCTTTAACCTCCTGTTGGGCACAGTTTGCAATTTCTGCACAAGATTAACAGGAATAGGGAAAACAAATGAGAGACTAGCTGTAGGTGTCTGCACGGGCAAATTTAATGCTCATTTCGCACCAGGAAGAGGAATTAACCAAAGGCTCAACATGCCGTGCCTCAAACAGATTAGGGCCTGACAATCGTGCGGGTTTGCAGCCAGCTCACAAGATAGCGAGTTGAAGAAAGGAGCTCAGGGGCACTGTAACTCACAAACCTGCAGAGTAATAAATGACAGCTATCGTCCAAAAATATATTGAAGGAGGTCTGCAAAGACGACTTGTAAGCGGGACAGATTTGCAGGAAAACGATTTCAGGGGGTAGACGGGAATTGCATTTAAAGCATAGGAAAAGAGGCAGAACGTCAACAATGATGCTCTTGGCCAAAAAGGGCGTATGCGTTTTTTCCTGAATATATTCAGGAAAAAACGCATACGCCCTTTTTGGCCAACCAAGCAAGCATGTTAATGAAATCTGCACTACAATGAAGTCTCACTGCCCCCCGGTCAAAAGGGCCATCTGAAAAAAGTGTAAAATCCAGAAAGGCAGCACAGGCCATGGAGAACAGGGAGCCTTGTTATGCTGATGGGCGGGATGTAAATTGCCAACAGCCACTCTGGAGAAGTGTATGGTGTTTCCCGGAACACCAAAAAAACAAAGCTACGGAGCCTACGGCACTTCCACTTATGGTTCTATAGCTTAGGGAAATTAAAATCAAAAACACACAGCCACCCCAAAGTGTCGGACGGCTCTGTTTACAAGAACCTCGTCTACGGTACAAGTTAAATATCCCAGAATGTGAAAAATGGATAAAGAAGTTGTGGTACGTACGTACAATGGAATATCACTCAGCAATGAAATCTATGTCATCAGGCCCATCGCGGCATAATGAGTGGATTCAGGTACGATGATTCTAAGTGAAATAAGTCACACAGAAAATGAAACATCATAAGATATCACTAATACACGGAATGTAAACTTGGCTACACATGAACTGAATTGCAAAACAGAACAGGGTCTCAAATTTAGAAAACCAACTTATGCTTGCTTAAGGGGAAAGGTGAGTTGGGGTGCTGCATAAAACCAGAGATAGAAATTAGCACAGATACCTTTCCATAAGCCAAATATGTAATAGTCAAGTCCTACCCCTTGCTCAACGAAATGGACTAAACACCCCATATTCAACGCCTAGGAATACACCTGAGTAGTAAGAATCTTCAAACCCATGGATTTATATGTCTCCGTAAGAGAATGAAGCGTGTGTACAGCGGCATGAATGCAGCAGAGAAAATCCGATAAATCCCATTATCAAAATGAATTACACAAACAAAACCCAAGGACAGTGAAATAGAGAGGAATTCTTAAATAATTCATTCAGGGCTTGTGATGCAACCTGGATTTACCACATCTACACCCAGAGCTGAGTGAGACATAAGGTTGGGCACTTCGGGCTGATAGCATTGGTGAGGTTCGATGAGCAAATGCAGACCCTTTGAAGTCATACAGCATGGTACCCATTCCATGGGTCCCAACTCTCCAAGTTTAAGGGATTCTTCCTTCAGCTAAAACATGCATGGGAAACCCACAGTATGGTGCACCGTGTGACTGGCAAACGTTTTCAAATGCATCTCAATTTTCGTCCCCTTTTACTCGGGTTCACCATTCCAGACCCTTTACGAACACTCTCCCCACTTGGAGAGTCAGTGCCTTTAACCTCCTGTTAGGCACAGTTTGCAATTTCTGCGCAAGATGAAAAGGAATAGGGAGAACCAATGAGAGACTAGCTCTAAGTGTCTGCACGGGGAAATTTAACGCTCATTTCCCACCAGGAAGAGGAATTAACCAAAGGCTCAGCATGCCGTGCTGGAACCAGATTAGGGCCTGAGGCAATCCTGTGGGTTTGCGGCCAGCTCACAAGATAGCGAGTTGAAGAAAGGAGCTCAGGGGCACTGTAACTCACAAACCTGCAGAGTTATAAATGACAGCTATCGTCCAAAAATATATTGAAGGAAGGCTGCGAAGATGACTTGAAAGTGGGGCAGAATTGCAGGAAAACGATTTCAGGGGGTAGACGGGAATTGCATTTAAAGCATAGGAAAAGAGGCAGAACGTCGACAATGATGCTCTTGGCCAAAAAGGGCGTATGCGTTTTTTCCTAGGAAAAAACGCATACGCCCTTTTTGGCCAACCAAGCAAGCATGTTAAAAAAATCTGCACTACAATGAAGTCTCACTGCCCCCCGGTCAAAAGGGCCATCTGAAAAAAGTGTAAAATCCAGAAAGGCAGCACAGGCCATGGAGAACAGCGAGCCTTGTTATGCTGATGGGCGGGATGTAAATTGCCAACAGCCACTCTGGAGAAGTGTATGGTGTTTCCCGGAACATCTAAAAAACAAAGCAACGGAGCCTACGGCACTTCCCCTTATGGTCCTATAGCTTAGGAAAATTAAAATCAAAAACACACAGCCACCCAAAAGTCTCGGGCGGCTCTGTTCACAAGAACCTCGTCTACGGTACAAGTTAAATATCCCAGAATGTGAAAAATGGATAAAGAAGTTGTGGTACGTACGTACAGTGGAATATCACACAGCAATGAAATCTATGTCATCAGGCCCGTCGCGGCATAATGAGTGGATTCAGGTACGATGATTCTAAGTGAAATAAGTCACACAGAAAATGAAACATCATAAGATATCACTAATACACCGAATGTAATCTTGGCTACACATGAACTGAATTACAAAACAGAACAGGGTCTCAAATTTAGAAAACCAACTTATGTTTGCTTAAGGGGAAAGGTGAGTTGGGGTGCTGCATAAAACCAGAGATAGAAATTAGCACAGATACCATTCCATACGTCAAATATGTAATAGTCAAGACCTACCCCTTGCTCAACGAAATGGGCTAAACACCCTATATTCAATGCCTAAGAATACACCTGACTAGTAAGAATCTTAAAACCCATGGATTTATATGTGTCCATAAGAGAATCAAGCGTGTGTACAGCTGCATGAAGGCAGCAGAGAAAATCCGATAAATCCTATTATCAAAATAAATTACAAAAACAAAACACAATGACAGTGAAATAGAGAGCAATTCTTAAATAATTCATTCATGTCTTGTGATGAAACCTGGATTTACCTCATCTAAACCCAGAGCTGAGTGAGACATAAGGTTGGACACTTCGGGCTGATACCATTGGTGAGGTTCGATGAGCCAATGCAGACCATTTGAAGTCATACTGCATGGTACCCATTCCATGGGTCCCAACTCTCCATGTTTAAGCGATTCTTCCTTCAGCTAAAGCATGCATGGGAAACACACAGTATGGTGCAGCGTGTGACCGGGAAACGTTTTCAAATGCATCTCAGATTTGTCCCCTTTTACTCGGGTTCACAATTCCAGACCCTTTACTAAAACTCTCCCCACTTGGAGAGTCAGTGCCTTTAACCTCCTGTTTGGGACAGTTTGCAATTTCTGCGCAAGATGAACAGGAATAGGGAGAACCAATGAGAGACTAGCTGTAGGTGTCTGCAGGGGCAAATTTAACGCTCATTTCCCACCAGGAATTGGAATTAACCAAAGGCTCAGCATGTCGTGCCGGAACAAGATTAGGGCCTGAAGCAATCCTGCGGGTTTGCGGCCAGCTCACAAGAAAGCGATTTTAAGAAAGGAGCTCAGGGGCACTGTAATTCACAAACCTGCAGAGTTATAAATGACAGCTATCGTCCAAAAATATATTGAAGGAAGGCTGCGAAGAGGACTTGAAAGCGGGGCAGAATTGCAGGAAAACGATTTCAGGGGGTAGACTGGAATTGCATTTAAAGCATAGGAAAAGAGGCAGAACGTCGACAATGATGCACTTGGCCAAAAAGGGCGTATTCGTTTTTTCCTGAATATATTCAGGAAAAAACGCATACGCACTTTTTGGCCAACCAAGCAAGCATGTTAAAGAAATCTGCACTACAATGAAGTCTCACTGCCCCCCGGTCAAAAGGGCCATGTGAAAAAAGTGTAAAATCCAGAAATGAAGCACAGGCCATGGAGAACAGGGAGCCTTGTTATGCTGATGGGTGGGATGTAAATTGCCAACAGCCACTCTGGAGAAGTGTATGGTGTTTCCTGAAACACCTAAAAAACAAAGCAACGGAGCCTACGGCACTTCCACTTATGGTCCTATAGCTTAGGGAAATTAAAATCAAAAACACACAGCCACGCCAAAGTTTCAGATGGCTCTGTTTAGAAGAACCTCGTCTACGGTACAAGTTAAATATCCCAGAAAGCGAAAAATGAATAAAGAAGTTGTGGTACGTACGTACAATGGAATATCAGTCACCAATGAAATCTATGTCATCTGGCCCGTCGTGGCATAATGAGTGGATTCAGGTACGATGATTCTAAGTGAAAAAAGTCACACAGAAAATGAAACATCATAAGATATCACTAATACACCGAATGTAATCTTGGCTACACATGAACTGAATTACAAAACAGAACAGGGTCTCAAATTTAGAAAACCAACTAATGTTTGCTTAAGGGGAAAGGTGAGTTGGGGTGCTGCATAAAACGAGAGATAGAAATTAGCACAGATACCATTCCATACGTCAAATATGTAATAGTCAAGACCT
The DNA here is from genome assembly GCF_059928025.1 of Delphinapterus leucas. Classification (NCBI taxonomy): domain Eukaryota; kingdom Metazoa; phylum Chordata; class Mammalia; order Artiodactyla; family Monodontidae; genus Delphinapterus; species Delphinapterus leucas. The sequence continues at coordinate 689,407 of NC_143134.1, forward strand.
ACCCCTTGCTCAACGAAATGGGCTAAACACCCTATATTCAAAGCCTAGGAATACACCTGACTACTAAGACTCTTCAAACCCATGGATTTACATGTCTCCATAAGAGAATCAGGCGTGTGTACAGCTGCATGAAGGCAGCAGAGAAAATCCGATAAATCCTATTATCAAAATGAATTACAAAAACAAAACACAATGACAGTGAAATAGAGAGCAATTCTTAAATTATTCATTCAGGGCTTGTGATGCAACCTGGATTTACCTCATCTAAACCCAGAGCTGAGTGAGACATAAGGTTGGACCCTTCGGGCTGATAGCATTGGTGAGGTTCGATGAGCAAATGCAGACCTTTTGAAGTCATAATACATGGTACACATTCCATGGGTCCCAACTCTCCAGGTTTAAGCGATTCTTCCTTCAGCTAAACCATGCATGGGAAACCCACAGTATGGTGCACCATGTGACCGGGAAACGTTATCAAATGCATCTCAGTTTTTGTCCTCTTTTACTCGGGTTCACAATTCCAGACCCTTTACTAACACTCTCCCCACTTGGAGAGTCAGTGCCTTTAACCTCCTGTTTCGCACACTTTGCAATTTCTGCGCAAGATCAACAGGAATAGGGAGAACCAATGAGTGACTAGCTGTAGGTGTCTGCAGGGGCTAATTTAACGCTCATTTCCAACCAGGAAGAGGATTTAACCAAACGCTCAGCATGCCGGGCCGGAACCAGATTAAGGTCTGAAGCAATCCTGCGGGTTTGCGGACAGCTCACAAGAAAGCGATTTGAAGAAAGGAGCTCAGGGGCACTGTAATTCACAAACCTGCAGAGTTATAAATGACAGCTATCGTCCAAAAATATATTGAAGGAAGGCTGCGAAGAGGACTTGAAAGCGGGGCAGAATTTCAGGAAAACGATTTCAGGGGGTAGACTGGAATTGCATTTAAAGCATAGGAAAAGAGGCAGAACGTCGACAATGATGCACTTGGCCAAAAAGGGCGTATGCGTTTTTTCCTGAATATATTCAGGAAAAAACGCATACGCCCTTTTTGGCCAACCAAGCAAGCATGTTAAAGAAATCTGCACTACAATGAAGTCTCATGCCCCCCGGTAAAAACGGCCATCTGAAAAAAGTGTAACATCCAGAAATGCAGCACAGGCCATGGAGAACAGGGAGCCTTGTTATGCTGATGGGTGGGATGTAAATTGCCAACAGCCACTCTGCAGAAGTGTATGGTGTTTCCTGAAACACCTAAAAAACAAAGCAACAGAGCCTACGGCACTTCCACTTATGGTCCTATAGCTTAGGGAAATTAAAATAAAAAACACACAGCCACCCCAAAGTTTCAGACGGCTCTCTTTACAAGAACCTCGTCTACGGTACAAGTTAAATATCCCAGAAAGCGAAAAATGGATAAAGAAGTTGTGGTACGTACGTACAATGGAATATCACTCACCAATGAAATCTATGTCATCTGGCCCGTCGTGGCATAATGAGTGGATTCAGGTACGATGATTCTAAGAGAAATAAGTCACACAGAAAATGAAACATCATAAGATATCACTAATACACCGAATGTAATCTTGGCTACACATGAACTGAATTACAAAACAGAACAGGGTCTCAAATTTAGAAAACCAACTTATGTTTGCTTAAGGGGAAAGGTGAGTTGGGGTGCTGCATAAAACCAGAGATAGAAATTAGCACCGATACCATTCCATACGTCATATATGTAATAGTCAAGGGTGCTTCCCTGGTGGCGCACTGGTTGAGAGTTCGCCTGCCGATGCAGGGGACGCGGGTTCGTGCCCCGGTCCGAGAGGATCCCACATGCCGCGGAGCTACTGGCCCCGTGAGTCATGGCCGTTGAGCCTGCGCGTCCGGAGCCTGTGCTCCGCAACGGGAGAGGCCACAACACTGAGAGGCCCGCGTACAGCAAAAAAAAAAAAAAAATATGTAATAGTCAAGACCTACCCCTTGCTCAACGAAATGGGCTATACACCCTATATTCAACGCCTAGGAATACACCTGACTAGTAAGAATCTTCAAACCCATGGATTTATATGTCTCCATAAGAGAATCAAGCATGTGTACAGCTGCATGAAAGCAGCAGAGAAAATCCGATAAATCCTATTATCAAAATGAATTACAAAAAAAAACACAATGACAGTGAAATAGAGAGCAATTCTTAAATAATTCATTCAGGGCTTGTGATGCAACCTGGATTTACCTCATCTAAACCCAGAGCTGAGTGAGACCTAAGGTTGGACACTTCGGGCTGATAGCATTGGTGAGGTTCGATGAGCAAATGCAGACCATTTGAAGTCATACTACATGGTACCCATTCCATGGGTCCCAACTCTCCAGGTTTAAGCGATTCTTCCTTCAGGTAAAGCATGCATGGGAAGCCCACAGTATGGTGCACCGTGTGACTGGGAAACATTTTCAAATGCATCTCAGTTTTTGTCCCCGTTTACTCGGGTTCAGAATTCCAGACCCTTTACAAACACTCTCCCCACTTGGAGAGTCAGTGCCTTTAACCTGCTGTTTGGCACAGTTTGCAATTTCTGCGCAAGAGGAATAGGAATAGGAAGAACCAATGAGAGACTAGCTGTAGGTTTCTGCACGGGCAAATTTAACGCTCATTTCCAACCAGGAAGAGGAATTAACCAAACGCTCAGCATGCCGTGCCGGAACCAGATTAGGGCCTGAAGCAATCCTGCGGGTTTGCGGCCAGCTCAAAAGAAAGCGATTTGAAGAAAGGAGCTCAGGGGCACTGTAATTCACAAACCTGCAGAGTTATAAATGACAGCTATCGTCCAAAAATATATTGAAGGAAGGCTGCGAAGAGGACTTGAAAGCGGGGCAAAATTGCAGGAAAACGATTTCAGGGGTTAGACTGGAATTGCACTTAAAGCATAGGAAAAGAGGCAGAATGTCGACAATGATGCACTTGGCCAAAAAGGGCGTATGCGTTTTTTCCGGAATATACGCATACGCCCTTTTTGGCCAACCAAGCAAGCATGTTAAAGAAATCTGCACTACAATGAAGTCTCACTGCCCCCCGGTCAAAAGGGCCATCTGAAAAAAGTGTAAAATCCAGAAAGGCAGCACAGGCCATGGAGAACAGGGAGCCTTGTTATGCTCATGGGTGGGATGTAAATTGCCATCAGCCACTCTGGAGAAGTGTATGGTGTTTCCTGAAACACCTAAAAAACAAAGCAACGGAGCCTACGGCACTTCCACTTATGGTCCTATAGCTTAGGGAAATTAAAATAAAAAACACACAGCCACCCCAAAGTTTCAGACGGCTCTGTTTACAAGAACCTCGTCTACGGTACAAGTTAAATATCCCAGAAAGCGAAAAATGGATAAAGAAGTTGTGGTACGTACGTACAATGGAATATCACTCACCAATGAAATCTATGTCATCTGGCCCGTCGTGGCATAATGAGTGGATTCAGGTACGATGATTCTAAGAGAAATAAGTCACACAGAAAATGAAACATCATAAGTTATCTCTAATACACCGAATGTAATCTTGGCTACACATGAACTGAATTACAAAACAGAACAGGGTCTCAAATTTAGAAAACCAACTTATGTTTGCTTAAGGGGAAAGGTGAGTTGGGGTGCTGCATAAAACCAGAGATAGAAATTAGCACAGATACCATTCCATACGTCAAATATGTAATAGTCAAGACCTACACCTTGCTCAACGAAATGGGCTAAACACCCTATATTCAACGCCTAGGAATACACCTGACTAGTAAGGATCTTCAAACCCATGGATTTATATGTCTCCATAAGAGAATCAAGCGTGTGTACAGCTGCATGAAGGTAGCAGAGAAAATCCGATAAATACTATTATCAAAATGAATTACAAAAACAAAACACAATGACAGTGAAATAGAGAGCAATTCTTAAATAATTCATTCAGGGCTTGTGATGCAACCTGGATTTACCTCATCTACACCCAGAGCTGAGTGAGACATAAAGTTGGACACTTCGGGCTGATAGCATTGGTGAGGTTCGAAGAGCAAACGCAGACCATTTGAAGTCATACTGCATGGTACCCATTCCATGGGTCCCAACTCTCCAGGTTTAAGCGATTCTTCCTTCAGCTAAAACATGCATGGGAAACCCACAGTATGGTGCACCGTGTGACCGGGAAACGTTTTCAAATGCATCTCAGTTTTCGTCCCCTTTTACTCGGGTTCACAATTCCAGACCCTTTACTAACACTCTACCCACTTGGAGAGTCAGTGCCTTTAATCTGCTGTTTGGCACACTTTGCAATTCCTGCGCAAGATGAACAGGAATAGGGAGAACCAATGAGAGACTAGCTGTAGGTGTCTGCACGGGCAAATTTAACGCTCATTTCCCACCAGGAAGAGGAATTAACCAAACGCTCAGCATGCCGTGCCGGAACCAGATTAGGGCCTGAAGCAACCCTGCGAGTTTGCGGCCAGCTCACAAGAAAGCGATTTGAAGAAAGGAGCTCAGGGGCACTGTAATTTAAAAACCTGCAGAGTTATAAATGACAGCTATCGTCCAAAAATATATTGAAGGAAGGCTGCGAAGAGGACTTGAAAGCCGGGCAGAATTGCAGGAAAACGATTTCAGGGGGTAGACTGGAATTGCATTTAAAGCATAGGAAAAGAGGCAGGACGTCGACAATGATGCACTTGGCCAAAAAGGGCGTATGCGTTTTTTCCTGAATATATTCAGGAAAAAACGCATACGCACTTTTTGGCCAACCAAGCAAGCATGTTAAAGAAATCTGCACTACAATGAAGTCTCACTGCCCCCCGGTCAAAAGGGCCATGTGAAAAAAGTGTAAAATCCAGAAATGCAGCACAGGCCATGGAGAACAGGGAGCCTTGTTATGCTGATGGGTGGGATGTAAATTGCCAACAGCCACTCTGGAGAAGTGTATGGTGTTTCCTGAAACACCTAAAAAACAAAGCAACGGAGCCTACGGCACGTCCACTTATGGTCCTATAGCTTAGGGAAATTAAAATCAAAAACACACAGCCACGCCAAAGTTTCAGACGGCTCTGTTTACAAGAACCTCGTCTGCGGTACAAGTTAAATATCCCAGAAAGCGAAAAATGGATAAAGAAGTTGTGGTACGTACGTACAATGGAATATCAGTCACCGAGGAAATCTATGTCATCTGGCCCGTCGTGGCATAATGAGTGGATTCAGGTACGATGATTCTAAGTGAAATAAGTCACACAGAAAATGAAACATCATAAGTTATCTCTAATACACCGAATGTAATCTTGGCTACACATGAACTGAATTACAAAACAGAACAGGGTCTCAAATTTAGAAAACCAACTTATGTTTGCTTAAGGGGAAAGGTGAGTTGGGGTGCTGCATAAAACCAGAGATAGAAATTAGCACAGATACCATTCCATACGTCAAATATGTAATAGTCAAGACCTACCCCTTGCTCAACGAAATGGGCTAAACACCCTATATTCAACGCCTAGGAATACACCTGACTAGTAAGAATCTTCAAACCCATGGATTTATATGTCTCCATAAGAGAATCAAGCGTGTGTACAGCTGCATGAATGCAGCAGAGAAAATCCGATAAATCCTATTATCAAAATGAATTACAAAAACAAAACACAATGACAGTGAAATACAGGGCAATTCTTAAATAATTCATTCAGGGCTTGTGATGCAACCTGGATTTACCTCATCTACACCCAGAGCTGATTGAGACATAAAGTTGGACACTTCGGGCTGATAGCATTGGTGAGGTTCGATGAGCAAATGCAGACCATTTGAAGTCATACTGCATGGTACCCATTCCATGGGTCCCAACTCTCCAGGTTTAAGCGATGCTTCCTTCAGCTAAAACATGCATGGGAAACCCACAGTATGGTGCACCGTGTGACCGGGAAACGTTTTCAAGTGCATCTCAGTTTTCGTCCCCTTTTACTCGGGTTCACAATTCCAGACCCTTTACAAACACTCTCCCCACTTGGAGAGTCAGTGCCTTTAACCTGCTGTTTGGCACAGTTTGCAATTTCTGCGCAAGATGAACAGGAATAGGGAGAAACAATGAGAGACTAGCTGTAGTTGTCTGCACGGGCAAAATTAACGCTCATTTCAAACCAGGAAGAGGAATTAACCAAACGCTCAGCATGCCGTGCCGGAACCAGATTAGGGCCTGAAGCAATCCTGCGGGTTTGCGGCCAGCTCACAAGAAAGCGATTTGAAGAAAGGAGCTCAGGGGCACTGTAATTCACAAACCTGCAGAGTTATAAATGACAGCTATCGTCCAAAAATATATTGAAGGAAGGCTGCGAAGAGGACTTGAAAGCGGGGCAGAATTTCAGGAAAACGATTTCAGGGGGTAGACTGGAATTGCATTTAAAGCATAGGAAAAGAGGCAGAACGTCGACAATGATGCACTTGGCCAAAAAGGGCGTATGCGTTTTTTCCTGAATATATTCAGGAAAAAACGCATACGCCCTTTTTGGCCAACCAAGCAAGCATGTTAAAGAAATCTGCACTACAATGAAGTCTCACTGCCCCCCGGTCAAAAGGGCCATCTGAAAAAAGTGTAAAATCCAGAAATGCAGCACACGCCATGGAGAACAGGGAGCCTTGTTATGCTGATGGGTGGGATGTAAATTGCCAACAGCCACTCTGGAGAAGTGTATGGTGTTTCCTGAAACACCTAAAAAACAAAGCAACGGAGCCTACGGCACTTCCACTTATGGTCCTATAGCTTAGGGAAATTAAAATAAAAAACACACAGCCACCCCAAAGTTTCAGACGGCTCTGTTTACAAGAACCTCTTCTACGGTACAAGTTAAATATCCCAGAAAGCGAAAAATGGATAAAGAATTTGTGGTACGTACGTACAATGGAATATCACTCACCAATGAAATCTATGTCATCTGGCCCGTCGTGGCATAATGAGTGGATTCAGGTACGATGATTCTAAGAGAAATAAGTCACACAGAAAATGAAACATCATAAGATATCACTAATACACCGAATGTAATCTTGGCTACACATGAACTGAATTACAAAACAGAACAGGGTCTCAATTTAGAAAACCAACTTATGTTTGCTTAAGGGGAAAGGTGAGTTGGGGTGCTGCATAAAACCAGAGATAGAAATTAGCACAGATACTATTCCATACGTCATATATGTAGTAGTCAAGGGGGCTTCCCTGGTGGCGCACTGGTTGAGAGACCGCCTGCCGATGCAGGGGACGCGGGTTCGTGCCCCGGTCCGAGAGGACCCCACATGCCGTGGAGCTACTGGTCCCGTCAGTCATGGCTGTTGAGCCTGCGCGTCCGGAGCCTGTGCTCCGCAACGGGAGAGGCTACAACACTGAGAGGCCCGCGTACAGCAAAAAAAAAAAAAAAAAATATGTAATAGTCAAGACCTACCCCTTGCTCAACGAAATGGGCTAAACACCCTATATTCAACGCCTAGGAATACACCTGACTAGTAAGAAGCTTCAAACCCATGGATTTATATGTCTCCATAAGAGAATCAAGCGTGTGTACAGCTGCATGAATGCAGCAGAGAAAATCCGATAAATCCTATTATCAAAATGAATTACAAAAACAAAACACAATGACAGTGAAATAGAGAGCAATTCTTAAATAATTCATTCAGGGCTTGTGATGCAACCTGGATTTACCTCATCTACACCCAGAGCTGAGTGAGACATAAAGTTGGACACTTCGGGCTGATAGCATTGGTGAAGTTCGATGAGCAAATGCAGACCATTTGAAGTCATACTGCATGGTACCCATTCCATGGGTCCCAACTCTCCAGGTTTAAGCGATTCTTCCTTCAGCTAAAACATGCATGGGAAGCCCACAGTATGGTGCACCATGTGACCGGGAAACATTTTCAAATGCATCTCAGTTTTTGTCCCCGTTTACTCGGGTTCAGAATTCCAGACCCTTTACAAACACTCTCCCCACTTGGAGAGTCAGTGCCTTTAACCTGCTGTTTGGCACAGTTTGCAATTTCTGCGCAAGAGGAATAGGAATAGGAAGAACCAATGAGAGACTAGCTGTAGGTTTCTGCACGGGCAAATTTAACGCTCATTTCCAACCAGGAAGAGGAATTAACCAAACGCTCAGCATGCCGTGCCGGAACCAGATTAGGGCCTGAAGCAATCCTGCGGGTTTGCGGCCAGCTCAAAAGAAAGCGATTTGAAGAAAGGAGCTCAGGGGCACTGTAATTCACAAACCTGCAGAGTTATAAATGACAGCTATCGTCCAAAAATATATTGAAGGAAGGCTGCGAAGAGGACTTGAAAGCGGGGCAAAATTGCAGGAAAACGATTTCAGGGGTTAGACTGGAATTGCATTTAAAGCATAGGAAAAGAGGCAGAACGTCGACAATGATGCACTTGGCCAAAAAGGGCGTATGCGTTTTTTCCGGAATATACGCATACACCCTTTTTGGCCAACCAAGCAAGCATGTTAAAGAAATCTGCACTACAATGAAGTCTCACTGCCCCCCGGTCAAAAGGGCCATCTGAAAAAAGTGTAAAATCCAGAAAGGCAGCACAGGCCATGGAGAACAGGGAGCCTTGTTATGCTCATGGGTGGGATGTAAATTGCCAACAGCCACTCTGGAGAAGTGTATGGTGTTTCCTGAAACACCTAAAAAACAAAGCAACGGAGCCTACGGCACTTCCACTTATGGTCCTATAGCTTAGGGAAATTAAAATAAAAAACACACAGCCACCCCAAAGTTTCAGACTGCTCTGTTTACAAGAACCTCGTCTACGGTACAAGTTAAATATCCCAGAAAGCGAAAAATGGATAAAGAAGTTGTGGTACGTACGTACAATGGAATATCACTCACCAATGAAATCTATGTCATCTGGCCCGTCGTGGCATAATGAGTGGATTCAGGTACGATGATTCTAAGAGAAATAAGTCACACAGAAAATGAAACATCATAAGTTATCTCTAATACACCGAATGTAATCTTGGCTACACATGAACTGAATTACAAAACAGAACAGGGTCTCAAATTTAGAAAACCAACTTATGTTTGCTTAAGGGGAAAGGTGAGTTGGGGTGCTGCATAAAACCAGAGATAGAAATTAGCACAGATACCATTCCATACGTCAAATATGTAATAGTCAAGACCTACACCTTGCTCAACGAAATGGGCTAAACACCCTATATTCAACGCCTAGGAATACACCTGACTAGTAAGAAGCTTCAAACCCATGGATTTATATGTCTCCATAAGAGAATCAAGCGTGTGTACAGCTGCATGAAGGTAGCAGAGAAAATCCGATAAATCCTATTATCAAAATGAATTACAAAAACAAAACACAATGACAGTGAAATAGAGAGCAATTCTTAAATAATTCATTCAGGGCTTGTGATGCAACCTGGATTTACCTCATCTACACCCAGAGCTGAGTGAGACATAAAGTTGGACACTTCGGGCTGATAGCATTGGTGAGGTTCGAAGAGCAAATGCAGACCATTTGAAGTCATACTGCATGGTACCCATTCCATGGGTCCCAACTCTCCAGGTTTAAGCGATTCTTCCTTCAGCTAAAACATGCATGGGAAACCCACAGTATGGTGCACCGTGTGACCGGGAAACGTTTTCAAATGCATCTCAGTTTTCGTCCCCTTTTACTCGGGTTCACAATTCCAGACCCTTTACTAACACTCTACCCACTTGGAGAGTCAGTGCCTTTAACCTGCTGTTTGGCACAGTTTGCAATTTCTGCGCAAGATGAACAGGAATAGGGAGAACCAATGAGAGACTAGCTGTAGGTGTCTGCACGGGCAAATTTAACGCTCATTTCCCACCAGGAAGAGGAATTAACCAAACGCTCAGCATGCCGTGCCGGAACCAGATTAGGGCCTGAAGCAACCCTGCGAGTTTGCGGCCAGCTCACAAGAAAGCGATTTGAAGAAAGGAGCTCCGGGGCACTCTAATTCACAAACCTGCAGAGTTATAAATGACAGCTATCGTCCAAAAATATATTGAAGGAAGCCTGCGAAGAGGACTTGAAAGCGGGGCAGAATTGCAGGAAAACGATTTCAGGGGGTAGACTGGAATTGCATTTAAAGCATAGGAAAAGAGGCAGAACGTCGACAATGATGCACTTGGCCAAAAAGGGCGTATGCGTTTTTTCCTGAATATATTCAGGAAAAAACGCATACGCCCTTTTTGGCCAACCAAGCAAGCATGTTAAAGAAATCTGCACTACAATGAAGTCTCACTGCCCCCAGGTCAAAAGGGCCATCTGAAAAAAGTGTAAAATCCAGAAAGGCAGCACAGGCCATGGAGAACAGGGAGCCTTGTTATGCTGATGGGCGGGATGTAAATTGCCAACAGCCACTCTGGAGAAGTGTATGGTGTTTCCTGAAACACCTAAAAAACAAAGCAACAGAGCCTACGGCACTTCCACTTATGGTCCTATAGCTTAGGGAAATTTAAATCAAAAACACACAGCCAAGCCAAAGTTTCAGATGGCTCTGTTTACAAGAACCTCTTCTACGGTACAAGTTAAATATCCCAGAAAGCGAAAAATGGATAAAGAAGTTGTGGTACGTACGTACAATGGAATATCACTCACCAATGAAGTCTATGTCATCTGGCCCGTCGTGGCATAATGAGTGGATTCAGGTATGATGATTCTAAGTGAAATAAGTCACACAGAAAATGAAACATCATAATATATCACTAATACACCGAATGTAATCTTGGCTACACATGAACTGAATTACAAAACAGAACAGGGTCTCAAATTTAGAAAACCAACTTATGTTTGCTTAAGGGGAAAGGTGAGTTGGGGTGCTGCATAAAACCAGAGATAGAAATTAGCACAGATACCATTCCATACGTCAAATATGTAATAGTCAAGACCTACCCCTTGCTCAACGAAATGGGCTAAACACCCTATATTCAACGCCTAGGAATACACCTGACTAGTAAGAATCTTCAAACCCATGGATTTATATGTCTCCATAAGAGAATCAAGCATGTGTACAGCTGCATGAAGGCAGCAGAGAAAATCCGATAAATCCTATTATCAAAATGAATTACAAAAACAAAACACAATGACAGTGAAATAGAGAGCAATTCTTAAATAATTCATTCAGGGCTTGTGATGCAACCTGGATTTACCTCATCTAAACCCAGAGCTGAGTGAGACCTAAGGTTGGACACTTCGGGCTGATAGCATTGGTGAGGTTCGATGAGCAAATGCAGACCATTTGAAGTCATACTACATGGTACCCATTCCATGGGTCCCAACTCTCCAGGTTTAAGCGATTCTTCCTTCAGGTAAAGCATGCATGGGAAGCCCACAGTATGGTGCACCGTGTGACCGGGAAACATTTTCAAATGCATCTCAGTTTTTGTCCCCGTTTACTCGGGTTCAGAATTCCAGACCCTTTACAAACACTCTCCCCACTTGGAGAGTCAGTGCCTTTAACCTGCTGTTTGGCACAGTTTGCAATTTCTGCGCAAGAGGAATAGGAATAGGAAGAACCAATGAGAGACTAGCTGTAGGTTTCTGCACGGGCAAATTTAACGCTCATTTCCAACCAGGAAGAGGAATTAACCAAACGCTCAGCATGCCGTGCCGGAACCAGATTAGGGCCTGAAGCAATCCTGCGGGTTTGCGGCCAGCTCAAAAGAAAGCGATTTGAAGAAAGGAGCTCAGGGGCACTGTAATTCACAAACCTGCAGAGTTATAAATGACAGCTATCGTCCAAAAATATATTGAAGGAAGGCTGCGAAGAGGACTTGAAAGCGGGGCAAAATTGCAGGAAAACGATTTCAGGGGTTAGACTGGAATTGCATTTAAAGCATAGGAAAAGAGGCAGAACGTCGACAATGATGCACTTGGCCAAAAAGGGCGTATGCGTTTTTTCCGGAATATACGCATACGCCCTTTTTGGCCAACCAAGCAAGCATGTTAAAGAAATCTGCACTACAATGAAGTCTCACTGCCCCCCGGTCAAAAGGGCCATCTGAAAAAAGTGTAAAATCCAGAAAGGCAGCACAGGCCATGGAGAACAGGGAGCCTTGTTATGCTCATGGGTGAGATGTAAATTGCCAACAGCCACTCTGGAGAAGTGTATGGTGTTTCCTGAAACACCTAAAAAACAAAGCAACGGAGCCTACGGCACTTCCACTTATGGTCCTATAGCTTAGGGAAATTAAAATAAAAAACACACAGCCACCCCAAAGTTTCAGACGGCTCTGTTTACAAGAACCTCGTCTACGGTACAAGTTAAATATCCCAGAAAGCGAAAAATGGATAAAGAAGTTGTGGTACGTACGTACAATGGAATATCACTCACCAATGAAATCTATGTCATCTGGCCCGTCGTGGCATAATGAGTGGATTCAGGTACGATGATTCTAAGAGAAATAAGTCACACAGAAAATGAAACATCGTAAGTTATCTCTAATACACCGAATGTAATCTTGGCTACACATGAACTGAATTACAAAACAGAACAGGGTCTCAAATTTAGAAAACCAACTTATGTTTGCTTAAGGGGAAAGGGGAGTTGGGGTGCTGCATAAAACCAGAGATAGAAATTAGCACAGATACCATTCCATACGTCAAATATGTAATAGTCAAGACCTACACCTTGCTCAACGAAATGGGCTAAACACCCTATATTCAACGCCTAGGAATACACCTGACTAGTAAGAATCTTCAAACCCATGGATTTATATGTCTCCATAAGAGAATCAAGCGTGTGTACAGCTGCATGAAGGTAGCAGAGAAAATCCGATAAATCCTATTATCAAAATGAATTACAAAAACAAAACACAATGACAGTGAAATAGAGAGCAATTCTTAAATAATTCATTCAGGGCTTGTGATGCAACCTGGATTTACCTCATCTACACCCAGAGCTGAGTGAGACATAAAGTTGGACACTTCGGGCTGATAGCATTGGTGAGGTTCGAAGAGCAAATGCAGACCATTTGAAGTCATACTGCATGGTACCCATTCCATGGGTCCCAACTCTCCAGGTTTAAGCGATTCTTCCTTCAGCTAAAACATGCATGGGAAACCCACAGTATGGTGAACCGTGTGACCGGGAAACGTTTTCAAATGCATCTCAGTTTTCGTCCCCTTTTACTCGGGTTCACAATTCCAGACCCTTTACTAACACTCTACCCACTTGGAGAGTCAGTGCCTTTAACCTGCTGTTTGGCACAGTTTGCAATTTCTGCGCAAGATGAACAGGAATAGGGAGAACCAATGAGAGACTAGCTGTAGGTGTCTGCACGGGCAAATTTAACGCTCATTTCCCACCAGGAAGAGGAATTAACCAAACGCTCAGCATGCCGTGCCGGAACCAGATTAGGGCCTGAAGCAACCCTGCGAGTTTGCGGCCAGCTCACAAGAAAGCGATTTGAAGAAAGGAGCTCCGGGGCACTCTAATTCACAAACCTGCAGAGTTATAAATGACAGCTATCGTCCAAAAATATATTGAAGGAAGCCTGCGAAGAGGACTTGAAAGCGGGGCAGAATTGCAGGAAAACGATTTCAGGGGGTAGACTGGAATTGCATTTAAAGCATAGGAAAAGAGGCAGAACGTCGACAATGATGCACTTGGCCAAAAAGGGCGTATGCGTTTTTTCCTGAATATATTCAGGAAAAAACGCATACGCCCTTTTTGGCCAACCAAGCAAGCATGTTAAAGAAATCTGCACTACAATGAAGTCTCACTGCCCCCCGGTCAAAAGGGCCATCTGAAAAAAGTGTAAAATCCAGAAAGGCAGCACAGGCCATGGAGAACAGGGAGCCTTGTTATGCTGATGGGCGGGATGTAAATTGCCAACAGCCACTCTGGAGAAGTGTATGGTGTTTCCTGAAACACCTAAAAAACAAAGCAACAGAGCCTACGGCACTTCCACTTATGGTCCTATAGCTTAGGGAAATTTAAATCAAAAACACACAGCCAAGCCAAAGTTTCAGATGGCTCTGTTTACAAGAACCTCTTCTACGGTACAAGTTAAATATCCCAGAAAGCGAAAAATGGATAAAGAAGTTGTGGTACGTACGTACAATGGAATATCAGTCACCAAGGAAAGCTATGTCATCTGGCCCGTCGTGGCGTAATGAGTGGATTCAGGTACGATGATTCTAAGTGAAATAAGTCACACAGAAAATGAAACATCATAAGATATCACTAACACACCGAATGTAATCTTGGCTACACATGAACTGAATTACAAAACAGAACAGGGTCTCAAATTTAGAAAACCAACTTATGTTTGCTTAAGGGGAAAGGTGAGTTGGGGTGCTGCATAAAACCAGAGATAGAAATTAGCACAGATACCATTCCATACGTCAAATATGTAATAGTCAAGACCTACCCCTTGCTCAACGAAATGGGCTAAACACCCTATATTCAACGCCTAGGAATACACCTGACTAGTAAGAATCTTCAAACCCATGGATTTATATGTCTCCATAAGAGAATCAAGCGTGTGTACAGCTGCATGAATGCAGCAGAGAAAATCCGATAAATCCTATTATCAAAATGAATTACAAAAACAAAACACAATGACAGTGAAATAGAGAGCAATTCTTAAATAATTCATTCAGGGCTTGTGATGCAACCTGGATTTACCTCATCTACACCCAGAGCTGAGTGAGACATAAAGTTGGACACTTCGGGCTGATAGCATTGGTGAGGTTCGATGAGCAAATGCAGACCATTTGAAGTCATACTGCATGGTACCCATTCCATGGGTCCCAACTCTCCAGGTTTAAGCGATTCTTCCTTCAGCTAAAACATGCATGGGAAACCCACAGTATGGTGCACCGTGTGACCGGGAAACGTTTTCAAATGCATCTCAGTTTTTGTCCCCTTTTACTCGGGTTCACAATTCCAGACCCTTTACTAACACTCTCCCCACATGGAGAGTCAGTGCCTTTAATCTCCTGTTTGGCACAGTTTGCAATTTCTGCGCAAGATGAACAGGAATAGGGAGAACCAATGAGAGACTAGCTGTAGGTGTCTGCACGGGCAAATTTAACGCTCATTTCCCACCAGGAAGAGGAATTAACCGAAGGCTCAGCATGCTGTGCCGGAACCAGATTAGGGCCTGAAGCAATCCTGAGGGTTTGCGGCCAGCTCCCAAGAAAGCGATTTGAAGAAAGGAGCTCCGGGGCACTGTAATTCAAAACCTGCAGTGTTGTAAATGACAGCTATCGTCCAAAAATATATTGAAGGAAGGCTGCGAAGAGGACTTGAAAGCGGGGCAGAATTTCAGGAAAACGATTTCATGGGGTAGACTGGAATTGCATTTAAAGCATAGGAAAAGAGGCAGAACGTCGACAATGATGCACTTGGCCAAAAAGAGCGTATGCGTTTTTTCCTGAATATATTCAGGAAAAAACGCATACGCCCTTTTTGGCCAACCAAGCAACCATGTTAAAGAAATCTGCACTACAATGAAGTCTCACTGCCCCCCGGTCAAAAGGGCCATCTGAAAAAAGTGTAAAATCCAGAAATGCAGCACAGGCCATGGAGAACAGGGAGCCTTGTTATGCTGATGGGTGGGATGTAAATTGCCAACAGCCACTCTGGAGAAGTGTATGGTGTTTCCTGAAACACCTAAAAAACAAAGCAACGGAGCCTACGGCACTTCCACTTATGGTCCTATAGCTTAGGGAAATTAAAATCAAAAACACACAGCCACGCCAAAGTTTCAGACGGCTCTGTTTACAAGAACCTCGTCTACCGTACAAGTTAAATATCCCAGAAAGCGAAAAATGGATAAAGAAGTTGTGGTACATACGTACAATGAAATATCACTCACCAATGAAGTCTATGTCATCTGGCCCGTCGTGGCATAATGAGTGGATTCAGGTACGATGATTCTAAGTGAAATAAGTCACACAGAAAATGAAACATCATAATATATCACTAATACACCGAATGTAATCTTGGCTACACATGAACTGAATTACAAAACAGAACAGGGTCTCAAATATAGAAAACCAACTTATGCTTGCTTAAGGGGAAAGGTGAGTTGGGGTGCTGCATAAAACCAGAGATAGAAATTAGCACAGATACCTTTCCATAAGCCAAATATGTAATAGTTAAGACCTACCCCTTGCTCAAGGAAATGGACGAAACACCCCATATTCAACGCCTAGGAATACACCTGACTAGTAAGAATCTTCAAACCCATGGATTTATATGTCTCCGTAAGAGAATGAAGCGTGTGTACAGCGGCATGAATGCAGCAGAGAAAATCCGATAAATTCCATTAACAAAATGAATTAAACAAACAAAACCCAAGGACAGTGAAATAGAGAGCAATTCTTAAATAATTCATTCAGGGCTTGTGATGCAACCTGGATTTACCACATCTACACCCAGAGCTGAGTGAGACATAAGGTTGGGCACTTCGGGCTGATAGCATTGGTGAGGTTCGATGAGCAAATGCAGACCCTGTGAAGTCATACAGCATGGTACCCATTCCATGGGTCCCAACTCTCCAAGTTTAAGGGATTCTTCCTTCAGCTAAAACATGCATGGGAAACCCACAGTATGCTGCACCGTGTGACTGGCAAACGTTTTCAAATGCATCTCAGTTTTCGTCCCCTTTTACTCGGGTTCACCATTCCAGACCCTTTATGAACACTCTCCCCACTTGGAGAGTCAGTGCCTTTAACCTCCTGTTGGGCACAGTTTGCAATTTCTGCACAAGATGAAAAGGAATAGGGAGAACGAATGAGAGACTAGCTCTAGGTGTCTGCACGGGCAAATTTAACGCTCATTTCCCACCAGGAAGAGGAATTAACCAAAGGCTCAGCATGCCGTGCCGGAACCAGATTAGGGCCTGAGGCAATCCTGTGGGTTTGCGGCCAGCTCACAAGATAGCGAGTTGAAGAAATGAGCTCAGGGGCACTGTAACTCACAAACCTGCAGAGTTATAAATGACAGCTATCGTCCAAAAATATATTGAAGGAAGGCTGCGAAGACGACTTGTAAGTGGGGCAGAATTGCAGGAAAACGATTTCAGGGGGTAGACGGGAATTGCATTTAAAGCATAGGAAAAGAGGCAGAACGTCGACAATGATGCTCTTGGCCAAAAAGGGCGTATGCGTTTTTTCCTGAATATATTCAGGAAAAAACGCATACGCCCTTTTTGGCCAACCAAGCAAGCATGTTAAAGAAATCTGCACTACAATGAAGTCTCACTGCCCCCCGGTCAAAAGGGCCATCTGAAAAAAGTGTAAAATCCAGAAAGGCAGCACAGGCCATGGAGAACAGGGAGCCTTGTTATGCTGATGGGCGGGATGTAAATTGCCAACAGCCACCCTGGAGAAGTGTATGGTGTTTCCCGGAACACCGAAAAAACAAAGCTACGGAGCCTACGGCACTTCCACTTATGGTCCTATAGCTTAGGGAAATTAAAATCAAAAACACACAGCCACCCCAAAGTGTCGGACGGCTCTGTTTACAAGAACCTCGTCTACGGTACAAGTTAAATATCCCAGAATGTGAAAAATGGATAAAGAAGTTGTGGTACGTACGTACAATGGAATATCACTCAGCAATGAAATCTATGTCATCAGGCCCATCGCGGCATAATGAGTGGATTCAGGTACGATGATTCTAAGTGAAATAAGTCACACAGAAAATGAAACATCATAAGATATCACTACTACACGGAATGTAAATTTGGCTACACATGAACTGAATTACAAAACAGAACAGGGTCTCAAATTTAGAAAACCAACTTATGCTTGCTTAAGGGGAAAGGTGAGTTGGGGTGCTGCATAAAACCAGAGATAGAAATTAGCACAGATACCTTTCCATAAGCAAAATATGTAATAGTCAAGTCCTACCCCTTGCTCAACGAAATGGACTAAACACCCCATATTCAACGCCTAGGAATACACCTGACTAGTAAGAATCTTCAAACCCATGGATTTATATGTCTCCGTAAGAGAATGAAGCGTGTGTACAGCGGCATGAATGCAGCAGAGAAAATCCGATAAATCCCATTATCAAAATGAATTACACAAACAAAACCCAAGGACAGTGAAATAGAGAGCAATTCTTAAATAATTCATTCAGGGCTTGTGATGCAACCTGGACTTACCACATGTACACCCAGAGCTGAGTGAGACATAAGGTTGGGCACTTCGGGCTGATAGCATTGGTGAGGTTCGATGAGCAAATGCAGACCCTTTGAAGTCATACAGCATGGTACCCATTCCATGGGTCCCAACTCTCCAAGTTTAAGGGATTCTTCCTTCAGCTAAAACATGCATGGGAAACCCAAAGTATGGTGCACCGTGTGACTGGCAAACGTTTTCAAATGCATCTCAGTTTTCGTCCCCTTTTACTCGGGTTCACCATTCCAGACCCTTTACGAACACTCTCCCCACTTGGAGAGTCAGTGCCTTTAACCTCCTGTTGGGCACAGTTTGCAATTTCTGCGCAAGATGAAAAGGAATAGGGAGAACCAATGAGAGACTAGCTCTAGGTGTCTGCACGGGCAAATTTAACGCTCATTTCCCACCAGGAAGAGGAATTAACCAAAGGCTCAGCATGCCGTGCCGGAACCAGATTAGGGCCTGAGGCAATCCTGTGGGTTTGCGGCCAGCTCACAAGATAGCGAGTTGAAGAAATGAGCTCAGGGGCACTGTAACTCACAAACCTGCAGAGTTATAAATGACAGCTATCGTCCAAAAATATATTGAAGGAAGGCTGCGAAGACGACTTGTAAGTGGGGCAGAATTGCAGGAAAACGATTTCAGGGGGTAGACGGGAATTGCATTTAAAGCATAGGAAAAGAGGCAGAACGTCGACAATGATGCTCTTGGCCAAAAAGGGCGTATGCGTTTTTTCCTGAATATATTCAGGAAAAAACGCATACGCCCTTTTTGGCCAACCAAGCAAGCATGTTAAAGAAATCTGCACTACAATGAAGTCTCACTGCCCCCCGGTCAAAAGGGCCATCTGAAAAAAGTGTAAAATCCAGAAAGGCAGCACAGGCCATGGAGAACAGGGAGCCTTGTTATGCTGATGGGCGGGATGTAAATTGCCAACAGCCACCCTGGAGAAGTGTATGGTGTTTCCCGGAACACCGAAAAAACAAAGCTACGGAGCCTACGGCACTTCCACTTATGGTCCTATAGCTTAGGGAAATTAAAATCAAAAACACACAGCCACCCCAAAGTGTCGGACGGCTCTGTTTACAAGAACCTCGTCTACGGTACAAGTTAAATATCCCAGAATGTGAAAAATGGATAAAGAAGTTGTGGTACGTACGTACAATGGAATATCACTCAGCAATGAAATCTATGTCATCAGGCCCATCGCGGCATAATGAGTGGATTCAGGTACGATGATTCTAAGTGAAATAAGTCACACAGAAAATGAAACATCATAAGATATCACTACTACACGGAATGTAAATTTGGCTACACATGAACTGAATTACAAAACAGAACAGGGTCTCAAATTTAGAAAACCAACTTATGCTTGCTTAAGGGGAAAGGTGAGTTGGGGTGCTGCATAAAACCAGAGATAGAAATTAGCACAGATACCTTTCCATAAGCAAAATATGTAATAGTCAAGTCCTACCCCTTGCTCAACGAAATGGACTAAACACCCCATATTCAACGCCTAGGAATACACCTGACTAGTAAGAATCTTCAAACCCATGGATTTATATGTCTCCGTAAGAGAATGAAGCGTGTGTACAGCGGCATGAATGCAGCAGAGAAAATCCGATAAATCCCATTATCAAAATGAATTACACAAACAAAACCCAAGGACAGTGAAATAGAGAGCAATTCTTAAATAATTCATTCAGGGCTTGTGATGCAACCTGGACTTACCACATGTACACCCAGAGCTGAGTGAGACATAAGGTTGGGCACTTCGGGCTGATAGCATTGGTGAGGTTCGATGAGCAAATGCAGACCCTTTGAAGTCATACAGCATGGTACCCATTCCATGGGTCCCAACTCTCCAAGTTTAAGGGATTCTTCCTTCAGCTAAAACATGCATGGGAAACCCAAAGTATGGTGCACCGTGTGACTGGCAAACGTTTTCAAATGCATCTCAGTTTTCGTCCCCTTTTACTCGGGTTCACCATTCCAGACCCTTTACGAACACTCTCCCCACTTGGAGAGTCAGTGCCTTTAACCTCCTGTTGGGCACAGTTTGCAATTTCTGCGCAAGATGAAAAGGAATAGGGAGAACCAATGAGAGACTAGCTCTAGGTGTCTGCACGGGCAAATTTAACGCTCATTTCCCACCAGGAAGAGGAATTAACCAAAGGCTCAGCATGCCGTGCCGGAACCAGATTAGGGCCTGAGGCAATCCTGTGGGTTTGCGGCCAGCTCACAAGATAGCGAGTTGAAGAAATGAGCTCAGGGGCACTGTAACTCACAAACCTGCAGAGTTATAAATGACAGCTATCGTCCAAAAATATATTGAAGGAAGGCTGCGAAAATGACTTGTAAGTGGGGCAGAATTGCAGGAAAACTATTTCATGGGGTAGACGGGAATTCATGTAAAGCATAGGAAAAGAGGCAGAA
This sequence comes from Delphinapterus leucas, assembly GCF_059928025.1. NCBI lineage: Eukaryota > Metazoa > Chordata > Mammalia > Artiodactyla > Monodontidae > Delphinapterus > Delphinapterus leucas. The sequence continues at coordinate 709,998 of NC_143134.1, forward strand.
CGTCGACAATGATGCTCTTGGCCAAAAAGGGCGTATGCGTTTTTTCCTGAATATATTCAGGAAAAAACGCATACGCCCTTTTTGGCCAACCAAGCAAGCATGTTAAAGAAATCTGCACTACAATGAAGTCTCACTGCCCCCCGGTCAAAAGGGCCATCTGAAAAAAGTGTAAAATCCAGAAAGGCAGCACAGGCCATGGAGAACAGGGAGCCTTGTTATGCTGATGGGCGGGATGTAAATTGCCAACAGCCACCCTGGAGAAGTGTATGGTGTTTCCCGGAACACCGAAAAAACAAAGCTACGGAGCCTACGGCACTTCCACTTATGGTCCTATAGCTTAGGGAAATTAAAATCAAAAACACACAGCCACCCCAAAGTGTCGGACGGCTCTGTTTACAAGAACCTCGTCTACGGTACAAGTTAAATATCCCAGAATGTGAAAAATGGATAAAGAAATTGTGGTACGTACGGACAATGGAATATCACTCAGCAATGAAATCTATGTCATCAGGCCCGTCGCGGCATAATCAGTGGATTCAGGTACGATGATTCTAAGTGAAATAAGTCACACAGAAAATGAAACATCATAAGATATCACTACTACACGGAATGTAAACTTGGCTACACATGAACTGAATTACAAAACAGAACAGGGTCTCAAATTTAGAAAACCAACTTATGCTTGCTTAAGGGGAAAGGTGAGTTGGGGTGCTGCATAAAACCAGAGATAGAAATTAGCACAGATACCTTTCCATAAGCAAAATATGTAATAGTCAAGTCCTACCCCTTGCTCAACGAAATGGACTAAACACCCATATTCAACGCCTAGGAATACACCTGACTAGTAAGAATCTTCAAACCCATGGATTTATATGTCTCCGTAAGAGAATGAAGCGTGTGTACAGCGGCATGAATGCAGCAGAGAAAATCCGATAAATCCCATTATCAAAATGAATTACACAAACAAAACACAAGGACAGTGAAATAGAGAGCAATTCTTAAATAATTCATTCAGGGCTTGTGATGCAACCTGGATTTACCACATGTACACCCAGAGCTGAGTGAGACATAAGGTTGGGCACTTCGGGCTGATAGCATTGGTGAGGTTCGATGAGCAAATGCAGACCCATTGAAGTCATACAGCATGGTACCCATTCCATGGGTCCCAACTCTCCAAGTTTAAGGGATTCTTCCTTCAGCTAAAACATGCATGGGAAACCCACAGTATGGTGCACCGTGTGACTGGCAAACGTTTTCAAATGCATCTCAGTTTTCGTCCCCTTTTACTCGGGTTCACCATTCCAGAACCTTTACGAACACTCTCCCCACTTGGAGAGTCAGTGCCTTTAACCTCCTCTTGGGCACAGTTTGCAATTTCTGCGCAAGATGAAAAGGAATAGGGAGAACCAATGAGAGACTAGCTCTAGGTGTCTGCACGGGCAAATTTAACGCTCATTTCCAACCAGGAAGAGGAATTAACCAAAGGCTCAGCATGCCATGCAAGAACCAGATTAGGGCCTGAGGCAATCCTGTGGGTTTGCGGCCAGCTCACAAGATAGCGAGTTGAAGAAATGAGCTCAGGGGCACTGTAACTCACAAACCTGCAGAGTTATAAATGACAGCTATCGTCCAAAAATATATTGAAGGAAGGCTGCGAAGACGACTTGTAAGTGGGGCAGAATTGCAGGAAAACGATTTCAGGGGGTAGACGGGAATTGCATTTAAAGCATAGGAAAAGAGGCAGAACGTCGACAATGATGCTCTTGGCCAAAAAGGGCGTATGCGTTTTTTCCTGACTATATTCAGGAAAAAACGCATACACACTTTTTGGCCAACCAAGCAAGCATGTTAAAGAAATCTGCACTACAATGAAGTCTCACTGCCCCCCGGTCAAAAGGGCCATCTGAAAAAAGTGTAAAATCCAGAAAGGCAGCACAGGCCATGGAGAACAGGGAGCCTTGTTATGCTGATGGGCGGGATGTAAATTGCCAACAGCCACCCTGGAGAAGTGTATGGTGTTTCCCGGAACACCGAAAAAACAAAGCTACGGAGCCTACGGCACTTCCACTTATTGTCCTATAGCTTAGGGAAATTAAAATCAAAAACACACAGCCACCCCAAAGTGTCGGACGGCTCTGTTTACAAGAACCTCGTCTACGGTAAAGTTAAATATCCCAGAATGTAAAAAATGGATAAAGAAGTTGTGGTACGTACGTACAATGGAATATCACTCAGCAATGAAATCTATGTCATCAGGCCCGTCGCGGCATAATGAGTGGATTCAGGTACGATGATTCTAAGTGAAATAAGTCACACAGAAAATGAAACATCATAAGATATCACTACTACACGGAATGTAAACTTGGCTACACATGAACTGAATTACAAAACAGAACAGGGTCTCAAATTTAGAAAACCAACTTATGCTTGCTTAAGGGGAAAGGTGAGTTGGGGTGCTGCATAAAACCAGAGATTGAAATTAGCACAGATACCTTTCCATAAGCCAAATATGTAATAGTCAAGTCCTACCCCTTGCTCAACGAAATGGACTAAACACCCCATATTCAACGACTAGGAATACACCTGACTAGTAAGAATCTTCAAACCCATGGATTTATATGTCTCCGTAAGAGAATGAAGCGTGTGTACAGCGGCATGAATGCAGCAGAGAAAATCCGATAAATCCCATTATCAAAATGAATTACACAAACAAAACCCAAGGACAGTGAAATAGAGAGCAATTCTTAAATAATTCATTCAGGGCTTGTGATGCAACCTGGATTTACCACATGTACACCCAGAGCTGAGTGAGACATAAGGTTGTGCACTTCGGGCTGATAGCATTGGTGAGGTTCGATGAGCAAATGCAGATCCTTTGAAGTCAAACAGCATGGTACCCATTCCATGGGTCCCAACTCTCCAAGTTTAAGGGATTCTTCCTTCAGCTAAAACATGCATGGGAAACCCACAGTATGGTGCACCGTGTGACTGGCAAACGTTTTCAAATACATCTCAGTTTTCGTCCCCTTTTACTCGGGTGCACCATTCCAGACCCTTTACGAACACTCTCCCCACTTGGAGAGTCAGTGCCTTTAACCTCCTGTTGGGCACAGTTTGCAATTTCTGCGCAAGATGAAAAGGAATAAGGAGAACGAATGAGAGACTAGCTCTAGGTGTCTGCACGGGCAAATTTAACGCTCATTTCCCACCAGGAAGAGGAATTAACCAAAGGCTCAGCATGCCGTGCTGGAACCAGATTAGGGCCTGAGACAATCCGGTGGGTTTGCGGCCAGCTCACAAGATAGCGAGTTGAAGAAATGAGCTCAGGGGCACTGTAACTCACAAACCTGCAGAGTTATAAATGACAGCTATCGTCCAAAAATATATTGAAGGAAGGCTGCGAAGACGACTTGTAAGTGGGGCAGAATTGCAGGAGAACGATTTCAGGGGGTAGACGGGAATTGCATTTAAAGCATAGGAAAAGAGGCAGAACGTCGACAATGATGCTCTTGGCCAAAAAGGGCGTATGCGTTTTTTCCTGAATATATTCAGTAAAAAATGCATACGCCCTTTTTGGCCAACCAAGCAAGCATATTAAAGTAATCTGCTCTACAATGAAGTCTCACTGCCCCGCGGTCAGAAGGGCCATCTGAAAAAAGTGTAAAATCCAGAAAGGCAGCACAGGCCATGGAGAACAGGGAGCCTTGTTATGCTGATGGGCGGGATGTAAATTGCCAACAGCCACCCTGGAGAAGTGTATGGTGTTTCCCGGAACACCGAAAAAACAAAGCTACGGAGCCTACGGCACTTCCACTTATGGTCCTATAGCTTAGGGAAATTAAAATCAAAAACACACAGCCAACCCAAAGTGTCGGACGGCTCTGTTTACAAGAACCTCGTCTACGGTACAAGTTAAATATCCCAGAATGTGAAAAATGGATAAAGAAGTTGTGGTACGTACGTACAATGGAATATCACTCAGCAATGAAGTCTATGTCATCAGGCCCGTCGCGGCATAATGAGTGGATTCAGGTACGATGATTCTAAGTGAAATAAGTCACACAGAAAATGAAACATCATAAGATATCACTACTACACGGAATGTAAACTTGGCTACACATGAACTGAATTGCAAAACAGAACAGGGTCTCAAATTTAGAAAACCAACTTATGCTTGCTTAAGGGGAAAGGTGAGTTGGGGTGCTGCATAAAACCAGAGATTGAAATTAGCACAGATACCTTTCCATAAGCCAAATATGTAATAGTCAAGTCCTACCCCTTGCTCAACGAAATGGACTAAACACCCCATATTCAACGCCTAGGAATACACCTGACTAGTAAGAATCTTCAAACCCATGGATTTATATGTCTCCGTAAGAGAATGAAGCGTGTGTACAGCGGCATGAATGCAGCAGAGAAAATCCGATAAATCCCATTATCAAAATGAATTACACAAACAAAACCCAAGGACAGTGAAATAGAGAGCAATTCTTAAATAATTCATTCAGGGCTTGTGATGCAACCTGGATTTACCATATCTACACCCAGAGCTGAGTGAGACATAAGGTTGTGCATTTCGGGCTGATAGCATTGGTGAGGTTCGATGAGCAAATGCAGACCCTTTGAAGTCATACAGCATGGTACCCATTCCATGGGTCCCAACTCTCCAAGTTTAAGGGATTCTTCCTTCAGCTAAAACATGCATGGGAAACCCACAGTATGGTGCACCGTGTGACTGGCAAACGTTTTCAAATGCATCTCAGTTTTCGTCCCCTTTTACTCGGGTTCACCATTCCAGACCCTTTACGAACACTCTCCCCACTTGGAGAGTCAGTGCCTTTAACCTCCTGTTGGGCACAGTTTGCAATTTCTGCGCAAGATGAAAAGGAATAGGGAGAACGAATGAGAGACTAGCTCTAGGTGTCTGCACGGGCAAATTTAACGCTCATTTCCCACCAGGAAGAGGAATTAACCAAAGGCTCAGCATGCCGTGCCGGAACCAGATTAGGGCCTGAGGCAATCCTGTGGGTTTGCGGCCAGCTCACAAGATAGCGAGTTGAAGAAATGAGCTCAGGGGCACTGTAACTCACAAACCTGCAGAGTTATAAATGACAGCTATCGTCCAAAAATATATTGAAGGAAGGCTGCGAAGACGACTTGTAAGTGGGGCAGAATTGCAGGAGAACGATTTCAGGGGGTAGACGGGAATTGCATTTAAAGCATAGGAAAAGAGGCAGAACGTCGACAATGATGCTCTTGGCCAAAAAGGGTGTATGCGTTTTTTCCTGAATTTATTCAGGAAATAAAGCATATGCGCTTTTTAGCCAACCAAGCCAGCATGTTAAAGAAATCTGCACTACAATGAAGTCTCACTGCCCCCCGGTCAAAAGGGCCATCTGAAAAAAGTGTAAAATCCAGAAAGGCAGCACAGGCCATGGAGAACAGCGAGCCTTGTTATGCTGATGGGCGGGATGTAAATTGCCAACAGCCAGTCTGGAAAAATGTATGGTGTTTCCCGGAATATCTAAAAAACAAAGCAACGGAGCCTATGGCACTTCCCCTTATGGTCCTATAGCTTAGGAAAGTTAAAATCAAAAACACACAGCCACCCCAAAGTGTCGGACGGCTCTGTTTACAAGAACCTCGTCTACGGTACAAGTTAAATATCCCAGAATGTGAAAAATGGATAAAGAAGTTGTGGTACGTACGTACAATGGAATATCACTCAGCAATGAAATCTATGTCATCAGGCCCGTCGCGGCATAATGAGTGGATTCAGGTACGATGATTCTAAGTGAAATAAGTCACACAGAAAATGAAACATCATAAGATATCACTACTACACGGAATGTAAACTTGGCTACACATGAACTGAATTACAAAACAGAACAGGGTCTCAAATTTAGAAAACCAACGTATGCTTGCTTAAGGGGAAAGGTGAGTTGGGGTGCTGCATAAAACCAGAGATAGAAATTAGCACAGATACCTTCACATAAGCCAAATATGTAATAGTCAAGGCCTACCCTTTGCGCAATGAAATGGACTAAATACCCCATATTCAACGCCTAGGAATACACCTGACTGGTAAGAATCTTCAAACCCATGGATTTATATGTCTCCGTTAGGGAATGAAGCGTGTGTACATCAACATGAATGCAGCAGAGAAATTCCGATAAATCCCATTATCAAAATGAATTACAAAAACCAAACACAAGGACCGTGAAATAGAGAGCAATTCTTAAATAATTCATTCAGGCTTGTGATGCAACCTGGATTTACCACATCTACACCCAGAGCTGAGTGTGACATAAGGTTGGGCACTTCGGGCTGATAGCACTGGTGAGGTTCGATGAGCAAATGCAGACCCTTTGAAGACATACTGCATGGTACCCATTCCATGGGTCCCAAATCTCCAGTTATAAGGGATTCTTCCTTCAGCTCAAAACATGCATGGGAAACCCACAGTATGGTGGACCGTGTGACCGGCAAACGTTTTCAAATGCATCTCAGTTTTCCTCCCCTTTTACACGGGTTCACCATTCCAGACCCTTTACTCACACTCTCCCCACTTGGAGAGTCAGTGCCTTTAACCTCCTGTTGGGCACAGTTTGCAATTTCTGCGCAAGATGAACAGGAATAGGGAGAACCAATGAGAGACTAGCTGTAGGTGTCTGTACGGGCCAATTTAACGCTCATTTCCCACCAGGAAGAGGAATTAACCAAAGGCTCAGCATGCCCTGCTGGAACCAGATAAGGGCCTGAAGCAATCCTGCGGGTTTGCGGCCAGCTCACAAGTTAGCGAGATGAAGAAAGGAGCTCAGGGGCACTGTAACTCACAAACCTGCAGAGTTATAAATGACAGCTATCGTCCAAAAATATATTGAAGTATGTCTGCGAAGAGGACTTAGAATTTGGGCAGAAATTCAGGAAAACCATTTCAGGGGGTAGACTGGAGTTGCACTTAAAGCCTAGGAAAAGACGGAGAACAGCGACAATGATGCACTTGGCCAAAAAGGGCGTATGCGTTTTTTCCTGAATATAATCAGGAAAAAACGCATACGCCCTTTTTGGCCAACCAAGCAAGCGTGTAAAGAAATCTGCACTAAAATGAAGTCTCTCTGCCCCCCGGTCAAAAGGGCCATCTGAAAAAAGTGTAAAATCCAGAAAGGCAGGACAGGCCATGGAGAAGAGGGAGCATTGTTATCCTGATGGTCGGCATGTGAATTGCCAACAGCCACTCTGGAGAAGTGTATGGTATTTCCTGAAACACATAAGAAACAAAGCAACACAGCCTATGGCACTTCCACTTATGGTCCTATAGCTTAGGGAAATTAAAATCAAAACCACACAGGCACCCCAAAGTTTGGAACGGCTCTGTTTACAAGAACCTCTTGTACGGTACAAGTTAAACATCCCAGAGGGCGAAAAATGGATAAAGAAGTTGTGGTTCTTACGTACAATGGAATATCACTCAGCAATGAAATCTATGTCATCAGGCCTGTCGCGGCATAATGAGTGGATTCAGGTACGATGATTCTACGTGCAATAGGTCACACAGAAAAAGAAACATCATAAGATATCACTAATACACGGAATGTAAACTTGGCTACACATGAAATGAATTACAAAACAGAACAGTGTCTCAAATTTAGAAAACCAACTTATGCTTGCTTAAGGGGAAAGGTGAGTTCGGGTGCTGCATAAAAACAGAGATTGAAATTCGCACTGATACCGTTCCATAAGCCAAATATGTAATAGACAAGACCTACTGCTTGCTCAACGAAATGGGCTCAACACCCCATATTCAACGCCTAGGAATATACCTGCCTAGCAAGAATCTTAAAACCCATGGATTTATATGTGTCCATAAGAGAATCCAGCGTGTGTTCAGTGGCCTAAAGGCAACAGTGAAAATCCGATAAATCACATTATCAAAATAAATTTCAAAAACAAAACACAATGACAGTGAAATAGAGAGCAATTCTTAAATAATTCACTCAGGGCTTCTGATGCAACCTGGATTTACCACATGTACACCCAGTGCTGGGGAGACATAAGGCCGGACACTTCGCCCTGATAGTATTGTTGAGGTTCGGTGAGCAATTGCACACCCTTTGAAGTCATACTGCATGGTACCCATTCCAAGGGTCCCAACTCTCCAGGTTTAAGGGATTCTTCCTTCCGCTACATCATGTATGGGAAACCCAGAGTATGGTCCACCATGTGATTGGGAAACGTTTTCAAATGCATCTCAGTTTTCGTCCATTTATACTCGGGTTCACCATTCCAGATGCTTAACTAACACTCTCCCCACTTGGAGAGTCAGTGCCTTTAACCTCCTGTTTGTCACAGTTTGCAATTTCTGCGCAAGATGAACAGGAATAGGGAGAACCAATGAGAGACTAGCTGTAGGTGTCTGCACGGGCAATTTAATGCTCATTTCTCACCAGGAAGTGGAATTAACCAAAGGCTCAGAATGCCGTGCCGGAACCAGATTAGGGCCTGAAGCAATACTGCGGGTGTGCAGGCAGCTCACAAGATAGCGAGTTGAACAAAGGAGCTCAGGGGCACTGTAATTCACAAACCTGCAGAGTTATAAATGACAGCTATCGTCCAAAAATATATTGAAGGAAGGCTGCGAAGAGGACTTGAAAGCGGGGCAGAATTCCAGGAAAACGATTTCAGGAGGTAGACGGGAAATGCACTGAAAGCATAGGAGAAGAGGCAGAACCTCAACAATGATGCACTTGTTCAAAAAGTGCATATGCGTTTTTTCCAAGGCCCTCCTTAAAGAGGGTAGGGGGCTCCCAGCATGCTTCAGTGGCCAACAGAGGGCCCACATCGCCAAGGTGACGTGAGCCAGCCAGGCAGGAGTGACCTCACATCAGAGGGCCCACCTCACAGAAGGGTAAGGGACCCAGCCATTATCAGACTCTCACCAGAGGGCCCACATCAGCAAGGGGCTGGGAACCAGGCAGGAGTGTCTTCACACCCGTGGGGCCACATCATCGCAAGTTGAGGTACCCAGCACATGTGGCCTCAAACCAGAGGACCCACATCTCCATGGGTCTCGGAGCGAGGCAGGCAGGATGAACCTCAAAACACGTGGCCCATTGTATAAAAAAGGTGAGGAATCCAGCAGTTGGAACATCCCAGCAGGCGGCCCAGAGCACCGAGGCTATGGGATCCAGGCAATGATGAACTCACAACAGAGGGCCCTCATCATGAAACTGTGAGCAACCTAGCCATTGTGACCTCAGAGCACAAGGCCCACATCCCCATGGGGAAGCGAACCAAGCAGGAGTGTCATCGCACCAGTGGGCACACATCAGAAAATGTGGGGAGCCCAGCAGTTAGGGCCTGATGCCAGAGGGTCCTCATCACCGAGGAGAGGAGGCTACCAGCAGGCTCCAACTGCTACAAGAGGGCCAACGTCGCCAATGCGGGGTGTGCCAGCCAGGCAGGAGTGACCTCAGAGCAGAGGGCCAACCTCAAAAAAGTGTGAGGAACCCAAAGAGGATTAGACTCTCACCAGAGGGCCCACATCACCAAGAGGATCAGAACCAGGCAGGACTGTCTTCACACCAGGGTGACCACATCATAGAAAGGTGAGGAACCCAGCACATGTGGCCTAAACCAGAAGACCCACATCTCCAAGGGGCTCGGAGTGAGGCATGCAGGAGTAGCCTCACAACACAGGGCCCATAGAATAAAAAAGCTGAGGAATCCTGCAGTGGGAACCTCCCAGCAGGCGGCCCAGAGCACCGAGTCTATGCGATCCAGGCTGCAGTGAACTCACAGCAGAGGGCCCATATCATGAAACTGTGAGCAACCCAGCCATTGGGACCTCACAGCAGAAGGCCCACATCCCCATGGGGTTGGGAACATGGCAAGAGTGTCCTCGCACCACTTAGCACGTATCAGAAAAAGTGGGTACCCAGCAGTTACGGCCTGACGCTAGAGAACCCTCATCACCGAGGGGAGGTGGCTCCCAGCAGGCTCCAACTGCCACAAGAGGGCCGATGTCGCCAAGGCGGGGTGTGCCAGCCAGTCAGTAGTGACCTCACAGCAGAGGGCCCACCTCACAGAAGGGTGAGGAACCCAGCCAGGATCAGACTCTCACCAGAGGGCCCACATCACCAAGGGGATAGAAACCAGGCAGGAGTGTCCTCACACCAGCGGGGCCACATCATCGAAAGGTGAGGGACCCAGCACACGTGGCCTCAAACCAGAGGACACACATCACCAAGGGGCTGGGAGTGAGTCAGGCAGGAGGAGTCTCCAAACAGAGGGCCCATAGAAGAGAAAAGGTGAGGAATCCCGCAGTTGGAACCTCCCCGCAGGCGGCCAGGAGCAGCGAGGCTATGGGATCCAGGCCGGAGTGAACTCACACCAGAGGGCCCTCATCATGAAACTGAGCCACCCACCGTTGGGACCTCAGAGCAGAAGGCCCATATTCCCATGGGGTTGGAAACCTGGCAGGAGTGTACTCACACCACAGGGCGCACATCAGAAAATTTTGGGAGCCCAGGAGTTAGAGCCTGACGCCAGAGGGCCCTCATTACCGAGGGGAGGAGACTCCCAGCAGGCACCAACTCCCAACTGAGGGCCCACGTCGCCAAGGTGACGTGTGCCAGTCAGGCAGGAGTGACCTCACAGCAGAGGGCCTACCTCACAGAAGGGTGAGGAAACCAGCCAGGATAAGACTCTCACCAGAGAGCCCACATCACCAAGGGGACCGGAACAAGGCAGGAGTGTCCTCACACCAGTGTGGCCACATTATAGAAAGGTGACGAACCCAGCACATGTGGCCTAAACCAGAGGACCCACATTTCCAAGGTGCTCCGAGTGAGGCAGGCAGGAGTAGCCTAACAACACAGGGCCCACAGAATAAAAAATGTGAGGAATCCAGCAGTTGGAACCCCCCAGCAGGTGGCCCAGAGTACGGAGCCTATGTGATCCAGGCCACAGTGAACTCACAGCAGAGGGCTCACATCATGACACTGTGAGCAACCCAGCTGGTGGGACCTCAGAGCAGAAGGCCCACATCCCCATGGGGATGGGAACGTGGCAGGAGTGTACTCGCACGACAGGGCACATATCAGAAAATTTTGGGAGCCCATGAGTTAGGGCCTGACGCCAGAGGGCCCTCATTACCGAGGGGAGGAGACTCCCAGCAGGCACCAACTCCCAACTGAGGACCCACATCGCCAAGGTGATGTGTGCCAGCCAGGCAGGAGTGACCTCACAGCAGAGGGCCCACCTCCCAGAAGGGTGAGGAATCCAGCCAGGATCAGACTCTCACCAGAGGGCCCCCATCACCAAGGGGATGGGAACCAGGCAGGAGTGTCCTCACACCAGTGGGGCCACATCAATAAAGGTGAGGAAACCGGCACATGTGGCCTCAAACCAGAGGACCCACATCACAAAGGGGCTGGGAGTGAGTCAGGAAGGAGGAGCATGAAAACACAGGACCCAAAGAATAAAAATGGTAAGGAATCCAGCAGTAGGAACCTCCCAGCAGGCGGCTCAGAGCACAGAGTCTATGGGATCTAGGCCTGAGTGAACTAACACCAGAGAGCCAACATCCTGAAACTGTGAACAACACAGGTGTTGGGACCATAGAGCAGAAGGCACATGGGGATGGGAACCTGGCAGGAGTGCCCTCACACCACTTAGCACGTATCAGAAAATGTGGGTAACCAGCAGTTAGGGCCTGATGCCAGAGGGTCTCATCACTGAGGGGAGGAGGCTCCCAGCGGGCTCCAACTGCCACCAGAGGGCCGACGTCGCCAAGGCGGGGTGTGTCAGCCAGGCAGGAGTGACCTCAGAGAAGAGGGCCCACCTCACAGAAGTGTGAGGAGCCCAACCAGGATCAGACTCTCGCTGGAGGGCTCACATCACCAAGGGGATGGGAACCAGGCAGGAGTGTCCGCACACCAGTGGGGCCACATCTGCGAAAGGTGAGGAACCCAGCACATGTGGCCTCAAACCAGAGGACACACATCACCAAGGGGCTGGGAGTGAGGCAGGTGTCTGGAGGGGCACATTTAACTCTAATTTCCCACCAGGAAGAGGAATTAACCAAAGGCTCAGAGTGCCGTGCGGGACCCTGATTACGGCCTGAAGCAAACCTGCGGTTCTGTGGCCAGCTTTCAAGGAAACGAGTTAAGAAAGGAAATCACAGGCACTGTAATTCACAAACCTGCAGAGTTGTAAATGACAGCTATTGGCAAAAATATATTGAAGTAAGTCTGCACAGAGGACTTGAAAACGAGGCAGAATTGCAGGAATCATATTTCAGGAGGTAGATTGGAATTGCATTTAAAGCATGTGAAAAGCGGCAGATCTTTGACAGTGATGCACTTGGACAAAAAGTGCGTATACATTTTTTCCTGAATATATTCAGGAAAAAACGCATATGCCCTTTGTGGCCAACCAAGAATTCGAGCAATGGAAATCCGCACTACAATGAACTCTCATTTCCCATTCGTCAAAAGAGCCATCTGAAAAAAGTGTAAAACCCAGAAACACAGGACAGGCCATGGAGAACAGGGAGCCTTGTTATGCTGATGGACGGGATGTAAATTGCCAACAGACACTCTGGTGATGTTTATAGTGTATGCTGAAACATCTAAAAAACAAAGCTACAGAGCCTAGGGCACTTCCACTTTTGGCCCTATAGCTTAGGAAAATTAAAATCAACAAGACACAGCCAACACAATATCCAGGGCTGCTGTGTTTACAAGAACCTTGAGTCCAGTACAAATTAAATATCCCAGAAAGAAAAAAATGGATAAAGGAGTTGTCCTACTTACGTACAACGGAATATCACTCAGCAATGAAATCAATGTCATCAGGCCTGTAGCAGCAAATTGAGTGGATTTAAGTATGATGATTCTAAGAGAAATATGTCACACAGAGAAACATAATTATCATAAGATATCACAAATAGAGGGAGTGTAAACTTGGCTACACATAAACTGAATTACAAAACCGAGCAGAGTCTCACATTTAGATAAAAACTTATGCTTGCTTAACGGGAAAGTTGAGTTGGGGTGCTTTATAAAACCAGAGATTGAAATGAGCACACATACCGTTCCATAAGCCAAATATGTAATAGACAAGACCTACTCTTTGCTCAACGAAATAGACTAATCCATGGTGTATCACCTCACACCTGTTAGAATGGGCATCATCAGAAAATCTACAAACAACAAATGCTGGAAAGGGTGCGGAGATAAGGAAACCTCTTCCACTATTGTTGGGAATGTAAATTGATGCAGTCACTGTGGAGAACATTATGGAGTTTCTTATAAAACTAAGAATAGAATTACCATATAATACAGCAATCCCACTACTGGGCATATACCCAGACAAAACCATAAAACGAAAAGAGACATTCACCGCAATGTTCATTGCATCACTATTTACAATATCCAGGTAATGGAAGCAACCTAAATGCCCACAGACAGACGAATGCATAAAGATGAGGTACATATATAAAATGGAATATTACTAAGCCATAAAAAGGAATGAAATTGGGTCATTTGTAGAGACGTTGATGGATCTAGAGACTGTCATACAGAGTGAAGTAAGTCAGAAAGAGAAAAACAAATCCTGTATATAAATGCATATATGTGGAACCTAGAAAAGTTGTACAGATGAACCGTTTTGCAAGGCAGAAATAGAGCAACAGATGTAGACAACAAACGTATGGACACCAAGGGGGGAAAGCTGTTAGGGGGGTGGTGGTGGGAGGAGTTGAGAGATTGGGATTGGCATGTATACATTTCTATGTATAAAATAGGTAACCAAAAAGAACCTGCTGTATAAAAAAATAAAATAAAATTCAAAATTACAAAAAGTAAAACAGAAAAAATATTCTTCCCTTCACATACATGTATTTATATGAATAAATTATTTCCATGCTTATATCTGTAAATACAAAAAAGAGGAATAAAATCTACCTTGAACCAAAAACGAAAAAAAGAAAAAAAAACAGAACCCACCAGTTACACAGAGGAAAACCGTATCAGGGCCCTTGCTCCAGTTGTAAACAATTCTGAAGTTGGTCAGTGGTGGGGAATCATCTCCCATTCAGCCAGCATGCCCCACGCAACAAGCGTCCTCATTGCAAAGCTGGGGGCCCGTGCCGAGGCATCTGTGAGTAAACGTGGGCCGAGCCCCAGGCCAGCTGCTGCAGAAATGTTCCCACCCTTCCCAGGTAAAACACCTGAATATGTACAAGGACTTGAAAGCCTAGAGGAAGGGCCATGGAGCCACATGAGCGACAGCATGCCAGCCGACTTGGTGCCTGCAGGCCAGACAGGATGGTCCTGGCCCTGGGTGCTCTTCTGGAAGCTTTCCATTTCCCTGCCTGAGATACCCCTCCTGTCCCAGCCCCCACTGCTTTCTTCCTTACTCACCTCTGCCCAGGGAGAAATTCCAGCGGCAGGTATGGGTGGCACATCCTCTTCTTTAGCAGGTGGCATCTTGGCAACTGCTGCAGAAAGTCCAGCAGAGCCCCACTCACACTGGGCAACCCACAAAGCCGTGGCCTCTCACTCCCTCCCACCAGTCCAGCCCCGAGACTGCTGACAGGGCAGAAAATGGCGTCAGGCACAGCTGCAGGTGCTCTTGCTGCCTGGAGCGGTGTTTATATTGATCTCAACCCAGGCACACCTGGGGAGGTCTGGCCGGCACGGTCGGGCTTCCCAGGCCAGCCAATAATCACCCCTCAGGGGCTCACAGTTGCAGAAACTGGAACTTGCTGAATCGGCCAGGTCCAAGGAACAGGTGTGGGCTCCTGAGAGTCAGGATAGACAAGGGGCTGCAGCTCTGGCTTGTTTTCTAATTATATTATCTGGCCCATGAGTGGGAGACAACTTCAAGAAAACCCTCTCCTAATGAGAGGAACCCAGGAGTCAGGGAGAGGAGGGGTGGGTGGTGGGTGGAGACAGAGGCCTGGTGCCCCGGGTGCAGTGGAAGTCTCTGGAAGACCAGGTGGAGGGAGGCCACACAGAGTGATGCCCAGGGTCACAGACCTGTCGGAGCTGCTGTTTGTTAGTTCAAGTCCTGCTCTGAGGTGCTCTGTGTCAGATCTGAGTGACAGGTGAGCTGGGAGTGCTCTGCAATGAGGGCGATGTGCATGGCTCCTGTGTGCCCAGCCCTGCCACGGTACCTGAAAGGGTTGCTCTGTATCCTGGGAGGGGCCTGACCACGAGAGCCCCATGGGCTGGGGTGGGGGTGGGGTACCTGCCCAGGTGAGCTCCATATCCTGGGATTGGCCTGACCTCGAGAGCCCCATGGGCTGCTGGAGTCCTGGTAAAAGATGTCAGGACAGTCAGTGAAGCCACCGAGGATATACCTCCAGTAGTTCCTAAACCCTACACCCTGCTGGTCATTCTACTAACCACCAGGACATGGTATTCTGTATTAGTCTTCAATGAAGCCTTCTTTTGTATTCTATTAGTACCAGAGTCACAAGAAATTTTGGCTTGTGAGTGGCAGGACTCAACATACAACTAAAACAATACTTCCGGGCCGTGTTGCCCCAAGGGTTCAAAAATTCCCACACCATCTTTGGGGAAAGCTCAGCTAAAGACCTAAAAGTTCTACCTCTGGAAAAGGAAACACTCCTTCAATATGCAGACGACATTCTGATCGCCAGCCCTACTAAGGAGACCTCTGAACTACCAAGCCAATAAAGGATACAAGTTGTCCAAGAAAAAGCTCAAATATCACAGACTATGGTGACCTGCGTGGGCTGCATTCTCACAGAAGGTCGGAGAAGCCCATCCCAGGAAAGGGAAGAAACAATTTACAGCCTTACCCATTTCTAAAACTAGAAGACAGCTTAGGGGTTCCTGGGGAGGCCAGGGTTTGCTGCTTCTGGATCCCTAACTACAGTCTACTAGCTGGGCCTCTATATGAAACACTGAAAGAAAAAGATGATGATCCTTTTGAATAGAATCCAGAAGTGGCCTTTCAAGAATGGAAAGAGCAGTCAATTCAGACCCTTGCCCTGGAACTCCCTAATTTAGCTAAACCCTTTGACCTTTACATTCCTAGTGAAATTTGAAGGGCCATTGGAGTATTAGTGCAAAACCTGGGACCACTTGAAATGGAACAATGCAAGAATGCCATCCAGGTAGGATAAACTACGGTCACCAAGGGGCTTGGCCCACCGCCACATCTGGCCAAGATACTGGCAGTATCTGAAAACCTGGAAATCAGCAGCCCAAAAGGCCACCTCCCTCCTAAGGGAAAAGGACCCCACGTGGTGATCCTAACCCCCAACCATGCCCTGAAGTTGCAGGGTTTGCTCCGTGGGCACACTGACCTTGAGTGAGGAGGTCCTCCAACTCCAACCTCCAGAGAGATAACTGGGGCAAAGGGGCACCATGACGACTCGTGTGACCATCACTTGACCTGGAGTTTCTCTCATAAAACAACAAGAGTGTGTCCCAAAAGAGTAGACTACTGCTTGCAGGACTTACTGCACCCAGAGGGGAGGTAATAATCTTGGCAGGGGAACAGTATATCATGCTGTCACCATAGAAAAGCCTACAGACACTGTGATGATGGTGGCCAATAAGACCGGCTGGACTCCTGTTTGCTTCAAAAGGCTGTTGACTCAGTGGCCATCATGGTCCTTCATCACCACTGACCCTGGACTGTCTGGGAGTTGAGCAGTCAGGGTGCTGACACCTGGTGCTGTTTTTACGTTAATTCAGGGGCCTAACTGAAGAAAGCACAGACTACTGGTCAGAGCATCTAGGCTGGCAGAAACGGTCAGCCTAAGGTGGCCGAACAAATGTGGGGCGGGGTGAAACTGGACCTCACAGCGTCACTGCACATCTCCTTCCTGGACCCTTAAAGGTCATTAGAATCTATAACACTACCAATACTTGTGCTCAGGCGGACGAGCAGGGAGGCAGGAGGCCTGCGGACAATCAACGTCACCTGGAGGCTGCTGGGGAGAAGTTCAGACCCTCTCCCACAGGTATGAGGGCTCCTAACTCAGCACTCAGCAGTTACAGATGAAGGGTCTGCACCCTCAGCACTCTAAGAATGAGGAAGGGGACAAAATGCAGAAGAGGGGTTTGTCCCAGGCAAAGCCCCTTAAAAATCCCTGGGAGATAAAAATAGAATCTGGGCAATAAAATAAAGTCTAACCTTTTTTATCCTTTGTGCTTTGTCTAATTTCACGTGCTCCTAGGGTCCCGCATACAGAGGTTCAACAGCCGGCACTTCAGACCAGATTTCCTAGTGCAGAATGGCTGGGTCGACACTTCAGCTCCTGGAGCACAGTGCAGACTCCGCGATATAGAGCCTGAGCTGCAGCCAACCGGGCCCTCGAGAGCTCCGCCCCCTCCCTCCCACTGACTCTGACAGGATCTCTACACAGCAGCCCAGCCCACAGCCCACGGGGTAGCACATGCTCTCACCTCTGCATTCTCTGATCAAAATATAAAGTTTCCTTTGCTTCTGAACCAAACTCAGTCTCGATCTGTTGGCTCCAATGACACTGGGCAGGGGGACACTTGTTGGGGTCCACTCTGGAGGATCAGTAACAGAAATTGAGAACATTGTAACTTCAATGAACAGATGTGTGAGCCAAACTGTAATTAACATAGAACAGTGTATAAGGCTCGGGTAAAATAAGATGTTTCTAACACTTCCATTTGATATTTCCATCACTTTATTATAAGCAAGTTCAGTGAAAGGTTTGTCTTATTTGTCAGGTCAATACTAGAGAAACGAAGTGATTTCTTTCCAAGGATGTACATCTAATAATCTTGGTTAAAGCTTCAATCTTGTTTTAAATGCTTTTCCATTGAAAATGATACCTCTCTTTCAGCTCCCCCATTTCTGAGAAGTATAAAATCTTATAATTTATTATTACCAAAGGGGAAAGGTGGGAGGAGGGATAAATTAACAGTTTGGGATTAACACATACACACTGCTATGTATAAAATCGATCATCAACAAGGAACTACTGTACAGCACAGGGAACTACACTCAATATTTTGCAATAACCTATAAGGGGAAATAATCTGAAAAAAGAATAGATATTTTTATTGACATCATCTATTAATGACAGTTAAAATGGAACCTAACGGAAGCCGGTGGTGAGTGCTTCTGACCCTGAAGACTTCAATCATCTAAAGTTTGGACTCTGCTTACTTCCCAAGGCCCTTAATGAACATATGTGTAGCCGTAGCTTAAAAAATTCCCCAGTTTGGGTTGTGGAGAGACAGTGATTTTGAAAAAGCCCTGGTGTTCTCCTCACATGAATGGGACACTTCCTACAGCTAAAATATGCCTGTCACACCCAGAAGATGGTATACCGTCTGATCGGGAAGAGTTTGGAAAAGGCATCTCATCTCCTCATCTCCTGGTGCTCGGGTTCACCCCTCCAGCGTCTTTACGAACAGTCTTCCCACTTGGAGATGTCAGCACTGTCAACATCCTGTTGCATACAGTTTGGAATTTGTCCAGAGAATGAAGCAGAAGGAGGAGGAACAATGAGAGACAAGTCCTAGGTGTTCGGACAGGCACATGTCACTCTAATTTCCAATCAGGAAGACGAATTGACTAAAAGCTAGGGTTGCCCATGGAAACAGAATAGGGCTTGAGGAAATCCCGCTGCTTTGTGGCCAGTTCCCATAAACACAAGTTGAAAAATGGAACTCAGGGCCGCTAAAATTCACGAAACTGCAGAGTTGAAAATATCTCTCACTGAAAAATGTCTTGAGGAAAGTCAGAGAAAAGGACTTGTAAGCAACGGAGAATGGCAAGAAAGGGATTGGAAGAGGTAGAAAGGACTCGCCATTAAGCACAAGAAAAGGGGCTGAACATTGCCAACATTGCAGTTGGCCAAAAAGGGTGTATGCGTCTTTTTCTGTATATATTCAAGAAAAGGGCATACACTTTTTTAGCCAACCAAACAGGTGGGCACTGGAAATCAGTACTACAAAACATATCACTTCGCATCAGTCAGAAGAGCCTTCCTCATAAAGTGTAAACACCAGAAATGCAGGACAGGGCAAGGAGAAAAGGGAGCCCTGTGAGGC
Source organism: Delphinapterus leucas (assembly GCF_059928025.1). Taxonomy (NCBI): domain Eukaryota; kingdom Metazoa; phylum Chordata; class Mammalia; order Artiodactyla; family Monodontidae; genus Delphinapterus; species Delphinapterus leucas. The sequence goes on from NC_143134.1 coordinate 729,080, forward strand.
TTATAGTGGAAATGTATATTGCCAATGGTCACTCTTGAGAAGTGTATTGTGTTTACTAAAGCATCTAAAAAATGAGCTACAGAGCACAGGGCACTTGCACTCATGGACGTATATCTTGGGAAAGACAAAAATGGAGAGGACACAGGCACCCCAATGTTTACCGCCTCTCTATTTCAAAGATCCTCGACTAGGATATAATTTATATGTCTCTGGAGGGAAAAAATGGATAGAGGTGTGGCACTTATATAGAGTGGAATATTACTCAGCCTGAAAATCAGTGAAATATGGCCAGTTGTAACAACCCCAGAGTAGTTACGTATGATCATTCAAAGTCACATAATTCAAAAAGAAAAAGACATACGATATTACTAATACATGGAATGTAAACGTGGCTACAAAGTACCTGAATTACAAAACAGAATGGGGTCTCAAATTTAGAAGACCAACTTATGTTTGCTTAAGGAAAAAGGAGAGTTGGGGAGCTGCATAAAACCACAGATTGAAATTAGCACAGATACCGTTCGATAAGCCAAATATGTAATAGAAAAAACCTACTCCCTGGTCAATGAAATGGACTCAACACGCCATATTCAACACCTACGAATACACCTGACTAGTAAGAATCTTCAAACTCATGGATTTATATGTCTCCGTAAGAGAATCAAGCGTGAGTACAGCGGCATGAACACAGCAGTGAAAATGCGATAAATCCCATTATCAAAATGAATTACACAAACAAAACCCAAGGACAGTGAAATAGAGAGCAATTCTTAAATAATTCATTCAGGGCTTGTGATGCAACCTGGATTTACCACATCTACACCCAGAGCTGAGTGAGACATAAGGTTGGGCACTTCGGGCTGATAGCATTGTTGAGGTTCGATGAGCAAATGCAGACCCTTTGAAGTCATACTGCATGGTACCCATTCCATGGGTCCCAACTCTCCAGGATTAAGGGATTCTTTCTTCAGCTAAAACATGCATGGGAAACCCACAGTATGGTGCACCGTGTGACCAGGAAAGGTTTTCAAATGCATCTCAGTTTTCGTCCCCTTTTACTCGGGTTCACCATTCCAGAACGTTTACTAACACTCTCCCCACTTGGAGAGTCAGTGCCTTTAACCTCCTGTTTGGCACAGTTTGCAATTTCTGCGCAAGATGAACAGGAATAGGGAGAACCAATGAGAGACTAGCAGTAAGTGTCTGCACGGGCAAATTTAATGCTCATTTCCCACCAGGAAGAGGAATTAACCAAAGGATCAGCATGCCGTGCCGGAACCAGATTAGGGCCTGAATCAATCCTGCGGGTTTGCGCCCAGCTCACAAGTTGCGAGTTGAAGAAAGGAGCTCAGGGGCACTGTAACTCACAAACATGCAGAGTTATAAATGACAGCTATCATCCAAAAATATATTGAAGGAAGGCTGCGAAGACGACTTGTAAGTGGGGCAGAATTGCAGGAAAACGATTTCAGGGGGTAGACGGGAATTGCATTTAAAGCATAGGAAAAGAGGCAGAACGTCGACAATGATGCTCTTGGCCAAAAAGGGTGTATGCGTTTTTTCCTGAATTTATTGAGGAAAAAAAGCATATGCGCTTTTTGGCCAACCAAGCAAGCATGTTAATGAAATCTGCACTACAATGAAGTCTCACTGCCCCCCGGTCAAAAGGGACATGTGAAACAAGTGTAAAATCCACAAAAACAGGACAGGCCAAGGAGAACAGGGAGCCTTGTTATGCTGATGGTCGGGATGTAAATTGCCAACAGCCACTCTGGAGAAGTGTATGGTGTTTCCTGAAACCCCTGAAAAACAAAGCAAAGGAGCCTACGGCACTTCCACTTATGGTCCTATAGCTTAGGGAAATTAAAATCAAAAACACACAGCCACCCCAAAGTGTCGGACGGCTCTGTTTACAAGAACCTCTTCTACGGTACAAGTTAAATATCCCAGAATGTGAAAAATGGATAAAGAAGTTGTGGTACGTACGTACAATGGAATATCACTCAGCAATGAAAGCTATGTCATCAGGCCCATCGCGGCATAATGAGTGGATTCAGGTACGATGATTCTAAGGGAAATAAGTCACACAGAAAATGAAACATCATAAGATATCACTAATACACGGAATGTAAACTTTGCTACACATAAACTGAATTATAAAACAGAACAGGGTCTCAAATTTAGAAAACAAACTTATGCTTGCTTAAGGGGAAAGGTGAGTTGGGGTGCTGCATAAAACCAGAGATAGAAATTAGCACAGATACCTTTCCATAAGCCAAATATGTAATAGCCCAGACCTACCCCTTGCTCAACGAAATGGACTAAACACCCCATATTCAACAACTAGTAATACACCTGACTAGTAAGAATCTTCAAACCCATGGATTTATATGTCTCCGTAAGAGAATGAAGCGTGTGTACAGCGGCATGAATGCAGCAGAGAAAATCCGATAAATCCCATTATCAAAATGAATTACACAAATAAAACCCAAGGACAGTGAAATAGAGAGCAATTCTTAAATACTTCATTCAGGGCTTGTGATGCAACCTGGATTTACCACATCTACACACAGAGCTGAGTGAGACATAAGGTTGGGCACTTTGGGCTGATAGCATTGGTGAGGTTCGATGAGCAAATGCAGACCCTTTGAAGTCATACTGCATGGTACCCATTCCATGGTTCCCACCTCTCCAGATTTAAGGGATTCTTCCTTCAGCTAAAACATGCATGGGAAACCCACAGTATGGTGCACCGTGTGACCGACAAACGTTTTCAAATGCATCTCAGTTTTCGTCCCCTTTTACTCGGGTTCACCATTCCAGACCCTTTACGAACACTCTCCCCACTTGGAGAGTCAGTGCCTTTAACCTCCTGTTGGGCACAGTTTGCAATTTCTGCGCAAGATGAAAAGGAATAGGGAGAACCAATGAGAGACTAGCTCTAGGTGTCTGCACGGGCAAATTTAACGCTCATTTCCCACCAGGAAGAGGAATTAACCAAAGGCTCAGCATGCCGTGCCGGAACCAGATTAGGGCCTGAAGCAATCCTGTGGGTTTGCCGCCAGCTCACAAGATAGCGAGTTGAAGAAAGGAGCTCAGGGGCACTGTAACTCACAAACCTGCAGAGTTATAAATGACAGCTATCGTCCAAAAATATATTGAAGGAAGGCTGCGAAGACGACTTGTAATCGGGACAGATTTGCAGGAAAACGATTTCAGGGGGTAGACGGGAATTGCATTTAAAGCATAGGAAAAGAGGCAGAACGTCGACAATGATGCTCTTGGCCAAAAAGGGCGTATGCGTTTTTTCCTGAATATATTCAGGAAAAAACGCATACGCCCTTTTTGGCCAACCAAGCAAGCATGTTAAAGAAATCTGCACTACAATGAAGTCTCACTGCCCCCCGGTCAAAAGGGCCATCTGAAAAAAGTGTAAAATCCAGAAAGGCAGCAAGGCCATGGAGAACAGCGAGCCTTGTTATGCTGATGGGCGGGATGTAAATTGCCAACAGCCACTCTGGAGAAGTGTATGGTGTTTCCCGGAACATCTAAAAAACAAAGCAACGGAGCCTACGGCACTTCCCCTTATGGTCCTATAGCTTAGGAAAATTAAAATCAAAAACACACAGCCACCCAAAAGTCTCTGGCGGCTCTGTTTACAGGAACCTCGTCTACGGTACAAGTTAAATATCCCAGAATGTGAAAAATGGATAAAGAAGTTGTGGTACGTACGTACAGTGGAATATCACACAGCAATGAAATCTATGTCATCAGGCCCGTCGCGGCATAATGAGTGGATTCAGGTACGATGATTCTAAGTGAAATAAGTCACACAGAAAATGAAACATCATAAGATATCACTAATACACGGAATGTAAACTTGGCTACACATGAACTGAATTACAAAACAGAACAGGGTCTCAAATTTAGGAAACCAACTTATGCTTGCTTAAGGGGAAAGGTGAGTTGGGGTGCTGCATAAAACCAGAGATAGAAATTAGCACAGATACCTTTCCATAAGCCAAATATGTAATAGTCAAGACCTACCCCTTGCTCAACGAAATGGACTAAACACCCCATATTCAACGCCTAGGAATACACCTGACTAGTAAGAATCTTCAAACCCATGGATTTATATGACTCCGTAAGAGAATGAAGCGTGTGTACAGCGGCATGAATTCAGCAGAGAAAATCCGATAAATCCCATTATCAAAATGAATTACACAAACAAAACCCAAGGACAGTGAAATAGAGAGCAATTCTTAAATAATTCATTCAGGGCTTGTGATGCAACCTGGATTTACCACATCTACACCCAGAGCTGAGTGAGACATAAGGTTGGGCACTTCGGGCTGATAGCATTGGTGAGGTTCGATGAGCAAATGCAGACCCTTTGAAGTCATACAGCATGGTACCCATTCCATGGGTCCCAACTCTCCAAGTTTAAGGGATTCTTCCTTCAGCTAAAACATGCATGGGAAACCCACAGTATGGTGCACCGTGTGACTGGCAAACGTTTTCAAATGCATCTCAGTTTTCGTCCCCTTTTACTCGGGTTCACCATTCCAGACCCTTTACGAACACTCTCCCCACTTGGAGAGTCAGTGCCTTTAACCTCCTGTTGGGCACAGTTTGCAATTTCTGCACAAGATTAACAGGAATAGGGAAAACAAATGAGAGACTAGCTGTAGGTGTCTGCACGGGCAAATTTAATGCTCATTTCGCACCAGGAAGAGGAATTAACCAAAGGCTCAACATGCCGTGCCTCAAACAGATTAGGGCCTGACAATCGTGCGGGTTTGCAGCCAGCTCACAAGATAGCGAGTTGAAGAAAGGAGCTCAGGGGCACTGTAACTCACAAACCTGCAGAGTAATAAATGACAGCTATCGTCCAAAAATATATTGAAGGAGGTCTGCAAAGACGACTTGTAAGCGGGACAGATTTGCAGGAAAACGATTTCAGGGGGTAGACGGGAATTGCATTTAAAGCATAGGAAAAGAGGCAGAACGTCAACAATGATGCTCTTGGCCAAAAAGGGCGTATGCGTTTTTTCCTGAATATATTCAGGAAAAAACGCATACGCCCTTTTTGGCCAACCAAGCAAGCATGTTAATGAAATCTGCACTACAATGAAGTCTCACTGCCCCCCGGTCAAAAGGGCCATCTGAAAAAAGTGTAAAATCCAGAAAGGCAGCACAGGCCATGGAGAACAGGGAGCCTTGTTATGCTGATGGGCGGGATGTAAATTGCCAACAGCCACTCTGGAGAAGTGTATGGTGTTTCCCGGAACACCAAAAAAACAAAGCTACGGAGCCTACGGCACTTCCACTTATGGTTCTATAGCTTAGGGAAATTAAAATCAAAAACACACAGCCACCCCAAAGTGTCGGACGGCTCTGTTTACAAGAACCTCGTCTACGGTACAAGTTAAATATCCCAGAATGTGAAAAATGGATAAAGAAGTTGTGGTACGTACGTACAATGGAATATCACTCAGCAATGAAATCTATGTCATCAGGCCCATCGCGGCATAATGAGTGGATTCAGGTACGATGATTCTAAGTGAAATAAGTCACACAGAAAATGAAACATCATAAGATATCACTAATACACGGAATGTAAACTTGGCTACACATGAACTGAATTGCAAAACAGAACAGGGTCTCAAATTTAGAAAACCAACTTATGCTTGCTTAAGGGGAAAGGTGAGTTGGGGTGCTGCATAAAACCAGAGATAGAAATTAGCACAGATACCTTTCCATAAGCCAAATATGTAATAGTCAAGTCCTACCCCTTGCTCAACGAAATGGACTAAACACCCCATATTCAACGCCTAGGAATACACCTGAGTAGTAAGAATCTTCAAACCCATGGATTTATATGTCTCCGTAAGAGAATGAAGCGTGTGTACAGCGGCATGAATGCAGCAGAGAAAATCCGATAAATCCCATTATCAAAATGAATTACACAAACAAAACCCAAGGACAGTGAAATAGAGAGGAATTCTTAAATAATTCATTCAGGGCTTGTGATGCAACCTGGATTTACCACATCTACACCCAGAGCTGAGTGAGACATAAGGTTGGGCACTTCGGGCTGATAGCATTGGTGAGGTTCGATGAGCAAATGCAGACCCTTTGAAGTCATACAGCATGGTACCCATTCCATGGGTCCCAACTCTCCAAGTTTAAGGGATTCTTCCTTCAGCTAAAACATGCATGGGAAACCCACAGTATGGTGCACCGTGTGACTGGCAAACGTTTTCAAATGCATCTCAATTTTCGTCCCCTTTTACTCGGGTTCACCATTCCAGACCCTTTACTAAAACTCTCCCCACTTGGAGAGTCAGTGCCTTTAACCTCCTGTTTGGGACAGTTTGCAATTTCTGCGCAAGATGAACAGGAATAGGGAGAACCAATGAGAGACTAGCTGTAGGTGTCTGCAGGGGCAAATTTAACGCTCATTTCCCACCAGGAATTGGAATTAACCAAAGGCTCAGCATGTCGTGCCGGAACAAGATTAGGGCCTGAAGCAATCCTGCGGGTTTGCGGCCAGCTCACAAGAAAGCGATTTTAAGAAAGGAGCTCAGGGGCACTGTAATTCACAAACCTGCAGAGTTATAAATGACAGCTATCGTCCAAAAATATATTGAAGGAAGGCTGCGAAGAGGACTTGAAAGCGGGGCAGAATTGCAGGAAAACGATTTCAGGGGGTAGACTGGAATTGCATTTAAAGCATAGGAAAAGAGGCAGAACGTCGACAATGATGCACTTGGCCAAAAAGGGCGTATTCGTTTTTTCCTGAATATATTCAGGAAAAAACGCATACGCACTTTTTGGCCAACCAAGCAAGCATGTTAAAGAAATCTGCACTACAATGAAGTCTCACTGCCCCCCGGTCAAAAGGGCCATGTGAAAAAAGTGTAAAATCCAGAAATGCAGCACAGGCCATGGAGAACAGGGAGCCTTGTTATGCTGATGGGTGGGATGTAAATTGCCAACAGCCACTCTGGAGAAGTGTATGGTGTTTCCTGAAACACCTAAAAAACAAAGCAACGGAGCCTACGGCACTTCCACTTATGGTCCTATAGCTTAGGGAAATTAAAATCAAAAACACACAGCCACGCCAAAGTTTCAGATGGCTCTGTTTAGAAGAACCTCGTCTACGGTACAAGTTAAATATCCCAGAAAGCGAAAAATGAATAAAGAAGTTGTGGTACGTACGTACAATGGAATATCAGTCACCAATGAAATCTATGTCATCTGGCCCGTCGTGGCATAATGAGTGGATTCAGGTACGATGATTCTAAGTGAAAAAAGTCACACAGAAAATGAAACATCATAAGATATCACTAATACACCGAATGTAATCTTGGCTACACATGAACTGAATTACAAAACAGAACAGGGTCTCAAATTTAGAAAACCAACTAATGTTTGCTTAAGGGGAAAGGTGAGTTGGGGTGCTGCATAAAACGAGAGATAGAAATTAGCACAGATACCATTCCATACGTCAAATATGTAATAGTCAAGACCTACCCCTTGCTCAACGAAATGGGCTAAACACCCTATATTCAAAGCCTAGGAATACACCTGACTACTAAGACTCTTCAAACCCATGGATTTACATGTCTCCATAAGAGAATCAGGCGTGTGTACAGCTGCATGAAGGCAGCAGAGAAAATCCGATAAATCCTATTATCAAAATGAATTACAAAAACAAAACACAATGACAGTGAAATAGAGAGCAATTCTTAAATTATTCATTCAGGGCTTGTGATGCAACCTGGATTTACCTCATCTAAACCCAGAGCTGAGTGAGACATAAGGTTGGACCCTTCGGGCTGATAGCATTGGTGAGGTTCGATGAGCAAATGCAGACCTTTTGAAGTCATAATACATGGTACACATTCCATGGGTCCCAACTCTCCAGGTTTAAGCGATTCTTCCTTCAGCTAAACCATGCATGGGAAACCCACAGTATGGTGCACCATGTGACCGGGAAACGTTATCAAATGCATCTCAGTTTTTGTCCTCTTTTACTCGGGTTCACAATTCCAGACCCTTTACTAACACTCTCCCCACTTGGAGAGTCAGTGCCTTTAACCTCCTGTTTCGCACACTTTGCAATTTCTGCGCAAGATCAACAGGAATAGGGAGAACCAATGAGTGACTAGCTGTAGGTGTCTGCAGGGGCTAATTTAACGCTCATTTCCAACCAGGAAGAGGATTTAACCAAACGCTCAGCATGCCGGGCCGGAACCAGATTAAGGTCTGAAGCAATCCTGCGGGTTTGCGGACAGCTCACAAGAAAGCGATTTGAAGAAAGGAGCTCAGGGGCACTGTAATTCACAAACCTGCAGAGTTATAAATGACAGCTATCGTCCAAAAATATATTGAAGGAAGGCTGCGAAGAGGACTTGAAAGCGGGGCAGAATTTCAGGAAATCGATTTCAGGGGGTAGACTGGAATTGCATTTAAAGCATAGGAAAAGAGGCAGAACGTCGACAATGATGCACTTGGCCAAAAAGGGCGTATGCGTTTTTTCCTGAATATATTCAGGAAAAAACGCATACGCCCTTTTTGGCCAACCAAGCAAGCATGTTAAAGAAATCTGCACTACAATGAAGTCTCATGCCCCCCGGTAAAAACGGCCATCTGAAAAAAGTGTAACATCCAGAAATGCAGCACAGGCCATGGAGAACAGGGAGCCTTGTTATGCTGATGGGTGGGATGTAAATTGCCAACAGCCACTCTGCAGAAGTGTATGGTGTTTCCTGAAACACCTAAAAAACAAAGCAACAGAGCCTACGGCACTTCCACTTATGGTCCTATAGCTTAGGGAAATTAAAATAAAAAACACACAGCCACCCCAAAGTTTCAGACGGCTCTCTTTACAAGAACCTCGTCTACGGTACAAGTTAAATATCCCAGAAAGCGAAAAATGGATAAAGAAGTTGTGGTACGTACGTACAATGGAATATCACTCACCAATGAAATCTATGTCATCTGGCCCGTCGTGGCATAATGAGTGGATTCAGGTACGATGATTCTAAGAGAAATAAGTCACACAGAAAATGAAACATCATAAGATATCACTAATACACCGAATGTAATCTTGGCTACACATGAACTGAATTACAAAACAGAACAGGGTCTCAAATTTAGAAAACCAACTTATGTTTGCTTAAGGGGAAAGGTGAGTTGGGGTGCTGCATAAAACCAGAGATAGAAATTAGCACCGATACCATTCCATACGTCATATATGTAATAGTCAAGGGTGCTTCCCTGGTGGCGCACTGGTTGAGAGTTCGCCTGCCGATGCAGGGGACGCGGGTACGTGCCCCGGTCCGAGAGGATCCCACATGCCGCGGAGCTACTGGCCCCGTGAGTCATGGCCGTTGAGCCTGCGCGTCCGGAGCCTGTGCTCCGCAACGGGAGAGGCCACAACACTGAGAGGCCCGCGTACAGCAAAAAAAAAAAAAAAAATATGTAATAGTCAAGACCTACCCCTTGCTCAACGAAATGGGCTATACACCCTATATTCAACGCCTAGGAATACACCTGACTAGTAAGAATTTTCAAACCCATGGATTTATATGTCTCCATAAGAGAATCAAGCATGTGTACAGCTGCATGAAGGCAGCAGAGAAAATCCGATAAATCCTATTATCAAAATGAATTACAAAAACAAAACACAATGACAGTGAAAGAGAGAACAATTCTTAAATAATTCATTCAGGGCTTGTGATGCAACCTGGATTTACCTCATCTACACCCAGAGCTGAGTGAGACATAAGGTTGGACACTTCGGGGTGATACCACTGGTGAGGTTCGATGACCAAATGCAGACCATTTGAAGTCATACTGCATGGTACCCATTCCATGGGTCCCAACTCTCCAGGTTTAAGCGATTCTTCCTTCAGCTAAAGCATGCATGGGAAGCCCACAGTATGGTGCACCGTGTGACCAGGAAACGTTTTCAAAGGCATCTCAATTATCGTCCCCTTTTACTCGGGTTCACAATTCCAGACCCTTTTCTAACACTCTCCAGACTTGGAGAGTCAGTGCCTTTAACCTCCTGTTTGGCACAGTTTGCAATTTCTGCGCAAGATGAACAGGAATAGGGAGAACCAATGAGAGACTAGCTGTAGGTGTCTGCACGGGCAAATTTAACGCACATTTCCCACCAGAAAGACGAATTAACCAAAGGCTCAGCATGCCGTGCCGGAACAAGATTAGGGCCTGAAGCAAACCTGCGGGTTTGCGGCCAGCTCACAAGAAAGCGATTTGAAGAAAGGAGCTCAGGGGCACTGTAATTCACAAACCTGCAGAGTTATAAATGACAGCTATCGTCCAAAAATATATTGAAGGAAGGCTGCGAAGAGGACTTGAAAGCGGGGCAGAATTTCAGGAAAACGATTTCAGGGGGTAGACTGGAATTGCATTTAAAGCATAGGAAAAGAGGCAGAACGTCGACAATGATGCACTTGGCCAAAAAGGGCGTATGCGTTTTTTCCTGAATATATTCAGGAAAAAACGCATACGCACTTTTTGGCCAACCAAGCAAGCATGTTAAAGAAATCTGCACTACAATGAAGTCTCACTGCCCCCCGGTCAAAAGAGCCATCTGAAAAAAGTGTAAAATCCAGAAATGCAGCACACGCCATGGAGAACAGGGAGCCTTGTTATGCTGATGGGTGGGATGTAAATTGCCAACAGCCACTCTGCAGAAGTGTATGGTGTTTCCTGAAACACCTAAAAAACAAAGCAACGGAGCCTACGGCACTTCCACTTATGGTCCTATAGCTTAGGGAAATTAAAATAAAAAACACACAGCCACCCCAAAGTTTCAGACGGCTCTGTTTACAAGAACCTCTTCTACGGTACAAGTTAAATATCCCAGAAAGCGAAAAATGGATAAAGAATTTGTGGTACGTACGTACAATGGAATATCACTCACCAATGAAATCTATGTCATCTGGCCCGTCGTGGCATAATGAGTGGATTCAGGTACGATGATTCTAAGAGAAATAAGTCACACAGAAAATGAAACATCATAAGATATCACTAATACACCGAATGTAATCTTGGCTACACATGAACTGAATTACAAAACAGAACAGGGTCTCAAATTTAGAAAACCAACTTATGTTTGCTTAAGGGTAAAGGTGAGTTGGGGTGCTGCATAAAACCAGAGATAGAAATTAGCACAGATACTATTCCATACGTCATATATGTAATAGTCAAGGGGGCTTCCCTGGTGGCGCACTGGTTGAGAGACCGCCTGCCGATGCAGGGGACGCGGGTTCGTGCCCCTGTCCGAGAGGATCCCACATGCCGTGGAGCTACTGGTCCCGTCAGTCATGGCTGTTGAGCCTGCGCGTCCGGAGCCTGTGCTCCGCAACGGGAGAGGCTACAACACTGAGAGGCCCGCGTACACCAAAAAAAAAAAAAAAAATATGTAATAGTCAAGACCTACCCCTTGCTCAACGAAATGGGCTAAACACCCTATATTCAACGCCTAGGAATACACCTGACTAGTAAGAAGCTTCAAACCCATGGATTTATATGTCTCCATAAGAGAATCAAGCGTGTGTACAGCTGCATGAATGCAGCAGAGAAAATCCGGTAAAACCTATTATCAAAATGAATTACAAAAACAAAACACAATGACAGTGAAATAGAGAGCAATTCTTAAATAATTCATTCAGGGCTTGTGATGCAACCTGGATTTACCTCATCTACACCCTGAGCTGAGTGAGACATAAAGTTGGACACTTCGGGCTGATAGCATTCGTGAAGTTCGATGAGCAAATGCAGACCATTTGAAGTCATACTGCATGGTACCCATTCCATGGGTCCCAACTCTCCAGGTTTAAGCGATTCTTCCTTCAGGTAAAACATGCATGGGAAGCCCACAGTATGGTGCACCGTGTGACCGGGAAACATTTTCAAATGCATCTCAGTTTTTGTCCCCGTTTACTCGGGTTCAGAATTCCAGACCCTTTACAAACACTCTCCCCACTTGGAGAGTCAGTGCCTTTAACCTGCTGTTTGGCACAGTTTGCAATTTCTGCGCAAGAGGAATAGGAATAGGAAGAACCAATGAGAGACTAGCTGTAGGTTTCTGCACGGGCAAATTTAACGCTCATTTCCAACCAGGAAGAGGAATTAACCAAACGCTCAGCATGCCGTGCCGGAACCAGATTAGGGCCTGAAGCAATCCTGCGGGTTTGCGGCCAGCTCAAAAGAAAGCGATTTGAAGAAAGGAGCTCAGGGGCACTGTAATTCACAAACCTGCAGAGTTATAAATGACAGCTATCGTCCAAAAATATATTGAAGGAAGGCTGCGAAGAGGACTTGAAAGCGGGGCAAAATTGCAGGAAAACGATTTCAGGGGTTAGACTGGAATTGCATTTAAAGCATAGGAAAAGAGGCAGAACGTCGACAATGATGCACTTGGCCAAAAAGGGCGTATGCGTTTTTTCCGGAATATACGCATACGCCCTTTTTGGCCAACCAAGCAAGCATGTTAAAGAAATCTGCACTACAATGAAGTCTCACTGCCCCCCGGTCAAAAGGGCCATCTGAAAAAAGTGTAAAATCCAGAAAGGCAGCACAGGCCATGGAGAACAGGGAGCCTTGTTATGCTCATGGGTGGGATATAAATTGCCAACAGCCACTCTGGAGAAGTGTATGGTGTTTCCTGAAACACCTAAAAAACAAAGCAACGGAGCCTACGGCACTTCCACTTATGGTCCTATAGCTTAGGGAAATTAAAATAAAAAACACACAGCCACCCCAAAGTTTCAGACGGCTCTGTTTACAAGAACCTCGTCTACGGTACAAGTTAAATATCCCAGAAAGCGAAAAATGGATAAAGAAGTTGTGGTACGTACGTACAATGGAATATCACTCACCAATGAAATCTATGTCATCTGGCCCGTCGTGGCATAATGAGTGGATTCAGGTACGATGATTCTAAGAGAAATAAGTCACACAGAAAATGAAACATCATAAGTTATCTCTAATACACCGAATGTAATCTTGGCTACACATGAACTGAATTACAAAACAGAACAGGGTCTCAAATTTAGAAAACCAACTTATGTTTGCTTAAGGGGAAAGGTGAGTTGGGGTGCTGCATAAAACCAGAGATAGAAATTAGCACAGATACCATTCCATACGTCAAATATGTAATAGTCAAGACCTACACCTTGCTCAACGAAATGGGCTAAACACCCTATATTCAACGCCTAGGAATACACCTGACTAGTAAGAATCTTCAAACCCATGGATTTATATGTCTCCATAAGAGAATCAAGCGTGTGTACAGCTGCATGGAGGTAGCAGAGAAAATCCGATAAATACTATTATCAAAATGAATTACAAAAACAAAACACAATGACAGTGAAATAGAGAGCAATTCTTAAATAATTCATTCAGGGCTTGTGATGCAACCTGGATTTACCTCATCTACACCCAGAGCTGAGTGAGACATAAAGTTGGACACTTCGGGCTGATAGCATTGGTGAGGTTCGAAGAGCAAATGCAGACCATTTGAAGTCATACTGCATGGTACCCATTCCATGGGTCCCAACTCTCCAGGTTTAAGCGATTCTTCCTTCAGCTAAAACATGCATGGGAAACCCACAGTATGGTGCACCGTGTGACCGGGAAACGTTTTCAAATGCATCTCAGTTTTCGTCCCCTTTTACTCGGGTTCACAATTCCAGACCCTTTACTAACACTCTACCCACTTGGAGAGTCAGTGCCTTTAACCTGCTGTTTGGCACAGTTTGCAATTTCTGCGCAAGATGAACAGGAATAGGGAGAACCAATGAGAGACTAGCTGTAGGTGTCTGCACGGGCAAATTTAACGCTCATTTCCCACCAGGAAGAGGAATTAACCAAACGCTCAGCATGCCGTGCCGGAACCAGATTAGGGCCTGAAGCAACCCTGTGAGTTTGCGGCCAGCTCACAAGAAAGCGATTTGAAGAAAGGAGCTCCGGGGCACTCTAATTCACAAACCTGCAGAGTTATAAATGACAGCTATCGTCCAAAAATATATTGAAGGAAGCCTGCGAAGAGGACTTGAAAGCGGGGCAGAATTTCAGGAAAACGATTTCAGGGGGTAGACTGGAATTGCATTTAAAGCATAGGAAAACAGGCAGAACGTCGACAATGATGCACTTGGCCAAAAAGGGTGTATGCGTTTTTTCCTGAATATATTCAGGAAAAAACGCATACGCACTTTTTGGCCAACCAAGCAAGCATGTTAAAGAAATCTGCACTACAATGAAGTCTCACTGCCCCCCGGTCAAAAGGGCCATCTGAAAAAAGTGTAAAATCCAGAAAGGCAGCACAGGCCATGGAGAACAGGGAGCCTTGTTATGCTGATGGGCGGGATGTAAATTGCCAACAGCCACTCTGAAGAAGTGTATGGTGTTTCCTGAAACACCTAAAAAACAAAGCAACAGAGCCTACGGCACTTCCACTTATGGTCCTATAGCTTAGGGAAATTTAAATCAAAAACACACAGCCAAGCCAAAGTTTCAGATGGCTCTGTTTACAAGAACCTCTTCTACGGTACAAGTTAAATATCCCAGAAAGCGAAAAATGGATAAAGAAGTTGTGGTACGTACGTACAATGGAATATCAGTCACCAAGGAAAGCTATGTCATCTGGCCCGTCGTGGTGTAATGAGTGGATTCAGGTACGATGATTCTAAGTGAAATAAGTCACACAGAAAATGAAACATCATAAGATATCACTAACACACCGAATGTAATCTTGGCTACACATGAACTGAATTACAAAACAGAACAGGGTCTCAAATTTAGAAAACCAACTTATGTTTGCTTAAGGGGAAAGGTGAGTTGGGGTGCTGCATAAAACCAGAGATAGAAATTAGCACAGATACCATTCCATACGTCAAATATGTAATAGTCAAGACCTACCCCTTGCTCAACGAAATGGGCTAAACACCCTATATTCAACGCCTAGGAATACACCTGACTAGTAAGAATCTTCAAACCCATGGATTTATATGTCTCCATAAGAGAATCAAGCGTGTGTACAGCTGCATGAATGCAGCAGAGAAAATCCGATAAATCCTATTATCAAAATGAATTACAAAAACAAAACACAATGACAGTGAAATAGAGAGCAATTCTTAAATAATTCATTCAGGGCTTGTGATGCAACCTGGATTTACCTCATCTACACCCAGAGCTGAGTGAGACATAAAGTTGGACACTTCGGGCTGATAGCATTGGTGAGGTTCGAAGAGCAAATGCAGACCATTTGAAGTCATACTGCATGGTACCCATTCCATGGGTCCCAACTCTCCAGGTTTAAGCGATTCTTCCTTCAGCTAAAACATGCATGGGAAACCCACAGTATGGTGCACCGTGTGACCGGGAAACGTTTTCAAATGCATCTCAGTTTTCGTCCCCTTTTACTCGGGTTCACAATTCCAGACCCTTTACTAACACTCTACCCACTTGGAGAGTCAGTGCCTTTAACCTCCTGTTTGGCACAGTTTGCAATTTCTGCGCAAGATGAACAGGAATAGGGAGAACCAATGAGAGACTAGCTGTTGGTGTCTGCACGGGCAAATTTAACGCTCATTTCCCACCAGGAAGAGGAATTAACCGAAGGCTCAGCATGCTGTGCCGGAACCAGTTTAGGGCCTGAAGCAATCCTGAGGGTTTGCGGCCAGCTCCCAAGAAAGCGATTTGAAGAAAGGAGCTCCGGGGCACTGTAATTCAAAACCTGCAGTGTTGTAAATGACAGCTATCGTCCAAAAATATATTGAAGGAAGGCTGCGAAGAGGACTTGAAAGCGGGGCAGAATTTCAGGAAAACGATTTCATGGGGTAGACTGGAATTGCATTTAAAGCATAGGAAAAGAGGCAGAACGTCGACAATGATGCACTTGGCCAAAAAGAGCGTATGCGTTTTTTCCTGAATATATTCAGGAAAAAACGCATACGCTCTTTTTGGCCAACCAAGCAAGCATGTTAAAGAAATCTGCACTACAATGAAGTCTCACTGCCCCCCGGTCAAAAGGGCCATCTGAAAAAAGTGTAAAATCCAGAAATGCAGCACAGGCCATGGAGAACAGGGAGCCTTGTTATGCTGATGGGCGGGATGTAAATTGCCAACAGCCACTCTGGAGAAGTGTATGGTGTTTCCTGAAACACCTAAAAAACAAAGCAACAGAGCCTACGGCACTTCCACTTATGCTCCTATAGCTTAGGGAAATTTAAATCAAAAACACACAGCCAAGCCAAAGTTTCAGATGGCTCTGTTTACAAGAACCTCTTCTACGGTACAAGTTAAATATCCCAGAAAGCGAAAAATGGATAAAGAAGTTGTGGTACGTACGTACAATGGAATATCAGTCACCAAGGAAAGCTATGTCATCTGGCCCGTCGTGGTGTAATGAGTGGATTCAGGTACGATGATTCTAAGTGAAATAAGTCACACAGAAAATGAAACATCATAAGATATCACTAACACACCGAATGTAATCTTGGCTACACATGAAGTGAATTACAAAACAGAACAGGGTCTCAAATTTAGAAAACCAACTTATGTTTGCTTAAGGGGAAAGGTGAGTTGGGGTGCTGCATAAAACCAGAGATAGAAATTAGCACAGATACCATTCCATACGTCAAATATGTAATAGTCAAGACCTACCCCTTGCTCAACGAAATGGGCTAAACACCCTATATTCAACGCCTAGGAATACACCTGACTAGTAAGAATCTTCAAACCCATGGATTTATATGTCTCCATAAGAGAATCAAGCGTGTGTACAGCTGCATGAATGCAGCAGAGAAAATCCGATAAATCCTATTATCAAAATGAATTACAAAAACAAAACACAATGACAGTGAAATAGAGAGCAATTCTTAAATAATTCATTCAGGGCTTGTGATGCAACCTGGATTTACCTCATCTACACCCAGAGCTGAGTGAGACATAAAGTTGGACACTTCGGGCTGATAGCATTGGTGAGGTTCGATGAGCAAATGCAGACCATTTGAAGTCATACTGCATGGTACCCATTCCATGGGTCCCAACTCTCCAGGTTTAAGCGATTCTTCCTTCAGCTAAAACATGCATGGGAAACCCACAGTATGGTGCACCGTGTGACCGGGAAACGTTTTCAAATGCATCTCAGTTTTCGTCCCCTTTTACTCGGGTTCACAATTCCAGACCCTTTACTAACACTCTACCCACTTGGAGAGTCAGTGCCTTTAACCTCCTGTTTGGCACAGTTTGCAATTTCTGCGCAAGATGAACAGGAATAGGGAGAACCAATGAGAGACTAGCTGTAGGTGTCTGCACGGGCAAATTTAACGCTCATTTCCCACCAGGAAGAGGAATTAACCGAAGGCTCAGCATGCTGTGCCGGAACCAGTTTAGGGCCTGAAGCAATCCTGAGGGTTTGCGGCCAGCTCCCAAGAAAGCGATTTGAAGAAAGGAGCTCAGGGGCACTGTAATTCACAAACCTGCAGAGTTATAAATGACAGCTATCGTCCAAAAATATATTGAAGGAAGGCTGCGAAGAGGACTTGAAAGCGGGGCAAAATTGCAGGAAAACGATTTCAGGGGTTAGACTGGAATTGCATTTAAAGCATAGGAAAAGAGGCAGAACGTCGACAATGATGCACTTGGCCAAAAAGGGCGTATGCGTTTTTTCCGGAATATACGCATACGCCCTTTTTGGCCAACCAAGCAAGCATGTTAAAGAAATCTGCACTACAATGAAGTCTCACTGCCCCCCGGTCAAAAGGGCCATCTGAAAAAAGTGTAAAATCCAGAAAGGCAGCACAGGCCATGGAGAACAGGGAGCCTTGTTATGCTCATGGGTGGGATGTAAATTGCCAACAGCCACTCTGGAGAAGTGCATGGTGTTTCCTGAAACACCTAAAAAACAAAGCAACAGAGCCTACGGCACTTCCACTTATGGTCCTATAGCTTAGGGAAATTAAAATAAAAAACACACAGCCACCCCAAAGTTTCAGACGGCTCTGTTTACAAGAACCTCGTCTACGGTACAAGTTAAATATCCCAGAAAGCGAAAAATGGATAAAGAAGTTGTGGTACGTACGTACAATGGAATATCACTCACCAATGAAATCTATGTCATCTGGCCCGTCGTGGCATAATGAGTGGATTCAGGTACGATGATTCTAAGAGAAATAAGTCACACAGAAAATGAAACATCATAAGTTATCTCTAATACACCGAATGTAATCTTGGCTACACATGAACTGAATTACAAAACAGAACAGGGTCTCAAATTTAGAAAACCAACTTATGTTTGCTTAAGGGGAAAGGTGAGTTGGGGTGCTGCATAAAACCAGAGATAGAAATTAGCACAGATACCATTCCATACGTCAAATATGTAATAGTCAAGACCTACACCTTGCTCAACGAAATGGGCTAAACACCCTATATTCAACGCCTAGGAATACACCTGACTAGTAAGAATCTTCAAACCCATGGATTTATATGTCTCCATAAGAGAATCAAGCGTGTGTACAGCTGCATGGAGGTAGCAGAGAAAATCCGATAAATACTATTATCAAAATGAATTACAAAAACAAAACACAATGACAGTGAAATAGAGAGCAATTCTTAAATAATTCATTCAGGGCTTGTGATGCAACCTGGATTTACCTCATCTACACCCAGAGCTGAGTGAGACATAAAGTTGGACACTTCGGGCTGATAGCATTGGTGAGGTTCGAAGAGCAAATGCAGACCATTTGAAGTCATACTGCATGGTACCCATTCCATGGGTCCCAACTCTCCAGGTTTAAGCGATTCTTCCTTCAGCTAAAACATGCATGGGAAACCCACAGTATGGTGCACCGTGTGACCGGGAAACGTTTTCAAATGCATCTCAGTTTTCGTCCCCTTTTACTCGGGTTCACAATTCCAGACCCTTTACTAACACTCTACCCACTTGGAGAGTCAGTGCCTTTAACCTGCTGTTTGGCACAGTTTGCAATTTCTGCGCAAGATGAACAGGAATAGGGAGAACCAATGAGAGACTAGCTGTAGGTGTCTGCACGGGCAAATTTAACGCTCATTTCCCACCAGGAAGAGGAATTAACCAAACGCTCAGCATGCCGTGCCGGAACCAGATTAGGGCCTGAAGCAACCCTGTGAGTTTGCGGCCAGCTCACAAGAAAGCGATTTGAAGAAAGGAGCTCCGGGGCACTCTAATTCACAAACCTGCAGAGTTATAAATGACAGCTATCGTCCAAAAATATATTGAAGGAAGCCTGCGAAGAGGACTTGAAAGCGGGGCAGAATTTCAGGAAAACGATTTCAGGGGGTAGACTGGAATTGCATTTAAAGCATAGGAAAACAGGCAGAACGTCGACAATGGTGCACTTGGCCAAAAAGGGTGTATGCGTTTTTTCCTGAATATATTCAGGAAAAAACGCATACGCACTTTTTGGCCAACCAAGCAAGCATGTTAAAGAAATCTGCACTACAATGAAGTCTCACTGCCCCCCGGTCAAAAGGGCCATCTGAAAAAAGTGTAAAATCCAGAAAGGCAGCACAGGCCATGGAGAACAGGGAGCCTTGTTATGCTGATGGGCGGGATGTAAATTGCCAACAGCCACTCTGGAGAAGTGTATGGTGTTTCCTGAAACACCTAAAAAACAAAGCAACAGAGCCTACGGCACTTCCACTTATGCTCCTATAGCTTAGGGAAATTTAAATCAAAAACACACAGCCAAGCCAAAGTTTCAGATGGCTCTGTTTACAAGAACCTCTTCTACGGTACAAGTTAAATATCCCAGAAAGCGAAAAATGGATAAAGAAGTTGTGGTACGTACGTACAATGGAATATCAGTCACCAAGGAAAGCTATGTCATCTGGCCCGTCGTGGTGTAATGAGTGGATTCAGGTACGATGATTCTAAGTGAAATAAGTCACACAGAAAATGAAACATCATAAGATATCACTAACACACCGAATGTAATCTTGGCTACACATGAAGTGAATTACAAAACAGAACAGGGTCTCAAATTTAGAAAACCAACTTATGTTTGCTTAAGGGGAAAGGTGAGTTGGGGTGCTGCATAAAACCAGAGATAGAAATTAGCACAGATACCATTCCATACGTCAAATATGTAATAGTCAAGACCTACCCCTTGCTCAACGAAATGGGCTAAACACCCTATATTCAACGCCTAGGAATACACCTGACTAGTAAGAATCTTCAAACCCATGGATTTATATGTCTCCATAAGAGAATCAAGCGTGTGTACAGCTGCATGAATGCAGCAGAGAAAATCCGATAAATCCTATTATCAAAATGAATTACAAAAACAAAACACAATGACAGTGAAATAGAGAGCAATTCTTAAATAATTCATTCAGGGCTTGTGATGCAACCTGGATTTACCTCATCTACACCCAGAGCTGAGTGAGACATAAAGTTGGACACTTCGGGCTGATAGCATTGGTGAGGTTCGATGAGCAAATGCAGACCATTTGAAGTCATACTGCATGGTACCCATTCCATGGGTCCCAACTCTCCAGGTTTAAGCGATTCTTCCTTCAGCTAAAACATGCATGGGAAACCCACAGTATGGTGCACCGTGTGACCGGGAAACGTTTTCAAATGCATCTCAGTTTTCGTCCCCTTTTACTCGGGTTCACAATTCCAGACCCTTTACTAACACTCTACCCACTTGGAGAGTCAGTGCCTTTAACCTCCTGTTTGGCACAGTTTGCAATTTCTGCGCAAGATGAACAGGAATAGGGAGAACCAATGAGAGACTAGCTGTAGGTGTCTGCACGGGCAAATTTAACGCTCATTTCCCACGAGGAAGAGGAATTAACCGAAGGCTCAGCATGCTGTGCCGGAACCAGTTTAGGGCCTGAAGCAATCCTGAGGGTTTGCGGCCAGCTCCCAAGAAAGCGATTTGAAGAAAGGAGCTCCGGGGCACTGTAATTCAAAACCTGCAGTGTTGTAAATGACAGCTATCGTCCAAAAATATATTGAAGGAAGGCTGCGAAGAGGACTTGAAAGCGGGGCAGAATTTCAGGAAAACGATTTCATGGGGTAGACTGGAATTGCATTTAAAGCATAGGAAAAGAGGCAGAACGTCGACAATGATGCACTTGGCCAAAAAGTGCGTATGCGTTTTTTCCTGAATATATTCAGGAAAAAACGCATACGCTCTTTTTGGCCAACCAAGCAAGCATGTTAAAGAAATCTGCACTACAATGAAGTCTCACTGCCCCCCGGTCAAAAGGGCCATCTGAAAAAAGTGTAAAATCCAGAAAGGCAGCACAGGCCATGGAGAACAGGGAGCCTTGTTATGCTGATGGGCGGGATGTAAATTGCCAACAGCCACTCTGGAGAAGTGTATGGTGTTTCCTGAAACACCTAAAAAACAAAGCAACAGAGCCTACGGCACTTCCACTTATGGTCCTATAGCTTAGGGAAATTTAAATCAAAAACACACAGCCAAGCCAAAGTTTCAGATGGCTCTGTTTACAAGAACCTCTTCTACGGTACAAGTTAAATATCCCAGAAAGCGAAAAATGGATAAAGAAGTTGTGGTACGTACGTACAATGGAATATCAGTCACCAAGGAAAGCTATGTCATCTGGCCCGTCGTGGTGTAATGAGTGGATTCAGGTACGATGATTCTAAGTGAAATAAGTCACACAGAAAATGAAACATCATAAGATATCACTAACACACCGAATGTAATCTTGGCTACACATGAAGTGAATTACAAAACAGAACAGGGTCTCAAATTTAGAAAACCAACTTATGTTTGCTTAAGGGGAAAGGTGAGTTGGGGTGCTGCATAAAACCAGAGATAGAAATTAGCACAGATAACATTCCATACGTCAAATATGTAATAGTCAAGACCTACCCCTTGCTCAACGAAATGGGCTAAACACCCTATATTCAACGCCTAGGAATACACCTGACTAGTAAGAATCTTCAAACCCATGGATTTATATGTCTCCATAAGAGAATCAATCGTGTGTACAGCTGCATGAATGCAGCAGAGAAAATCCGATAAATCCTATTATCAAAATGAATTACAAAAACAAAACACAATGACAGTGAAATAGAGAGCAATTCTTAAATAATTCATTCAGGGCTTGTGATGCAACCTGGATTTACCTCATCTACACCCAGAGCTGAGTGAGACATAAAGTTGGACACTTCGGGCTGATAGCATTGGTGAGGTTCGATGAGCAAATGCAGACCATTTGAAGTCATACTGCATGGTACCCATTCCATGGGTCCCAACTCTCCAGGTTTAAGCGATTCTTCCTTCAGCTAAAACATGCATGGGAAACCCACAGTATGGTGCACCGTGTGACCGGGAAACGTTTTCAAATGCATCTCAGTTTTCGTCCCCTTTTACACGGGTTCACAATTCCAGACCCTTTACTAACACTCTACCCACTTGGAGAGTCAGTGCCTTTAACCTCCTGTCAGGCACAGTTTGCAATTTCTGCGCAAGATGAACAGGAATAGGGAGAACCAATGAGAGACTAGCTGTAGGTGTCTGCACGGGCAAATTTAACGCTCATTTCCCACCAGGAAGAGGAATTAACCGAAGGCTCAGCATGCTGTGCCGGAACCAGTTTAGGGCCTGAAGCAATCCTGAGGGTTTGCGGCCAGCTCCCAAGAAAGCGATTTGAAGAAAGGAGCTCAGGGGCACTGTAATTCACAAACCTGCAGAGTTATAAATGACAGCTATCGTCCAAAAATATATTGAAGGAAGGCTGCGAAGAGGACTTGAAAGCGGGGCAAAATTGCAGGAAAACGATTTCAGGGGTTAGACTGGAATTGCATTTAAAGCATAGGAAAAGAGGCAGAACGTCGACAATGATGCACTTGGCCAAAAAGGGCGTATGCGTTTTTTCCGGAATATACGCATACGCCCTTTTTGGCCAACCAAGCAAGCATGTTAAAGAAATCTGCACTACAATGAAGTCTCACTGCCCCCCGGTCAAAAGGGCCATCTGAAAAAAGTGTAAAATCCAGAAAGGCAGCACAGGCCATGGAGAACAGGGAGCCTTGTTATGCTCATGGGTGGGATGTAAATTGCCAACAGCCACTCTGGAGAAGTGCATGGTGTTTCCTGAAACACCTAAAAAACAAAGCAACAGAGCCTACGGCACTTCCACTTATGGTCCTATAGCTTAGGGAAATTAAAATAAAAAACACACAGCCACCCCAAAGTTTCAGACGGCTCTGTTTACAAGAACCTCGTCTACGGTACAAGTTAAATATCCCAGAAAGCGAAAAATGGATAAAGAAGTTGTGGTACGTACGTACAATGGAATATCACTCACCAATGAAATCTATGTCATCTGGCCCGTCGTGGCATAATGAGTGGATTCAGGTACGATGATTCTAAGAGAAATAAGTCACACAGAAAATGAAACATCATAAGTTATCTCTAATACACCGAATGTAATCTTGGCTACACATGAACTGAATTACAAAACAGAACAGGGTCTCAAATTTAGAAAACCAACTTATGTTTGCTTAAGGGGAAAGGTGAGTTGGGGTGCTGCATAAAACCAGAGATAGAAATTAGCACAGATACCATTCCATACGTCAAATATGTAATAGTCAAGACCTACACCTTGCTCAACGAAATGGGCTAAACACCCTATATTCAACGCCTAGGAATACACCTGACTAGTAAGGATCTTCAAACCCATGGATTTATATGTCTCCATAAGAGAATCAAGCGTGTGTACAGCTGCATGAAGGTAGCAGAGAAAATCCGATAAATCCTATTATCAAAATGAATTACAAAAACAAAACACAATGACAGTGAAATAGAGAGCAATTCTTAAATAATTCATTCAGGGCTTGTGATGCAACCTGGATTTACCTCATCTACACCCAGAGCTGAGTGAGACATAAAGTTGGACACTTCGGGCTGATAGCATTGGTGAGGTTCGAAGAGCAAACGCAGACCATTTGAAGTCATACTGCATGGTACCCATTCCATGGGTCCCAACTCTCCAGGTTTAAGCGATTCTTCCTTCAGCTAAAACATGCATGGGAAACCCACAGTATGGTGCACCGTGTGACCGGGAAACGTTTTCAAATGCATCTCAGTTTTCGTCCCCTTTTACTCGGGTTCACAATTCCAGACCCTTTACTAACACTCTACCCACTTGGAGAGTCAGTGCCTTTAACCTGCTGTTTGGCACAGTTTGCAATTTCTGCGCAAGATGAACAGGAATAGGGAGAACCAATGAGAGACTAGCTGTAGGTGTCTGCACGGGCAAATTTAACGCTCATTTCCCACCAGGAAGAGGAATTAACCAAACGCTCAGCATGCCGTGCCGGAACCAGATTAGGGCCTGAAGCAACCCTGTGAGTTTGCGGCCAGCTCACAAGAAAGCGATTTGAAGAAAGGAGCTCCGGGGCACTCTAATTCACAAACCTGCAGAGTTATAAATGACAGCTATCGTCCAAAAATATATTGAAGGAAGCCTGCGAAGAGGACTTGAAAGCGGGGCAGAATTTCAGGAAAACGATTTCAGGGGGTAGACTGGAATTGCATTTAAAGCATAGGAAAACAGGCAGAACGTCGACAATGATGCACTTGGCCAAAAAGTGCGTATGCGTTTTTTCCTGAATATATTCAGGAAAAAACGCATACGCACTTTTTGGCCAACCAAGCAAGCATGTTAAAGAAATCTGCACTACAATGAAGTCTCACTGCCCCCCGGTCAAAAGGGCCATCTGAAAAAAGTGTAAAATCCAGAAAGGCAGCACAGGCCATGGAGAACAGGGAGCCTTGTTATGCTGATGGGCGGGATGTAAATTGCCAACAGCCACTCTGGAGAAGTGTATGGTGTTTCCTGAAACACCTAAAAAACAAAGCAACAGAGCCTACGGCACTTCCACTTATGGTCCTATAGCTTAGGGAAATTTAAATCAAAAACACACAGCCAAGCCAAAGTTTCAGATGGCTCTGTTTACAAGAACCTCTTCTACGGTACAAGTTAAATATCCCAGAAAGCGAAAAATGGATAAAGAAGTTGTGGTACGTACGTACAATGGAATATCAGTCACCAAGGAAAGCTATGTCATCTGGCCCGTCGTGGTGTAATGAGTGGATTCAGGTACGATGATTCTAAGTGAAATAAGTCACACAGAAAATGAAACATCATAAGATATCACTAACACACCGAATGTAATCTTGGCTACACATGAACTGAATTACAAAACAGAACAGGGTCTCAAATTTAGAAAACCAACTTATGTTTGCTTAAGGGGAAAGGTGAGTTGGGGTGCTGCATAAAACCAGAGATAGAAATTAGCACAGATACCATTCCATACGTCAAATATGTAATAGTCAAGACCTACCCCTTGCTCAACGAAATGGGCTAAACACCCTATATTCAACGCCTAGGAATACACCTGACTAGTAAGAATCTTCAAACCCATGGATTTATATGTCTCCATAAGAGAATCAAGCGTGTGTACAGCTGCATGAATGCAGCAGAGAAAATCCGATAAATCCTATTATCAAAATGAATTACAAAAACAAAACACAATGACAGTGAAATAGAGAGCAATTCTTAAATAATTCATTCAGGGCTTGTGATGCAACCTGGATTTACCTCATCTACACCCAGAGCTGAGTGAGACATAAAGTTGGACACTTCGGGCTGATAGCATTGGTGAGGTTCGATGAGCAAATGCAGACCATTTGAAGTCATACTGCATGGTACCCATTCCATGGGTCCCAACTCTCCAGGTTTAAGCGATTCTTCCTTCAGCTAAAACATGCATGGGAAACCCACAGTATGGTGCACCGTGTGACCGGGAAACGTTTTCAAATGCATCTCAGTTTTCGTCCCCTTTTACTCGGGTTCACAATTCCAGACCCTTTACTAACACTCTACCCACTTGGAGAGTCAGTGCCTTTAACCTCCTGTTTGGCACAGTTTGCAATTTCTGCGCAAGATGAACAGGAATAGGGAGAACCAATGAGAGACTAGCTGTAGGTGTCTGCACGGGCAAATTTAACGCTCATTTCCCACGAGGAAGAGGAATTAACCGAAGGCTCAGCATGCTGTGCCGGAACCAGTTTAGGGCCTGAAGCAATCCTGAGGGTTTGCGGCCAGCTCCCAAGAAAGCGATTTGAAGAAAGGAGCTCCGGGGCACTGTAATTCAAAACCTGCAGTGTTGTAAATGACAGCTATCGTCCAAAAATATATTGAAGGAAGGCTGCGAAGAGGACTTGAAAGCGGGGCAGAATTTCAGGAAAACGATTTCATGGGGTAGACTGGAATTGCATTTAAAGCATAGGAAAAGAGGCAGAACGTCGACAATGATGCACTTGGCCAAAAAGAGCGTATGCGTTTTTTCCTGAATATATTCAGGAAAAAACGCATACGCTCTTTTTGGCCAACCAAGCAAGCATGTTAAAGAAATCTGCACTACAATGAAGTCTCACTGCCCCCCGGTAAAAGGGCCATCTGAAAAAAGTGTAAAATCCAGAAAGGCAGCACAGGCCATGGAGAACAGGGAGCCTTGTTATGCTGATGGGCGGGATGTAAATTGCCAACAGCCACTCTGGAGAAGTGTATGGTGTTTCCTGAAACACCTAAAAAACAAAGCAACAGAGCCTACGGCACTTCCACTTATGGTCCTATAGCTTAGGGAAATTTAAATCAAAAACACACAGCCAAGCCAAAGTTTCAGATGGCTCTGTTTACAAGAACCTCTTCTACGGTACAAGTTAAATATCCCAGAAAGCGAAAAATGGATAAAGAAGTTGTGGTACGTACGTACAATGGAATATCAGTCACCAAGGAAAGCTATGTCATCTGGCCCGTCGTGGTGTAATGAGTGGATTCAGGTACGATGATTCTAAGTGAAATAAGTCACACAGAAAATGAAACATCATAAGATATCACTAACACACCGAATGTAATCTTGACTACACATGAAGTGAATTACAAAACAGAACAGGGTCTCAAATTTAGAAAACCAACTTATGTTTGCTTAAGGGGAAAGGTGAGTTGGGGTGCTGCATAAAACCAGAGATAGAAATTAGCACAGATAACATTCCATACGTCAAATATGTAATAGTCAAGACCTACCCCTTGCTCAACGAAATGGGCTAAACACCCTATATTCAACGCCTAGGAATACACCTGACTAGTAAGAATCTTCAAACCCATGGATTTATATGTCTCCATAAGAGAATCAATCGTGTGTACAGCTGCATGAATGCAGCAGAGAAAATCCGATAAATCCTATTATCAAAATGAATTACAAAAACAAAACACAATGACAGTGAAATAGAGAGCAATTCTTAAATAATTCATTCAGGGCTTGTGATGCAACCTGGATTTACCTCATCTACACCCAGAGCTGAGTGAGACATAAAGTTGGACACTTCGGGCTGATAGCATTGGTGAGGTTCGATGAGCAAATGCAGACCATTTGAAGTCATACTGCATGGTACCCATTCCATGGGTCCCAACTCTCCAGGTTTAAGCGATTCTTCCTTCAGCTAAAACATGCATGGGAAACCCACAGTATGGTGCACCGTGTGACCGGGAAACGTTTTCAAATGCATCTCAGTTTTCGTCCCCTTTTACACGGGTTCACAATTCCAGACCCTTTACTAACACTCTACCCACTTGGAGAGTCAGTGCCTTTAACCTCCTGTTTGGCACAGTTTGCAATTTCTGCGCAAGATGAACAGGAATAGGGAGAACCAATGAGAGACTAGCTGTAGGTGTCTGCACGGGCAAATTTAACGCTCATTTCCCACCAGGAAGAGGAATTAACCGAAGGCTCAGCATGCTGTGCCGGAACCAGTTTAGGGCCTGAAGCAATCCTGAGGGTTTGCGGCCAGCTCCCAAGAAAGCGATTTGAAGAAAGGAGCTCAGGGGCACTGTAATTCACAAACCTGCAGAGTTATAAATGACAGCTATCGTCCAAAAATATATTGAAGGAAGGCTGCGAAGAGGACTTGAAAGCGGGGCAAAATTGCAGGAAAACGATTTCAGGGGTTAGACTGGAATTGCATTTAAAGCATAGGAAAAGAGGCAGAACGTCGACAATGATGCACTTGGCCAAAAAGGGCGTATGCGTTTTTTCCGGAATATACGCATACGCCCTTTTTGGCCAACCAAGCAAGCATGTTAAAGAAATCTGCACTACAATGAAGTCTCACTGCCCCCCGGTCAAAAGGGCCATCTGAAAAAAGTGTAAAATCCAGAAAGGCAGCACAGGCCATGGAGAACAGGGAGCCTTGTTATGCTCATGGGTGGGATGTAAATTGCCAACAGCCACTCTGGAGAAGTGCATGGTGTTTCCTGAAACACCTAAAAAACAAAGCAACAGAGCCTACGGCACTTCCACTTATGGTCCTATAGCTTAGGGAAATTAAAATAAAAAACACACAGCCACCCCAAAGTTTCAGACGGCTCTGTTTACAAGAACCTCGTCTACGGTACAAGTTAAATATCCCAGAAAGCGAAAAATGGATAAAGAAGTTGTGGTACGTACGTACAATGGAATATCACTCACCAATGAAATCTATGTCATCTGGCCCGTCGTGGCATAATGAGTGGATTCAGGTACGATGATTCTAAGAGAAATAAGTCACACAGAAAATGAAACATCATAAGTTATCTCTAATACACCGAATGTAATCTTGGCTACACATGAACTGAATTACAAAACAGAACAGGGTCTCAAATTTAGAAAACCAACTTATGTTTGCTTAAGGGGAAAGGTGAGTTGGGGTGCTGCATAAAACCAGAGATAGAAATTAGCACAGATACCATTCCATACGTCAAATATGTAATAGTCAAGACCTACACCTTGCTCAACGAAATGGGCTAAACACCCTATATTCAACGCCTAGGAATACACCTGACTAGTAAGAAGCTTCAAACCCATGGATTTATATGTCTCCATAAGAGAATCAAGCGTGTGTACAGCTGCATGAAGGTAGCAGAGAAAATCCGATAAATCCTATTATCAAAATGAATTACAAAAACAAAACACAATGACAGTGAAATAGAGAGCAATTCTTAAATAATTCATTCAGGGCTTGTGATGCAACCTGGATTTACCTCATCTACACCCAGAGCTGAGTGAGACATAAAGTTGGACACTTCGGGCTGATAGCATTGGTGAGGTTCGAAGAGCAAATGCAGACCATTTGAAGTCATACTGCATGGTACCCATTCCATGGGTCCCAACTCTCCAGGTTTAAGCGATTCTTCCTTCAGCTAAAACATGCATGGGAAACCCACAGTATGGTGCACCGTGTGACCGGGAAACGTTTTCAAATGCATCTCAGTTTTCGTCCCCTTTTACTCGGGTTCACAATTCCAGACCCTTTACTAACACTCTACCCACTTGGAGAGTCAGTGCCTTTAACCTGCTGTTTGGCACAGTTTGCAATTTCTGCGCAAGATGAACAGGAATAGGGAGAACCAATGAGAGACTAGCTGTAGGTGTCTGCACGGGCAAATTTAACGCTCATTTCCCACCAGGAAGAGGAATTAACCAAACGCTCAGCATGCCGTGCCGGAACCAGATTAGGGCCTGAAGCAACCCTGCGGGTTTGCGGCCAGCTCACAAGAAAGCGATTTGAAGAAAGGAGCTCCGGGGCACTCTAATTCACAAACCTGCAGAGTTATAAATGACAGCTATCGTCCAAAAATATATTGAAGGAAGGCTGCGAAGAGGACTTGAAAGCGGGGCAGAATTGCAGGAAAACGATTTCAGGGGTTAGACTGGAATTGCATTTAAAGCATAGGAAAAGAGGCAGAACGTCGACAATGATGCACTTGGCCAAAAAGGGCGTATGCGTTTTTTCCTGAATATACGCATACGCCCTTTTTGGCCAACCAAGCAAGCATGTTAAAGAAATCTGCACTACAATGAAGTCTCACTGCCCCCAGGTCAAAAGGGCCATCTGAAAAAAGTGTAAAATCCAGAAAGGCAGCACAGGCCATGGAGAACAGGGAGCCTTGTTATGCTGATGGGCGGGATGTAAATTGCCAACAGCCACTCTGGAGAAGTGTATGGTGTTTCCTGAAACACCTAAAAAACAAAGCAACAGAGCCTACGGCACTTCCACTTATGGTCCTATAGCTTAGGGAAATTTAAATGAAAAACACACAGCCAAGCCAAAGTTTCAGATGGCTCTGTTTACAAGAACCTCTTCTACGGTACAAGTTAAATATCCCAGAAAGCGAAAAATGGATAAAGAAGTTGTGGTACGTACGTACAATGGAATATCACTCACCAATGAAGTCTATGTCATCTGGCCCGTCGTGGCATAATGAGTGGATTCAGGTACGATGATTCTAAGTGAAATAAGTCACACAGAAAATGAAACATCATAATATATCACTAATACACCGAATGTAATCTTGGCTACACATGAACTGAATTACAAAACAGAACAGGGTCTCAAATTTAGAAAACCAACTTATGTTTGCTTAAGGGGAAAGGTGAGTTGGGGTGCTGCATAAAACCAGAGATAGAAATTAGCACAGATACCATTCCATACGTCAAATATGTAATAGTCAAGACCTACCCCTTGCTCAACGAAATGGGCTAAACACCCTATATTCAACGCCTAGGAATACACCTGACTAGTAAGAATCTTCAAACCCATGGATTTATATGTCTCCATAAGAGAATCAAGCATGTGTACAGCTGCATGAAAGCAGCAGAGAAAATCCGATAAATCCTATTATCAAAATGAATTACAAAAACAAAACACAATGACAGTGAAATAGAGAGCAATTCTTAAATAATTCATTCAGGGCTTGTGATGCAACCTGGATTTACCTCATCTAAACCCAGAGCTGAGTGAGACCTAAGGTTGGACACTTCGGGCTGATAGCATTGGTGAGGTTCGATGAGCAAATGCAGACCATTTGAAGTCATACTACATGGTACCCATTCCATGGGTCCCAACTCTCCAGGTTTAAGCGATTCTTCCTTCAGGTAAAGCATGCATGGGAAGCCCACAGTATGGTGCACCGTGTGACCGGGAAACATTTTCAAATGCATCTCAGTTTTTGTCCCCGTTTACTCGGGTTCAGAATTCCAGACCCTTTACAAACACTCTCCCCACTTGGAGAGTCAGTGCCTTTAACCTGCTGTTTGGCACAGTTTGCAATTTCTGCGCAAGAGGAATAGGAATAGGAAGAACCAATGAGAGACTAGCTGTAGGTTTCTGCACGGGCAAATTTAACGCTCATTTCCAACCAGGAAGAGGAATTAACCAAACGCTCAGCATGCCGTGCCGGAACCAGATTAGGGCCTGAAGCAATCCTGCGGGTTTGCGGCCAGCTCAAAAGAAAGCGATTTGAAGAAAGGAGCTCAGGGGCACTGTAATTCACAAACCTGCAGAGTTATAAATGACAGCTATCGTCCAAAAATATATTGAAGGAAGGCTGCGAAGAGGACTTGAAAGCGGGGCAAAATTGCAGGAAAACGATTTCAGGGGTTAGACTGGAATTGCATTTAAAGCATAGGAAAAGAGGCAGAACGTCGACAATGATGCACTTGGCCAAAAAGGGCGTATGCGTTTTTTCCGGAATATACGCATACGCCCTTTTTGGCCAACCAAGCAAGCATGTTAAAGAAATCTGCACTACAATGAAGTCTCACTGCCCCCCGGTCAAAAGGGCCATCTGAAAAAAGTGTAAAATCCAGAAAGGCAGCACAGGCCATGGAGAACAGGGAGCCTTGTTATGCTCATGGGTGGGATGTAAATTGCCAACAGCCACTCTGGAGAAGTGCATGGTGTTTCCTGAAACACCTAAAAAACAAAGCAACGGAGCCTACGGCACTTCCACTTATGGTCCTATAGCTTAGGGAAATTAAAATAAAAAACACACAGCCACCCCAAAGTTTCAGACGGCTCTGTTTACAAGAACCTCGTCTACGGTACAAGTTAAATATCCCAGAAAGCGAAAAATGGATAAAGAAGTTGTGGTACGTACGTACAATGGAATATCACTCACCAATGAAATCTATGTCATCTGGCCCGTCGTGGCATAATGAGTGGATTCAGGTACGATGATTCTAAGAGAAATAAGTCACACAGAAAATGAAACATCGTAAGTTATCTCTAATACACCGAATGTAATCTTGGCTACACATGAACTGAATTACAAAACAGAACAGGGTCTCAAATTTAGAAAACCAACTTATGTTTGCTTAAGGGGAAAGGTGAGTTGGGGTGCTGCATAAAACCAGAGATAGAAATTAGCACAGATACCATTCCATACGTCAAATATGTAATAGTCAAGACCTACACCTTGCTCAACGAAATGGGCTAAACACCCTATATTCAACGCCTAGGAATACACCTGACTAGTAAGAATCTTCAAACCCATGGATTTATATGTCTCCATAAGAGAATCAAGCGTGTGTACAGCTGCATGAAGGTAGCAGAGAAAATCCGATAAATCCTATTATCAAAATGAATTACAAAAACAAAACACAATGACAGTGAAATAGAGAGCAATTCTTAAATAATTCATTCAGGGCTTGTGATGCAACCTGGATTTACCTCATCTACACCCAGAGCTGAGTGAGACATAAAGTTGGACACTTCGGGCTGATAGCATTGGTGAGGTTCGAAGAGCAAATGCAGACCATTTGAAGTCATACTGCATGGTACCCATTCCATGGGTCCCAACTCTCCAGGTTTAAGCGATTCTTCCTTCAGCTAAAACATGCATGGGAAACCCACAGTATGGTGCACCGTGTGACCGGGAAACGTTTTCAAATGCATCTCAGTTTTCGTCCCCTTTTACTCGGGTTCACAATTCCAGACCCTTTACTAACACTCTACCCACTTGGAGAGTCAGTGCCTTTAACCTGCTGTTTGGCACAGTTTGCAATTTCTGCGCAAGATGAACAGGAATAGGGAGAACCAATGAGAGACTAGCTGTAGGTGTCTGCACGGGCAAATTTAACGCTCATTTCCCACCAGGAAGAGGAATTAACCAAACGCTCAGCATGCCGTGCCGGAACCAGATTAGGGCCTGAAGCAACCCTGCGAGTTTGCGGCCAGCTCACAAGAAAGCGATTTGAAGAAAGGAGCTCCGGGGCACTCTAATTCACAAACCTGCAGAGTTATAAATGACAGCTATCGTCCAAAAATATATTGAAGGAAGCCTGCGAAGAGGACTTGAAAGCGGGGCAGAATTGCAGGAAAACGATTTCAGGGGGTAGACTGGAATTGCATTTAAAGCATAGGAAAAGAGGCAGAACGTCGACAATGATGCACTTGGCCAAAAAGGGCGTGTGCGTTTTTTCCTGAATATATTCAGGAAAAAACGCATCCGCCCTTTTTGGCCAACCAAGCAAGCATGTTAAAGAAATCTGCACTACAATGAAGTCTCACTGCCCCCCGGTCAAAAGGGCCATCTGAAAAAAGTGTAAAATCCAGAAAGGCAGCACAGGCCATGGAGAACAGGGAGCCTTGTTATGCTGATGGGCGGGATGTAAATTGCCAACAGCCACTCTGGAGAAGTGTATGGTGTTTCCTGAAACACCTAAAAAACAAAGCAACAGAGCCTACGGCACTTCCACTTATGGTCCTATAGCTTAGGGAAATTTAAATGAAAAACACACAGCCAAGCCAAAGTTTCAGATGGCTCTGTTTACAAGAACCTCTTCTACGGTACAAGTTAAATATCCCAGAAAGCGAAAAATGGATAAAGAAGTTGTGGTACGTACGTACAATGGAATATCAGTCACCAAGGAAAGCTATGTCATCTGGCCCGTCGTGGTGTAATGAGTGGATTCAGGTACGATGATTCTAAGTGAAATAAGTCACACAGAAAATGAAACATCATAAGATATCACTAACACACCGAATGTAATCTTGGCTACACATGAACTGAATTACAAAACAGAACAGGGTCTCAAATTTAGAAAACCAACTTATGTTTGCTTAAGGGGAAAGGTGAGTTGGGGTGCTGCATAAAACCAGAGATAGAAATTAGCACAGATACCATTCCATACGTCAAATATGTAATAGTCAAGACCTACCCCTTGCTCAACGAAATGGGCTAAACACCCTATATTCAACGCCTAGGAATACACCTGACTAGTAAGAATCTTCAAACCCATGGATTTATATGTCTCCATAACAGAATCAAGCGTGTGTACAGCTGCATGAATGCAGCAGAGAAAATCCGATAAATCCTATTATCAAAATGAATTACAAAAACAAAACACAATGACAGTGAAATAGAGGGCAATTCTTAAATAATTCATTCAGGGCTTGTGATGCAACCTGGATTTACCTCATCTACACCCAGAGCTGAGTGAGACATAAAGTTGGACACTTCGGGCTGATAGCATTGGTGAGGTTCGATGAGCAAATGCAGACCATTTGAAGTCATACTGCATGGTACCCATTCCATGGGTCCCAACTCTCCAGGTTTAAGCGATGCTTCCTTCAGCTAAAACATGCATGGGAAACCCACAGTATGGTGCACCGTGTGACCGGGAAACGTTTTCAAATGCATCTCAGTTTTCGTCCCCTTTTACTCGGGTTCACAATTCCAGACCCTTTACTAACACTCTACCCACTTGGAGAGTCAGTGCCTTTAACCTCCTGTTTGGCACAGTTTGCAATTTCTGCGCAAGATGAACAGGAATAGGGAGAAACAATGAGAGACTAGCTGTAGTTGTCTGCACGGGCAAAATTAACGCTCATTTCAAACCAGGAAGAGGAATTAACCAAACGCTCAGCATGCCGTGCCGGAACCAGATTAGGGCCTGAAGCAATCCTGCGGGTTTGCGGCCAGCTCACAAGAAAGCGATTTGAAGAAAGGAGCTCAGGGGCACTGTAATTCACAAACCTGCAGAGTTATAAATGACAGCTATCGTCCAAAAATATATTGAAGGAAGGCTGCGAAGAGGACTTGAAAGCGGGGCAGAATTTCAGGAAAACGATTTCAGGGGGTAGACTGGAATTGCATTTAAAGCATAGGAAAAGAGGCAGAACGTCGACAATGATGCACTTGGCCAAAAAGGGCGTATGCGTTTTTTCCTGAATATATTCAGGAAAAAACGCATCCGCCCTTTTTGGCCAACCAAGCAAGCATGTTAAAGAAATCTGCACTACAATGAAGTCTCACTGCCCCCCGGTCAAAAGGGCCATCTGAAAAAAGTGTAAAATCCAGAAATGCAGCACACGCCATGGAGAACTGGGAGCCTTGTTATGCTGATGGGTGGGATGTAAATTGCCAACAGCCACTCTGCAGAAGTGTATGGTGTTTCCTGAAACACCTAAAAAACAAAGCAACGGAGCCTACGGCACTTCCACTTATGGTCCTATAGCTTAGGGAAATTAAAATAAAAAACACACAGCCACCCCAAAGTTTCAGACGGCTCTGTTTACAAGAACCTCTTCTACGGTACAAGTTAAATATCCCAGAAAGCGAAAAATGGATAAAGAATTTGTGGTACGTACGTACAATGGAATATCACTCACCAATGAAATCTATGTCATCTGGCCCGTCGTGGCATAATGAGTGGATTCAGGTACGATGATTCTAAGAGAAATAAGTCACACAGAAAATGAAACATCATAAGATATCACTAATACACCGAATGTAATCTTGGCTACACATGAACTGAATTACAAAACAGAACAGGGTCTCAATTTAGAAAACCAACTTATGTTTGCTTAAGGGGAAAGGTGAGTTGGGGTGCTGCATAAAACCAGAGATAGAAATTAGCACAGGTACTATTCCATACGTCATATATGTAGTAGTCAAGGGGGCTTCCCTGGTGGCGCACTGGTTGACAGACCGCCTGCCGATGCAGGGGACGCGGGTTCGTGCCCCGGTCCGAGAGGATCCCACATGCCGTGGAGCTACTGGTCCCGTCAGTCATGGCTGTTGAGCCTGCGCGTCCGGAGCCTGTGCTCCGCAACGGGAGAGGCTACAACACTGAGAGGCCCGCGTACAGCAAAAAAAAAAAAAAAAAATATGTAATAGTCAAGACCTACCCCTTGCTCAACGAAATGGGCTAAACACCCTATATTCAACGCCTAGGAATACACCTGACTAGTAAGAAGCTTCAAACCCATGGATTTATATGTCTCCATAAGAGAATCAAGCGTGTGTACAGCTGCATGAATGCAGCAGAGAAAATCCGATAAATCCTATTATCAAAATGAATTACAAAAACAAAACACAATGACAGTGAAATAGAGAGCAATTCTTAAATAATTCATTCAGGGCTTGTGATGCAACCTGGATTTACCTCATCTACACCCAGAGCTGAGTGAGACATAAAGTTGGACACTTCGGGCTGATAGCATTGGTGAAGTTCGATGAGCAAATGCAGACCATTTGAAGTCATACTGCATGGTACCCATTCCATGGGTCCCAACTCTCCAGGTTTAAGCGATTCTTCCTTCAGGTAAAACATGCATGGGAAGCCCACAGTATGGTGCACCGTGTGACCGGGAAACATTTTCAAATGCATCTCAGTTTTTGTCCCCGTTTACTCGGGTTCAGAATTCCAGACCCTTTACAAACACTCTCCCCACTTGGAGAGTCAGTGCCTTTAACCTGCTGTTTGGCACAGTTTGCAATTTCTGTGCAAGAGGAATAGGAATAGGAAGAACCAATGAGAGACTAGCTGTAGGTTTCTGCACGGGCAAATTTAACGCTCATTTCCAACCAGGAAGAGGAATTAACCAAACGCTCAGCATGCCGTGCCGGAACCAGATTAGGGCCTGAAGCAATCCTGCGGGTTTGCGGCCAGCTCAAAAGAAAGCGATTTGAAGAAAGGAGCTCAGGGGCACTGTAATTCACAAACCTGCAGAGTTATAAATGACAGCTATCGTCCAAAAATATATTGAAGGAAGGCTGCGAAGAGGACTTGAAAGCGGGGCAAAATTGCAGGAAAACGATTTCAGGGGTTAGACTGGAATTGCATTTAAAGCATAGGAAAAGAGGCAGAACGTCGACAATGATGCACTTGGCCAAAAAGAGCGTATGCGTTTTTTCCTGAATATATTCAGGAAAAAACGCATACGCTCTTTTTGGCCAACCAAGCAACCATGTTAAAGAAATCTGCACTACAATGAAGTCTCACTGCCCCCCGGTCAAAAGGGCCATCTGAAAAAAGTGTAAAATCCAGAAATGCAGCACAGGCCATGGAGAACAGGGAGCCTTGTTATGCTCATGGGTGGGATGTAAATTGCCAACAGCCACTCTGGAGAAGTGTATGGTGTTTCCTGAAACACCTAAAAAACAAAGCAACGGAGCCTACGGCACTTCCACTTATGGTCCTATAGCTTAGGGAAATTAAAATCAAAAACACACAGCCACGCCAAAGTTTCAGACGGCTCTGTTTACAAGAACCTCGTCTACGGTACAAGTTAAATATCCCAGAAAGCGAAAAATGGATAAAGAAGTTGTGGTACGTACGTACAATGGAATATCACTCACCAATGAAGTCTATGTCATCTGGCCCGTCGTGGCATAATGAGTGGATTCAGGTACGATGATTCTAAGTGAAATAAGTCACACAGAAAATGAAACATCATAAGATATCACTAATACACCGAATGTAATCTTGGCTACACATGAACTGAATTACAAAACAGAACAGGGTCTCAAATTTAGAAAACCAACTTATGTTTGCTTAAGGGGAAAGGTGAGTTGGGGTGCTGCATAAAACCAGAGATAGAAATTAGCACAGATACCATTCCATACGTCAAATATGTAATAGTCAAGACCTACCCCTTGCTCAACGAAATGGGCTAAACACCCTATATTCAACGCCTAGGAATACACCTGACTAGTAAGAATCTTCAAACCCATGGATTTATATGTCTCCATAAGAGAATCAAGCATGTGTACAGCTGCATGAAGGCAGCAGAGAAAATCCGATAAATCCTATTATCAAAATGAATTACAAAAACAAAACACAATGACAGTGAAATAGAGAGCAATTCTTAAATAATTCATTCAGGGCTTGTGATGCAACCTGGATTTACCTCATCTAAACCCAGAGCTGAGTGAGACCTAAGGTTGGACACTTCGGGCTGATAGCATTGGTGAGGTTCGATGAGCAAAGGCAGACCATTTGAAGTCATACTACATGGTACCCATTCCATGGGTCCCAACTCTCCAGGTTTAAGCGATTCTTCCTTCAGGTAAAGCATGCATGGGAAGCCCACAGTATGGTGCACCGTGTGACCGGGAAACATTTTCAAATGCATCTCAGTTTTTGTCCCCGTTTACTCGGGTTCAGAATTCCAGACCCTTTACAAACACTCTCCCCACTTGGAGAGTCAGTGCCTTTAACCTGCTGTTTGGCACAGTTTGCAATTTCTGCGCAAGAGGAATAGGAATAGGAAGAACCAATGAGAGACTAGCTGTAGGTTTCTGCACGGGCAAATTTTACGTTCATTTCCAACCAAGAAGAGGAATTAACCAAACGCTCAGCATGCCGTGCCGGAACCAGATTAGGGCCTGAAGCAATCCTGCGGGTTTGCGGCCAGCTCAAAAGAAAGCGATTTGAAGAAAGGAGCTCAGGGGCACTGTAATTCACAAACCTGCAGAGTTATAAATGACAGCTATCGTCCAAAAATATATTGAAGGAAGGCTGCGAAGAGGACTTGAAAGCGGGGCAAAATTGCAGGAAAACGATTTCAGGGGTTAGACTGGAATTGCATTTAAAGCATAGGAAAAGAGGCAGAACGTCGACAATGATGCACTTGGCCAAAAAGGGCGTATGCGTTTTTTCCGGAATATACGCATACGCCCTTTTTGGCCAACCAAGCAAGCATGTTAAAGAAATCTGCACTACAATGAAGTCTCACTGCCCCCCGGTCAAAAGGGCCATGTGAAAAAAGTGTAAAATCCAGAAAGGCAGCACAGGCCATGGAGAACAGGGAGCCTTGTTATGCTCATGGGTGGGATGTAAATTGCCAACAGCCACTCTGCAGAAGTGTATGGTGTTTCCTGAAACACCTAAAAAACAAAGCAACGGAGCCTACGGCACTTCCACTTATGGTCCTATAGCTTAGGGAAATTAAAATAAAAAACACACAGCCACCCCAAAGTTTCAGACGGCTCTGTTTACAAGAACCTCGTCTACGGTACAAGTTAAATATCCCAGAAAGCGAAAAATGGATAAAGAAGTTGTGGTACGTACGTACAATGGAATATCACTCACCAATGAAATCTATGTCATCTGGCCCGTCGTGGCATAATGAGTGGATTCAGGTACGATGATTCTAAGAGAAATAAGTCACACAGAAAATGAAACATCATAAGTTATCTCTAATACACCGAATGTAATCTTGGCTACACATGAACTGAATTACAAAACAGAACAGGGTCTCAAATTTAGAAAACCAACTTATGCTTGCTTAAGGGGAAAGGTGAGTTGGGGTGCTGCATAAAACCAGAGATAGAAATTAGCACAGAGACCTTTCCATAAGCCAAATATGTAATAGTCAAGACCTACCCCTTGCTCAACGAAATGGACTAAACACCCCATATTCAACGCCTAGGAATACACCTGACTAGTAAGAATCTTCAAACCCATGGATTTATATGTCTCCGTAAGAGAATGAAGCGTGTGTACAGCGGCATGAATGCAGCAGAGAAAATCCGATAAATCCCATTATCAAAATGAATTACACAAACAAAACCCAAGGACAGTGAAATAGAGAGCAATTCTTAAATAATTCATTCAGGGCTTGTGATGCAACCTGGATTTACCATATCTACACCCAGAGCTGAGTGAGACATAAGGTTGGGCACTTCGGGCTGATAGCATTGGTGAGGTTCGATGAGCAAATGCAGACCCTTTGAAGTCATACAGCATGGTACCCATTCCATGGGTCCCAACTCTCCAAGTTTAAGGGATTCTTCCTTCAGCTAAAACATGCATGGGAAACCCACAGTATGGTGCACCGTGTGACTGGCAAACGTTTTCAAATGCATCTCAGTTTTCGTCCCCTTTTACTCGGGTTCACCATTCCAGACCCTTTACGAACACTCTCCCCACTTGGAGAGTCAGTGCCTTTAACCTCCTGTTGGGCACAGTTTGCAATTTCTGCGTAAGATGAAAAGGAATAGGGAGAACGAATGAGAGACTAGCTCTAGGTGTCTGCACGGGCAAATTTAACGCTCATTTCCCACCAGGAAGAGGAATTAACCAAAGGCTCAGCATGCCGTGCCGGAACCAGATTAGGGCCTGAAGCAATCCTGTGGGTTTGCGGCCAGCTCACAAGATAGCGAGTTGAAGAAAGGAGCTCAGGGGCACTGTAACTCACAAACCTGCAGAGTTATAAATGACAGCTATCGTCCAAAAATATATTGAAGGAAGGCTGCGAAGACGACTTGTATGCGGGACAGATTTGCAGGAAAACGATTTCAGGGGGTAGACGGGAATTGCATTTAAAGCATAGGAAAAGAGGCAGAACGTCAACAATGATGCACTTGGCCAAAAAGGGCGTATGCGTTTTTTCCTGAATATATTCAGGAAAAAACGCATACGCCCTTTTTGGCCAAGCAAGCAAGCATGTTAAAGAAATCTGCACTACAATGAAGTCTCACTGCCCCCCGGTCAAAAGGGCCATCTGAAAAAAGTGTAAAATCCAGAAAGGCAGCACAGGCCATGGAGAACAGGGAGCCTTGTTATGCTGATGGGCGGGATGTAAATTGCCAACAGCCACTCTGGAGAAGTGTATGGTGTTTCCCGGAACACCGAAAAAACAAAGCTACGGAGCCTACGGCACTTCCACTTATGGTCCTATAGCTTAGGGAAATTAAAATCAAAAACACACAGCCACCCCAAAGTGTCGGACGGCTCTGTTTACAAGAACCTCGTCTACGGTACAAGTTAAATATCCCAGAATGTGAAAAATGGATAAAGAAGTTGTGGTACGTACGTACAATGGAATATCACTCAGCAATGAAATCTATGTCATCAGGCCCGTCGCGGCATAATGAGTGGATTCAGGTACGATGATTCTAAGTGAAATAAGTCACACAGAAAATGAAACATCATAAGATATCACTAATACACGGAATGTAAACTTGGCTACCCATGAACTGAATTACAAAACAGAACAGGGTCTCAAATTTAGAAAACCAACTTATGCTTGCTTAAGGGGAATGGTGAGTTGGGGTGCTGCATAATACCAGAGATAGAAATTAGCACAGATACCTTTCCATAAGCCAAATATGTAATAGTCAAGACCTACCCC
Organism: Delphinapterus leucas; assembly: GCF_059928025.1. Lineage (NCBI taxonomy): Eukaryota > Metazoa > Chordata > Mammalia > Artiodactyla > Monodontidae > Delphinapterus > Delphinapterus leucas. The sequence continues at coordinate 770,401 of NC_143134.1, forward strand.
TTGCTCAACGAAATGGACTAAACACCCCATATTCAACGCCTAGGAATACACCTGACTAGTAAGAATCTTAAAACCCATGGATTTATATGTCTCCGTAAGAGAATGAAGTGTGTGTACAGCGGCATGAATGCAGCAGAGAAAATCCGATAAATCCCATTATCAAAATGAATTACACAAACAAAACCCAAGGACAGTGAAATAGAGAGCAATTCTTAAATAATTCATTCAGGGCTTGTGATGCAACCTGGATTTACCATATCTACACCCAGAGCTGAGTGAGACATAAGGTTGGGCACTTCGGGCTGATAGCATTGGTGAGGTTCGATGAGCAAATGCAGACCCTTTGAAGTCATACAGCATGGTACCCATTCCATGGGTCCCAACTCTCCAAGTTTAAGGGATTCTTCCTTCAGCTAAAACATGCATGGGAAACCCACAGTATGGTGCACCGTGTGACTGGCAAACGTTTTCAAATGCATCTCAGTTTTCGTCCCCTTTTACTCGGGTTCACCATTCCAGACCCTTTACGAACACTCTCCCCACTTGGAGAGTCAGTGCCTTTAACCTCCTGTTGGGCACAGTTTGCAATTTCTGCGGAAGATGAAAAGGAATAGGGAGAACGAATGAGAGACTAGCTCTAGGTGTCTGCACGGGAAAATTTAACGCTCATTTCCCACCAGGAAGAGGAATTAACCAAAGGCTCAGCATGCCGTGCCGGAACCAGATTAGGGCCTGAAGCAATCCTGTGGGTTTGCGGCCAGCTCACAAGATAGCGAGTTGAAGAAAGGAGCTCAGGGGCACTGTAACTCACAAACCTGCAGAGTTATAAATGACAGCTATCGTCCAAAAATATATTGAAGGTAGGCTGCGAAGACGACTTGTAAGCGGGACAGATTTGCAGGAAAACGATTTCAGGGGGTAGACGGGAATTGCATTTAAAGCATAGGAAAAGAGGCAGAACGTCGACAATGATGCACTTGGCCAAAAAGGGCGTATGCGTTTTTTCCTGAATATATTCAGGAAAAAACGCATACGCCCTTTTTGGCCAACCAAGCAAGCATGTTAAAGAAATCTGCACTACAATGAAGTCTCACTGCCCCCCGGTCAAAAGGGCCATCTGAAAAAAGTGTAAAATCCAGAAAGGCAGCACAGGCCATGGAGAACAGGGAGCCTTGTTATGCTGATGGGCGGGATGTAAATTGCCAACAGCCACTCTGGAGAAGTGTATGGTGTTTCCCGGAACACCGAAAAAACAAAGCTACGGAGCCTACGGCACTTCCACTTATGGTCCTATAGCTTAGGGAAATTAAAATCAAAAACACACAGCCACCCCAAAGTGTCGGACGGCTCTGTTTACAAGAACCTCGTCTACGGTACAAGTTAAATATCCCAGAATGTGAAAAATGGATAAAGAAGTTGTGGTACGTACGTACAATGGAATATCACTCAGCAATGAAATCTATGTCATCAGGCCCGTCTCGGCATAATGAGTGGATTCAGGTACGATGATTCTAAGTGAAATAAGTCACACAGAAAATGAAACATCATAAGATATCACTACTACACGGAATGTAAACTTGGCTACCCATGAACTGAATTACAAAACAGAACAGGGTCTCAAATTTAGAAAACCAACTTATGCTTGCTTAAGGGGAAAGGTGAGTTGGGGTGCTGCATAAAACCAGAGATAGAAATTAGCACAGAGACCTTTCCATAAGCCAAATATGTAATAGTCAAGACCTACCCCTTGCTCAACGAAATGGACTAAACACCCCATATTCAACGCCTAGGAATACACCTGACTAGTAAGAATCTTCAAACCCATGGATTTATATGTCTCCGTAAGAGAATGAAGCGTGTGTACAGCGGCATGAATGCAGCAGAGAAAATCCGATAAATCCCATTATCAAAATGAATTACACAAACAAAACCCAAGGACAGTGAAATAGAGAGCAATTCTTAAATAATTCATTCAGGGCTTGTGATGCAACCTGGATTTACCATATCTACACCCAGAGCTGAGTGAGACATAAGGTTGGGCACTTCGGGCTGATAGCATTGGTGAGGTTCGATGAGCAAATGCAGACCCTTTGAAGTCATACAGCATGGTACCCATTCCATGGGTCCCAACTCTCCAAGTTTAAGGGATTCTTCCTTCAGCTAAAACATGCATGGGAAACCCACAGTATGGTGCACCGTGTGACTGGCAAACGTTTTCAAATGCATCTCAGTTTTCGTCCCCTTTTACTCGGGTTCACCATTCCAGACCCTTTACGAACACTCTCCCCACTTGGAGAGTCAGTGCCTTTAACCTCCTGTTTGGCACAGTTTGCAATTTCTGCGCAAGATGAAAAGGAATAGGGAGAACGAATGAGAGACTAGCTCTAGGTGTCTGCACGGGCAAATTTAACGCTCATTTCCCACCAGGAAGAGGAATTAACCAAAGGCTCAGCATGCCGTGCCGGAACCAGATTAGGGCCTGAAGCAATCCTGTGGGTTTGCGGCCAGTTCACAAGATAGCGAGTTGAAGAAAGGAGCTCAGGGGCACTGTAACTCACAAACCTGCAGAGTTATAAATGACAGCTATCGTCCAAAAATATATTGAAGGAAGGCTGCGAAGACGACTTGTATGCGGGACAGATTTGCAGGAAAACGATTTCAGGGGGTAGACGGGAATTGCATTTAAAGCATAGGAAAAGAGGCAGAACGTCGACAATGATGCTCTTGGCCAAAAAGGGCGTATGCGTTTTTTCCTGAATATATTCAGGAAAAAACGCATACGCCCTTTTTGGCCAACCAAGCAAGCATGTTAAAGAAATCTGCACTACAATGAAGTCTCACTGCCCCCCGGTCAAAAGGGCCATCTGAAAAAAGTGTAAAATCCAGAAAGGCAGCACAGGCCATGGAGAACAGGGAGCCTTGTTATGCTGATGGGCGGGATGTAAATTGCCAACAGCCACTCTGGAGAAGTGTATGGTGTTTCCCGGAACACCGAAAAAACAAAGCTACGGAGCCTACGACACTTCCACTTATGGTCCTATAGCTTAGGGAAATTAAAATCAAAAACACACAGCCACCCCAAAGTGTCGGACGGCTCTGTTTACAAGAACCTCGTCTACGGTACAAGTTAAATATCCCAGAATGTGAAAAATGGATAAAGAAGTTGTGGTACGTACGTACAATGGAATATCACTCAGCAATGAAATCTATGTCATCAGGCCCGTCGCGGCATAATGAGTGGATTCAGGTACGATGATTCTAAGTGAAATAAGTCACACAGAAAATGAAACATCATAAGATATCACTACTACACGGAATGTAAACTTGGCTACCCATGAACTGAATTACAAAACAGAACAGGGTCTCAAATTTAGAAAACCAACTTATGTTTGCTTAAGGGGAAAGGTGAGTTGGGGTGCTGCATAAAACCAGAGATAGAAATTAGCACAGATACCATTCCATACGTCAAATATGTAATAGTCAAGACCTACCCCTTGCTCAACGAAATGGGCTAAACACCCTATATTCAATGCCTAAGAATACACCTGACTAGTAAGAATCTTAAAACCCATGGATTTATATGTGTCCATAAGAGAATCAAGCGTGTGTACAGCTGCATGAAGGCAGCAGAGAAAATCCGATAAATCCTATTATCAAAATAAATTACAAAAACAAAACACAATGACAGTGAAATAGAGAGCAATTCTTAAATAATTCATTCATGTCTTGTGATGCAACCTGGATTTACCTCATCTAAACCCAGAGCTGAGTGAGACATAAGGTTGGACACTTCGGGCTGATACCATTGGTGAGGTTCGATGAGCCAATGCAGACCATTTGAAGTCATACTGCATGGTACCCATTCCATGGGTCCCAACTCTCCATGTTTAAGCGATTCTTCCTTCAGCTAAAGCATGCATGGGAAACACACAGTATGGTGCAGCGTGTGACCGGGAAACGTTTTCAAATGCATCTCAGATTTGTCCCCTTTTACTCGGGTTCACAATTCCAGACCCTTTACTAAAACTCTCCCCACTTGGAGAGTCAGTGCCTTTAACCTCCTGTTTGGGACAGTTTGCAATTTCTGCGCAAGATGAACAGGAATAGGGAGAACCAATGAGAGACTAGCTGTAGGTGTCTGCAGAGGCAAATTTAACGCTCATTTCCCACCAGGAAGAGGAATTAACCAAAGGCTCAGCATGCCGTGCCGGAACAAGATTAGGGCCTGAAGCAATCCTGCGGGTTTGCGGCCAGCTCACAAGAAAGCGATTTGAAGAAAGGAGCTCAGGGGCACTGTAATTCACAAACCTGCAGAGTTATAAATGACAGCTATCGTCCAAAAATATATTGAAGGAAGGCTGCGAAGAGGACTTGAAAGCGGGGCAGAATAGCAGGAAAACGATTTCAGGGGGTAGACTGGAATTGCATTTAAAGCATAGGAAAAGAGGCAGAACGTCGACAATGATGCACTTGGCCAAAAAGGGCGTATGCGTTTTTTCCTGAATATATTCAGGAAAAAACGCATACGCACTTTTTGGCCAACCAAGCAAGCATGTTAAAGAAATCTGCACTACAATGAAGTCTCACTGCCCCCCGGTCAAAAGGGCCATGTGAAAAAAGTGTAAAATCCAGAAATGCAGCACAGGCCATGGAGAACAGGGAGCCTTGTTATGCTGATGGGTGGGATGTAAATTGCCAACAGCCACTCTGGAGAAGTGTATGGTGTTTCCTGAAACACCTAAAAAACAAAGCAACGGAGCCTACGGCACTTCCACTTATGGTCCTATAGCTTAGGGAAATTAAAATCAAAAACACACAGCCACGCCAAAGTTTCAGATGGCTCTGTTTACAAGAACCTCGTCTACGGTACAAGTTAAATATCCCAGAAAGCGAAAAATGAATAAAGAAGTTGTGGTATGTACGTACAATGGAATATCACTCACCAATGAAATCTATGTCATCTGGCCCGTCGTGGCATAATGAGTGGATTCAGGTACGATGATTCTAAGTGAAAAAAGTCACACAGAAAATGAAACATCATAAGATATCACTAATACACCGAATGTAATCTTGGCTACACATGAACTGAATTACAAAACAGAACAGGGTCTCAAATTTAGAAAACCAACTAATGTTTGCTTAAGGGGAAAGGTGAGTTGGGGTGCTGCATAAAACGAGAGATAGAAATTAGCACAGATACCATTCCATACGTCAAATATGTAATAGTCAAGACCTACCCCTTGCTCAACGAAATGGGCTAAACACCCTATATTCAACGCCTAGGAATACACCTGACTAGTAAGAAGCTTCAAACCCATGGATTTATATGTCTCCATAAGAGAATCAAGCGTGTGTACAGCTGCATGAATGCAGCAGAGAAAATCCGGTAAATCCTATTATCAAAATGAATTACAAAAACAAAACCCAAGGACAGTGAAATAGAGAGCAATTCTTAAATAATTCATTCAGGGCTTGTGAGGCAACCTGGATTTACCTCATCTACACCCAGAGCTGAGTGAGACATAAAGTTGGACACTTCGGGCTGATAGCATTGGTGAAGTTCGATGAGCAAATGCAGACCATTTGAAGTCATACTGCATGGTACCCATTCCATGGGTCCCAACTCTCCAGGTTTAAGCGATTCTTCCTTCAGCTAAAACATGCATGGGAAGCCCACAGTATGGTGCACCGTGTGACCGGGAAACATTTTCAAATGCATCTCAGTTTTTGTCCCCGTTTACTCGGGTTCAGAATTCCAGACCCTTTACAAACACTCTCCCCACTTGGAGAGTCAGTGCCTTTAACCTGCTGTTTGGCACAGTTTGCAATTTCTGCGCAAGAGGAATAGGAATAGGAAGAACCAATGAGAGACTAGCTGTAGGTTTCTGCACGGGCAAATTTAACGCTCATTTCCAACCAGGAAGAGGAATTAACCAAACGCTCAGCATGCCGTGCCGGAACCAGATTAGGGCCTGAAGCAATCCTGCGGGTTTGCGGCCAGCTCAAAAGAAAGCGATTTGAAGAAAGGAGCTCAGGGGCACTGTAATTCACAAACCTGCAGAGTTATAAATGACAGCTATCGTCCAAAAATATATTGAAGGAAGGCTGCGAAGAGGACTTGAAAGCGGGGCAAAATTGCAGGAAAACGATTTCAGGGGTTAGACTGGAATTGCATTTAAAGCATAGGAAAAGAGGCAGAACGTCGACAATGATGCACTTGGCCAAAAAGGGCGTATGCGTTTTTTCCGGAATATACGCATACGCCCTTTTTGGCCAACCAAGCAAGCATGTTAAAGAAATCTGCACTACAATGAAGTCTCACTGCCCCCCGGTCAAAAGGGCCATCTGAAAAAAGTGTAAAATCCAGAAAGGCAGCACAGGCCATGGAGAACAGGGAGCCTTGTTATGCTCATGGGTGGGATATAAATTGCCAACAGCCACTCTGGAGAAGTGTATGGTGTTTCCTGAAACACCTAAAAAACAAAGCAACGGAGCCTACGGCACTTCCACTTATGGTCCTATAGCTTAGGGAAATTAAAATAAAAAACACACAGCCACCCCAAAGTTTCAGACGGCTCTGTTTACAAGAACCTCGTCTACGGTACAAGTTAAATATCCCAGAAAGCGAAAAATGGATAAAGAAGTTGTGGTACGTACGTACAATGGAATATCACTCACCAATGAAATCTATGTCATCTGGCCCGTCGTGGCATAATGAGTGGATTCAGGTACGATGATTCTAAGAGAAATAAGTCACACAGAAAATGAAACATCATAAGTTATCTCTAATACACCGAATGTAATCTTGGCTACACATGAACTGAATTACAAAACAGAACAGGGTCTCAAATTTAGAAAACCAACTTATGTTTGCTTAAGGGGAAAGGTGAGTTGGGGTGCTGCATAAAACCAGAGATAGAAATTAGCACAGATACCATTCCATACGTCAAATATGTAATAGTCAAGACCTACACCTTGCTCAACGAAATGGGCTAAACACCCTATATTCAACGCCTAGGAATACACCTGACTAGTAAGAATCTTCAAACCCATGGATTTATATGTCTCCATAAGAGAATCAAGCGTGTGTACAGCTGCATGAAGGTAGCAGAGAAAATCCGATAAATACTATTATCAAAATGAATTACAAAAACAAAACACAATGACAGTGAAATAGAGAGCAATTCTTAAATAATTCATTCAGGGCTTGTGATGCAACCTGGATTTACCTCATCTACACCCAGAGCTGAGTGAGACATAAAGTTGGACACTTCGGGCTGATAGCATTGGTGAGGTTCGAAGAGCAAATGCAGACCATTTGAAGTCATACTGCATGGTACCCATTCCATGGGTCCCAACTCTCCAGGTTTAAGCGATTCTTCCTTCAGCTAAAACATGCATGGGAAACCCACAGTATGGTGCACCGTGTGACCGGGAAACGTTTTCAAATGCATCTCAGTTTTCGTCCCCTTTTACTCGGGTTCACAATTCCAGACCCTTTACTAACACTCTACCCACTTGGAGAGTCAGTGCCTTTAACCTGCTGTTTGGCACAGTTTGCAATTTCTGCGCAAGATGAACAGGAATAGGGAGAACCAATGAGAGACTAGCTGTAGGTGTCTGCACGGGCAAATTTAACGCTCATTTCCCACCAGGAAGAGGAATTAACCAAACGCTCAGCATGCCGTGCCGGAACCAGATTAGGGCCTGAAGCAACCCTGCGAGTTTGCGGCCAGCTCACAAGAAAGCGATTTGAAGAAAGGAGCTCCGGGGCACTCTAATTCACAAACCTGCAGAGTTATAAATGACAGCTATCGTCCAAAAATATATTGAAGGAAGCCTGCGAAGAGGACTTGAAAGCGGGGCAGAATTGCAGGAAAACGATTTCAGGGGGTAGACTGGAATTGCATTTAAAGCATAGGAAAAGAGGCAGAACGTCGACAATGATGCACTTGGCCAAAAAGGGCGTATGCGTTTTTTCCTGAATATATTCAGGAAAAAACGCATACGCCCTTTTTGGCCAACCAAGCAAGCATGTTAAAGAAATCTGCACTACAATGAAGTCTCACTGCCCCCCGGTCAAAAGGGCCATCTGAAAAAAGTGTAAAATCCAGAAAGGCAGCACAGGCCATGGAGAACAGGGAGCCTTGTTATGCTGATGGGCGGGATGTAAATTGCCAACAGCCACTCTGGAGAAGTGTATGGTGTTTCCTGAAACACCTAAAAAACAAAGCAACAGAGCCTACGGCACTTCCACTTATGGTCCTATAGCTTAGGGAAATTTAAATCAAAAACACACAGCCAAGCCAAAGTTTCAGATGGCTCTGTTTACAAGAACCTCGTCTACGGTACAAGTTAAATATCCCAGAAAGCGAAAAATGGATAAAGAAGTTGTGGTACGTACGTACAATGGAATATCAGTCACCAAGGAAAGCTATGTCATCTGGCCCGTCGTGGTGTAATGAGTGGATTCAGGTACGATGATTCTAAGTGAAATAAGTCACACAGAAAATGAAACATCATAAGATATCACTAACACACCGAATGTAATCTTGGCTACACATGAACTGAATTACAAAACAGAACAGGGTCTCAAATTTAGAAAACCAACTTATGTTTGCTTAAGGGGAAAGGTGAGTTGGGGTGCTGCATAAAACCAGAGATAGAAATTAGCACAGATACCATTCCATACGTCAAATATGTAATAGTCAAGACCTACCCCTTGCTCAACGTAATGGGCTAAACACCCTATATTCAACGCCTAGGAATACACCTGACTAGTAAGAATCTTCAAACCCATGGATTTATATGTCTCCATAAGAGAATCAAGCGTGTGTACAGCTGCATGAATGCAGCAGAGAAAATCCGATAAATCCTATTATCAAAATGAATTACAAAAACAAAACACAATGACAGTGAAATAGAGAGCAATTCTTAAATAATTCATTCAGGGCTTGTGATGCAACCTGGATTTACCTCATCTACACCCAGAGCTGAGTGAGACATAAAGTTGGACACTTCGGGCTGATAGCATTGGTGAGGTTCGATGAGCAAATGCAGACCATTTGAAGTCATACTGCATGGTACCCATTCCATGGGTCCCAACTCTCCAGGTTTAAGCGATTCTTCCTTCAGGTAAAGCATGCATGGGAAGCCCACAGTATGGTGCACCGTGTGACCGGGAAACATTTTCAAATGCATCTCAGTTTTTGTCCCCGTTTACTCGGGTTCAGAATTCCAGACCCTTTACAAACACTCTCCCCACTTGGAGAGTCAGTGCCTTTAACCTGCTGTTTGGCACAGTTTGCAATTTCTGCGCAAGAGGAATAGGAATAGGAAGAACCAATGAGAGACTAGCTGTAGGTTTCTGCACGGGCAAATTTTACGTTCATTTCCAACCAGGAAGAGGAATTAACCAAACGCTCAGCATGCCATGCCGGAACCAGATTAGGGCCTGAAGCAATCCTGCGGGTTTGCGGCCAGCTCAAAAGAAAGCGATTTGAAGAAAGGAGCTCAGGGGCACTGTAATTCACAAACCTGCAGAGTTATAAATGACAGCTATCGTCCAAAAATATATTGAAGGAAGGCTGCGAAGAGGACTTGAAAGCGGGGCAAAATTGCAGGAAAACGATTTCAGGGGTTAGACTGGAATTGCATTTAAAGCATAGGAAAAGAGGCAGAACGTCGACAATGATGCACTTGGCCAAAAAGGGCGTATGCGTTTTTTCCGGAATATACGCATACGCCCTTTTTGGCCAACCAAGCAAGCATGTTAAAGAAATCTGCACTACAATGAAGTCTCACTGCCCCCCGGTCAAAAGGGCCATGTGAAAAAAGTGTAAAATCCAGAAAGGCAGCACAGGCCATGGAGAACAGGGAGCCTTGTTATGCTCATGGGTGGGATGTAAATTGCCAACAGCCACTCTGCAGAAGTGTATGGTGTTTCCTGAAACACCTAAAAAACAAAGCAACGGAGCCTACGGCACTTCCACTTATGGTCCTATAGCTTAGGGAAATTAAAATAAAAAACACACAGCCACCCCAAAGTTTCAGACGGCTCTGTTTACAAGAACCTCGTCTACGGTACAAGTTAAATATCCCAGAAAGCGAAAAATGGATAAAGAAGTTGTGGTACGTACGTACAATGGAATATCACTCACCAATGAAATCTATGTCATCTGGCCCGTCGTGGCATAATGAGTGGATTCAGGTACGATGATTCTAAGAGAAATAAGTCACACAGAAAATGAAACATCATAAGTTATCTCTAATACACCGAATGTAATCTTGGCTACACATGAACTGAATTACAAAACAGAACAGGGTCTCAAATTTAGAAAACCAACTTATGCTTGCTTAAGGGGAAAGGTGAGTTGGGGTGCTGCATAAAACCAGAGATAGAAATTAGCACAGAGACCTTTCCATAAGCCAAATATGTAATAGTCAAGACCTACCCCTTGCTCAACGAAATGGACTAAACACCCCATATTCAACGCCTAGGAATACACCTGACTAGTAAGAATCTTCAAACCCATGGATTTATATGTCTCCGTAAGAGAATGAAGCGTGTGTACAGCGGCATGAATGCAGCAGAGAAAATCCGATAAATCCCATTATCAAAATGAATTACACAAACAAAACCCAAGGACAGTGAAATAGAGAGCAATTCTTAAATAATTCATTCAGGGCTTGTGATGCAACCTGGATTTACCATATCTACACCCAGAGCTGAGTGAGACATAAGGTTGGGCACTTCGGGCTGATAGCATTGGTGAGGTTCGATGAGCAAATGCAGACCCTTTGAAGTCATACAGCATGGTACCCATTCCATGGGTCCCAACTCTCCAAGTTTAAGGGATTCTTCCTTCAGCTAAAACATGCATGGGAAACCCACAGTATGGTGCACCGTGTGACTGGCAAACGTTTTCAAATGCATCTCAGTTTTCGTCCCCTTTTACTCGGGTTCACCATTCCAGACCCTTTACGAACACTCTCCCCACTTGGAGAGTCAGTGCCTTTAACCTCCTGTTGGGCACAGTTTGCAATTTCTGCGTAAGATGAAAAGGAATAGGGAGAACGAATGAGAGACTAGCTCTAGGTGTCTGCACGGGCAAATTTAACGCTCATTTCCCACCAGGAAGAGGAATTAACCAAAGGCTCAGCATGCCGTGCCGGAACCAGATTAGGGCCTGAAGCAATCCTGTGGGTTTGCGGCCAGCTCACAAGATAGCGAGTTGAAGAAAGGAGCTCAGGGGCACTGTAACTCACAAACCTGCAGAGTTATAAATGACAGCTATCGTCCAAAAATATATTGAAGGAAGGCTGCGAAGACGACTTGTATGCGGGACAGATTTGCAGGAAAACGATTTCAGGGGGTAGACGGGAATTGCATTTAAAGCATAGGAAAAGAGGCAGAACGTCAACAATGATGCACTTGGCCAAAAAGGGCGTATGCGTTTTTTCCTGAATATATTCAGGAAAAAACGCATACGCCCTTTTTGGCCAAGCAAGCAAGCATGTTAAAGAAATCTGCACTACAATGAAGTCTCACTGCCCCCCGGTCAAAAGGGCCATCTGAAAAAAGTGTAAAATCCAGAAAGGCAGCACAGGCCATGGAGAACAGGGAGCCTTGTTATGCTGATGGGCGGGATGTAAATTGCCAACAGCCACTCTGGAGAAGTGTATGGTGTTTCCCGGAACACCGAAAAAACAAAGCTACGGAGCCTACGGCACTTCCACTTATGGTCCTATAGCTTAGGGAAATTAAAATCAAAAACACACAGCCACCCCAAAGTGTCGGACGGCTCTGTTTACAAGAACCTCGTCTACGGTACAAGTTAAATATCCCAGAATGTGAAAAATGGATAAAGAAGTTGTGGTACGTACGTACAATGGAATATCACTCAGCAATGAAATCTATGTCATCAGGCCCGTCTCGGCATAATGAGTGGATTCAGGTACGATGATTCTAAGTGAAATAAGTCACACAGAAAATGAAACATCATAAGATATCACTACTACACGGAATGTAAACTTGGCTACCCATGAACTGAATTACAAAACAGAACAGGGTCTCAAATTTAGAAAACCAACTTATGCTTGCTTAAGGGGAAAGGTGAGTTGGGGTGCTGCATAAAACCAGAGATAGAAATTAGCACAGAGACCTTTCCATAAGCCAAATATGTAATAGTCAAGACCTACCCCTTGCTCAACGAAATGGACTAAACACCCCATATTCAACGCCTAGGAATACACCTGACTAGTAAGAATCTTCAAACCCATGGATTTATATGTCTCCGTAAGAGAATGAAGCGTGTGTACAGCGGCATGAATGCAGCAGAGAAAATCCGATAAATCCCATTATCAAAATGAATTACACAAACAAAACCCAAGGACAGTGAAATAGAGAGCAATTCTTAAATAATTCATTCAGGGCTTGTGATGCAACCTGGATTTACCATATCTACACCCAGAGCTGAGTGAGACATAAGGTTGGGCACTTCGGGCTGATAGCATTGGTGAGGTTCGATGAGCAAATGCAGACCCTTTGAAGTCATACAGCATGGTACCCATTCCATGGGTCCCAACTCTCCAAGTTTAAGGGATTCTTCCTTCAGCTAAAACATGCATGGGAAACCCACAGTATGGTGCACCGTGTGACTGGCAAACGTTTTCAAATGCATCTCAGTTTTCGTCCCCTTTTACTCGGGTTCACCATTCCAGACCCTTTACGAACACTCTCCCCACTTGGAGAGTCAGTGCCTTTAACCTCCTGTTGGGTACAGTTTGCAATTTCTGCGCAAGATGAAAAGGAATAGGGAGAACGAATGAGAGACTAGCTCTAGGTGTCTGCACGGGCAAATTTAACGCTCATTTCCCACCAGGAAGAGGAATTAACCAAAGGCTCAGCATGCCGTGCCGGAACCAGATTAGGGCCTGAAGCAATCCTGTGGGTTTGCGGCCAGTTCACAAGATAGCGAGTTGAAGAAAGGAGCTCAGGGGCACTGTAACTCACAAACCTGCAGAGTTATAAATGACAGCTATCGTCCAAAAATATATTGAAGGAAGGCTGCGAAGACGACTTGTATGCGGGACAGATTTGCAGGAAAACGATTTCAGGGGGTAGACGGGAATTGCATTTAAAGCATAGGAAAAGAGGCAGAACGTCGACAATGATGCTCTTGGCCAAAAAGGGCGTATGCGTTTTTTCCTGAATATATTCAGGAAAAAACGCATACGCCCTTTTTGGCCAACCAAGCAAGCATGTTAAAGAAATCTGCACTACAATGAAGTCTCACTGCCCCCCGGTCAAAAGGGCCATCTGAAAAAAGTGTAAAATCCAGAAAGGCAGCACAGGCCATGGAGAACAGGGAGCCTTGTTATGCTGATGGGCGGGATGTAAATTGCCAACAGCCACTCTGGAGAAGTGTATGGTGTTTCCCGGAACACCGAAAAAACAAAGCTACGGAGCCTACGACACTTCCACTTATGGTCCTATAGCTTAGGGAAATTAAAATCAAAAACACACAGCCACCCCAAAGTGTCGGACGGCTCTGTTTACAAGAACCTCGTCTACGGTACAAGTTAAATATCCCAGAATGTGAAAAATGGATAAAGAAGTTGTGGTACGTACGTACAATGGAATATCACTCAGCAATGAAATCTATGTCATCAGGCCCGTCGCGGCATAATGAGTGGATTCAGGTACGATGATTCTAAGTGAAATAAGTCACACAGAAAATGAAACATCATAAGATATCACTACTACACGGAATGTAAACTTGGCTACCCATGAACTGAATTACAAAACAGAACAGGGTCTCAAATTTAGAAAACCAACTTATGTTTGCTTAAGGGGAAAGGTGAGTTGGGGTGCTGCATAAAACCAGAGATAGAAATTAGCACAGATACCATTCCATACGTCAAATATGTAATAGTCAAGACCTACCCCTTGCTCAACGAAATGGGCTAAACACCCTATATTCAATGCCTAAGAATACACCTGACTAGTAAGAATCTTAAAACCCATGGATTTATATGTGTCCATAAGAGAATCAAGCGTGTGTACAGCTGCATGAAGGCAGCAGAGAAAATCCGATAAATCCTATTATCAAAATAAATTACAAAAACAAAACACAATGACAGTGAAATAGAGAGCAATTCTTAAATAATTCATTCATGTCTTGTGATGCAACCTGGATTTACCTCATCTAAACCCAGAGCTGAGTGAGACATAAGGTTGGACACTTCGGGCTGATACCATTGGTGAGGTTCGATGAGCCAATGCAGACCATTTGAAGTCATACTGCATGGTACCCATTCCATGGGTCCCAACTCTCCATGTTTAAGCGATTCTTCCTTCAGCTAAAGCATGCATGGGAAACACACAGTATGGTGCAGCGTGTGACCGGGAAACGTTTTCAAATGCATCTCAGATTTGTCCCCTTTTACTCGGGTTCACAATTCCAGACCCTTTACTAAAACTCTCCCCACTTGGAGAGTCAGTGCCTTTAACCTCCTGTTTGGGACAGTTTGCAATTTCTGCGCAAGATGAACAGGAATAGGGAGAACCAATGAGAGACTAGCTGTAGGTGTCTGCAGAGGCAAATTTAACGCTCATTTCCCACCAGGAAGAGGAATTAACCAAAGGCTCAGCATGCCGTGCCGGAACAAGATTAGGGCCTGAAGCAATCCTGCGGGTTTGCGGCCAGCTCACAAGAAAGCGATTTGAAGAAAGGAGCTCAGGGGCACTGTAATTCACAAACCTGCAGAGTTATAAATGACAGCTATCGTCCAAAAATATATTGAAGGAAGGCTGCGAAGAGGACTTGAAAGCGGGGCAGAATAGCAGGAAAACGATTTCAGGGGGTAGACTGGAATTGCATTTAAAGCATAGGAAAAGAGGCAGAACGTCGACAATGATGCACTTGGCCAAAAAGGGCGTATGCGTTTTTTCCTGAATATATTCAGGAAAAAACGCATACGCACTTTTTGGCCAACCAAGCAAGCATGTTAAAGAAATCTGCACTACAATGAAGTCTCACTGCCCCCCGGTCAAAAGGGCCATGTGAAAAAAGTGTAAAATCCAGAAATGCAGCACAGGCCATGGAGAACAGGGAGCCTTGTTATGCTGATGGGTGGGATGTAAATTGCCAACAGCCACTCTGGAGAAGTGTATGGTGTTTCCTGAAACACCTAAAAAACAAAGCAACGGAGCCTACGGCACTTCCACTTATGGTCCTATAGCTTAGGGAAATTAAAATCAAAAACACACAGCCACGCCAAAGTTTCAGATGGCTCTGTTTACAAGAACCTCGTCTACGGTACAAGTTAAATATCCCAGAAAGCGAAAAATGAATAAAGAAGTTGTGGTACGTACGTACAATGGAATATCACTCACCAATGAAATCTATGTCATCTGGCCCGTCGTGGCATAATGAGTGGATTCAGGTACGATGATTCTAAGTGAAAAAAGTCACACAGAAAATGAAACATCATAAGATATCACTAATACACCGAATGTAATCTTGGCTACACATGAACTGAATTACAAAACAGAACAGGGTCTCAAATTTAGAAAACCAACTAATGTTTGCTTAAGGGGAAAGGTGAGTTGGGGTGCTGCATAAAACGAGAGATAGAAATTAGCACAGATACCATTCCATACGTCAAATATGTAATAGTCAAGACCTACCCCTTGCTCAACGAAATGGGCTAAACACCCTATATTCAACGCCTAGGAATACACCTGACTAGTAAGAAGCTTCAAACCCATGGATTTATATGTCTCCATAAGAGAATCAAGCGTGTGTACAGCTGCATGAATGCAGCAGAGAAAATCCGGTAAATCCTATTATCAAAATGAATTACAAAAACAAAACCCAAGGACAGTGAAATAGAGAGCAATTCTTAAATAATTCATTCAGGGCTTGTGATGCAACCTGGATTTACCTCATCTACACCCAGAGCTGAGTGAGACATAAAGTTGGACACTTCGGGCTGATAGCATTGGTGAAGTTCGATGAGCAAATGCAGACCATTTGAAGTCATACTGCATGGTACCCATTCCATGGGTCCCAACTCTCCAGGTTTAAGCGATTCTTCCTTCAGCTAAAACATGCATGGGAAGCCCACAGTATGGTGCACCGTGTGACCGGGAAACATTTTCAAATGCATCTCAGTTTTTGTCCCCGTTTACTCGGGTTCAGAATTCCAGACCCTTTACAAACACTCTCCCCACTTGGAGAGTCAGTGCCTTTAACCTGCTGTTTGGCACAGTTTGCAATTTCTGCGCAAGAGGAATAGGAATAGGAAGAACCAATGAGAGACTAGCTGTAGGTTTCTGCACGGGCAAATTTAACGCTCATTTCCAACCAGGAAGAGGAATTAACCAAACGCTCAGCATGCCGTGCCGGAACCAGATTAGGGCCTGAAGCAATCCTGCGGGTTTGCGGCCAGCTCAAAAGAAAGCGATTTGAAGAAAGGAGCTCAGGGGCACTGTAATTCACAAACCTGCAGAGTTATAAATGACAGCTATCGTCCAAAAATATATTGAAGGAAGGCTGCGAAGAGGACTTGAAAGCGGGGCAAAATTGCAGGAAAACGATTTCAGGGGTTAGACTGGAATTGCATTTAAAGCATAGGAAAAGAGGCAGAACGTCGACAATGATGCACTTGGCCAAAAAGGGCGTATGCGTTTTTTCCGGAATATACGCATCCGCCCTTTTTGGCCAACCAAGCAAGCATGTTAAAGAAATCTGCACTACAATGAAGTCTCACTGCCCCCCGGTCAAAAGGGCCATCTGAAAAAAGTGTAAAATCCAGAAAGGCAGCACAGGCCATGGAGAACAGGGAGCCTTGTTATGCTCATGGGTGGGATATAAATTGCCAACAGCCACTCTGGAGAAGTGTATGGTGTTTCCTGAAACACCTAAAAAACAAAGCAACGGAGCCTACGGCACTTCCACTTATGGTCCTATAGCTTAGGGAAATTAAAATAAAAAACACACAGCCACCCCAAAGTTTCAGACGGCTCTGTTTACAAGAACCTCGTCTACGGTACAAGTTAAATATCCCAGAAAGCGAAAAATGGATAAAGAAGTTGTGGTACGTACGTACAATGGAATATCACTCACCAATGAAATCTATGTCATCTGGCCCGTCGTGGCATAATGAGTGGATTCAGGTACGATGATTCTAAGAGAAATAAGTCACACAGAAAATGAAACATCATAAGTTATCTCTAATACACCGAATGTAATCTTGGCTACACATGAACTGAATTACAAAACAGAACAGGGTCTCAAATTTAGAAAACCAACTTATGTTTGCTTAAGGGGAAAGGTGAGTTGGGGTGCTGCATAAAACCAGAGATAGAAATTAGCACAGATACCATTCCATACGTCAAATATGTAATAGTCAAGACCTACACCTTGCTCAACGAAATGGGCTAAACACCCTATATTCAACGCCTAGGAATACACCTGACTAGTAAGAATCTTCAAACCCATGGATTTATATGTCTCCATAAGAGAATCAAGCGTGTGTACAGCTGCATGAAGGTAGCAGAGAAAATCCGATAAATACTATTATCAAAATGAATTACAAAAACAAAACACAATGACAGTGAAATAGAGAGCAATTCTTAAATAATTCATTCAGGGCTTGTGATGCAACCTGGATTTACCTCATCTACACCCAGAGCTGAGTGAGACATAAAGTTGGACACTTCGGGCTGATAGCATTGGTGAGGTTCGAAGAGCAAATGCAGACCATTTGAAGTCATACTGCATGGTACCCATTCCATGGGTCCCAACTCTCCAGGTTTAAGCGATTCTTCCTTCAGCTAAAACATGCATGGGAAACCCACAGTATGGTGCACCGTGTGACCGGGAAACGTTTTCAAATGCATCTCAGTTTTCGTCCCCTTTTACTCGGGTTCACAATTCCAGACCCTTTACTAACACTCTACCCACTTGGAGAGTCAGTGCCTTTAACCTGCTGTTTGGCACAGTTTGCAATTTCTGCGCAAGATGAACAGGAATAGGGAGAACCAATGAGAGACTAGCTGTAGGTGTCTGCACGGGCAAATTTAACGCTCATTTCCCACCAGGAAGAGGAATTAACCAAACGCTCAGCATGCCGTGCCGGAACCAGATTAGGGCCTGAAGCAACCCTGCGAGTTTGCGGCCAGCTCACAAGAAAGCGATTTGAAGAAAGGAGCTCCGGGGCACTCTAATTCACAAACCTGCAGAGTTATAAATGACAGCTATCGTCCAAAAATATATTGAAGGAAGCCTGCGAAGAGGACTTGAAAGCGGGGCAGAATTGCAGGAAAACGATTTCAGGGGGTAGACTGGAATTGCATTTAAAGCATAGGAAAAGAGGCAGAACGTCGACAATGATGCACTTGGCCAAAAAGGGCGTATGCGTTTTTTCCTGAATATATTCAGGAAAAAACGCATACGCCCTTTTTGGCCAACCAAGCAAGCATGTTAAAGAAATCTGCACTACAATGAAGTCTCACTGCCCCCCGGTCAAAAGGGCCATCTGAAAAAAGTGTAAAATCCAGAAAGGCAGCACAGGCCATGGAGAACAGGGAGCCTTGTTATGCTGATGGGCGGGATGTAAATTGCCAACAGCCACTCTGGAGAAGTGTATGGTGTTTCCTGAAACACCTAAAAAACAAAGCAACAGAGCCTACGGCACTTCCACTTATGGTCCTATAGCTTAGGGAAATTTAAATCAAAAACACACAGCCAAGCCAAAGTTTCAGATGGCTCTGTTTACAAGAACCTCGTCTACGGTACAAGTTAAATATCCCAGAAAGCGAAAAATGGATAAAGAAGTTGTGGTACGTACGTACAATGGAATATCAGTCACCAAGGAAAGCTATGTCATCTGGCCCGTCGTGGTGTAATGAGTGGATTCAGGTACGATGATTCTAAGTGAAATAAGTCACACAGAAAATGAAACATCATAAGATATCACTAACACACCGAATGTAATCTTGGCTACACATGAACTGAATTACAAAACAGAACAGGGTCTCAAATTTAGAAAACCAACTTATGTTTGCTTAAGGGGAAAGGTGAGTTGGGGTGCTGCATAAAACCAGAGATAGAAATTAGCACAGATACCATTCCATACGTCAAATATGTAATAGTCAAGACCTACCCCTTGCTCAACGTAATGGGCTAAACACCCTATATTCAACGCCTAGGAATACACCTGACTAGTAAGAATCTTCAAACCCATGGATTTATATGTCTCCATAAGAGAATCAAGCGTGTGTACAGCTGCATGAATGCAGCAGAGAAAATCCGATAAATCCTATTATCAAAATGAATTACAAAAACAAAACACAATGACAGTGAAATAGAGAGCAATTCTTAAATAATTCATTCAGGGCTTGTGATGCAACCTGGATTTACCTCATCTACACCCAGAGCTGAGTGAGACATAAAGTTGGACACTTCGGGCTGATAGCATTGGTGAGGTTCGATGAGCAAATGCAGACCATTTGAAGTCATACTGCATGGTACCCATTCCATGGGTCCCAACTCTCCAGGTTTAAGCGATTCTTCCTTCAGCTAAAACATGCATGGGAAACCCACAGTATGGTGCACCGTGTGACCGGGAAACGTTTTCAAATGCATCTCAGTTTTCGTCCCCTTTTACTCGGGTTCACAATTCCAGACCCTTTACTAACACTCTCCCCACTTGGAGAGTCAGTGCCTTTAACCTCCTGTTTGGCACAGTTTGCAATTTCTGCGCAAGATGAACAGGAATAGGGAGAACCAATGAGAGACTAGCTGTAGGTGTCTGCACGGGCAAATTTAACGCTCATTTCCCACCAGGAAGAGGAATTAACCGAAGGCTCAACATGCTGTGCCGGAACCAGATTAGGGCCTGAAGCAATCCTGAGGGTTTGCGGCCAGCTCACAAGAAAGCGATTTGAAGAAAGGAGCTCCGGGGCACTGTAATTCAAAACCTGCAGTGTTGTAAATGACAGCTATCGTCCAAAAATATATTGAAGGAAGGCTGCGAAGAGGACTTGAAAGCGGGGCAGAATTTCAGGAAAACGATTTCATGGGGTAGACTGGAATTGCATTTAAAGCATAGGAAAAGAGGCAGAACGTCGACAATGATGCACTTGGCCAAAAAGAGCGTATGCGTTTTTTCCTGAATATATTCAGGAAAAAACGCATACGCTCTTTTTGGCCAACCAAGCAAGCATGTTAAAGAAATCTGCACTACAATGAAGTCTCACTGCCCCCCGGTCAAAAGAGCCATCTGAAAAAAGTGTAAAATCCAGAAATGCAGCACAGGCCATGGAGAACAGGGAGCCTTGTTATGCTGATGGGTGGGATGTAAATTGCCAACAGCCACTCTGGAGAAGTGTATGGTGTTTCCTAAAACACCTAAAAAACAAAGCAACGGAGCCTACGGCACTTCCACTTATGGTCCTATAGCTTAGGGAAATTAAAATCAAAAACACACAGCCAAGCCAAAGTTTCAGATGGCTCTGTTTACAAGAACCTCTTCTACGGTACAAGTTAAATATCCCAGAAAGCGAAAAATGGATAAAGAATTTGTGGTACGTACGTACAATGGAATATCAGTCACCAAGGAAAGCTATGTCATCTGGCCCGTCGTGGTGTAATGAGTGGATTCAGGTACGATGATTCTAAGTGAAATAAGTCACACAGAAAATGAAACATCATAAGATATCACTAACACACCGAATGTAATCTTGGCTACACATGAACTGAATTACAAAACAGAACAGGGTCTCAAATTTAGAAAACCAACTTATGTTTGCTTAAGGGGAAAGGTGAGTTGGGGTGCTGCATAAAACCAGAGATAGAAATTAGCACAGATACCATTCCATACGTCAAATATGTAATAGTCAAGACCTACCCCTTGCTCAACGAAATGGGCTAAACACCCTATATTCAACGCCTAGGAATACACCTGACTAGTAAGAATCTTCAAACCCATGGATTTATATGTCTCCATAAGAGAATCAAGCATGTGTACAGCTGCATGAAGGCAGCAGAGAAAATCCGATAAATCCTATTATCAAAATGAATTACAAAAACAAAACACAATGACAGTGAAATAGAGAACAATTCTTAAATAATACATTCAGGGCTTGTGATGCAACCTGGATTTACCTCATCTACACCCAGAGCTGAGTGAGACCTAAGGTTGGACACTTCGGGGTGATACCACTGGTGAGGTTCGATGAGCAAATGCAGACCATTTGAAGTCATACTGCATGGTACCCATTCCATGGGTCCCAACTCTCCAGGTTTAAGCGATTCTTCCTTCAGCTAAAGCATGCATGGGAAGCCCACAGTATGGTGCACCGTGTGACCAGGAAACGTTTTCAAAGGCATCTCAATTTTCGTCCCCTTTTACTCGGGTTCACAATTCCAGACCCTTTTCTAACACTCTCCAGACTTGGAGAGTCAGTGCCTTTAACCTCGTGTTTGGCACAGTTTGCAATTTCTGCGCAAGATGAACAGGAATAGGGAGAACCAATGAGAGACTAGCTGTAGGTGTCTGCACGGGCAAATTTAACGCACATTTCCCACCAGAAAGACGAATTAACCAAAGGCTCAGCATGCCGTGCCGGAACAAGATTAGGGCCTGAAGCAATCCTGCGGGTTTGCGGCCAGCTCACAAGAAAGCGATTTGAAGAAAGGAGCTCAGGGGCACTGTAATTCACAAACCTGCAGAGTTATAAATGACAGCTATCCTCCAAAAATATATTGAAGGAAGCCTGCGAAGAGGACTTGAAAGCGGGGCAGAATTGCAGGAAAACGATTTCAGGGGGTAGACTGGAATTGCATTTAAAGCATAGGAAAAGAGGCAGGACGTCGACAATGATGCACTTGGCCAAAAAGGGCGTATGCGTTTTTTCCTGAATATATTCAGGAAAAAACGCATACGCCCTTTTTGGCCAACCAAGCAAGCATGTTAAAGAAATCTGCACTACAATGAAGTCTCACTGCCCCCCGGTCAAAAGGGCCATGTGAAAAAAGTGTAAAATCCAGAAATGCAGCACAGGCCATGGAGAACAGGGAGCCTTGTTATGCTGATGGGTGGGATGTAAATTGCCAACAGCCACTCTGGAGAAGTTTATGGTGTTTCCTGAAACACCTAAAAAACAAAGCAACGGAGCCTACGGCACTTCCACTTTTGGTCCTATAGATTAGGGAAATTAAAATCAAAAACACACAGCCACCCCAAAATTTCAGACGGGTCTCCTCACAAGAACCTCGTCTACGGTACAAGTTAAATATCCCAGAAAGCGAAGAAATGGATAAAGAACTTGTGGTACGTACGTACAATGGAATATCACTCACCAATGAAATCTATGTCCTCTGGCCCGTCCTGGCATAATGAGTGGATTCAGGTACGATGATTCTAAGAGAAATAAGTCACACAGAAAATGAAACATCATAAGATATCACTAATACACGGAATGTAATCTGGGCTACACATGAACTGAATTACAAAACAGAACAGGGTCTCAAATTTAGAAAACCAACTTATGTTTGCTTAAGGGGAAAGGTGAGTTGGGGTGCTGCATAAAACCAGAGATAGAAATTAGCAGAGATACCATTCCATAAGTCAAATATGTAATAGTCAAGACCTACCCCTTGCTCAACGCAATGGGCTAAACACGCTCTATTCAACGCCTAGGAATACACCTCACTAGTAAGACTCTTCAAACCCATGGATTTATATGTCTCCATAAGAGAATCAAGCCTGTGTACAGCTGCATGAAGGCAGCAGAGAAAATCCGATAAATCCCATTATCAAAATGAATTAAATAACAAAACACAATGACAGTGAAATAGAGAGCAATTCTTAAATAATTCATTCAGGGCTTGTGATGCAACCTGGATTTACCTCATCTACACCCAGAGCTGAGTGAGACATAAGGTTGGACACTTCGGGCTGATAGCATTGGTGAGGTTCGATGAGCAAATGCAGACCCTTTGAAGTCATGCTGCATGATACCCATTCCATGGGTCCCAACTCTCCAGGTTTAAGCGATTCTTCCTTCAGCTAAAACATGCATGGGAAACCCACAGTATGGTGCACCGTGTGACCGGGAAACGTTTTCAAATGCATCTCAGTTTTCGACCCCTTTTACTCAGGTTCACCATTCCAGACCCTTTACTAACACTCTCCCCACTTGGAGAGTCAGTGCCTTTAATCTGCTGTTTGGCACAGTTTGCAATTTCTGCGCAAGATGAACAGGAATAGGGAGAACCAATGAGAGACTAGCTGTAGGTGTCTGCACGGGCAAATTTAATGCTCATTTCCCACCAGGAAGAGGAATTAACCAAACGCTCAACATTCCGTGCTGGAACCAGATTAGGGCCTGAATCAAACATGGGGGTTTGCGGCCATCTCACAAGAAAGCGATTTGAAGAAAGGAGCTCAGGGGCACTGTAATTCACAAACCTGCAGAGTTATAAATGACAGCTATCGTCCAAAAATATATTGAAGGAAGGCTGCGAAGAGGACTTGAAAGCGGGGCAAAATTGCAGGAAAACGATTTCAGGGGGTAGACTGGAATTGCATTTAAAGCATAGGAAAAGAGGCAGAACGTCCACAATGATGCACTTGGCCAAAAAGTGCGTATGCGTTTTTTCCTGAATATATTCCGGAAAAAACGCATACGCACTTTTTGGCCAACCAAGCAAGCATGTTAAAGAAATCTGCACTACAATGAAGTCTCACTGCCCCCCGGTCAAAAGGGCCATCTGAAAACAGTGTAAAATCCAGAAATGCAGCACAGGCCATGGAGAACAGGGAGCCTTGTTATGCTGATGGGTGGGATGTAAATTGCCAAAAGCCACTCTGGAGAAGTGTATTGTGTTTCCTGAAACACCTAAAAAACAAAGCAACGGAGCCTACGGCACTTCCACTTATGGTCCTATAGCTTAGGGAAATTAAAATCAAAAACACACAGCCACCCCAAAGTTTCAGAGGGCTCTGTTTACAAGAACCTCGTCTACGGTACAAGTTAAATATCCCAGAAAGTGAAAAATGGATAAAGAAGTTGTGGTACGTACGTACAATGGAATATCACTCAGCAATGAAATCTATGTCATCAGGCCCGTCGCGGCATAATGAGTGGATTCAGGTACGATGATTCTAAGTGAAATAAGTCACAAAGAAAATGAAACCTCATAAGATATCACTTATACACCGAATGTAATCTTGGCTACACATGAACTGAATTACAAAAGAGAACAGGGTCTCAAATTTAGAAAACCAACTTATGTTTGCTTAAGGGGAAAGGTGAGTTGGGGTGCTGCATAAAACCAGAGATAGAAATTAGCACAGATACCATTCCATACGTCAAATATGTAATAGTCAGGGGGCTTCCCTGGTGGTGCAGTGGTTGAGAGTCCGCCTGCCGATGAAGGGGACGCGGGTTCGTGCCCCGGTCCGAGAGGATCCAACATGCCGCGTAGCTACTGGCCCCGTAAATCATGGCCGTTGAGCCTGCGCATCCGGAGCCTGTGCTCCGCAACGGGAGAGGCCACAACACTGAGAGGCCCGCGTACAGAAAAAAAAAAAAAAATGTAATAGTCAAGACCTACCCCTTGCTCAACGAAATGGACTAAACACCCCATATTCAACGCCTAGGAATACACCTGACTAGTAAGAATCTTCAAACCCATGGATTTATATGTCTCCGTAAGAGAATGAAGCGTGTGTACAGCAGCATGAATGCAGCAGAGAAAATCCGATAAATCCCATTATCAAAATGAATTACACAAACAAAACCCAAGGACAGTGAAATAGAGAGCAATTCTTAAATAATTCATTCAGGGCTTGTGATGCAACCTGGATTTACCACATCTACACCCAGAGCTGAATGAGACATAAGGTTGGGTACTTCGGGCTGATAGCATTGGTGAGGTTCGATGAGCAAATGCAGACCCTTTGAAGTCATACAGCATGGTACCCATTCCATGGGTCCCAACTCTCCAAGTTTAAGGGATTCTTCCTACAGCTAAAACATGCATGGGAAACCCACAGTATGGTGCACCGTGTGACTGGCAAACGTTTTCAAATGCATCTCAGTTTTCGTCCCCTTTTACTCGGGTTCACCATTCCAGACACTTTACGAACACTCTCCCCACTTGGAGAGTCAGTGCCTTTAACCTGCTGTTTGGCACAGTTTGCAATTTCTGCGCAAGATGAACAGGAATAGGGAGAACCAATGAGAGACTAGCTGTAGGTGTCTGCACGGGCAAATTTAACGCTCATTTCCCACCAGGAAGAGGAATTAACCAAACGCTCAGCATGCCGTGCCGGAACCAGATTAGGGCCTGAAGCAACCCTGCGAGTTTGCGGCCAGCTCACAAGAAAGCGATTTGAAGAAAGGAGCTCCGGGGCACTCTAATTCACAAACCTGCAGAGTTATAAATGACAGCTATCGTCCAAAAATATATTGAAGGAAGCCTGCGAAGAGGACTTGAAAGCGGGGCAGAATTGCAGGAAAACGATTTCAGGGGGTAGACTGGAATTGCATTTAAAGCATAGGAAAAGAGGCAGAACGTCGACAATGATGCACTTGGCCAAAAAGGGCGTATGCGTTTTTTCCGGAATATACGAATACGCCCTTTTTGGCCAACCAAGCAAGCATGTTAAAGAAATCTGCACTACAATGAAGTCTCACTGCCCCCCAGTCAAAAGGGCCATCTGAAAAAAGTGTAAAATCCAGAAAGGCAGCACAGGCCATGGAGAACAGGGAGCCTTGTTATGCTGATGGGCGGGATGTAAATTGCCAACAGCCACTCTGGAGAAGTGTATGGTGTTTCCTGAAACACCTAAAAAACAAAGCAACAGAGCCTACGGCACTTCCACTTATGGTCCTATAGCTTAGGGAAATTTAAATCAAAAACACACAGCCAAGCCAAAGTTTCAGATGGCTCTGTTTACAAGAACCTCTTCTACGGTACAAGTTAAATATCCCAGAAAGCGAAAAATGGATAAAGAATTTGTGGTACGTACGTACAATGGAATATCAGTCACCAAGGAAAGCTATGTCATCTGGCCCGTCGTGGTGTAATGAGTGGATTCAGGTACGATGATTCTAAGTGAAATAAGTCACACAGAAAATGAAACATCATAAGATATCACTAACACACCGAATGTAATCTTGGCTACACATGAACTGAATTACAAAACAGAACAGGGTCTCAAATTTAGAAAACCAACTTATGTTTGCTTAAGGGGAAAGGTGAGTTGGGGTGCTGCATAAAACCAGAGATAGAAATTAGCACAGATACCATTCCATACGTCAAATATGTAATAGTCAAGACCTACCCCTTGCTCAACGAAATGGGCTAAACACCCTATATTCAACGCCTAGGAATACACCTGACTAGTAAGAATCTTCAAACCCATGGATTTATATGTCTCCATAAGAGAATCAAGCATGTGTACAGCTGCATGAAGGCAGCAGAGAAAATCCGATAAATCCTATTATCAAAATGAATTACAAAAACAAAACACAATGACAGTGAAATAGAGAACAATTCTTAAATAATTCATTCAGGGCTTGTGATGCAACCTGGATTTACCTCATCTACACCCAGAGCTGAGTGAGACCTAAGGTTGGACACTTCGGGGTGATACCACTGGTGAGGTTCGATGAGCAAATGCAGACCATTTGAAGTCATACTGCATGGTACCCATTCCATGGGTCCCAACTCTCCAGGTTTAAGCGATTCTTCCTTCAGCTAAAGCATGCATGGGAAGCCCACAGTATGGTGCACCGTGTGACCAGGAAACGTTTTCAAAGGCATCTCAATTTTCGTCCCCTTTTACTCGGGTTCACAATTCCAGACCCTTTTCTAACACTCTCCAGACTTGGAGAGTCAGTGCCTTTAACCTCCTGTTTGGCACAGTTTGCAATTTCTGCGCAAGATGAACAGGAATAGGGAGAACCAATGAGAGACTAGCTGTAGGTGTCTGCACGGGCAAATTTAACGCACATTTCCCACCAGAAAGACGAATTAACCAAAGGCTCAGCATGCCGTGCCGGAACAAGATTAGGGCCTGAAGCAATCCTGCGGGTTTGCGGCCAGCTCACAAGAAAGCGATTTGAAGAAAGGAGCTCAGGGGCACTGTAATTCACAAACCTGCAGAGTTATAAATGACAGCTATCCTCCAAAAATATATTGAAGGAAGCCTGCGAAGAGGACTTGAAAGCGGGGCAGAATTGCAGGAAAACGATTTCAGGGGGTAGACTGGAATTGCATTTAAAGCATAGGAAAAGAGGCAGGACGTCGACAATGATGCACTTGGCCAAAAAGGGCGTATGCGTTTTTTCCTGAATATATTCAGGAAAAAACGCATACGCCCTTTTTGGCCAACCAAGCAAGCATGTTAAAGAAATCTGCACTACAATGAAGTCTCACTGCCCCCCGGTCAAAAGGGCCATGTGAAAAAAGTGTAAAATCCAGAAATGCAGCACAGGCCATGGAGAACAGGGAGCCTTGTTATGCTGATGGGTGGGATGTAAATTGCCAACAGCCACTCTGGAGAAGTTTATGGTGTTTCCTGAAACAGCTAAAAAACAAAGCAACGGAGCCTACGGCACTTCCACTTTTGGTCCTATAGATTAGGGAAATTAAAATCAAAAACACACAGCCACCCCAAAATTTCAGACGGCTCTCCTCACAAGAACCTCGTCTACGGTACAAGTTAAATATCCCAGAAAGCGAAGAAATGGATAAAGAACTTGTGGTACGTACGTACAATGGAATATCACTCACCAATGAAATCTATGTCCTCTGGCCCGTCCTGGCATAATGAGTGGATTCAGGTACGATGATTCTAAGAGAAATAAGTCACACAGAAAATGAAACATCATAAGATATCACTAATACACGGAATGTAATCTGGGCTACACATGAACTGAATTACAAAACAGAACAGGGTCTCAAATTTAGAAAACCAACTTATGTTTGCTTAAGGGGAAAGGTGAGTTGGGGTGCTGCATAAAACCAGAGATAGAAATTAGCAGAGATACCATTCCATAAGTCAAATATGTAATAGTCAAGACCTACCCCTTGCTCAACGCAATGGGCTAAACACGCTCTATTCAACGCCTAGGAATACACCTCACTAGTAAGACTCTTCAAACCCATGGATTTATATGTCTCCATAAGAGAATCAAGCCTGTGTACAGCTGCATGAAGGCAGCAGAGAAAATCCGATAAATCCCATTATCAAAATGAATTAAATAACAAAACACAATGACAGTGAAATAGAGAGCAATTCTTAAATAATTCATTCAGGGCTTGTGATGCAACCTGGATTTACCTCATCTACACCCAGAGCTGAGTGAGACATAAGGTTGGACACTTCGGGCTGATAGCATTGGTGAGGTTCGATGAGCAAATGCAGACCCTTTGAAGTCATGCTGCATGATACCCATTCCATGGGTCCCAACTCTCCAGGTTTAAGCGATTCTTCCTTCAGCTAAAACATGCATGGGAAACCCACAGTATGGTGCACCGTGTGACCGGGAAACGTTTTCAAATGCATCTCAGTTTTCGACCCCTTTTACTCAGGTTCACCATTCCAGACCCTTTACTAACACTCTCCCCACTTGGAGAGTCAGTGCCTTTAATCTGCTGTTTGGCACAGTTTGCAATTTCTGCGCAAGATGAACAGGAATAGGGAGAACCAATGAGAGACTAGCTGTAGGTGTCTGCACGGGCAAATTTAATGCTCATTTCCCACCAGGAAGAGGAATTAACCAAACGCTCAACATTCCGTGCTGGAACCAGATTAGGGCCTGAATCAAACATGGGGGTTTGCGGCCATCTCACAAGAAAGCGATTTGAAGAAAGGAGCTCAGGGGCACTGTAATTCACAAACCTGCAGAGTTATAAATGACAGCTATCGTCCAAAAATATATTGAAGGAAGGCTGCGAAGAGGACTTGAAAGCGGGGCAGAATTGCAGGAAAACGATTTCAGGGGGTAGACTGGAATTGCATTTAAAGCATAGGAAAAGAGGCAGAACGTCCACAATGATGCACTTGGCCAAAAAGTGCGTATGCGTTTTTTCCTGAATATATTCAGGAAAAAACGCATACGCCCTTTTTGGCCAACCAAGCAAGCATGTTAAAGAAATCTGCACTACAATGAAGTCTCACTGCCCCCCGGTCAAAAGGGCCATCTGAAAACAGTGTAAAATCCAGAAATGCAGCACAGGCCATGGAGAACAGGGAGCCTTGTTATGCTGATGGGTGGGATGTAAATTGCCAAAAGCCACTCTGGAGAAGTGTATTGTGTTTCCTGAAACACCTAAAAAACAAAGCAACGGAGCCTACGGCACTTCCACTTATGGTCCTATAGCTTAGGGAAATTAAAATCAAAAACACACAGCCACCCCAAAGTTTCAGAGGGCTCTGTTTACAAGAACCTCGTCTACGGTACAAGTTAAATATCCCAGAAAGTGAAAAATGGATAAAGAAGTTGTGGTACGTACGTACAATGGAATATCACTCAGCAATGAAATCTATGTCATCAGGCCCGTCGCGGCATAATGAGTGGATTCAGGTACGATGATTCTAAGTGAAATAAGTCACAAAGAAAATGAAACCTCATAAGATATCACTTATACACCGAATGTAATCTTGGCTACACATGAACTGAATTACAAAAGAGAACAGGGTCTCAAATTTAGAAAACCAACTTATGTTTGCTTAAGGGGAAAGGTGAGTTGGGGTGCTGCATAAAACCAGAGATAGAAATTAGCACAGATACCATTCCATACGTCAAATATGTAATAGTCAGGGGGCTTCCCTGGTGGTGCAGTGGTTGAGAGTCCGCCTGCCGATGAAGGGGACGCGGGTTCGTGCCCCGGTCCGAGAGGATCCAACATGCCGCGTAGCTACTGGCCCCGTAAGTCATGGCCATTGAGCCTGCGCATCCGGAGCCTGTGCTCCGCAACGGGAGAGGCCACAACACTGAGAGGCCCGCGTACAGAAAAAAAAAAAAAAATGTAATAGTCAAGACCTACCCCTTGCTCAACGAAATGGACTAAACACCCCATATTCAACGCCTAGGAATACACCTGACTAGAAAGAATCTTCAAACCCATGGATTTATATGTCTCCGTAAGAGAATGAAGCGTGTGTACAGCAGCATGAATGCAGCAGAGAAAATCCGATAAATCCCATTATCAAAATGAATTACACAAACAAAACCCAAGGACAGTGAAATAGAGAGCAATTCTTAAATAATTCATTCAGGGCTTGTGATGCAACCTGGATTTACCACATCTACACCCAGAGCTGAATGAGACATAAGGTTGGGTACTTCGGGCTGATAGCATTGGTGAGGTTCGATGAGCAAATGCAGACCCTTTGAAGTCATACAGCATGGTACCCATTCCATGGGTCCCAACTCTCCAAGTTTAAGGGATTCTTCCTACAGCTAAAACATGCATGGGAAACCCACAGTATGGTGCACCGTGTGACTGGCAAACGTTTTCAAATGCATCTCAGTTTTCGTCCCCTTTTACTCGGGTTCACCATTCCAGACCCTTTACGAACACTCTCCCCACTTGGAGAGTCAGTGCCTTTAACCTCCTGTTGGGCACAGTTTGCAATTTCTGTGCAAGATGAAAAGGAATAGGGAGAACCAATGAGAGACTAGCTCTAGGTGTCTGCACGGGCAAATTTAACGCTCATTTCCCACCAGGAAGAGGAATTAACCAAAGGCTCAGCATGCCGTGCCGGAACCAGATTAGGGCCTGAGGCAATCCTGTGGGTTTGCGGCCAGCTCACAAGATAGCGAGTTGAAGAAATGAGCTCAGGGGCACTGTAACTCACAAACCTGCAGAGTTATAAATGACAGCTATCGTCCAAAAATATATTGAAGGAAGGCTGCGAAGACGACTTGTAAGTGGGGCAGAATTGCAGGAAAACGATTTCAGGGGGTAGACGGGAATTGCATTTAAAGAATAGGAAAAGAGGCAGAACGTCGACAATGATGCTCTTGGCCAAAAAGGGCGTATGCGTTTTTTCCTGAATATATTCAGGAAAAAACGCATACGCACTTTTTGGCCAAGCAAGCAAGCATGTTAAAGAAATCTGCACTACAATGAAGTCTCACTGCCCCCCGGTCAAAAGGGCCATCTGAAAAAAGTGTAAAATCCAGAAAGGCAGCACAGGCCATGGAGAACAGGGAGCCTTGTTATGCTGATGGGCGGGATGTAAATTGCCAACAGCCACTCTGGAGAAGAGTATGGTGTTTCCCGGAACACCGAAAAAACAAAGCTACGGAGCCTACGGCACTTCCACTTATGGTCCTATAGCTTAGGGAAATTAAAATCAAAAACACACAGCCACCCAAAAGTGTCGGACGGCTCTGTTTACAAGAACCTCGTCTACGGTACAAGTTAAATATCCCAGAATGTGAAAAATGGATAAAGAACTTGTGGTACGTACGTACAATGGAATATCACTCAGCAATGAAATCTATGTCATCAGGCCCGTCGCGGCATAATGAGTGGATTCAGGTACGATGATTCTAAGTGAAATATGTCACACAGAAATTGAAACATCATACGATATCACTAATACACGGAATGTAAACTTGGCTACACATGAACTGAATTACAAAACAGAACAGGGTCTCAAATTTAGAAAACCAACTTATGCTTGCTTAAGGGGAAAGGTGAGTTGGGGTGCTGCATAAAACCAGAGATAGAAATTAGCACAGATACCTTTCCATAAGCCAAATATGTAATAGTCAAGACCTACCCCTTGCTCAACGAAATGGACTAAACACCCCATATTCAACGCCTAGGAATACACCTGACTAGTAAGAATCTTCAAACCCATGGATTTATATGTCTCCGTAAGAGAATGAAGCGTGTGTACAGCGGCATGAATGCAGCAGAGGAAATCCGATAAATCCCATTATCAAAATGAATTACACAAACAAAACCCAAGGACAGTGAAATAGAGAGCAATTCTTAAATAAATCATTCAGGGCTTGTGATGCAACCTGGATTTACCACATCTACACCCAGAGCTGAGTGAGACATAAGGTTGGGCACTTCGGGCTGATAGCATTGGTGATGTTCGATGAGCAAATGCAGACCCTTTGAAGTCATACAGCATGGTACCCATTCCATGGGTCCCAACTGTCCAAGTTTAAGGGATTCTTCCTTCAGCTAAAACATGCATGGGAAACCCACACTATGGTGCACCGTGTGACTGGCAAACGTTTTCAAATGCATCTCAGTTTTCGTCCCCTTTTACTCGGGTTCACCATTACAGACCCTTTACGAACACTCTCCCCACTTGGAGAGTCAGTGCCTTTAACCTCCTGTTGGGCACAGTTTGCAATTTCTGCGCAAGATGAAAAGGAATAGGGAGAACCAATGAGAGACTAGCTCTAGGTGTATGCACGGGCAAATTTAACGCTCATTTCCCACCAGGAAGAGGAATTAACCAAAGGCTCAGCATGCCGTGCCGGAACCAGATTAGGGCCTGAAGCAATCCTGTGGGTTTGCGGCCAGCTCACAAGATAGCGAGTTGAAGAAAGGAGCTCAGGGGCACTGTAACTCACAAACCTGCAGAGTTATAAATGACAGCTATCGTCCAAAAATATATTGAAGGAAGGCTGCGAAGACGACTTGTAAGCGGGACAGATTTGCAGGAAAACGATTTCAGGGGGTAGACGGGAATTGCATTTAAAGCATAGGAAAAGAGGCAGAACATCGCTAATGATGCTCTTGGCCAAAAAGGGCGTATGCGTTTTTTCCTGAATATATTCAGGAAAAAACGCATACGCCCTTTTTGGCCAACCAAGGAAGCATGTTAAAGAAATCTGCACTACAATGAAGTCTCACTGCCCCCCGGTCAAAAGGGCCATCTGAAAAAAGTGTAAAATCCAGAAAGGCAGCACAGGCCATGGAGAACAGGGAGCCTTGTTATGCTGAGGGGCGGGATGTAAATTGCCAACAGCCACTCTGGAGAAGTGTATGGTGTTTCCCGGAACACCGAAAAAACAAAGCTACGGAGCCTACGGCACTTCCACTTATGGTCCTATAGCTTAGGGAAATTAAAATCAAAAACACACAGCCACCCCAAAGTGTCGGACGGCTCTGTTTACAAGAACCTCGTCTACGGTACAAGTTAAATATCCCAGAATGTGAAAAATGGATAAAGAAGTTGTGGTACGTACGTACAATGGAATATCACTCAGCAATGAAATCTATGTCATCAGGCCCGTCGCGGCATAATGAGTGGATTCAGGTACGATGATTCTAAGTGAAATAAGTCACACAGAAAATGAAACATCATAAGATATCACTAATACACGGAATGTAAACTTGGCTACACATGAACTGAATTACAAAACAGAACAGGGTCTCAAATTTAGAAAACCAACTTATGCTTGCTTAAGGGGAAAGGTGAGTTGGGGTGCTGCATAAAACCAGAGATAGAAATTAGCACAGAGACCTTTCCATAAGCCAAATATGTAATAGTCAAGACCTACCCCTTGCTCAACGAAATGGACTAAACACCCCATATTCAACGCCTAGGAATACACCTGACTAGTAAGAATCTTCAAACCCATGGATTTATATGTCTCCATAAGAGAATGAAGCGTGTGTACAGCGGCATGAATGCAGCAGAGAAAATCCGATAAATCCCATTATCAAAATGAATTACACAAACAAAACCCAAGGACAGTGAAATAGAGAGCAATTCTTAAATAAATCATTCAGGGCTTGTGATGCAACCTGGATTTACCACATCTACACCCAGAGCTGAGTGAGACATAAGGTTGGGCACTTCGGGCTGATAGCATTGGTGAGGTTCGATGAGCAAATGCAGACCCTTTGAAGTCATACAGCATGGTACCCATTCCATGGGTCCCAACTCTCCAAGTTTAAGGGATTCTTCCTTCAGCTAAAACATGCATGGGAAACCCACACTATGGTGCACCGTGTGACTGGCAAACGTTTTCAAATGCATCTCAGTTTTCGTCCCCTTTTACTCGGGTTCACCATTCCAGACCCTTTACGAACACTCTCCCCACTTGGAGAGTCAGTGCCTTTAACCTCCTGTTGGGCACAGTTTGCAATTTCTGCGCAAGATGAAAAGGAATAGGGAGAACCAATGAGAGACTAGCTCTAGGTGTCTGCACGGGCAAATTTAACGCTCATTTCCCACCAGGAAGAGGAATTAACCAAAGGCTCAGCATGCCGTGCCGGAACCAGATTAGGGCCTGAAGCAATCCTGTGGGTTTGCGGCCAGCTCACAAGATAGCGAGTTGAAGAAAGGAGCTCAGGGGCACTGTAACTCACAAACCTGCAGAGTTATAAATGACAGCTATCGTCCAAAAATATATTGAAGGAAGGCTGCGAAGACGACTTGTAAGCGGGACAGATTTGCAGGAAAACGATTTCAGGGGGTAGACGGGAATTGCATTTAAAGCATAGGAAAAGAGGCAGAACGTCGACAATGATGCACTTGGCCAAAAAGGGCGTATGCGTTTTTTCCTGAATATATTCAGGAAAAAACGCATACGCCCTTTTTGGCCAAGCAAGCAAGCATGTTAAAGAAATCTGCACTACAATGAAGTCTCACTGCCCCCCGGTCAAAAGGGCCATCTGAAAAAAGTGTAAAATCCAGAAAGGCAGCACAGGCCATGGAGAACAGGGAGCCTTGTTATGCTGATGGGCGGGATGTAAATTGCCAACAGCCACTCTGGAGAAGTGTATGGTGTTTCCCGGAACACCGAAAAAACAAAGCTACGGAGCCTACGGCACTTCCACTTATGGTCCTATAGCTTAGGGAAATTAAAATCAAAAACACACAGCCACCCCAAAGTGTCGGACGGCTCTGTTTACAAGAACCTCGTCTACGGTACAAGTTAAATATCCCAGAATGTGAAAAATGGATAAAGAAGTTGTGGTACGTACGTACAATGGAATATCACTCAGCAATGAAATCTATGTCATCAGGCCCGTCGCGGCATAATGAGTGGATTCAGGTACGATGATTCTAAGTGAAATAAGTCACACAGAAAATGAAACATCATAAGATATCACTAATACACGGAATGTAAACTTGGCTACACATGAACTGAATTACAAAACAGAACAGGGTCTCAAATTTAGAAAACCAACTTATGCTTGCTTAAGGGGAATGGTGAGTTGGGGTGCTGCATAATACCAGAGATAGAAATTAGCACAGATACCTTTCCATAAGCCAAATATGTAATAGTCAAGACCTACCCCTTGCTCAACGAAATGGACTAAACACCCCATATTCAACGCCTAGGAATACACCTGACTAGTAAGAATCTTCAAACCCATGGATTTATATGTCTCCGTAAGAGAATGAAGCGTGTGTACAGCGGCATGAATGCAGCAGAGAAAATCCGATAAATCCCATTATCAAAATGAATTACACAAACAAAACCCAAGGACAGTGAAATAGAGAGCAATTCTTAAATAATTCATTCAGGGCTTGTGATGCAACCTGGATTTACCATATCTACACCCAGAGCTGAGTGAGACATAAGGTTGGGCACTTCGGGCTGATAGCATTGGTGAGGTTCGATGAGCAAATGCAGACCCTTTGAAGTCATACAGCATGGTACCCATTCCATGGGTCCCAACTCTCCAAGTTTAAGGGATTCTTCATTCAGCTAAAACATGCATGGGAAACCCACAGTATGGTGCACCGTGTGACTGGCAAACGTTTTCAAATGCATCTCAGTTTTCGTCCCCTTTTACTCGGGTTCACCATTCCAGACCCTTTACGAACACTCTCCCCACTTGGAGAGTCAGTGCCTTTAACCTCCTGTTGGGCACAGTTTGCAATTTCTGCGCAAGATGAAAAGGAATAGGGAGAACCAATGAGAGACTAGCTCTAGGTGTCTGCACGGGCAAATTTAACGCTCATTTCCCACCAGGAAGAGGAATTAACCAAAGGCTCAGCATGCCGTGCCGGAACCAGATTAGGGCCTGAGGCAATCCTGTGGGTTTGCGGCCAGCTCACAAGATAGCGAGTTGAAGAAAGGAGCTCAGGGGCACTGTAACTCAGAAACCTGCAGAGTTATAAATGACAGCTATCGTCCAAAAATATATTGAAGGTAGGCTGCGAAGACGACTTGTAAGCGGGACAGATTTGCAGGAAAACGATTTCAGGGGGTAGACGGGAATTGCATTTAAAGCATAGGAAAAGAGGCAGAACGTCGACAATGATGCACTTGGCTAAAAAGGGCGTATGCGTTTTTTCCTGAATATATTCAGGAAAAAACGCATACGCCCTTTTTGGCCAACCAAGCAAGCATGTTAAAGAAATCTGCACTACAATGAAGTCTCACTGCCCCCCGGTCAAAAGGGCCATCTGAAAAAAGTGTAAAATCCAGAAAGGCAGCACAGGCCATGGAGAACAGGGAGCCTTGTTATGCTGATGGGCGGGATGTAAATTGCCAACAGCCACTCTGGAGAAGTGTATGGTGTTTCCCGGAACACCGAAAAAACAAAGCTACGGAGCCTACGGCACTTCCACTTATGGTCCTATAGCTTAGGGAAATTAAAATCAAAAACACACAGCCACCCCAAAGTGTCGGACGGCTCTGTTTACAAGAACCTCGTCTACGGTACAAGTTAAATATCCCAGAATGTGAAAAATGGATAAAGAAGTTGTGGTACGTACGTACAATGGAATATCACTCAGCAATGAAATCTATGTCATCAGGCCCGTCTCGGCATAATGAGTGGATTCAGGTACGATGATTCTAAGTGAAATAAGTCACACAGAAAATGAAACATCATAAGATATCACTACTACACGGAATGTAAACTTGGCTACCCATGACCTGAATTACAAAACAGAACAGGGTCTCAAATTTAGAAAACCAACTTATGCTTGCTTAAGGGGAAAGGTGAGTTGGGGTGCTGCATAAAACCAGAGATAGAAATTAGCACAGAGACCTTTCCATAAGCCAAATATGTAATAGTCAAGACCTACCCCTTGCTCAACGAAATGGACTAAACACCCCATATTCAACGCCTAGGAATACACCTGACTAGTAAGAATCTTCAAACCCATGGATTTATATGTCTCCGTAAGAGAATGAAGCGTGTGTACAGCGGCATGAATGCAGCAGAGAAAATCCGATAAATCCCATTATCAAAATGAATTACACAAACAAAACCCAAGGACAGTGAAATAGAGAGCAATTCTTAAATAATTCATTCAGGGCTTGTGATGCAACCTGGATTTACCATATCTACACCCAGAGCTGAGTGAGACATAAGGTTGGGCACTTCGGGCTGATAGCATTGGTGAGGTTCGATGAGCAAATGCAGACCCTTTGAAGTCATACAGCATGGTACCCATTCCATGGGTCCCAACTCTCCAAGTTTAAGGGATTCTTCCTTCAGCTAAAACATGCATGGGAAACCCACAGTATGGTGCACCGTGTGACTGGCAAACGTTTTCAAATGCATCTCAGTTTTCGTCCCCTTTTACTCGGGTTCACCATTCCAGACCCTTTACGAACACTCTCCCCACTTGGAGAGTCAGTGCCTTTAACCTCCTGTTGGGCACAGTTTGCAATTTCTGCGTAAGATGAAAAGGAATAGGGAGAACGAATGAGAGACTACCTCTAGGTGTCTACACGGGCAAATTTAATGCTCATTTCGCACCAGGAAGAGGAATTAACCAAAGGCTCAGCATGCCGTGCCGGAACCAGATTAGGGCCTGAGGCAATCCTGTGGGTTTGCGGCCAGCTCACAAGATAGCGAGTTGAAGAAATGAGCTCAGGGGCACAGTAACTCACAGACCTGCAGAGTTATAAATGACAGCTATCGTCCAAAAATATATTGAAGGAAGGCTGCGAAGACGACTTGTAAGTGGGGCAGAATTGCAGGAAACGATTTCAGGGGGTAGACGGGAATTGCATTTAAAGCATATGAAAAGAGGCAGAACGTCGACAATGATGCTCTTGGCCAAAAAGGGCGTATGCGTTTTTTCCTGAATATATTCAGGAAAAAACGCATACGCCCTTTTTGGCCAACCAAGCAAGCATGTTAAAGAAATCTGCACTACAATGAAGTCTCACTGCCCCCCGGTCAAAAGGGCCATCTGAAAAAAGTGTAAAATCCAGAAAGGCAGCACAGGCCATGGAGAACAGCGAGCCTTGTTATGCTGATGGGCGGGATGTAAATTGCCAACAGCCAGTCTGGAAAAATGTATGGTGTTTCCCGGAACATCTAAAAAACAAAGCAACGGAGCCTACGGCAATTCCCCTTTTTGTCCTCTAGCTTAGGAAAATTAAAATCAAAAACACACAGCCACCCAAAAGTCTCGGGCGGCTCTGTTTACAAGAACCTCGTCTACGGTTCAAGTAAAATATCGCAGTATGTGAAAAATGGGTAAAGAAGTAGTGGTACCTACGTACAATGGAATATCACTCAGCAATGAAATCTATGTCATCAGGCCCGTCGAGGCATAATGAGTGGATTCAGGTACGATGATTCTAAGTGAAATAAGTCACACAGAAAATGAAACATCATAAGATATCACTAATACACGGAATGTAAACTTGGCTACACATGAACTGAATTACAAAAGAGAACAGGGTCTCAAATTTAGAAAACCAACTTATGCTTGCTTAAGGGGAAAGGTGAGTTGGGGTGCTGCATAAAACCAGAAATAGAAATTAGCACAGATACCTTTCCATAAGCCAAATATGTAATAGTCAAGACCTACCCCTTGCTCAACGAAATGGACTAAACACCCCATATTCAACGCCTAGGAATACACCTGACTAGTAAGAATCTTCAACCCCATGGATTTATATGTCTCCGTAAGAGAATGAAGAGTGTGTACAGCGGCATGAATGCAGCAGAGAAAATCCAATAAATCCCATTATCAAAATGAATTACACAAACAAAACCCAAGGACAGTGAAATAGAGAGCAATTCTTAAATAATTCATTCAGGGCTTGTGATGCAACCTGGATTTACCACATCTACACCCAGAGCTGAGTGAGACATAAGGTTGGGCACTTCGGGCTGATAGCATTGGTGAGGTTCGATGAGCAAATGCAGACCCTTTGAAGTCATACAGCATGGTACCCATTCCATGGGTCCCAACTCTCCAGGTTTAAGCGATTCTTCCTTCAGCCAAAGCATGCATGGGAAACCCACAGTATGGTGCACTGTGTTACCGGGATACGTTTTGAAATGCATCTCAGTTTTTGTCCTCTTTTACTCGGGTTCACCATTCCAGACCCTTTACTAACACTCTCCCCACTTGGAGAGTCAGTGCCTTTAACCTCCTGTTTGGCACAGTTTGCAATTTCTGCCCAAGATGAACAGGAATAGGGAGAACCAATGAGAGACTAGCTGTAGGTGTCTGCACGGGCAAATTTAACGCTCACTTCCAACCAGGAAGAGGAATTAACCAAAGGCTCAGCATGCCGTGCCGGAACAAGATTAGGGCCTGAAGCAATCTTGCGGGTTTGCGGCCAACTCAAAAGAAAGCAATTTGAAGAAAGGAGCTCAGGGGCACTGTAATTCACAAACCTGCAGAGTTATAAAAGACAGCTATCGTCCAAAAATATATTGAAGGAAGGCTGCGAAGAGGACTTGAATGCGGGGCAGAATTGCAGGAAAACGATTTCAGCGGGTAGACTGGAATTGCATTTAAAGCATAGGAAAAGAGGCAGAACGTCGACAATGATGCACTTGGCCAAAAAGGGCGTATGCGTTTTTTCCTGAATATATTCAAGAAAAAACGCATACGCCCTTCTTGGCCAACCAAGCATGCATGTTAAAGAAATGTGCACTTCAATGAAGTCTCACTGCCCCCCGGTCAACAGGGCCATCTGAAAAAAGTGTAAAATCCAGAAAGGCAGCACAGGCCATGGAGAACAGGGAGCCTTGTTATGCTGATGGGCGGGATGTAAATTGCCAACAGCCACTCTGGAGAAGTGTATGGTGCTTCCCGGAACACCGAAAAAACAAAGCTACGGAGCCTACGGCACTTCCATTTATGGTCCTATAGCTTAGGGAAATTAAAATCAAAAACACACAGCCACCCCAAAGTGTCGGACGGCTCTGTTTACAAGAACCTCGTCTACGGTACAAGTTAAATATCCCAGAAAGCGAAAAATGGATAAAGAAGTTGTGGTACGAACGTACTTTGGAATAACACTCAGCAATGAAATCTAGGTCATCAGGCCCATCGCGGCATAATGAGTGGATTCAGGTACGATGATTCTAAGTGAAATAAGTCACACAAAACAAGAAACATCATAAGATATCACTAATACACGGAATGTAAACTTGGCTACACATGAACTGAATTACAAAACAGAACAGGGACTCAAATTTAGAAAAGCAACCAATGCTTGCTTAAGGGCAAAGGTGAGTAGGGGTGCTGCATAAAACCAGAGATTGAAATTAGCACAGATACCGTTCCATAAGCCAAATATGTAATAGTCAAGACCTTCTCCTTGCTCAACGACGTGGACTCAACACCGCATATTCAACGCCTAGGAATACACCTGACTAGTAAGAATCTTCAAACCCATGGATTTATATGTCTCTGTAAGAGAATCAAGCGTGTGTACAGCGGCATAAAAGCAGCAGTGGAAATCCGATAAATCCAGTTATCAAACTAAATTACAAAAACAAAACACAATGACAGTGAAATAGAGAGCAATTCTTAAATAATTCATTCAGGGCTTGGGATGCAACCTGGATTTACCACATCTACACCCAGAGCTGGGTGAGACATAAGGCTGGACACGTCTGACTGATAGCATTGGTGAGGTTCATTTAGCAAATGCAGACCCTTTGAAGTCATACTGCATGGTACCCATTCCATTGGTCCCAACTCTCCAGGTTTAAGGAATTCTTCCTTCAGCTTAAACATGCTTGGGAATCCCAGAGTATGGTCCGCCGTGTGACTGGGAAACGATTTTAAATGCCTCTCAGGTTTCGTTCCCTGGTACTTGGGTTCACCATTCCAGACGCTTTACTAACTCTCTACCCACTTGGAGAGTCAGTGCCTTTAACCTCCTGTTTGGCACAGTTTGCAATTTCTGCGCAAGATGAACAGGAATAGGGAGAACCAATGAGAGACTAGCTTTAGGGTCTGCACGGGCAACTTAAATGTTCATTTCCCACCAGAAAGAGGAATTTACCAAAGTCTCAGCGTGCCGTGCCGAAACCATTTTAGGGCCTGAAGCAATCCTGTGGGTTTGCGGCCAGCTCACAAGCAAGCGAGTTGAAGAAAGGAGCTCAGGGACACTGTAATTAACAAACCTGCAGAGTTATAAATGACAGGTATCATACAAAAATATATTGAAGTAAGGCTGCGAAGAGGGCTTGAAACGGGGCAGAATTCCAGGAATATGATTTCAGGAGGTAGACGGGCAGTGCTCTGAAAGCATAGGAGAAGAGGCCGATCCTCGACAATGATGCACTTGGTCAAAAAGTGCATATGCGTTTTTTCAGGGCCCTCATTAAAGAGGGTAGGAGGCTCCCAGCATGCTTTCGTGGCCAACAGTGGGCCCACATCGCCAAGGCGATGTGAGCCAGCCAGGCAGGAGTGACCTCACATCAGAGGGCCCACCTCACAGAAGGGTAAGGAACCCAGCCAGGATCAGACTCTCACCAGAGTGCCCACATCAGCAAGGGGCTGTGAACCACGCAGGAGTATCATCACACCCGTGGGGCCACATCACCAAAAGTTGAGGTACACAAAAAATGTGGCCTCAAACCAGAGGACCCACATCACCATGAGTTTCGGAGCGAGGCAGGCAGGATTAACCTCACAACACATGGCCCATTGTATAAAAAAGGTGAGGAACCCAGCAGTTGGAACATCCCAGCAGGCGGCCCAGAGCACCGAGGCTATGGGATCCAGGCAGTGATGAACTCACAACAGAGGGCCCTCATCATGAAACTGTGAGCAAACCAGCCGTTGTGACCTCAGAGCACAAGGCCCACATCCCCATGGGGAAGGGAACCAAGCAGGAGTGTCATCGCACCAGTGGGCACACATCAGAAAATGTGGGGAGCCCAGCAGTTAGGGCCTGACGCCAGAGGGCTCTCATCACCGAGGAGAGGAGGCTCCCAGCAGGCTCCAACTGCTACCAGAGGGCCGCCATCGCCAATGCGGGATGTGCCAGCCAGGCAGGAGTGACCTCAGAGCAGAGGGCCCACCTCACAAAAGTGTGAGGAACCCAAAGAGGATCAGACTCTCACCACAGGGCCCACATCACCAAGGGAATGGGAACCAGGCTGGAGTGTCCTCACACCAGTGAGGCGTCATCACCGAAATGTGAGTGACCCAGCACACGTGGCCTCAAACCAGAGGACACACATCACCAAGGGGCTGGGAGTGAGGCAGGCAGGAGGAGCCTCAAAACATAGGGCCCATGGAATAAAAATGGTGAGGAATCCAGCAGCTGGAACCTCCCAGCAGGCGGCCAGGAGCAGCGAGGCTATGGGATCCAGACCTGACTGAACTCAAAACAGAGGGCCCTCATCATGAAACTCTGAGCAACCCAGCCGTTGGGACCTCAGAGCAGAAGGCCCACATTCCCATGTGGTTGGGAACATGGCATAAGTGTACTCGCACCACAG
This sequence comes from Delphinapterus leucas, assembly GCF_059928025.1. Lineage (NCBI taxonomy): Eukaryota > Metazoa > Chordata > Mammalia > Artiodactyla > Monodontidae > Delphinapterus > Delphinapterus leucas. The sequence goes on from NC_143134.1 coordinate 813,108, forward strand.
GGCACACATCAGAGAATTTTGGGAGCTCAGAAGTTAGGGCCTGATGCCAGAGGGCCCTCATTACCAAGGGGAGGAGACTCCAAGCAGGCACCAACTCCCAACTGAGGGCCCATGTCGCCAAGGGGTCGTGTGACAGCCAGGCAGGAGTGTCCTCACAGCAGAGGGCCTACCTCACAGAAGGGTGAGGAACCCAGCCAGGATAAGACTCTCACCAGAGGGCCCACATCACCAAGGGGATCAGAAACAGGCAGGACTGTCTTCACACCAGTGTGGCCACATCATAGAAAGGTGAGGAACCCAGCACATGTGGCCTAAACCAGAAGACCCACATCTCCAAGGGGCTCGGAGTGAGGCAGGCAGGAGGAGCCTCAAAACACAGGGCCCATAGAATAAAAAAGCTGAGGAATCCTGCAGTGGGAACCTCCCAGCAGGCGGCCCAGAGCACCGAGTCTATGCGATCCAGGCTGCAGTGAACTCACAGCAGAGGGCCCACATCATGAAACTGTGAGCAACCCAGCCATTGGGACCTCAGAGCAGAAGGCCCACATCCCCATGGGGATGGGAACCTCGCAGGAGTGTCCTCGCACCACTTAGCACGTATCAGAAAATGTGGGTACCCAGCAGTTAGGGCTTGATGCAAGAGGGCCGTCATCACCGAGGGGAGGAGGCTCCCAGCAGGCTCCAACTGCCACAAGAGGGCCGATGTTGCCCTGGCGGGGTGTGCCAGCCAGGCAGGAGTGACCTCACAGCAGAGGGCCCACCTCACAGAAGGGTGAGGAACCCAGCCAGGATCAGACTCTCACCAGAGGGCCCACATCATCAAAGGGATAGGAACCAGGCAGGAGTGTCCTCACACCAGTGGGGCCACATCATCGAAAGGTGAGGGACCCAGCACACGTGGCCTCAAACAAGAGGACACACATCACCAAGGGGCTGGGAGTGAGGCAGGCAGGAGGAGTCTCAAAACAGAGGGCCCATAGAAGAAAAAGGTGAGGAATCCCGCAGTTGGAACCTCCCAGCAGGTGGCCAGGAGCAGCGAGGCTATGGGATCCAGGCCGGAGTGAACTCACACCTGAGGGCCCTCATCATGAAACTGAGCAACCCAACGTTGGGACCTCAGAGCAGAAGGCCCACATTCCCATGGGGTTGGGAAACTGGCAGGAGTGTACTCGCGCCACAGGGCGCACATCAGAAAATTTTTGGAGCCCAGGAGATACGGCCTGACGCCAGAGGGCCCTCATTACCGAGGGGAGGAGACTCCCAGCAGGCACCAACTCCCACCAGAGGGCCGACGTCGCCAAGGCGGGGTGTGCCAGCCAGGCAGGAGTGACCTCAGAGAAGAGGTCCCACCTCACAGAAGTGTGAGTAACCCAACCAGGATCTGACTCTCACCGGAGGGCCCACATCACCAAGAGAATGGGAACCAGGCAGGAGTGTCCTCACACCAGTGGGGCCACATCAGCCAAAGGTGAGGAACCCAGCACATGTGGCCTCAAACCAGAGGACACACATCACCAAGGGGCTGGGAGTGAGGCAGGTGTCTGGAGGGGCACATTTAACTCTAATTTCCCACCAGGAAGAGGAATTAACCAAAGGCTCAGAGTGACGTGCTGGACCCTGATTACGGCCTGAAGCAAACCTGCGGTTCTGTGGCCAGCTTTCAAGGAAACGAGTTTTAAAGGAAATCACGGGCACTGTAATTCACAAACCTGCAGAGTTATAAATGACAGCTATTGGCAAAAATATATTGAAGTAAGTCTGCAAAGAGGACTTGAAAACGAGGCAGAATTGCAGGAATCATATTTCAGGAGGTAGATTGGAATTGCATTTAAAGCATGTGAAAAGCGGCAGATCTTTGACAGTGATGCACTTGGACAAAAGTGCGTATACATTTTTTCCTGAATATATTCAGGAAAAACGCATATGCCCTTTTTGGCCAACCAAGCACTCGAGCAATGGAAATCCGCACTACAATGAAGTCTCATTTCCCATTCGTCAAAAGGGCCATCTGAAAAAAGTGTAAAAACCAGATACACAGGACAGGCCATGGAGAACAGGGAGCCTTGTTATGCTGATGGGCGGGATGTAAGTTGCCAACAGACACTGTGGAGATGTTTATGGTGTATCCTGAAACATCTGAAAAACAAAGCTACAGACCCTAGGGCACTTCCACTTTTGGCCCTATAGCTTAGGAAAATTAAAATCAACAAGACACAGCCAACACAAAATTTAGGGCTGCTGTGTTTACAAGAACCTCGAATCCAGTACAAATTAAATATCCCAGAAAGAAAAAAATGGATAAAGGAGTTGTGCTACTTACGTACAACGGAATATCACTCAGCAATGAAATCAATGTCATCAGGCCTGTAGCAGCAAATTGAGTGGATTTAAGTATGATGATTCTAAGAGAAATAGAGAAATATGTCACAGAGTAAGATAATTATCATAAGATATCACTAATAGAGAGAGTGTAAACTTGGCTACACATAAACTGAATTACAAAACCGAACAGAGTCTCACATTTAGATAAAAACTTATGCTTGCTTAAGGGGAAAGTTGAGTTGGGGTGCTGTATAAAACCAGAGATTGTAATTAGCACACATACCGTTCCATAAGCCAAATATGTAATAGAGAAGACCTACTCTTTGCTCAACGAAATAGACTCATCCATGGTGTATCACCTCACACCTGTTAGAATGGGCATCATCAGAAAATCTACAAACAACAGATGCTGGAAAGGGTGTGGAGATAAGGAACCCTCTTCCACTATTGTTGGGAATGTAAATTGATACAGTCACTGTGGAGAACATTATGGAGTTTCTTATAAAACTAAGAATAGAATTACCATATGATACAGCAATGCCACTACTGGGCATATACCCAGACAAAACCATAAATCAAAAAGAGACATTCACCGCAATGTTCACTGCATCACTATTTACAATATCCAGGTAATGGAAGCAACCTAAATGCCCACAGACAGACGAATGCATAAAGATGTGGTACATATATAAAATGGAATATCACTAAGCCATAAAAAGGAATGAAATTGGGTCATTTGTAGAGACGTTGATGGATCTAGAGACTGTCATACAGAGTGAAGTAAGTCAGAAATAGAAAAACAAATCTTGTATATTAATGCATATATGTGGAACCTAGAAAAATTGTACAGATGAACCGTTTTGCAAGGCAGAAATAGAGCAACAGATGTAGACAACAAACGTATGGACACCAAGGGGGGGAAAGCTGTTGGGGGGTGGTGGTGGGAGGAGTTGAGAGATTGGGATTGGCATGTATACATTTATATGTATAAAATCGATAACCAAAAAGAACCTGCTGTATAAAAAAATAAAATAAAATTCCAAATTACAAAAAGTAAAACAGACAAAATATTCTTCCCTTCACATACATGTATTTATATGAATAAATTATTTCCATGCTTATATCTGTAAATACAAAAAAGAGGAATAAAATCTACCTTGAACCAAAAACGAAAGAAAGAAAACAAAAGAGAACCCACCAGTTACACAGAGGAAAACCGTATCAGGGCACTTGCTCCAGTTGTAAACAATTCTGAAGTTGGTCAGTGGTGGGGAATCATCTCCCATTCAGCCAGCAGGCCCCACACAACAAGCGTCCTCATTGCAAAGCTGGGGGACCGTGCCGAGACATCTGTGAGTAAACGTGGGCTGAGCCCCAGGCCAGCTGCTGCTGAAATGTTCCCACCCTTCCCAGGTAAAACACCTGAATATGTACAAGGACTTGAAAGCCTAGAGGAAGGGCCATGGAGCCACATGAGCACCAGCATGCCAGCCGACTTGGTGCCTGCAGGCCAGCCAGGATGGTCCTGGCCCTGGGTGCTCTTCTGGAAGCTTTCCATTTCCCTGCCTGAGATACCCCTGCTGTCCCGGCCCCCACTGCTTTCTTCCTCACTCACCTCTGCCCAGGGAGAAATTCCAGCGGCAGGTATGGGTGACACATCCTCTTCTTTAGCAGGTGGCATCTTGGCAACTCCTGCAGAAAGTCCAGCAGAGCCCCACTCACACTGGGCCACCAACAAAGCCATGGCCTCTCACTCCCTCCCACCAGTCCAGCCCCGAGACTGCTGACAGGGCAGAGAAAATGGCGTCAGGCACAGCTGCAGGTGCTCTTGCTGCCTGGAGCGGTGTTTATATTGATCTCAACCCAGGCACACCTGGGGAGGGCTGGCCGGCACGGTCAGGCTTCCCAGGCCAGCCAATAATCACCCCTCAGGGGCTCACAGTTGCAGAAACTGGAACTTGCTGAATCGGCCAGGTCCGAGGAACAGGTGTGGGCTCCTGAGAGTCAGGATAGACAAGGGGCTGCAGCTCTGGCTTGTTTTCTAATTATATTATCTGGCCCATGAGTGGGAGACAACTTCAAGAAAACCCTCTCCTAATGAGAGGAACCCAGGAGTCAGGGAGAGGAGGGGTGGGTGGTGGGTGGAGACAGAGGCCTGGTGCCCCGGGTGCAGTGGAAGTCTCTGGAAGACCAGGTGGAGGGAGGCCACACAGAGTGATGCCCAGGGTCACAGACCTGTCGGAGCTGCCGTTTCTTAGTTCAAGTCCTGCTCTGAGGTGCTCTGTGTCAGATCTGAGTGACAGGTGAGCTGGGAGTGCTCTGCAATGAGGGCGATGTGCATGGTTCCTGTGTGCCCAGCCCTGCCACAGTACCTGCAAGGGTAGCTCTGTATCCGGGGAGGGGTCTGACCACGAGAGCCCCATGGGCTGCAGGGGAACCTGCCCAGGGAACCCCATATCCTGGGAGGGGCCTGAACACGAGAGCCCCGTGGGCTGGGGTGGGGGTGAGGTACCTGCCCAGGTGAGCTCCATATCCTGGGATTGGCCTGGCCTCGAGAGCCTCATGGGCTGCTGGAGTCCTGGTAAAGGATGTCAGGACAGTCAGTGAAGCCACCGAGGATAGACCTCCAGAAGTTCCTAAATCCTACATCCTGCTGGTCATTCTACCAACCACCAGGACATGGTATTCTGTATTAGTCTTCAATGATGCCTTCTTTTTTATTCTAGTAGTCCCAGAGTCACAAGAAATTTTGGCTTGTGAGTGGCAGGACTCAACATACAACTAAAACAATACTTCCAGGCCGTGTTGCCCCAAGGGTTCAAAAATTCCCACACCATCTTTGGGGAAAGCTCAGCTAAAGACCTAAAAGTTCTACCTCTGGAAAAGGAAACACTCCTTCAATATGCAGACGACATTCTGATCGCCAGCCCTACTAAGGAGACCTCTGAACTACCAAGCCAAGAAAGGATACAAGTTGTCCAAGAAAAAGCTCAAATATCACAGACTACGGTGACCTGCCTGGGCTTCATTCTCACAGAAGGTCGGAGAAGCCCATCCCAGGAAAGGGAAGAAACAATTTACAGCCTTACCCATTTCTAAAACTAGAAGACAGCTTAGGGGTTCCTGGGGAGGCCAGGGTTTGCTGCTTCTGGATCCCTAACTACAGTCTATTAGCTGGGCCTCTATATGAAACACTGAAAGGAAAAGATGATGATCCTTTTGAATAGAATCCAGAAGTGGCCTTTCAAGAATGGAAAGAGCAGTCAATTCAGACCCTTGCCCTGGAACTCCCTAATTTAGCTAAACCCTTTGACCTTTACATTCCTGGTGAACGGTGAATCGCCATTGGAGTATTAGTGCAAAACCTGGGACCACTTGAAATGGAACAATGCAAGAATGCCATCCAGGTAGGATAAACTACGGTCACCAAGGGGCTTGGCCCACCGCCACATCTGGCCAAGATACTGGCAGTATCTGAAAACCTGGAAATCAGCAGCCCAAAAGGCCACCTCCCTCCTAAGGGAAAAGGACCCCACGTGGTGATCCTAACCCCCAACCATGCCCTGAAGTTGCAGGGTTTGCTCCGTGGGCACACTGACCTTGAGTGAGGAGGCCCTCCAACTCCAACCTCCAGAGAGATAACCGGGGCAAAGGGGCACCATGACGACTCGTGTGACCATCACTTGACCTGGAGTTTCTCTCATAAAACAACAAGAGTGTGTCCCAAAAGAGTAGACTACTGCTTGCAGGACTTACTGCACCCAGAGGGGAGGTAATAATCTTGGCGGGGGAACCGTATATCACGCTGTCACCATAGAAGAGCCTACAGACACTGTGATGATGGTGGCCAATAAGACCGGCTGGACTCCTGTTTACTTCAAAAGGCTGTTGACTCAGTGGCCATCATGGTCCTTCATCACCACTGACCCTGGACTGTCTGGGAGTTGAGCAGGCAGGGTCCTGACACCTGGTGCTGTTTTTACGTTAATTCAGGGGCCTAACTGAAGAAAGCGCAGACTACTGGTCAGAGCATCTAGGCTGGCAGAAACGGTCAGCCTAAGGTGGCCGAACAAATGTGGGGCGGGGTGAAACTGGACCTCACAGCGTCACTGCACATCTCCTTCCTGGACCCTTAAAGGTCATTAGAATCTATAACACTACCAATACTTGTGCTCAGGCGGACGAGCAGGGAGGCAGGAGGCCTGGGGACAATCAACGTCAACTGGAGGCTGCTGGGGAGAAGTTCTGACCCTCGCCCACGGGTATGAGGGCTCCTAACTCAGCACTCAGCAGTTACAGATGAAGGGTCTGCACCCTCAGCACTCTAAGAATGAGGAAGGGGACAAAATGCAGAAGAGGGGTTTGTCCCAGGCAAAGCCCCTTAAAAATCCCTGGGAGATAAAAATAGAATCTGGGCAATAAAATAAAGTCTAACCTTTTTTATCCTTTGTGCTTTGTCTAATTTCACGTGCTCCTAGGGTCCCACATGCAGAGGTTCAACAGCCGGCACTTCAGACCAGATTTCCTAGTGCAGAATGGCTGGGTCGACACCTCAGCTCCTGGGGCATGGTGCAGACTCCGCGATATAGAGCCTGAGCTGCAGCCAACTGGGCCCTCGAGAGCTCCGCCCCCTCCCTCCCACTGACTCTGACAGGATCTCTTCACAGCAGCCCAGCCCACAGCCCACGGGGTAGCACATGCTCTCACCTCTCCATTCTCTGATCAAAATATAAAGTTTCCTTTGCTTCTGAACCAAACTCAGTCTCAATCTGTTGGCTCCAATGACACTGGGCAGGGGGACACTTGTTGGGGTCCACTCTGGAGGATCAGTAACAGAAATTGAGAACATTGTATCTTCAATGAACAGATGTGTGAGCCAAACTGTAATTAACATAGAACAGTGTATAAGGCTCGGGCAAAATAAGATGTTTCTAACACTTCCATTTGATATTTCCATCACTTTATTATAAGCAAGTTCAGTGAAAAGGTCTTATTTGTCAGGTCAATACTAGAGAAACGAAGTGATTTCTTTCCAAGGATGTACATCTAATAATCTTGGTTAAAGCTTCAATCTTGTTTTAAATGCTTTTCCATTGAAAATGATACCTCTCTTTCAGCTCCCCCATTTCTGAGAAGTATAAAATCTTATAATTTATTAAGACCAAATGGGAAAGGTGGGAGGAGGGATAAATTAACAGTTTGGGATTAACACATACACACTGCTATGTATAAAATCGATCATCAACAAGGAACTACTGTATAGCACAGGGAACTACACTCAATATTTTGCAATAACCTATAAGGGGAAATAATCTGAAAAAGAATAGATGTTTTTATTGACATCATCTATTAATGACAGTTAAAATGGAACCTAAGGGAAGCCAGTGGTGAGTGCTTCTGACCCTGAAGACTTCAATCATCTAAAGTTTGGACTCTGCCTACTTCCCAAGGCCCTTAATGAACCTATGTGTAGCCGTAGCTTAAAAAATTCCCCAGTTTGGGTTGTGGAGAGACACTGATTTTGAAAAAGCCCTGGTGTCCTCCTCACATGAATGGGACACTTCCTACACCTAAAACATGCCTGTCACACCCAGAGGATGGTATACCGTCTGATCGGGAAGAGTTTGGAAAAGGCATCTCATCTCCTCATCTCCCGGTGCTCGGGTTCACCCCTCCAGCGTCTTTACGAACAGTCTCCCCACTTGGAGATGTCAGCACTGTCAACATCCTGTTTGGAATTTGTCCAGAGGATGAAGCAGAAGGAGGAGGAACAATGAGTGACAAGTCCTAGGTGTTCGGACAGGCACATGTCACTCTAATTTCCAATCAGGAAGACGAATTGACCAAAGGCTAGGGTTGCCCATGGAAACAGAATAGGGCTTGAGGAAATCCCGCTGCTTTGTGGCCAGTTCCCATAAACACAAGTTGAAAAATGGAACTCAGGGACACTAAAATTCACGAAACTGCAGAGTTGAAAATATCTCTCACTGAAAAATGTCTTGAGGAAAGTCAGAGAAAAGGACTTGTAAGCAACGGAGAATGGCAGGAAAGGGATTGGAAGAGGTAGAAAGGACTCGCCATTAAGCACAAGAAAAGGGGCTGAACATTGCCAACATTGCAGTTGGCCAAAAAGGGTGTATGCGTCTTTTTCTGTATATATTCAAGAAAAGGGCATACACTTTTTTAGCCAACCAAACAGGTGGGCACTGGAAATCAATACTACAAAACATATCACTTCGCATCAGTCAGAAGAGCCTTCCTCGTAAAGTGTAAACACCAGAAATGCAGGACAGGGCAAGGAGAAAAGGGAGCCCTGTGAGGCTTATAGTGGAAATGTATATTGCCAACGGTCACTCTGGATAAGTGTATTGTGTTTACTAAAGCATCTAAAAAATGAGCTACAGAGCACAAGGCACTTGCACTCATGGACGTATATCTTGGGAAAAACAAAAATGGAGAGGACACAGGCACCCCAATGTTTACCGCCTCTCTGTTTAAAAGATCCTCGACTAGGATATAATTTATATGTCTGTGGAGGGAAAAAATGGATAGAGATGTGGCACTTATGTAGAGTGGAATATTACTCAGCCTGAAAATCAATGAAATATGTCCAGCTGTAACAACCCCAGAGGAGTTACGTATGATCATTCGAAGTCACATAATTCAAAAAGAAAAAGACATACGATACTACTAATACATGGAATATAAACGAGGCTACAAATGAACTGAATTACAAAACAGAACGGGGTCTCAGATTTAGAAAACCAACTTATGCTTGCTTAAGGATAAAGGAGAGTTGGGGTGCTGCATAAAACCAGAGATTGAAATTAGCACAGATACCGTTCCATAAGCCAAATATGTAATAGAAAAAACCTACTCCCTGGCCAACGAAATGGACTCAACACCCCATATTCAGCACCTAGGAATATACGGGACGAGTAAGAGTCTTAATACCTATGGATTTATATGTCTCGGTAAGAGAATCAAGCGTGTGTACAGTGACATAAATGCAGCAGTGAAAATCAGCTAAATCCCATTATCAAAATAAATTTCAAAAACAAAACACAATGACAGTGAAATAGAGAGCAATTCTTAAATAATTCATTCAGGGCTTGTGATGCAACCTGGATTTACCACATCTACACCCAGAGATGGGTGAGACATAAGGATGGACACTTCGGGCTGATAGCATTGGTGAGGTTCCGTAAGCAAATGCAGACCCTTTGAAGTCATACTGCATGGTACCCATTCCATGGGTCCCAACTCTCCAGGTTTAAGGGATTCTTCCTTCAACTTAAACATGCTTGGGAACCCCAGAGTATGGTGTACCGTGTGACCGGGAAGTCTTTTCAAATGCATCTCAGTTTTCGTCCCCTTTTACCCGTGTTCACAATTCCAGACCATTTACTAACACTCTCACCACTTGGAGAGTCAGTGCCTTTAACCTCCTGTTTGGCACAGTTTGCAATTTCCGCACAAGATGAACAGGAATAGGGAGAACAAATGAGTGACTAGCTGTAGGTGTCTGCACGGACAAATTTTATGCTCATTTCCCACCAGGAAGAGGAATTAACCAAAGGCTCAGCATGCCGTGCGGAAACCAGATTAGGGCCTGAAGCAATCCTGCAGGTTTGCGGATAGCTCACAAGAAAGCGAGTTGAAGAAAGTAGCTCAGGGCCACTGTAATTCACAAACGGGCAGGGTTATAATTGACAGCTATCGTCCAAAAATATATTGAAGGTAGGCTGCGAAGAGGACTTGAAAGCGGGGCAGAATTGCAGGAAAACGATTTCAGGGGGTAGACTGGAATTGCATTTAAAGCATAGGAAAAGAGGCAGAACGTCGACAATGATGCACTTGGCCAGAAAGGGCGTATGCGTTTTTTCCTGAATATATTCAGGAAAAAACGCATACGCCCTTTTTGGCCAACCAAGCAAGCATGTTAAAGTAATCTGCACTACAATGAAGTTTCACTGCCCCCCGGTCAAAAGGGCCTTCTGAAAAAAGTGTAAAATCCAGAAAGGCAGCACAGGCCATGGAGAACAGGAAGCCTTGTTATGCTGATGGGCGGGATGTAAATTGCCAACAGCCACTCTGGAGAAGTGTATGGTGTTTCCTCAAACACCTAAAAAACAAAGCAACGGAGCCTACGGCACTTCCACTTATGGTCCTATAGTTTAGGGAAATTAAAATCAAAAAGACGCAGCCACCCCAAATTTTCGAATGGCTCTGTTTACAATATACTCATCTATGGTACAAGTTAAATGTCCCAGAAAGCGGAAAATGGATAAAGAAGTTGTGCTACGAACGTACAATGGAATATCACTCAGCAATGAAATCTATGTCTTCAGGCCCGTCGCGGCATAACGAGTGGATTCAGGTATGAAGACTCTAAGTGAAATTAGTCACACAGAGAAAGAAACATCATAAGATATCACTAATACACGGAATGTAAACTTGGCTACACATGAACTGAATTACAAAACAGAACAGGGTCTCAAATTTAGCAAACCAACCAATGCTTGCTTAAGGCGAAAGGTGAGTTGGGGTGCTACATAAAACCAGAGATTGAAATTAGCACAGATACCGTTCCATAAGCCAAATATGCAATAGTCAAGACATACTCCTTGCTCAATAAAATGGACTCAACACCCCAAATTCAACGCCTAGGAATATACCTGACTAGTAAGAATCTTAAAACCCATGGATTTATATGTCTCCATAAGTCAATCAAGCGTGTGTACAGCGGTATAAACGCAGCAGTGAAAATCCGATAAATCCCATTATCAAAATGAATTATAAAAACAAAACTCAATGACAGTGAAATAGAAAGCAATTCTTAAATAATTCATTCAGGACTTGTGATGCAACCTGGATTTACCATATCTACACCCAGAGCTGGGTGAGACATAAGGCTGGACACTTTGCGCAGATAGCATTGGTGAGGTTCGGTGAGCAAATGCAGACCCTTTGAAGTCATACTGCATGATACCCATTCCATGGGTCCCAACTCTCCAGGTTTAAGGGATTCTTCCTTTAGCTAAAACATGCATGGGAAACCCAGAGTATGGTCCCTGTGACTGCGCAACGTTTTTAAATGCATCTAAGTTTTCGTCCCCTGATACTCGGGTTAACCATTCCGGACGGTATAATAACACTCTCCCCGCTTGGAGAGTCAGTGCCTTTAACCTCCTGTTTGACACAGTGTGCAATTTCTGCGCAAGATGAACAGGAATAGGGAAAAACAATGAGAGACTAGCTGTAGGTGTCTGCACGGGCAAATTTATGTTCATTTCCCTCCAGGAAGTGGAATTAACCAAAGGCTCAGCATGCCGGGCCGGAACCAGATTAGGGCCTGAAGTAATCCTGCGGTTTTGCGGCCAGCTCACAAGGAAACGAGTTGAAGAAAGGAGCTCAGGGGCACTGTCATTCACAAACCTGCAGAGTTATAAATGACAACTATCGTCCAGAAATACATTGAAGAAGGCTGCGAAGAGGACTTGACAGCGGGGCAGAATTGCTGGAAAACGATTTCAGGGGGTAGACTGGAATTGCATTTAAAGCATAGGAAATAGTCATAACGTCGACAATGATGCACTTGGCCAAAAAGGGCGTATGCGTTTTTACCTGAATATATTCAGGAAATAACGCATACGCACTTTTTGGCCAACCAAGCAAGCGTGTAAAGGAAATCTGCACTACAATGAAGTCTCACTGCCCCCCGGTCAAAAGGGCCTTCTGAAAAAAGTGTAAAATCCAGAAAGGCAGGACAGGCCATGGAGAACAGGGAGCTTTGTTATGCTGATGGACGGGATATAAATTGCCAACAGCCACTCTGGAGAAGTGTATGGTGTTTCCTGAAACACCTAAAAAACAAAGCAACGGAGCGTACGCACTTCCACTTAAGCTCCTATAGCTTAGGGAAATTAAAATCCAAAAGACACAGCCACTCTAAAATTTCAGAAGGCTCTGTTTACAAGAACCTCATCTACGGTTCAAGTTAAATATCCCAGAAAGCGAAAAATGGATAAAGAAGTTGTGGTACGAACATACTTTGGAATAACACTCAGCAATGAAATCTAGGTCATCAGGCCCATCGCGGCATAATGAGTGGATTCAGGTACGATGATTCTAAGTGAAATAAGTCACACAAAACAAGAAACATCATAAGATATCACTAATACACGGAATGTAAACTTGGCTACACATGAACTGAATTACAAAACAGAACAGGGACTCAAATTTAGAAAAGCAACCAATGCTTGCTTAAGGGCAAAGGTGAGTAGGGGTGCTGCATAAAACCAGAGATTGAAATTAGCACAGATACCGTTCCATAAGCCAAATATATAATAGTCAAGACCTACTCCTTGCTCAACGACATGGACTCAACACCGCATATTCAACGCCTAGGAATACACCTGACTAGTAAGAATCTTCAAACCCATGGATTTATATGTCTCTGTAAGAGAATCAAGCGTGTGTACAGTGGCATAAAAGCAGCAGTGAAAATCCGATAAATCCCGTTATCAAACTAAATTACAAAAACAAAACACAATGACAGTGAAATAGAGAGCAATTCTTAAATAATTCATTCAGGGCTTGTGATGCAACCTGGATTTACCACATCTACACCCAGAGCTGGGTGAGACATAAGGCTGGACACTTCTGACTGATAGTATTGGTGAGGTTCAGTGAGCAAATGCAGACCGTTTGAAGTCATACTGCATGGTACCCTTCCATGGGTCCCAACTCTCCAGGTTTAAGGAATTCTTCCTTCAGCTTAAACATGCTTGGGAATCCCAGAGTATGGTCCGCCGTGTGACTGGGAAACGATTTTAAATGCTTCTCAGGTTTCGTTCCCTGGTACTTGGGTTCACCATTCCAGACGCTTTACTAACTCTCTACCCACTTGGAGAGTCAGTGCCTTTAACCTCCTGTTTGGCACAGTTTGCAATTTCTGCGCAAGATGAACAGGAATAGGGAGAACCAATGAGAGACTAGCTTTAGGGTCTGCACGGGCAACTTAAATGTTCATTTCCCACCAGAAAGAGGAATTTACCAAAGTCTCAGCGTGCCGTGCCGAAACCATTTTAGGGCCTGAAGCAATCCTGTGGGTTTGCGGCCAGCTCACAAGCAAGCGAGTTGAAGAAAGGAGCTCAGGGACACTGTAATTAACAAACCTGCAGAGTTATAAATGACAGGTATCATACAAAAATATATTGAAGTAAGGCTGCGAAGAGGGCTTGAAACGGGGCAGAATTCCAGGAATATGATTTCAGGAGGTAGACGGGCAGCGCTCTGAAAGCATAGGAGAAGAGGCCGATCCTCGACAATGATGCACTTGGTCAAAAAGTGCATATGCGTTTTTTCAGGGCCCTCATTAAAGAGGGTAGGAGGCTCCCAGCATGCTTTCGTGGCCAACAGTGGGCCCACATCGCCAAGGCGATGTGAGCCAGCCAGGCAGGAGTGACCTCACATCAGAGGGCCCACCTCACAGAAGGGTAAGGAACCCAGCCAGGATCAGACTCTCACCAGAGTGCCCACATCAGCAAGGGGCTGTGAACCACGCAGGAGTATCATCACACCCGTGGGGCCACATCATCAAAAGTTGAGGTACACAAAAAATGTGGCCTCAAACCAGAGGACCCACATCACCATGAGTTTCGGAGCGAGGCAGGCAGGATTAACCTCACAACACATGGCCCATTGTATAAAAAAGGTGAGGAACCCAGCAGTTGGAACATCCCAGCAGGCGGCCCAGAGCACCGAGGCTATGGGATCCAGGCAGTGATGAACTCACAACAGAGGGCCCTCATCATGAAACTGTGAGCAAACCAGCCGTTGTGACCTCAGAGCACAAGGCCCACATCCCCATGGGGAAGGGAACCAAGCAGGAGTGTCATCGCACCAGTGGGCACACATCAGAAAATGTGGGGAGCCCAGCAGTTAGGGCCTGACGCCAGAGGGCTCTCATCACCGAGGAGAGGAGGCTCCCAGCAGGCTCCAACTGCTACCAGAGGGCCGCCATCACCAATGCGGGATGTGCCAGCCAGGCAGGAGTGACCTCAGAGCAGAGGGCCCACCTCACAAAAGTGTGAGGAACCCAAAGAGGATCAGACTCTCACCACAGGGCCCACATCACCAAGGGAATGGGAACCAGGCTGGAGTGTCCTCACACCAGTGAGGCGTCATCACCGAAATGTGAGTGACCCAGCACACGTGGCCTCAAACCAGAGGACACACATCACCAAGGGGCTGGGAGTGAGGCAGGCAGGAGGAGCCTCAAAACATAGGGCCCATGGAATAAAAATGGTGAGGAATCCAGCAGCTGGAACCTCCCAGCAGGCGGCCAGGAGCAGCGAGGCTATGGGATCCAGACCTGACTGAACTCAAAACAGAGGGCCCTCATCATGAAACTCTGAGCAACCCAGCCGTTGGGACCTCAGAGCAGAAGGCCCACATTCCCATGTGGTTGGGAACATGGCATAAGTGTACTCGCACCACAGGGCACACATCAGAGAATTTTGGGAGCTCAGAAGTTAGGGCCTGATGCCAGAGAGCCCTCATTACCAAGGGGAGGAGACTCCAAGCAGGCACCAACTCCCAACTGAGGGCCCATGTCGCCAAGGGGACGTGTGACAGCCAGGCAGGAGTGACCTCACAGCAGAGGGCCTACCTCACAGAAGGGTGAGGAACCCAGCCAGGATAAGACTCTCACCAGAGGGCCCACATCACCAAGGGGATCAGAAACAGGCAGGACTGTCTTCACACCAGTGTGGCCACATCATAGAAAGGTGAGGAACCCAGCACATGTGGCCTAAACCAGAAGACCCACATCTCCAAGGGGCTCGGAGTGAGGCAGGCAGGAGGAGCCTCAAAACACAGGGCCCATAGAATAAAAAAGCTGAGGAATCCTGCAGTGGGAACCTCCCAGCAGGCGGCCCAGAGCACCGAGTCTATGCGATCCAGGCTGCAGTGAACTCACAGCAGAGGGCCCACATCATGAAACTGTGAGCAACCCATCCATTGGGACCTCAGAGCAGAAGGCCCACATCCCCATGGGGATGGGAACCTCGCAGGAGTGTCCTCACACCACTTAGCACGTATCAGAAAATGTGGGTACCCAGCAGTTAGGGCCTGATGCAAGAGGGCCGTCATCACCGAGGGGAGGAGGCTCCCAGCAGGCTCCAACTGCCACAAGAGGGCCGATGTTGCCCTGGCGGGGTGTGCCAGCCAGGCAGGAGTGACCTCACAGCAGAGGGCCCACCTCACAGAAGGGTGAGGAACCCAGCCAGGATCAGACTCTCACCAGAGGGCCCACATCATCAAAGGGATAGGAACCAGGCAGGAGTGTCCTCACACCAGTGGGGCCACATCATCGAAAGGTGAGGGACCCAGCACACGTGGCCTCAAACAAGAGGACACACATCACCAAGGGGCTGGGAGTGAGGCAGGCAGGAGGAGTCTCCAAACAGAGGGCTCATAGAAGAAAAAAGGTGAGGAATCCCGCAGTTGGAACCTCCCCGCAGGCGGCCAGGAGCAGCGAGGCTATGGGATCCAGGCCGGAGTGAACTCACACCAGAGGGCCCTCATCATGAAACTGAGCCACCCACTGTTGGGACCTCAGAGCAGAAGGCCCATATTCCCATGGGGTTGGAAACCTGGCAGGAGTGTACTCACACCACAGGGCGCACATCAGAAAATTTTGGGAGCCCAGGAGTTAGAGCCTGACGCCAGAGGGCCCTCATTACCGAGGGGAGGAGACTCCCAGCAGGCACCAACTCCCAACTGAGGGCCCACGTCGCCAAGGTGACGTGTGCCAGTCAGGCAGGAGTGACCTCACAGCAGAGGGCCTACCTCACAGAAGGGTGAGGAAACCAGCCAGGATAAGACTCTCACCAGAGAGCCCACATCACCAAGGGGACCGGAACAAGGCAGGAGTGTCCTCACACCAGTGTGGCCACATTATAGAAAGGTGAGGAACCCAGCACATGTGGCCTAAACCAGAGGACCCACATTTCCAAGGTGCTCCGAGTGAGGCAGGCAGGAGTAGCCTAACAACACAGGGCCCACAGAATAAAAAATGTGAGGAATCCAGCAGTTGGAACCCCCCAGCAGGTGGCCCAGAGTACGGAGTCTATGGGATCCAGGCCACAGTGAACTCACAGCAGAGGGCTCACATCATGACACTGTGAGCAACCCAGCTGGTGGGACCTCAGAGCAGAAGGCCCACATCCCCATGGGGATGGGAACGTGGCAGGAGTGTACTCGCACGACAGGGCACATATCAGAAAATTTTGGGAGCCCATGAGTTAGGGCCTGACGCCAGAGGGCCCTCATTACCGAGGGGAGGAGACTCCCAGCAGGCACCAACTCCCAACTGAGGACCCACATCGCCAAGGTGATGTGTGCCAGCCAGGCAGGAGTGACCTCACAGCAGAGGGCCCACCTCCCAGAAGGGTGAGGAATCCAGCCAGGATCAGACTCTCACCAGAGGGCCCCCATCACCAAGGGGATGGGAACCAGGCAGGAGTGTCCTCACACCAGTGGGGCCACATCAATAAAGGTGAGGAAACCGGCACATGTGGCCTCAAACCAGAGGACCCACATCACAAAGGGGCTGGGAGTGAGTCAGGAAGGAGGAGCATGAAAACACAGGACCCAAAGAATAAAAATGGTAAGGAATCCAGCAGTAGGAACCTCCCAGCAGGCGGCTCAGAGCACAGAGTCTATGGGATCTAGGCCTGAGTGAACTAACACCAGAGAGCCAACATCCTGAAACTGTGAACAACACAGGTGTTGGGACCATAGAGCAGAAGGCACATGGGGATGGGAACCTGGCAGGAGTGCCCTCACACCACTTAGCACGTATCAGAAAATGTGGGTAACCAGCAGTTAGGGCCTGATGCCAGAGGGCCTCATCACTGAGGGGAGGAGGCTCCCAGCGGGCTCCAACTGCCACCAGAGGGCCGACGTCGCCAAGGCGGGGTGTGTCAGCCAGGCAGGAGTGACCTCAGAGAAGAGGGCCCACCTCACAGAAGTGTGAGGAGCCCAACCAGGATCAGACTCTCACTGGAGGGCTCACATCACCAAGGGGATGGGAACCAGGCAGGAGTGTCCGCACACCAGTGGGGCCACATCTGCGAAAGGTGAGGAACCCAGCACATGTGGCCTCAAACCAGAGGACACACATCACCAAGGGGCTGGGAGTGAGGCAGGTGTCTGGAGGGGCACATTTAACTCTAATTTCCCACCAGGAAGAGGAATTAACCAAAGGCTCAGAGTGCCGTGCGGGACCCTGATTACGGCCTGAAGCAAACCTGCGGTTCTGTGGCCAGCTTTCAAGGAAACGAGTTAAGAAAGGAAATCACAGGCACTGTAATTCACAAACCTGCAGAGTTATAAATGACAGCTATTGGCAAAAATATATTGAAGTAAGTCTGCACAGAGGACTTGAAAACGAGGCAGAATTGCAGGAATCATATTTCAGGAGGTAGATTGGAATTGCATTTAAAGCATGTGAAAAGCGGCAGATCTTTGACAGTGATGCACTTGGACAAAAAGTGCGTATACATTTTTTCCTGAATATATTCAGGAAAAAACGCATATGCCCTTTGTGGCCAACCAAGAATTCGAGCAATGGAAATCCGCACTACAATGAACTCTCATTTCCCATTCGTCAAAAGAGTCATCTGAAAAAAGTGTAAAACCCAGAAACACAGGACAGGCCATGGAGAACAGGGAGCCTTGTTATGCTGATGGACGGGATGTAAATTGCCAACAGACACTCTGGTGATGTTTATGGTGTATGCTGAAACATCTAAAAAACAAAGCTACAGAGCCTAGGGCACTTCCACTTTTGGCCCTATAGCTTAGGAAAATTAAAATCAACAAGACACAGCCAACACAATATACAGGGCTGCTCTGTTTACAAGAACCTTGAGTCCAGTACAAATTAAATATCCCAGAAAGAAAAAAATGGATAAAGGAGTTGTGCTACTTACGTACAACGGAATATCACTCTGCAATGAAATCAATGTCATCAGGCCTGTAGCAGCAAATTGAGTGGATTTAAGTATGATGATTCTAAGAGAAATATGTCACACAGAGAAACATAATTATCATAAGATATCACAAATAGAGGGAGTGTAAACTTGGCTACACATAAACTGAATTACAAAACCGAACAGAGTCTCACATTTAGATAAAAACTTATGCTTGCTTAACGGGAAAGTTGAGTTGGGGTGCTGTATAAAACCAGAGATTGAAATGAGCACACATACTGTTCCATAAGCCAAATATGTAATAGACAAGACCTACTCTTTGCTCAACGAAATAGACTAATCCATGGTGTATCACCTCACACCTGTTAGAATGGGCATCATCAGAAAATCTACAAACAACAAATGCTGGAAAGGGTGCGGAGATAAGGAAACCTCTTCCACTATTGTTGGGAATGTAAATTGATGCAGTCACTGTGGAGAACATTATGGAGTTTCTTATAAAACTAAGAATAGAATTACCATATAATACAGCAATCCCACTACTGGGCATATACCCAGACAAAACCATAAAACGAAAAGAGACATTCACCGCAATGTTCATTGCATCACTATTTACAATATCCAGGTAATGGAAGCAAACTAAATGCCCACAGACAGACGAATGCATAAAGATGAGGTACATATATAAAATGGAATATTACTAAGCCATAAAAAGGAATGAAATTGGGTCATTTGTAGAGACGTTGATGGATCTAGAGACTGTCATACAGAGTGAAGTAAGTCAGAAAGAGAAAAACAAATCCTGTATATAAATGCATATATGTGGAACCTAGAAAAGTTGTACAGATGAAGCGTTTTGCAAGGCAAAAATAGAGCAACAGATGTAGACAACAAACGTATGGACACCAAGGGGGGAAAGCTGTTAGGGGGGTGGTGGTGGGAGGAGTTGAGAGATTGGGATTGGCATGTATACATTTCTATGTATAAAATAGGTAACCAAAAAGAACCTGCTGTATAAAAAAATAAAATAAAATTCAAAATTACAAAAAGTAAAACAGAAAAAATATTCTTCCCTTCACATACATGTATTTATATGAATAAATTATTTCCATGCTTATATCTGTAAATACAAAAAAGAGGAATAAAATCTACCTTGAACCAAAAACGAAAAAAAGAAAAAAAAACAGAACCCACCAGTTACACAGAGGAAAACCGTATCAGGGCCCTTGCTCCAGTTGTAAACAATTCTGAAGTTGGTCAGTGGTGGGGAATCATCTCCCATTCAGCCAGCATGCCCCACGCAACAAGCGTCCTCATTGCAAAGCTGGGGGCCCGTGCCGAGGCATCTGTGAGTAAACGTGGGCTGAGCCCCAGGCCAGCTGCTGCAGAAATGTTCCCACCCATCCTACGTAAAACACCTGAATATGTACAAGGACTTGAAAGCCTAGAGGAAGGGCCATGGAGCCACATGAGCGACAGCATGCCAGCCGACTTGGTGCCTGCAGGCCAGACAGGATGGTCCTGGCCCTGGGTGCTCTTCTGGAAGCTTTCCATTTCCCTGCCTGAGATACCCCTCCTGTCCCGGCCCCCACTGCTTTCTTCCTTACTCACCTCTGCCCAGGGAGAAATTCCAGCGGCAGGTATGGGTGGCACATCCTCTTCTTTAGCAGGTGGCATCTTGGCAACTGCTGCAGAAAGTCCAGCAGAGCCCCACTCACACTGGGCAACCCACAAAGCCGTGGCCTCTCACTCCCTCCCACCAGTCCAGCCCCGAGACTGCTGACAGGGCAGAAAATGGCGTCAGGCACAGCTGCAGGGGCTCTTGCTGCCTGGAGCGGTGTTTATATTGATCTCAACCCAGGCACATCTGGGGAGGGATGGCCGGCACGGTCAGGCTTCCCAGGCCAGCCAATAATCACCCCTCAGGGGCTCACAGTTGCAGAAACTGGAACTTGCTGAATCGGCCAGGTCCAAGGAACAGGTGTGGGCTCCTGAGAGTCAGGATAGACAAGGGGCTGCAGCTCTGGCTTGTTTTCTAATTATATTATCTGGCCCATGAGTGGGAGACAACTTCAAGAAAACCCTCTCCTAATGAGAATTATCCAGGAGTCAGGGAGAGCAGGGGTGGGTGGTGGGTGGAGACAGAGGCCTGGTGCCCCGGGTGCAGTGGAAGTCTCTGGAAGACCAGGTGGAGGGAGGCCACACAGAGTGATGCCCAGGGTCACAGACCTGTCGGAGCTGCTGTTTGTTAGTTCAAGTCCTGCTCTGAGGTGCTCTGTGTCAGATCTGAGTGACAGGTGAGCTGGGAGTGCTCTGCAATAAGGGCGATGTGCATGGCTCCTGTGTGCCCAGCCCTGCCACGGTACCTGAAAGGGTAGCTCTGTATCCTGGGAGCGGCCTGACCACGAGAGCCCCATGGGCTGCAGGGGAACCTGCCCAGGGAGCCCCATATCCTGGGAGGGACCTGAACAAGACAGCCCCGTGGGCTGGGGTGGGGGTGGGGTACCTGCCCAGGTGAGCTCCATATCCTGGGATTGGCCTGACCTCGAGAGCCCCATGGGCTGCTGGAGTCCTGGTAAAAGATGTCAGGACAGTCAGTGAAGCCACCGAGGATATACCTCCAGTAGTTCCTAAACCCTACACCCTGCTGGTCATTCTACTAACCACCAGGACATGGTATTCTGTATTAGTCTTCAATGAAGCCTTCTTTTGTATTCTATTAGTCCCAGAGTCACAAGAAATTTTGGCTTGTGAGTGGCAGGACTCAACATACAACTAAAACAATACTTCCGGGCCGTCTTGCCCCAAGGGTTCAAAAATTCCCACACCATCTTTGGGGAAAGCTCAGCTAAAGACCTAAAAGTTCTACCTCTGGAAAAGGAAACACTCCTTCAATATGCAGACGACATTCTGATCGCCAGCCCTACTAAGGAGACCTCTGAACTACCAAGCCAAGAAAGGATACAAGTTGTCCAAGAAAAAGCTCAAATATCACAGACTATGGTGACCTGCGTGGGCTGCATTCTCACAGAAGGTCGGAGAAGCCCATCCCAGGAAAGGGAAGAAACAATTTACAGCCTTACCCATTTCTAAAACTAGAAGACAGCTTAGGGGCTCCTGGGGAGGCCAGGGTTTGCTGCTTCTGGATCCCTAACTACAGTCTACTAGCTGGGCCTCTATATGAAACACTGAAAGAAAAAGATGATGATCCTTTTGAATAGAATCCAGAAGTAGCCTTTCAAGAATGGAAAGAGCAGTAAATTCAGACCCTTGCCCTGGAACTCCCTAATTTAGCTAAACCCTTTGACCTTTACATTCCTAGTGAAATTTGAATGGCCATTGGAGTATTAGTGCAAAACCTGGGACCACTTGAAATGGAACAATGCAAGAATGCCATCCAGGTAGGAAAAACTACGGTCACCAAGGGGCTTGTCCCACCGCCACATCTGGCCAAGATACTGGCAGTATCTGAAAACCTGGAAATCAGCAGCCCAAAAGGCCACCTCCCTCCTAAGGGAAAAGGACCCCACGTGGTGATCCTAACCCCCAACCATGCCCTGAAGTTGCAGGGTTTGCTCCGTGGGCACACTGACCTTGAGTGAGGAGGTCCTCCAACTCCAACCTCCAGAGAGATAACTGGGGCAAAGGGGCACCATGACGACTCGTGTGACCATCACTTGACCTGGAGTTTCTCTCATAAAACAACAAGAGTGTGTCCCAAAAGAGTAGACTACTGCTTGCAGGACTTACTGCACCCAGAGGGGAGGTAATAATCTTGGCAGGGGAACCGTATATCACGCTGTCACCATAGAAAAGCCTACAGACACTGTGATGATGGTGGCCAATAAGACCGGCTGGACTCCTGTTTACTTCAAAAGGCTGTTGACTCAGTGGCCATCATGGTCCTTCATCACCACTGACCCTGAACTGTCTGGGAGTTGAGCAGTCAGGGTGCTGACACTTGGTGCTGTTTTTACGTTAATTCAGGGGCCTAACTGAAGAAAGCACAGACTACTGGTCAGAGCATCTAGGCTGGCAGAAACGGTCAGCCTAAAGTGGCCGAACAAATGTGGGGCGGGGTGAAACTGGACCTCACAGCGTCACTGCACATCTCCTTCCTGGACCCTTAAAGGTCATTAGAATCTATAACACTACCAATACTTGTGCTCAGGCGGACGAGCAGGGAGGCAGGAGGCCTGCGGACAATCAACGTCAACTGGAGGCTGCTGGGGAGAAGTTCAGACCCTCTCCCACGTGTATGAGGGCTCCTAACTCAGCACTCAGCAGTTACAGATGAAGGGTCTGCACCCTCAGCACTCTAAGAATGAGGAAGGGGACAAAATGCAGAAGAGGGGTTTGTCCCAGGCAAAGCCCCTTAAAAATCCCTGGGAGATAAAAATAGAATCTGGGCAATAAAATAAAGTCTAACCTTTTTTATCCTTTGTGCTTTGTCTAATTTCACGTGCTTCTAGGGTCCCGCATACAGAGGTTCAACAGCCGGCACTTCAGACCAGATTTCCTAGTGCAGAATGGCTGGGTCGACACTTCAGCTCCTGGATCACAGTGTAGACTCCGCGATATAGAGCCTGAGCTGCAGCCAACCGGGCCCTCGAGAGCTCCGCCCCCTCCCTCCCACTGACTCTGACAGGATCTCTACACAGCAGCCCAGCCCACAGCCCACGGGATAGCACATGCTCTCACCTCTGCATTCTCTGATCAAAATATAAAGTTTCCTTTGCTTCTGAATCAAACTCAGTCTCGATCTGTTGGCTCCAATGACACTGGGCAGGGGGACACTTGTTGGGGTCCACTCTGGAGGATCAGTAACAGAAATTGAGAACATTGTAACTTCAATGAACAGATGTGTGAGCCAAACTGTAATTAACATAGAACAGTGTATAAGGCTCGGGTAAAATAAGATGTTTCTAACACTTCCATTTGATATTTCCATCACTTTATTATAAGCAAGTTCAGTGAAAGGTTTGTCTTATTTGTCAGGTCAATACTAGAGAAACGAAGTGATTTCTTTCCAAGGATGTACATCTAATAATCTTGGTTAAAGCTTCAATCTTGTTTTAAATGCTTTTCCATTGAAAATGATACCTCTCTTTCAGCTCCCCCATTTCTGAGAAGTATAAAATCTTATAATTTATTAAGACCAAAGGGGAAAGGTGGGAGGAGGGATAAATTAACAGTTTGGGATTAACACATACACACTGCTATGTATAAAATCGATCATCAACAAGGAACTACTGTACAGCACAGGGAACTACACTCAATATTTTGCAATAACCTATAAGGGGAAATAATCTGAAAAAAGAATAGATATTTTTATTGACATCATCTATTAATGACAGTTAAAATGGAACCTAAGGGAAGCCGGTGGTGAGTGCTTCTGACCCTGAAGACTTCAATCATCTAAAGTTTGGACTCTGCCTACTTCCCAAGGCCCTTAATGAACATATGTGTAGCCGTAGCTTAAAAAATTCCCCAGTTTGGGTTGTGGAGAGACAGTGATTTTGAAAAAGCCCTGGTGTTCTCCTCACATGAATGGGACCCTTCCTACAGCTAAAATATGCCTGTCACACCCAGAAGATGGTATACCGTCTGATCGGGAAGAGTTTGGAAAAGGCATCTCATCTCCTCATCTCCTGGTGCTCGGGTTCACCCCTCCAGCGTCTTTACAAACACTCTCCCCACTTGGAGATGTCAGCACTGTCAACATCCTGTTGCATACAGTTTGGAATTTGTCCAGAGGATGAAGCAGAAGGAGGAGGAACAATGAGAGACAAGTCCTAGGTGTTCGGACAGGCACATGTCACTCTAATTTCCAATCAGGAAGACGAATTGACTAAAAGCTAGGGTTGCCCATGGAAACAGAATAGGGCTTGAGGAAATCCCGCTGCTTTGTGGTCAGTTCCCATAAACACAAGTTGAAAAATGGAACTCAGGGCCGCTAAAATTCACGAAACTGCAGAGTTGAAAATATCTCTCACTGAAAAATGTCTTGAGGAAAGTCAGAGAAAAGAACTTGTAAGCAACGGAGAATGGCAGGAAAGGGATTGGAAGAGGTAGAAAGGACTCGCCATTAAGCACAAGAAAAGGGGCTGAACATTGCCAACATTGCAGTTGGCCAAAAAGGGTGTATGCGTCTTTTTCTGTATATATTCAAGAAAAGGGCATACACTTTTTTAGCCAACCAAACAGGTGGGCAATGGAAATCAGTACTACAAAACATATCACTTCGCATCAGTCAGAAGAGCCTTCCTCATAAAGTGTAAACACCAGAAATGCAGGACAGGGCAAGGAGAAAAGGGAGCCCTGTGAGGCTTATAGTGGAAATGTATATTGCCAATGGTCACTCTTGAGAAGTGTATTGTGTTTACTAAAGCATCTAAAAAATGAGCTACAGAGCACAGGGCACTTGCACTCATGGACGTATATCTTGGGAAAGACAAAAATGGAGAGGACACAGGCACCCCAATGTTTACCGCCTCTCTGTTTAAAAGATCCTCGACTAGGATATAATTTATATGTCTCTGGAGGGAAAAAATGGATAGAGGTGTGGCACTTATGTAGAGTGGAATATTACTCAGCCTGAAAATCAGTGAAATATGGCCAGTTGTAACAACCCCAGAGTAGTTACGTAT
Source organism: Delphinapterus leucas (assembly GCF_059928025.1). Lineage (NCBI taxonomy): Eukaryota > Metazoa > Chordata > Mammalia > Artiodactyla > Monodontidae > Delphinapterus > Delphinapterus leucas. Next base: position 838,084 of record NC_143134.1, read on the forward strand.
GATCATTCAAAGTCACATAATTCAAAAAGAAAAAGACATACGATATTACTAATACATGGAATGTAAACGTGGCTACAAATGACCTGAATTACAAAACAGAATGGGGTCTCAAATTTAGAAGACCAACTTATGTTTGCTTAAGGAAAAAGGAGAGTTGGGGAGCTGCATAAAACCAGAGATTGAAATTAGCACAGATACCGTTCCATAAGCCAAATATGTAATAGTCAAGTCCTACCCCTTGCTCAACGAAATGGACTAAACACCCCATATTCAACGCCTAGGAATACACCTGACTAGTAAGAATCTTCAAACCCATGGATTTATATGTCTCCGTAAGAGAATCAAGCGTGAGTACAGCGGCATGAACGCAGCAGAGAAAATGCGATAAATCCCATTATCAAAATGAATTACACAAACAAAACCCAAGGACAGTGAAATAGAGAGCAATTCTTAAATAATTCATTCAGGGCTTGTGATGCAACCTGGATTTACCACATCTACACCCAGAGCTGAGTGAGACATAAGGTTGGGCACTTCGGGCTGATAGCATTGGTGAGGTTCGATGAGCAAATGCAGACCCTTTGAAGTGATACTGCATGGTACCCATTCCATGGGTCCCAACTCTCCAGGTTTAAGGGATTCTTTCTTCAGCTAAAACATGCATGGGAAACCCACAGTATGGTGCACCGTGTGACCAGGAAAGCTTTTCAAATGCATCTCAGTTTTCGTCCCCTTTTACTCAGGTTCACCATTCCAGAACCTTTACTAACACTCTCCCCACTTGGAGAGTCAGTGCCTTTAACCTCCTGTATGGCACAGTTTGCAATTTCTGCGCAAGATGAACAGGAATAGGGAGAACCAATGAGAGACTAGCAGTAAGTGTCTGCACGGGCAAATTTAATGCTCAATTCCCACCAGGAAGAGGAATTAACCAAAGGATCAGCATGCCGTGCCGGAACCAGATTAGGGCCTGAAGCAATCCTGTGGGTTTGCGCCCAGCTCACAAGTTGCGAGTTGAAGAAAGGAGCTCAGGGGCACTGTAACTCACAAACATGCAGAGTTATAAATGACAGCTATCGTCCAAAAATATATTGAAGGAAGGCTGCGAAGACGACTTGTAAGCGGGGCAGAATTGCAGGAAAACGATTTCAGGGGGTAGACGGGAATTGCATTTAAAGCATAGGAAAAGAGGCAGAACGTCGACAATGATGCTCTTGGCCAAAAAGTGTGTATGCGTTTTTTCCTGAATTTATTCAGGAAAAAAAGCATATGCACTTTTTGGCCAACCAAGCAAGCATGTTAAAGAAATCTGCACTACAATGAAGTCTCATTGCCCCCCGGGCAAAAGGGCCATCTGCAAAAAGTGTAAAGTCCAGAAAGGCAGCACAGGCAATGGAGAACAGGGAGCCTTGTTATGCTGATGGGCGGGATGTAAATTGCCAACAGCCACTCTGAAGAAGTGTTTGGTGTTTTCCGGAACACCTAAAAAACAGAGCAACGGAGCCTACGGCATTTCTACTTATGGTCCTATAGTTTAGGGACATTAAAATAAAAAACACACAGCCACCCCAAAGTGTCGAATAGCTCTATTTACAAGAACCTCGTCTACGGTACAAGGTAAATATCCCAGAATGTGAAAAATGGATAAAGAAGTTGTGGTACGTACATACAATGGAATATCACTCAGCAATGAAATCTATGTCATCAGGCCCGTCGCGGCATAATGAGTGGATTCAGGTTCGATGATTCTAAGTGAAATAAGTCACACAGAAAATGAAACATCATAAGATATCACTAATACACGGAATGTAAACTTGGCTACACATGAACTGAATTACAAAACAGAACAGGGTCTCAAATTTAGAAAACCAACATATGCATGCTTAAGGGGAAAGGTGAGTTCGCGTGCTGCATAAAACCAGAGATAGAAATTAGCACAGATAACTTTCCATAAGCCAAATATGTCATAGTCAAGACCCACCACTTGCTCAACGAAATGGACTAAACACCACATATTCAACACCTAGGAATACACCTGATTAGTAAGAATCTTCAAACCCATGGATTCATATGCCTCCGTAAGAGAATGAAGTGTGTGTACAGCGGCATGAATGCAGCAGAGAAAATCCGATAAATCCAATTGTCAAAATGAATTACAAAAACAAAACACAAGGACAGTGAAATAGAGAGCAATTCTTAAATAATTCATTCAGGGCTTGTGATGCAACCTGGATTTACCACATATACACCCAGAGCTGAGTGAGACATAAGGTTGGACACTTTGCGCTGATAGCATTGTTGAGGTTCGATAAGCAAATGCAGACTCTATGAAGTCATACTGCATGGTAGCCATTCCATGGGTCCCAACTCTCCAGGTTTAAGGGATTCTTCCTTCAGCTAAAACATGCATGGGAAACACACATTATGGTGCACCATGTGACGGGGAAACGTTTTCAAATGCATCTCAGTTTTCGTCTCGTTTTACTTGGGTACACCATTCCAGACCCTTTAATAACACTCTCCCCACTGGGAGAGTCTGTACCTTTAACCTCCGGTTTGGCACAGTTTGCAATTTCTGCGCAAGATGTACAAAAATAGGGAGAACCAATGAGAGACTAGGTGTAGGTGTCTGCACGGGCAAATTTAATGCTCATTTCCCACCAGGAAGAGGAATTAACCAAAGGCTCAGCATGCCGTGCCGGAACCAGTTTAGGGCCTGAAGCAATCCAGCAGTTTTGCGGCCAACTTACAATAAAGCAAGTTGAAGAAAGGAGCTCAGGGACACTGTAACTCACAAACCTGCAGAGTTATAAATGACAGCTATCGTCCAAAAATATATTGAAGGAAGGCTGCGAAGAGGACTTGAAAGCGGGGCAGAACTGCAGGAAAACGATTTCAGGGGCTAGACTGGAATTGCATTTAAAGCATAGGAAAAGAGGCAGAACGTCGACAATGATGCACTTGGCCAAAAAGGGCGTATGCGTGTTTTCCTGAATATATTCAGAAAACACGCATACGCCCTTTTTGGCCAACCAAGCATGCATGTTAAAGAATTCTGCACTAAAATGAAGTCCCACTGCCCCTCGGTCAAAAGGGCCATCTGAAAAAAGTGTAAAATCCAGAAATGTAGCACAGGCCATGGAGAACAGGGAGCCTTGTTATGCTGATGGGTGGGATGTAAATTTCCAAGAGCCACTCTGGAGAAGTGCATGGTTTTTCCTGAAACACCTAAAAAACAAAGCAACGGAGCCTACGGCACTTCCACTTATGGTCCTATAGATTAGGGAAATTAAAATCAAAAACACACAGCCACCCCAAAGTTTCAGACGGCTCTGTTTACAAGAACCTCGTCTACGGTACAAGTTAAATATCCCAGAAAGCGAAAAATGGATAAAGAAGTTGTGGTACGTACGTATAATGGAATATCACTCACCAATGAAATCTATGTCATCAGGCCCGTCGTGGCATAATGAGTGGATTGAGGTACGATGATTCTAAGTGAAATATGTCACACAGAAAATGAAACATCATAAGATATCACTAATACATGGAATGGAATCTTGGCTACACATGAACTGAATTACAAAACAGAACAGGGTCTCAAGTTGAGAAAACCAACTTATGTTTGCTTAAGGGGAAAGGTGAGTTGGGGTGCTGCATAAAACCAGAGATAGAAATTAGCACAGATACCATTCCATAAGTCAAATATGTAATAGTCAAGACCTACCCCTTGCTCAACGAAATGGGCTAAACACCCTATATTCAACGCCTAGGAATACACCTGACTAGTAAGAATCTTCAAACCCATGGATTTATATGTCTCCATAAGAGAATCAAGCGTGTGTACAGCTGCATGAAGGCAGCAGAGAAAATCCGATAAATCCCATTATCAAAATGAATTAAAAAAACAAAACACAATGACAGTGAAATAGAGAGCAATTCTTAAATAATTCATTCAGGGCTTGTGATGCAACCTGGATTTACCTCATCTACACCCAGAGCTGAGTGAGACATAAGGTTGGACACTTCGGGCTGATAGCATTGGTGAGGTTCGATGAGCAAATGCAGACCCTTTGAAGTCATACTGCATGGTACCCATTCCATGGGTCCCAACTCTCCAGGTTTAAGCGATTCTTCCTTCAGTTAAAACATGCATGGGAAACCCACAGTATGGTGCACCGTGTGACCGGGAAACGTTTTCAAATGCATCTCAGTTTTCGTCGACTTTTACACGGGTACACAATTCCAGACCCTTTACTAACACTCTCCCCACTTGGAGAGTCAGTGCCTTTAACCTGCTGTTTGGCACAGTTTGCAATTTCTGCGCAAGATGAACAGGAATAGGGAGATCCAATGAGAGACTAGCTGTAGGTTTCTGCACCGGCAAATTTAACGCTCATTTCACACCAGGAAGAGGAATTAACCAAATGCTCAGCATTTCATGCCGCAAAAAGATTAGGGCCTGAAGCAATCCTGCGGTTTTGGGGCCAGCTCACAAGAAAGCGATTTGTAGAAAGGAGCTCAGGGGCACTGTAATTCACAAACCTGCAGAGTTATAAATGACAGCTACCGTCCAAAAATATATTGAAGGAAGGCTGCGAAGAGGACTTGAAATCGGGGCAGAATTGCAGGAAAACGATTTCAGCGGGTAGACGGGAATTGCATTTAAAGCATTGGAAAAGAGGCAGAACGTCCACAATGATGCACTTGGCCAAAAAGGGCGTATGCGTTTTTTCCTGAATATATTCAGGAAAAAACGCATACGCCCTTTTTGGCCAACCAAGAAAGCATGTTAAAGATATCTGCACTACAATGAAGTCTCACTGCCCCCCGGTCAAAAGGGCCATCTGAAAAAAGTGTAAAATCCAGAAAGGCAGCACAGGCCATGGAGAACAGGGAGCCTTGTTATGCTGATCGGCGGGATGTAAATTGCCAACAGCCACTCTGGAGAAGTGTATGGTGTTTCCCGGAACACCGAAAAAACAAAGCTACGGAGCCTCCGGCACTTGCACTTATGGTCCTATAGCTTAGGGAAATTAAAATAAAAAACACACAGCCACCCCAAAGTGTCGGACGGCTCTGTTTACAAGAACCTCGTCTACGGTACAAGTTAAATATCCCAGAATGTGAAAAATGGATAAAGAAGTTGTGGTACGTACGTACAATGGAATATCACTCAGCAATGAAATCTATGTCATCAGGCCCGTCGCGGCATAATGAGTGGATTCAGGTACGATGATTCTAAGTGAAATAAGTCACACAGAAAATGAAACATCATAAGATATCACTAATACACGGAATGTAAACTTGGCTACACATGAACTGAATTACAAAACAGAACAGGGTCTCAAATTTAGAAAACCAACTTATGCTTGCTTAAGGGGAAAGGTGAGTTGGGGTGCTGCATAAAACCAGAGATAGAAATTAGCACAGATACCTTTCCATAAGCCAAATATGTAATAGTCAAGACCTACCCCTTGCTCAACGAAATGGACTAAACACCCCATATTCAACGCCTAGGAATACACCTGACTAGTAAGAATCTTCAAACCCATGGATTTATATGTCTCCGTAAAAGAATGAAGCGTGTGTACAGTGGCATGAAGGCAGCAGAGAAAATCCGATAAATCCCATTATCAAAATGAATTACACAAACAAAACACAAGGACAGTGAAATAGAGAGCAATTCTTAAATAATTCATTCAGGGCTTGTGATGCAACCTGGATTTACCACATCTACACCCAGAGCTGAGTGAGACATAAGGTTGGGCACTTCGGGCTGATAGCATTGGTGAGGTTCGATGAGCAAATGCAGACCCTTTGAAGTCATACAGCATGGTACCCATTCCATGGGTCCCAACTCTCCAAGTTTAAGGGATTCTTCCTTCAGCTAAAACATGCATGGGAAACCCACAGTATGGTGCACCGTGTGACTGGCAAACGTTTTCAAATGCATCTCAGTTTTCGTCCCCTTTTACTCGGGTTCACCATTCCAGACGCCTTACGAACACTCTCCCCACTTGGAGAGTCAGTGCCTTTAACCTCCTGTTGGGCACAGTTTGCAATTTCTGCGCAAGATGAAAAGGAATAGGGAGAACGAATGAGAGACTAACTCTAGGTGTCTGCACGGGCAAATTTAACGCTCATTTCCCACCAGGAAGAGGAATTAACCAAAGGCTCAGCATGCCGTGCCGGAACCAGATTAGGGCCTGAGGCAATCCTGTGGGTTTGCGGCCAGCTCACAAGATAGCGAGTTGAAGAAAGGAGCTCAGGGGCACTGTAACTCACAAACCTGCAGAGTTATAAATGACAGCTATCGTCCAAAAATATATTGAAGGAAGGCTGCGAAGACGACTTGTAAGCGGGAAAGATTTGCAGGAAAACGATTTTAGGGGGTAGACGGGAATTGCATTTAAAGCATATGAAAAGAGGCAGAACGTCGACAATGATGCTCTTGGCCAAAAAGGGCGTATGCGTTTTTTCCTGAATATATTCAGGAAAAAACGCATACGCCCTTTTTGGCTGACCAAGCAAGCATGTTAAAGAAATCTGCACTACAATGAAGTCTCACTGCCCCCCGGTCAAAAGGGCCATCTGAAGAAAGTGTAAAATCCAGAAAGGCAGCACAGGCCATGGAGAACAGGGAGCCTTGTTATGCTGATGGGCGGGATGTAAATTGCCAACAGCCAGTCTGGAAAAATGTATGGTGTTTCCCGGAACATCTAAAAAACAAAGCAACGGAGCCTATGGCACTTCCCCTTATGGTCCTATAGCTTAGGAAAATTAAAATCAAAAACACACAGCCACCCAAAAGTGTCGGACGGCTCTGTTTACAAGAACCTCGTCTAAGGTACAAGTTAAATATCCCAGAATGTGAAAAATGGATAAAGAAGTTGTGGTACGTACGTACAATGGAATATCACTCAGCAATGAAATCTATGTCATCAGGCCCGTCGAGGCATAATGAGTGGATTCAGGTACGATGATTCTAAGTGAAATAAGTCACACAGAAAATGAAACATCATAAGATATCACTAATACACGGAATGTAAACTTGGCTACACATGAACTGAATTACAAAACAGAACAGGGTCTCAAATTTAGAAAACCAACTTATGCTTGCTTAAGGGGAAAGGTGAGTTGGGGTGCTGCATAAAACCAGAGATAGAAATTAGCACAGATACCTTTCCATAAGCCAAATATGTAATAGTCAAGACCTACCCCTTGCTCAACGAAATGGACTAAACACCCCATATTCAACGCCTAGGAATACACCTGACTAGTAAGAATCTTCAAACCCATGGATTTATATGTCTCCGTAAGAGAATGAAGCGTGTGTACAGTGGCATGAAGGCAGCAGAGAAAATCCGATAAATCCCATTATCAAAATGAATTACACAAACAAAACACAAGGACAGTGAAATAGAGAGCAATTCTTAAATAATTCATTCAGGGCTTGTGATGCAACCTGGATTTACCACATCTACACCCAGAGCTGAGTGAGACATAAGGTTGGGCACTTCGGGCTGATAGCATTGGTGAGGTTCGATGAGCAAATGCAGACCCTTTGAAGTCATACAGCATGGTACCCATTCCATGGGTCCCAACTCTCCAAGTTTAAGGGATTCTTCCTTCAGCTAAAACATGCATGGGAAACCCACAGTATGGTGCACCGTGTGACTGGCAAACGTTTTCAAATGCATCTCAGTTTTCGTCCCCTTTTACTCGGGTTCACCATTCCAGACGCCTTACGAACACTCTCCCCACTTGGAGAGTCAGTGCCTTTAACCTCCTGTTGGGCACAGTTTGCAATTTCTGCGCAAGATGAAAAGGAATAGGGAGAACGAATGAGAGACTAACTCTAGGTGTCTGCACGGGCAAATTTAACGCTCATTTCCCACCAGGAAGAGGAATTAACCAAAGGCTCAGCATGCCGTGCCGGAACCAGATTAGGGCCTGAGGCAATCCTGTGGGTTTGCGGCCAGCTCACAAGATAGCGAGTTGAAGAAAGGAGCTCAGGGGCACTGTAACTCACAAACCTGCAGAGTTATAAATGACAGCTATCGTCCAAAAATATATTGAAGGAAGGCTGCGAAGACGACTTGTAAGCGGGAAAGATTTGCAGGAAAACGATTTTAGGGGGTAGACGGGAATTGCATTTAAAGCATATGAAAAGAGGCAGAACGTCGACAATGATGCTCTTGGCCAAAAAGGGCGTATGCGTTTTTTCCTGAATATATTCAGGAAAAAACGCATACGCCCTTTTTGGCTGACCAAGCAAGCATGTTAAAGAAATCTGCACTACAATGAAGTCTCACTGCCCCCCGGTCAAAAGGGCCATCTGAAGAAAGTGTAAAATCCAGAAAGGCAGCACAGGCCATGGAGAACAGGGAGCCTTGTTATGCTGATGGGCGGGATGTAAATTGCCAACAGCCAGTCTGGAAAAATGTATGGTGTTTCCCGGAACATCTAAAAAACAAAGCAACGGAGCCTATGGCACTTCCCCTTATGGTCCTATAGCTTAGGAAAATTAAAATCAAAAACACACAGCCACCCAAAAGTGTCGGACGGCTCTGTTTACAAGAACCTCGTCTAAGGTACAAGTTAAATATCCCAGAATGTGAAAAATGGATAAAGAAGTTGTGGTACGTACGTACAATGGAATATCACTCAGCAATGAAATCTATGTCATCAGGCCCGTCGAGGCATAATGAGTGGATTCAGGTACGATGATTCTAAGTGAAATAAGTCACACAGAAAATGAAACATCATAAGATATCACTAATACACGGAATGTAAACTTGGCTACACATGAACTGAATTACAAAACAGAACAGGGTCTCAAATTTAGAAAACCAACTTATGCTTGCTTAAGGGGAAAGGTGAGTTGGGGTGCTGCATAAAACCAGAGATAGAAATTAGCACAGATACCTTTCCATAAGCCAAATATGTAATAGTCAAGACCTACCCCTTGCTCAACGAAATGGACTAAACACCCCATATTCAACGCCTAGGAATACACCTGACTAGTAAGAATCTTCAAACCCATGGATTTATATGTCTCCGTAAGAGAATGAAGCGTGTGTACAGTGGCATGAAGGCAGCAGAGAAAATCCGATAAATCCCATTATCAAAATGAATTACACAAACAAAACACAAGGACAGTGAAATAGAGAGCAATTCTTAAATAATTCATTCAGGGCTTGTGATGCAACCTGGATTTACCACATCTACACCCAGAGCTGAGTGAGACATAAGGTTGGGCACTTCGGGCTGATAGCATTGGTGAGGTTCGATGAGCAAATGCAGACCCTTTGAAGTCATACAGCATGGTACCCATTCCATGGGTCACAACTCTCCAAGTTTAAGGGATTCTTCCTTCAGCTAAAACATGCATGGGAAACCCACAGTATGGTGCACCGTGTGACTGGCAAACGTTTTCAAATGCATCTCAGTTTTCGTCCCCTTTTACTCGGGTTCACCATTCCAGACCCTTTACGAACACTCTCCCCACTTGGAGAGTCAGTGCCTTTAACCTCCTGTTGGGCACAGTTTGCAATTTCTGCGCAAGATGAAAAGGAATAGGGAGAACCAATGAGAGACTAGCTCTAGGTGTCTGCACGGGCAAATTTAACGCTCATTTCCCACCAGGAAGAGGAATTAACCAAAGGCTCAGCATGCCGTGCCGGAACCAGATTAGGGCCTGAGGCAATCCTGTGGGTTTGCGGCCAGCTCACAAGATAGCGAGTTGAAGAAATGAGCTCAGGGGCACTGTAACTCACAAAACTGCAGAGTTATAAATGACAGCTATCGTCCAAAAATATATTGAAGGAAGGCTGTGAAGACGACTTGTAAGTGGGGCAGAATTGCAGGAAAACGATTTCAGGGGGTAGACGGGAATTGCATTTAAAGCATAGGAAAAGAGGCAGAACGTTGACAATGATGCTCTTGGCCAAAAAGGGCGTATGCGTTTTTTCCTGAATATATTCAGGAAAAAACGCATACGCCCTTTTTGGCCAACCAAGCAAGCATGTTAAAGAAATCTGCACTACAATGAAGTCTCACTGCCCCCTGGTCAAAAGGGCCATCTGAAAAAAGTGTAAAATCCAGAAAGGCAGCACAGGCCATGGAGAACAGCGAGCCTTGTTATGCTGATGGGCGTGATGTAAATTGCCAACAGCCAGTCTGGAAAAATGTATGGTGTTTCCCGGAACATCTAAAAAACAAAGCAACGGAGCCTATGGCACTTCCCCTTATGGTCCTATAGCTTAGGAAAATTAAAATCAAAAACACACAGCCACCCAAAAGTGTCGGACGGCTCTGTTTACAAGAACCTCGTCTACGGTACATGTTAAATATCCCAGAATGTGAAAAATGGATAAAGAAGTTGTGGTACGCACGTACAATGGAATATCACTCAGCAATGAAATCTATGTCATCAGGCCCGTCGCGGCATAATGAGTGGATTCAGGTACGATGATTCTAAGTGAAATAAGTCACACAGAAAATGAAACATCATAAGATATCACTAATACACGGAATGTAAACTTGGCTACACATGAACTGAATTACAAAACAGAACAGGGTCTCAAATTTAGAAAACCAACTTATGCTTGCTTAAGGGGAAAGGTGAGTTGGGGTGCTGCATAAAACCAGAGATAGAAATTAGCACAGATACCTTTCCATAAGCCAAATATGTAATAGTCAAGACCTACCCCTTGCTCAACGAAATGGACTAAACACCCCATATTCAACGCCTAAGAATACACATGACTAGTAAGAATCTTCTAACCCATGGATTTATATGTCTCAGTAAGAGAAAGAAGCCCTTGTACAGTAGTATGAATGCAGCAGAGAAAATCCGATAAATCCCATTATCAAAATGAATTACAAAAACAAAACACAAGGACAGTGAAATAGAGAGCAATTCTTAAATAATTCATTCAGGGCTTGTGAAGCAACCTGGATTTACCTCATCTAAACTCAGAGCTGAGTGAGACATAAGGTTGGACACTTCGGGCTGATAGCATTGGTGAGGTTCGATGAGCAAATGCAGACCATTAGAAGTCATATTGCATGGTACCCATTCCATGGGTCCCAACTCTCCAGGTTTAAGCGATTCTTCCTTCAGCTAAAGCATGCATGGGAAACCCACAGTATGGTGCACCGTGTGACCGGGAAACGTTTTCACATGCATCTCAGTTTTTGTCCTCTTTTACTCGGGTTCACCATTCCAGACCCTTTACTAACACTCTCCGCACTTGGAGAGTCAGTGCCTTTAACCTCCTGTTTGGCACAGTTTGCAATTTCTGCGCAAGATGAACAGGAATAGGGAGAACCAATGAGAGACTAGCTGTAGGTGTCTGCACGGGCAAATTTAACGCTCATTTCCAACCAGGAAGAGGAATTAACCAAAGGCTCAGCATGCCGTGCCTGAACCAGATTAGGGCCTGAAGGAATCCTGCGGCTTTTCGGCCAGCTCAAAAGAAAGCAATTTGAAGTACGGAGCTCAGGGGCACTGTAATTCACAAACCTGCAAAGTTATAAATGACAGCTATCGTCCAAAAATATATTGAAGGAAGGCTGCGAAGAGGACTTGAAAGCGGGGCAGAATTCCAGGAAAACGATTTCAGGGGGTAGACTGGAATTGCATTTAAAGCAGAGGAAAAGAGGCAGAACGTCGACAATGATGCTCTTGGCCAAAAAGGGCGTATGCGTTTTTTCCTGAATATATTCAGGAAAAAACGCATACGCCCTTTTTGGCCAACCAAGCAAGCATGTTAAAGAAATCTGCACTACAATGAAGTCTCACTGCCCCCCGGTCAAAAGGGCCATCTGAAAAAAGTGTAAAATCCAGAAATGCAGGACAAGTCATGGAGAACAGGGAGCCTTGTTATGCTGATGGTCAGGATGTAATTTGCCAACAGCCACTCTGGAGAAGTGTATGGTGTTTCCTGAAACACGTAGGAAACAAAGCAACACAGCCTATGGCACTTCCACATATGGTCCTATAGCATAGGGAAATTAAAATAAAACACACACAGCCACCCCAAAGTTTGGGACGGCTCTATTTACAAGAACCTCGTCTACGGTACAAGTTAAATATCCGAGAAAGCAAAAAATGGATAAAGAAGTTGTGGTACGTACGTACAATGCAATATCACTCAGCAATTAAATCTACGTCACCTGGCCCGTAGAGGCATAATGAGTGGATTCAGGTAGGATGATTCTACGAGAGATAAGTCACACAGAAAAAGAAACATTATAAGATATCACTAATACACGGAATGTAAACTTGGCTACACATGAACTGAATTACAAAACAGAACAGGGTCTCAAATTCAGAAAACCAACTTATGCTTGCTTATGGGGAAAGGTGAGTTGGGGTGCTGCATAAAACCAGAGATAGAAATTAGCACAGATACCTTTCCATAAGCCAAATATATAATAGACAAGACCTACTCCTTGCTAAACGAAATGGGCTCAACACCCCATATTCAACGCCTGGGAATATACCTGACAAGTAAGAATCTTAAAACCCATGGATTTATATGTCTCCATAAGGAAATCAAGCATGTGTACAGCAGCCTAAACGCAGCAGTGAAAATCCGATAAATCCCATTATCAAAATAAATTTCAAAAACAAAACACAATGACAGTGAAATAGAGAGCAATTCTTAAATAATTCATTCAGGGCTTGTGATGCAACCTGGAATTACCACATCTACACCCAGAGCTGGGTGAGACATAAGGCTGGACAGTTCGGGCTGATAACATTGGTGAGGTTCAGTGAGCAAACGCAGACCCTTTGAAGTCACACTGCATGGTACCCATTCCATGGGTCCCAACTCTCCAGGTTTAAGGGATTCTTCCTTCAGCTAAAACATGCATGGGAAACCCAGAGTATGGTCCACCGTGTGATTGGGAAACGTTTTCAAATGCATCTCAGGTTTCGTCCCCTGGTACTCGGGCTCACGGTTCCAGACGCTTTACTAACACTCTCCCCACTTGGAGAGTCAGTGCCTTTAACCTCCTGTTTGGCACAGTTTGCAATTTCTGTGCAAGATGAACAGGAATAGGGAGAACCAATGAGAGACTAGCTGTAGGTGTCTGCACGGGCAAATGGAACGCTCATTTCCCACCAGGAAGAGTAATTAACCAAAGGCTCAGCATGCCCTGCCCGAGCCAGATTAGGGCCTGAAGCAATCCAGCGGTTTTGCGGCCAGCTCACAAGAAAGCGAGTTGAAGAAAGGAGCTCAGGGGCACTGTAATTCACAAACCTGCAGAGTTATGAATGACAGCTATCGTCCAAAAATGTATTGAAATAAGTCTTCGAAGAGGACTTGAAAGTGGGGCAGAATTTCAGGAAAACGATTTCAGGGGGTAGACTGGAATTGCACTTAAAGCATAGGAAAAGAGGCCGAATGTCGACAATGATGCACTTGGCCAAAAAGGGCGTATGCGTTTTTTCCTGAATATATTCAGGAAAAAACGCATACGCCCTTTTTGGCCAACCAAGCAAGCCTGTAAAGAAATCTGCACTACAATGAAGTCTCACTGCCCCCAGGTCACAAGGGCTATCTGAAAAAAGTGTAAAATCCAGAAAGGCAGGACAGGTCATGGAGAACAGGGAGCCTTGTTATGCTGATGGGCGGGATGTAAATTGCCAACAGCCACTCTGGAGAAGTGTATGGTGTTTCCTGAAACACGTAGGAAACAAAGCAACACAGCCTATGGCACTTTCACTTATGGTCCTGTAGCTTAGGGAAATTAAAATCAAAAACACACAGCCACCCCAAAGTTTGGGACGGCTCTGTTTACAAGAACCTCGTCTACGGTACAAGTTAAATATCCGAGAAAGCAAAAAATGGATAAAGAAGTTGTGGTACGTACGTACAATGGAATATCACTCAGCAATGAAATCTATGTCATCAGGCCCGTAGCGGCATAATGAGTGGATTCAGGTACGATGATTCTACGAGAAATAAGTCACACAGAAAAAGAAACATCATAAGATATCACTAATACACGGAATGTAAACTTGGCTACACATGAACTGAATTACAAAACAGAACAGGGTCTCAAATTTAGAAAACCAACTTATGCTTGCCTATGGGGAAAGGTGAGTTGGGGTGCTGCATATAACCAGAGATTGAAATTACCACAGAGAGAACACCTACTGAAGGCTGGCAGAAGACCTCAGACCTCCCAAAAGGCAAGAAACTCCCCTCGTACCTGGGTAGGGCAAAAGAAAAAACAGAGACAAAAGAATAAGGAGGGAACCTGCAGCAGTGGGAGGGAGCTGTGAAGGAGGAAAAGTTTCCACACACTAGGAAGCCCCTCCGGGGGCGGAGACCGCGGGAGGCGGAGGGGGGAGCTTCGGGACCGCGGAGTAGTGCACAGCGAGGGGTGCGGAGGGCAAAGCGGGGAGATTCCCGCACAGAGGATCGGTGCCCACTGGCACTCACCAGCCCGAGAGGCTTGTCTGCTCACCCGCCGGGGCGGGCGGGGCTGCGAGCTGTGGCTCGGGTTTCGGTTTTGGACGGAGCTCAGGTAGAGGACTGGGGTTCGCGGCTTGAACATAGCCTAAAGGGGTTAGTGCACCACGACTAGCTGGGAGGGAGTTCGGGGAAAAGCCTGCACCTGCCGAAGAGGCAAGAGACTTTTTCTTCCCTCTTTGTTTCCTGGTGCGCGAGGAGAGAGGTTTAAGAGCGCTGCTTAAAGGAACTCCAGAGACGGGTGCGAGCCGCGGCTAAAAGCGCGAACCCCAGAGACGGGCGCGAGCCGCGGCTAAAAGCGCGAACCCCAGAGACGGGCGCGAGCCGTGGCTAAAAGCGCGGACCCCAGAAACGGGCGGGAGACGCTAAGGCTGCTGTTGCCGCCACCAAGGGGCCTGTGTGCGAGCACAGGTCACTCTCCACACCCCTCTTCCGCGGAGCCTGTGCAGCCCGCCACTGCCAGGTTCCTGGGAACCAGGGACAACTTCCCCGGGAGAACGCACGGCGGGCCTCAGGCTGGTGCAACGTCACACCGGCCTCTGCCGCAACGTCACGCCGCCTCTGACGCCGCAGGCCCGCCCCGCACGCAGTGCCCCTCCTCGCCCCCCCCTGGCCTGAGTGAGCCAGAGCCCCCGAATCAGCGGCTCCTTTAACCCTGTCCTGTCTGAGCAAAAAACAGACGCCCTCCAGCGACCTACACGCAGAGGCAGGGCCAAATCTAAAGCTGAGCTCCTTCCTGTAAGCTGTGAGAACAAAGAAGAGAAAGGGAAATCTCTCCCAGCAGCCTCAGAAGCAGCGGATTAAAGCTCCACAATCAACTTGATATACCCTGCATCTGTGGAATACCTGAATAGACAAGGAATGATCCCAAATTGAAGAGGTGGAATTTAGGAGCGAGATCTATGATTTTTTTCCCTTCTCCTCTTTTTGTGAATGTGTACGTGTATGCTTCTGTGTGAGACCGTGCCTGTATACTCTTGCTTCCACCATTTGTCCTAGGGCTCTATCTGTCCATGGTTTTTTAAAAAACTTTTTTTCTCAATAATTAATTTTAATTGTAATAACTTTATTATACTTTACCTTCGTTCTTTCTTTCTTTCTTTCCTTCCTTCCTTCCCTCCTTTAGACAACGAATCACCCCAAATTGAGGAGGTGGTCTCTGAGAGCAAGATTTATGATTTTTCCCCCTTTACCTCTTTTTGTGAAGGTGTATGTGTATGCTTCTGTGTAAGATTTTCTCTGTATAGCTTTGCTTCCAACATTTGTCCTAAGGTTCTATCCGTCCCCTTTTTTTTTTCTAAATATTTTTTAATTCAATAACTATATTATACTTTATTTTATTTTTACTTATCTTCTTTCTTTCTGTCTTTTTTCCTTCTTTCCCTCCTTCCTTCCTTCCTTCCTTCCTCCCTCCCTCCCTCCTTTCTTTCCTTCTTTGCTTCTTTCTTCCTTCCTTCCTTTCCTCCTTTCCTTCTTTCTTTCCTCATACTTCTACTAATTCTCTCTACTTTTTCTCCCTTTTATTCTGAGCCGTGTGGATGAAAGGCTCTTGGTGCTCCAGCCAGGAGTCAGGGCTCTGCCTCTGAGGTAGGAGAGCCAACTTCAGGGCACTGGTCAACAAGAGGCCACCCAGCTCCACATAATATTAAATGGTGGAAATCTCCCAGTGACCTCCATCTTAACACCAGCACCCAGCTTCACTCAACGACCAGCAAGCCACAGTGCTAGACAACCTATGCCAAACAACTAGCAAAACAGGAACACAACCCCACCCATTAGCAGAGAGGCTGCCGAAAATCATAATAAGGCCACAGACACCCCAAAACACACCACCAGAAGTGAACCTGCCCACTAAAGAGACAAGATCCAGCCTCATCCACCAGAACACAGGCACTAGTCCCCTCCACCAGGAAGCCTACACAACCCACTGAAACAACCTTATCCACTGGAGACAGACATCAAAAACAACGGGAACACGTACGTGCAGCCTGCAAAAAGGAGACCCCAAACACAGTAAGATAAGCAAAATGAGAAGACAGAAAAACACACAGCAGATGAAGGAGCAAGATAAAAATGCACCAGACCTAACAAATGAAGAAGAAATAGGCAGTCTACCTGAAAAAGAATTCAGAATAATGATAGTAAGGATGATCCGAAATCTTGGAAGTAGAATGGACAAAATGCAAGAAACAGTTAACAAGGACCTAGAAGAAATAAAGATGAAACAAGCAATGATGAACAATGCAATAAATGAAATTAAAAGTACTCTAGATGGGATCAATAACAGAATAACTGAGGCAGAAGAACGGATAAGTGACCTGGAAGATAAAATAGTGGAAATAACTACTGCAGAGCAGAATAAAGAAAAAAGAATGAAAAGAACTGAGGACAGTCTCAGAGACCTCTGGGACAACATTAAACGCAACAACATTCGAATTATAGGGGTTCCAGAAGAAGAAGAGAAAAAGAAAGGGACTGAGAAAATATTTGAAGAGATTATAGTTGAAAACTTCCCTAATATGGGAAAGGAAATAGTTAATCAAGTCCAGGAAGTACAGAGAGTCCCATACAGGATAAATATAAGGAGAAATACGCCAAGACACATATTAATCAAACTGTCAAAAATTAAATACAAAGAAAGCATATTAAAAGCAGCAAGGGAAAAACAACAAATAACACACAAGGGAATCCCCATAAGGTTAACAGCTGATCTCTCAGCAGAAACCCTACAAGCCAGAAGGGAGTGGCAGGACATACTGAAAGTGATGTAGGAAAAAAACCTGCAACCAAGACTACTCTACCCAGCAAGGATCTCATTCAGATTTGATGGAGAAATTAAAACCTTTACAGACAAGCAAAAGCTGAGAGAGTTCAGCACCACCAAACCAGCTTTACAACAAATGCTAAAGGAACTTCTCTAGACAAGGAACACAAGAGAAGGAAAAGACCTATAATAACGAACCCAAAACAATATAGAAAATGGTAATAGGAACATACATATCGATAATTACCTTAAATGTAAATGGACTGGGGGACCTTGAAGATGGCGGAAGAGTAAGACGCGGAGATCGCCTTCCTCCCCACGGATACACCAGAAATACATCTACACGTGGAACAACTCCTACAGAACACCTACTGAAGGCTGGCAGAAGACCTCAGACCTCCCAAAAGGCAAGAAACTCCCCACGTACCTGGGTAGGGCAAAAGAAAAAAAGAAAAAACAGAGACAAAAGAATAAGGATGGCACCTGCGCCAGTGGGAGGGAGCTGTGAAGGAGGAAAAGTTTCCACACACTAGGAAGCCCCTCCGCGGGCGGAGACTGCGGGAGGCGGAGGGGGGGGCTTCGGGACCGAGGAGTAGTGCACAGCGACGGGTGCGGAGGGCAAAGCGGGGAGATTCCCGCACAGAGGATCGGTGCCGACCGGCACTCACCAGCCCGAGAGGCTTGTCTGCTCACCCGCCCGGGCGGGCGGGGCTGCGAGCTGAAGCTCGGGTTTCGGTTTTGGACAGAGCGCAGGGAGAGGACTGGGGTTGGCGGCTTGAACATAGCCTGAAGGGGTTAGTGCACCACGACTAGCCGGGAGGGAGTTCGGGGAAAAGCCTGCACCTGCCGAAGAGGCAAGAGACTTTTTCTTCCCTCTTTGTTTCCTGGTGCGCGAGGAGAGGGGTTTAAGAGCGCTGCTTAAAGGAACTCCAGAGACGGGCGCGAGCCGCGGCTAAAAGCGCGAACCCCAGAGACAGGCGCGAGCCGCGGCTAAAAGCGCGAACCCCAGAGACGGGCGCGAGCCGCGGCTAAAAGCGCGGACCCCAGAGACGGGCGGGAGACGCTAAGGCTGCTGCTGCCGCCACCAAGGGGCCTGTGTGCGAGCACAGGTCACTCTCCACACCCCTCTTCTGCGGAGCCTGTGCAGCCCGCCACTGCCAGGTTCCCGGGAACCAGGGACAACTTCCCCGGGAGAACGCACGGCGGGCCTCAGGCTGGTGCAACGTCACGCCGGCCTCTGCCGCAACGTCACGCCGCCTCTGACGCCGCAGGCCCGCCCCGCACGCAGTGCCCCTCCTTCCCCCCCCTCACCCCCGGCCTGAGTAAGCCTGAGCCCCCGAATCAGCGGCTCCTTTAACCCCGTCCTGTCTGAGCAAAAAACAGACGCCCTCCAGCGACCTACACGCAGAGGCAGGGCCAAATCCAAAGCTGAGCTCCTGTGAGCTGTGAGAACAAAGAAGAGAAAGGGAAATCTTTCCCAGCAGCCTCAGAAGCAGAGGATTAAAGCTCCACAATCAACTTGATATACCCTGCATCTGTGGAATACCTGAATAGACAAGGAATGATCCCAAATTGAAGAGGTGGAATTTAGGAGCGAGATCTATGATTTTTTTCCCTTCTCCTCTTTTTGTGAATATGTACGTGTATGCTTATGTGTGACATCTTGTCTGTATACTCTTGCTTCCACCATTTGTCCTAGGGCTCTATCCGTCCATGGTTTTTAAAAAAAAAAAAATTTTTTTTCTCAATAATTAATTTTAATTGTAATAACTTTATTATACTTTACCGTCGTTCCTTCTTTCTTTCTTTCTTTCTTTCCGTCCTTCCCTCCTTTAGACAACGAATCACCCCAAATTGAGGAGGTGGTCTCTGAGAGCAAGATTTATGACTTTTCCCCCTTTACCTCTTTTTGTGAAGGTGTATGTGTATGCTTCTGTATAAGATTTTCTCTGTATAGCTTTGCTTCCAACATTTGTCCTAAGGTTCTATCCGTCCCTCTTTTTTTTTTTTTTCTAAATATTTTTTAATTCAATAACTATATTATACTTTATTTTATTTTTACTGTATCTTCTTTCTTTCTGTCTTTTTTCCTTCTTTCCCTCCTTCCTTCCTTCCTTCCTTCCTCCCTCCCTCCCTCCTTTCTTTCCTTCTTTGCTTCTTTCTTCCTTCCTTCCTTTCCTCCTTTCCTTCTTTCTTTCCTCATACTTCTACTAATTCTCTCTACTTTTTCTCCCTTTTATTCTGAGCCGTGTGGATGAAAGGCTCTTGGTGCTCCAGCCAGGAGTCAGGGCTCTGCCTCTGAGGTAGGAGAGCCAACTTCAGGACACTGGTCAACAAGAGACCTCCCAGCTCCACATAATATTAAACGGTGGAAATCTCCCAGTGACCTCCATCTTAACACCAGCACCCAGCTTCACTCAACGACCAGCAAGCCACAGTGCTAGACAACCTATGCCAAACAACTAGCAAAACAGGAACACAACCCCACCCATTAGCAGAGAGGCTGCCTAAAATCATAATAAGGCCACAGACACCCCAAAACACACCACCAGACGTGAACCTGCCCACTAGAGAGACAAGATCCAGCCTCATCCACCACAACACAGGCACTAGTCCCCTCCACCAGGAAGCCTACACAACCCACTGAAACAACCTTAGCCACTGAAGACAGACATCAAAAACAACGGGAACTACGAACGTGCAGCCTGCAAAAAGGAGACCCCAAACACAGTAAGATAAGCAAAATGAGAAGACAGAAAAACACACAGCAGATGAAGGAGCAAGATAAAAATGCACCAGACCTAACAAATGAAGAGGAAATAGGCAGTCTACCTGAAAAAGAATTCAGAATAATGATAGTAAGGATGATCCGAAATCTTGGAAGTAGAATGGACAAAATGCAAGAAGCAGTTAACAAGGACCTAGAAGAAATAAAGATGAAACAAGCAATGATGAACAACGCAATAAATGAAATTAAAAGTACTCTAGATGGGATCAATAACAGAATAACTGAGGCAGAAGAACGGATAAGTGACCTGGAAGATAAAATAGTGGAAATAACTACTGCAGAGCAGAATAAAGAAAAAAGAATGAAAAGAACTGAGGACAGTCTCAGAGACCTCTGGGACAACATTAAACGCACCAACATTCGAATTATAGGGGTTCCAGAAGAAGAAGAGAAAAAGAAAGGGACTGAGAAAATATTTGAAGAGATTATAGTTGAAAACTTCCCTAATATGGGAAAGGAAATAGTTAATCAAGTCCAGGAAGCACAGAGAGTCCCATACAGGATAAATACAAGGAGAAATACGCCAAGACACATATTAATCAAACTGTCAAAAATTAAATACAAAGAAAGCATATTAAAAGCAGCAAGGGAAAAACAGCAAGTAACACACAAGGGAATCCCCATAAGGTTAACAGCTGATCTCTCAGCAGAAACCCTACAAGCCAGAAGGGAGTGGCAGGACATACTGAAAGTGATGAAGGAGAAAAACCTGCAACCAAGGCTACTCTACCCAGCAAGGATCTCATTCAGATTTGATGGAGAAATTAAAACCTTTACAGACAAGCAAAAGCTGAGAGAGTTTAGCACCACCAAACCAGCTTTACAGCAAATGCTAAAGGAACTTCTCTAGACAAGGAACACAAGAGAAGGAAAAGACCTATAATAACGAACCCAAAACAATATAGAAAATGGGAATAGGAACATACATATCGATAATTACCTTAAATGTAAATGGACTAAATGCTCCCACCAAAAGACACAGATTGGCTGAATGGATACAAAAACAAGACCCTTATATATGCTGTCTACAATAGACCCACTTCAGACCTAGAGACACATACAGACTGAAAATAAGGGGATGGAAAAAGATATTCCATGCAAATGGAAACCAAAAGAAAGCTGGAGTAGCAATTCTCATATCAGACAAAATAGACTTTAAAATAAGGACTATTACAAGAGACAAAGAAGGACACTACATAATGATAAAGGGATCGATCCAAGAAGAAGATATAACAATTGTAAATATTTATGCACCCAACATAGGAGCACCTCAATACATAAGGCAAATACTAACAGCCATAAAAGGGGAGATTGACAGTAACACATTCATAGTAGGGGACTTTAACACCCCACTTTCACCCATGGACAGATCATCCAAAATGAAAATAAATAAGGAAACACAAGCTTTAAATGATACATTAAACAAGATGGACTTAATTGATATTTATAGGACACTCCATCCAAAAACAACAGAATACACATTTTTCTCAAGTGCTCATGGAACATTCTCCAGGATAGACCATATCTTGGGTCACAAATCAAGCCTTGGTAAATTTAAGAAAATTGAAATTGTATCAAGTATCTTTTCTGACCACAACGCCATGAGACTAGATATCAATTACAGGAAAAGATCTGTAAAAAATACAAACACATGGAAGCTAAACAATACACTACTTAATAATGAAGTGATCACTGAAGAAATCAAAGAGGAAATAAAAAAATACCTAGAAACAAATGACAATGGAGACACAACGACCCAAAACCTATGGGATGCAGAAAAAGCAGTTCTAAGGGGGAAGTTTATAGCAATACAAGCCCACCTTAAGAAGCAGGAAACATCTCGAATAAACAACCTAACCTTGCACCTCAAGCAATTAGAGAAAGAAGAACAAAAAAACCCCAAAGCTAGCAGAAGGAAAGAAATCATAAAAATCAGATCAGAAATAAATGAAAAAGAAATGAAGGAAACGATAGCAAAGATCAATAAAACTAAAAGCTGGTTCTTTGAGAAGATAAACAAAATAGATAAACCACTAGCCAGACTCATCAAGAAAAAAAGGGAGAAGACTCAAATCAATAGAATTAGAAATGAAAAAGGAGAAGTAACAACTGACACTGCAGAAATAAAAAAAATCATAAGAGATTACTACAAGCAACTCTATGCCAATAAAATGGACAATCTGGAAGAAATGGACAAATTCTTAGAAATGCACAACCTGCCAAGACTGAATCAGGAAGAAATAGAAAATATGAACAGACCAATCACAAGCACTGAAATTGAAACTGTCATTAAAAATCTTCCAACAAACAAAAGCCCAGGACCAGATGGCTTCACAGGTGAATTCTATCAAACGTTTAGAGAAGAGCTAACACCTCTCCTTCTCAAACTCTTCCCAAATATAGCAGAGGGAGGAACACTCCCAAATTCCTTCTACGAGGCCACCATCACCTTGATACCAAAACCAGACAAGGATGTCACAAAGAAAGAAAACTACAGGCCAATATCACTGATGAACATAGATGCAAAAATCCTCAACAAAATACTAGCAAACAGAATCCAACAGCACATTAAAAGGATCATACACCATGATCAAGTGGGGTTTATTCCAGGAATGCAAGGATTCTTCAATATACGCAAATCTATCAATGTGATAAACCATATTAACAAATTGAAAGAGAAAAACCATATGATCATCTCAATAGATGCAGAGAAAGCTTTTGACAAAATTCAACACCCATTTATGCTAAAAACCCTGCAGAAAGTAGGCATAGAGGGAACTTTCCTCAACATAATAAAGGCCATATATGACAAGCCCACAGCAAACATCATCCTCAATGGTGAAAAACTGAAAGCATTTCCACTAAGATCAGGAACAAGACAAGGTTGCCCACTCTCACCACTCTTATTCAACATAGTTTTGGAAGTTTTAGCCACAGCAATCAGAGAAGAAAAGGAAATAAAAGGAATCCAAATCGGAAAAGAAGAAGTAAAGCTGTCACTGTTTGCAGATGACATGATACTATACATAGAGAATCCTAAAGATGCTACCAGAAAACTACTAGAGCTAATCAATGAATTTGGTAAAGTAGCAGGATACAAAGTTAATGCACAGAAATCTCTGGCATTCCTATATACTAATGATGAAAAATCTGAAAGTGAAATCAAGAAAACACTCCCATTTACCATTGCAACAAAAAGAATAAAATATCTAGGAATAAACCTACCTAAGGAGACGAAAGACCTGTATGCAGAAAATTATAAGACACTGATGAAAGAAATTAAAGATGATACAAATAGATGGAGAGATATACCATGTTCTTGGATGGGAAGAATCAACATTGTGAAAATGACTCTACTACCCAAAGCAATCTACAGATTCAATGCAATCCCTATCAAACTACCACTGGCATTTTTCACAGAACTAGAACAAAAAATTTCACAATTTGTATGGAAACACAAAAGACCCCGAATAGCCAAAGCAATCTTGAGAACGAAAAAAGGAGCTGGAGGAATCAGGCTCCCTGACTTCAGACTATACTACAAAGCTACAGTAATCAAGACAGTATGGTACTGGCACAAAAACAGAAATATAGATCAATGGAACAGGATAGAAAGCCCAGCGATAAACCCACGCACATATGGACACCTTATCTTTGATAAAGGTGGCAGGAATGTACAGTGGAGAAAGGACAGCCTCTTCAATAAATGGTGCTGGGAAAACTGGACAGGTACATGTAAAAGTATGAGATTAGATCACTCCCTAACACCATACACAAAAATAAGCTCAAAATGGATTAAAGACCTAAATGTAAGGCCAGAAACTATCAAACTCTTAGAGGAAAACATAGGCAGAACACTCTATGACATAAATCACAGCAAGATCCTTTCTGACCCACCTCCTAGAGTAATGGAAATAAAAACAAAAATAAACAAATGGGACCTAATGAAACTTCAAAGCTTTTGCACAGCAAAGGAAACCATAATCAAGACCAAAAGACAACCCTCAGAATGGGAGAAAATATTTGCAAATGAAGCAACTGACAAAGGTTTAATCTCCAAAATTTACAAGCAGCTCATGCAGCTCAATAACAAAAAAACAAACAACCCAATCCAAAAATGGGCAGAAGACCTAAATAGACATTTCTCCAAAGAAGATATACAGAATGCCAACAAACACATGAAAGAATGCTCAACATCATTAATCATTAGAGAAATGCAAATCAAAACTACAATGAGATATCATCTCACACCAGTCAGAATGGCCATCATCAAAAAATCTAGAAACAATAAATGCTGGAGAGGGTGTGGAGAAAAGGGAACACTCTTGCACTGCTGGTGGGAATGTGAATTGGTTCAGCCACTATGGAGAACAGTATGGAGGTTCCTTAAAAAACAACAAATAGAATTACCATATGACCCAGCAATCCCACTACTGGGCATATACCCTGAGAAAACCAAAATTCAAAAAGAGTCATGTACCAAAATGTTCATTGCAGCTCTATTTACAATAGCCCGGAGATGGAAACAACCTAAGCGCCCATCATCGGATGAATGGATAAAGAAGATGTGGCACATATATACAATGGAATATTACTCAGCCATAAAAAGAAACGAAATTGAGCTATTTGTAATGAGGTGGATAGACCTAGAGTCTGTCATACAGAGTGAAGTAAGTCAGAAAGAAAAAGACAAATACCGTATGCTAACGCATATATATGGAATTTAAGGGGGAAAAAATGTCATGAAGAACCTAGGGGTAAGACAGGAATAAAGACGCAGACCTACTGGAGAACGGACTTGAGAATATGGGGAGGGGGAAGGGTGAGCTTTGACAGGGTGAGAGAGAGTCATGGACATATACACACTAACAAACGTAGTAAGGTAGATAGCTAGGGGGAAGCACCCGCAAGGCACAGGGATATTAGCTCGGTGCTTTGTGACAGCCTGGAGGGGTGGGATAGGGAGAGTGGGAGGGAGGGAGACGCAAGAGGGAAGACATATGGGAACATATGTATATGTATAACTGATTCACTTTGTTATAAAGCAGAAACTAACACACAATTGTAAAGCAATTATACCCCAATAAAGATGTTTAAAAAAAAAATGTAAATGGACTAAATGCTCCCACCAAAAGACACAGATTGGCTGAATGGATACAAAAACAAGACCCTTATATATGCTGTCTACAATAGACCCACTTCAGACCTAGAGACACATACAGACTGAAAATAAGGGGATGGAAAAAGATATTCCATGCAAATGGAAACCAAAAGAAAGCTGGAGTAGCAATTCTCATATCAGACAAAATAGACTTTAAAATAAGGACTATTACAAGAGACAAAGAAGGACACTACGTAATGATCAAGGGATCGATCCAAGAAGAAGATATAACAATTGTAAATATTTATGCACCCAACATAGGAGCACCTCAATACATAAGGCAAATACTAACAGCCATAAAATGGGAGATCGACAGTAACACATTCATAGTAGGGGACTTTAACACCCCACTTTCACCCATGGACAGATCATCCAAAATGAAAATAAATAAGGAAACACAAGCTTTAAATGATACATTAAACAAGATGGACTTAATTGATATTTATAGGACACTCCATCCAAAAACAACAGAATACACATTTTTCTCAAGTGCTCATGGAACATTCTCCAGGATAGATCATATCTTGGGTCACAAATCAAGCCTTGGTAAATTTAAGAAAATTGAAATTGTATCAAGTATCTTTTCTGACCACAACGCCATGAGACTAGATATCAATTACAGGAAAAGATCTGTAAAAAATACAAACACATGGAGGCTAAACAATACACTACTTAATAATGAAGTGATCACTGAAGAAATCAAAGAGGAAATAAAAAAATACCTAGAAACAAATGACAATGGAGACACAACGACCCAAAACCTATGGGATGCAGCAAAAGCAGTTCTAAGGGGGAAGTTTATAGCAATACAAGCCCACCTTAAGAAGCAGGAAACATCTCGAATAAACAACCTAACCTTGCACCTCAAGCAATTAGAGAAAGAAGAACAAAAAAACCCCAAAGCTAGCAGAAGGAAAGAAATCATAAAAATCAGATCAGAAATAAATGAAAAAGAAATGAAGGAAATGATAGCAAAGATCAATAAAACTAAAAGCTGGTTCTTTGAGAAGATAAACAAAATAGATAAACCACTAGCCAGACTCATCAAGAGAAAAAGGGAGAAGACTCAAATCAATAGAATTAGAAATGAAAAAGGAGAAGTAACAACTGACACTGCAGAAATAAAAAAAATCATGAGAGATTACTACAAGCAACTCTATGCCAATAAAACGGACAATCTGGAAGAAATGGACAAATTCTTAGAAATGCACAACCTGCCAAGACTGAATCAGGAAGAAATAGAAAATATGAACAGACCAATCACAAGCACAGAAATTGAAACTGTGATTAAAAATCTTCCAACAAACAAAAGCCCAGGACCACATGGCTTCACAGGTGAATTCTATCAAACGTTTAGAGAAGAGCTAACACCTCTCCTTCTCAAACTCTTCCAAAATATAGCAGAGGGAGGAACACTCCCAAATTCCTTCTACGAGGCCACCATCACCTTGATACCAAAACCAGACAAGGATGTCACAAAGAAAGAAAACTACAGGCCAATATCACTGATGAACATAGATGCAAAAATCCTCAACAAAATACTAGCAAACAGAATCCAACAGCACATTAAAAGGATCATACACCATGATCAAGTGGGGTTTATTCCAGGAATGCAAGGATTCTTCAATATACGCAAATCTATCAATGTGATAAACCATATTAACAAATTGAAAGAGAAAAACCATATGATCATCTCAATAGATGCAGAGAAAGCTTTCGACAAAATTCAACACCCATTTATGATAAAAACCCTGCAGAAAGTAGGCATAGAGGGAACTTTCCTCAACATAATAAAGGCCATATATGACAAGCCCACAGCAAACATCATCCTCAATGGTGAAAAACTGAAAGCATTTCCACTAAGATCAGGAACAAGACAAGGTTGCCCACCCTCACCACTCTTATTCAACATAGTTTTGGAAGTTTTAGCCACAGCAATCAGAGAAGAAAAGGAAATAAAAGGAATCCAAATCGGAAAAGAAGAAGTAAAGCTGTCACTGTTTGCAGATGACATGATACTATACATAGAGAATCCTAAAGATGCTACCAGAAAACTACTAGAGCTAATCAATGAATTTGGTAAAGTAGCAGGATACAAAGTTAATGCACAGAAATCTCTGGCATTCCTATATACTAATGATGAAAAATCTGAAAGTGAAATCAAGAAAACACTCCCATTTACCATTGCAACAAAAAGAATAAAATATCTAGGAATAAACCTACCTAAGGAGACGAAAGACCTGTATGCAGAAAATTATAAGACACTGATGAAAGAAATTAAAGATGATACAAATAGATGGAGAGATATACCATGTTCTTGGATGGGAAGAATCAACCTTGTGAAAATGACTCTACTACCCAAAGCAATCTACAGATTCAATGCAATCCCTATCAAATTACCACTGGCATTTTTCACAGAACTAGAACAAAAAATTTCACAATTTGTATGGAAACACAAAAAACCCCGAATAGCCAAAGCAATCTTGAGAACGAAAAAAGGAGCTGGAGGAATCAGGCTCCCTGACTTCAGACTATACTACAAAGCTACAGTAATCAAGACAGTATGGTACTGGCACAAAAACAGAAAGATAGATCAATGGAACAGGATAGAAAGCCCAGAGATAAACCCACACACATATGGACACCTTATCTTTGATAAAGGTGGCAGGAATGTACAGTGGAGAAAGGACAGCCTCTTCAATAAATGGTGCTGGGAAAACTGGACAGGTACATGTAAAAATATGAGATTAGATCACTCCCTAACACCATACACAAAAATAAGCTCAAAATGGATTAAAGACCTAAATGTAAGGCCAGAAACTATCAAACTCTTAGAGGAAAACATAGGCAGAACACTCTATGACATAAATCACAGCAAGATCCTTTCTGACCCACCTCCTAGAGTAATGGAAATAAAAACAAAAATAAACAAATGGGACCTAATGAAACTTCAAAGCTTTTGCACAGCAAAGGAAACCATAATCAAGACCAATAGACATTCCTCAGAATGGGAGAAAATATTTGCAAATGACAAAGGATTAATTTCCAAAATTTACAAGCAGCTCATGCAGCTCAATAACAAAAAAACAAACAACCCAATCCAAAAATGGGCAGAAGACCTAAATAGACATTTCTCCAAAGAAGATATACAGAATGCCAACAAACACATGAAAGAATGCTCAACATCATTAATCATTAGAGAAATGCAAATCAAAACTACAATGAGATATCATCTCACACCAGTCAGAATGGCCATCATCAAAAAATCTAGAAACAATAAATGCTGGAGAGGGTGTGGAGAAAAGGGAACACTCTTGCACTGCTGGTGGGAATGTGAATTGGTTCAGCCACTATGGAGAACAGTATGGAGGTTCCTTAAAAAACAACAAATAGAATTACCATATGAACCAGCAATCCCACTACTGGGCATATACCCTGAGAAAACCAAAATTCAAAAAGAGTCATGTACCAAAATGTTCATTGCAGTTCTATTTACAATAGCCCGGAGATGGAAACAACCTAAGCGCCCATCATCGGATGAATGGATAAAGAAGATGTGGCACATATATACAATGGAATATTACTCAGCCTTAAAAAGAAATGAAATTGAGCTATTTGTAATGAGATGGATAGACCTAGAGTCTGTCATACAGAGTGAAGTAAGTCAGAAAGAAAAAGACAAATACCATATGCTAACACATATATATGGAATTTAAGGGGAAAAAAAGTCATGAAGAACCTAGGGGTAAGAGAGGAATAAAGACACAGACCTACTGGAGAACGGACTTGAGAATATGGGGAGGGGGAAGGGTGAGCTTTGACAGGGCGAGAGAGAGTCATGGACATATACACACTAACAAATGTAGTAAGGTAGATAGCTAGGGGGAAGCAGTCGCAAGGCATAGGGATATTAGCTCGGTGCTTTGGGAAAGCCTGGAGGGGTGGGATAGGGAGAGTGGGAGGGAGGGAGACGCAAGAGGGAAGACATGTGGGAACATATGTATATGTATAACTGATTCACTTTGTTATAAAGCAGAAACTAACACACCATTGTAAAGCAATTATACCCCAATAAAGACTTTAAAAAAAAAAAGAAATTAGCACAGATACCGTTCCATAAGCCAAATATATAATAGAAAAGACCTACTCCTTGCTCAACGAAATGGACTCAACACCCGATATTCAATGCCTCGGAATATACCTGACAAGTAAGAATCTTAAAACCCATGGATTTATATGTCTCCATAAGGAAATCAAGCGTGTGTACAGCGGCCTAAACGCAGCAGTGAATATCCGATAAATCCCATTATCAAAATAAATTTCAAAAACAAAACACAATGACAGTGAAATAGAGAGCAATTCTTAAATAATTCATTCAGGGCTTGTGATGCAACCTGGATTTACCACAACTACACCCAGAGCTGGGTGAGACATAAGGCTGGACACTTCGGGCTGATAGCATTGGTGAGGTTCGGTGAGCAAATGCAGACCCTTTGAAGTCATACTGCATGGTACCCATTCCATGGGTCCCAACTCTCCAGGTTTAAGGGATTCTTCCTTCAGCTAAAACATGCATGGGAATCCCAGAGTATGGTCCACCGTGTGATTGGGAAACGTTGTCAAATGCATCTCAGGTTTCGTCCCCTGGTACTCGGGTTCACCATTCCAGACGCTTTACTAACACTCTCCCCACTTGGAGAGTCAGTGCCTTTAACCTCCTGTTTGGCACAGTTTGCAATTTCTGCGCAAGATGAACAGCAATAGGGAGAACCAATGAGGGACTAGCTGTAGATGTCTGCACGGGCAAACGTAACGCTCATTTCCCACCAGGAAGAGGAATTAACCAAAGGCTCAGCGTGCCCTGCCGGAAACAGATTAGGGCCTGAAGCAATCCTGTGGTTTTGCGGTCAGCTCACAAGAAAGCGATTTGAAGAAAGGAGCTCAGGGGCACTGTAATTCACAAACCTGCAGAGTTATGAATGACAGCTATCGTCCAAAAATGTATTGAAGTAAGTCTTCGAAGAGGACTTGAAAGCGGGGCAGAATTTCAGGAAAACGATTTCAGGGGGTAGACTGGATTGCACTTAAAGCATAGGAAAAGAGGCAGAATGTCCACAATGATGCACTTGGCCAAAAAGTGTGTATGCGTTTTTTCCTGAATATATTCAGGAAAAAACGCATACGCCATTTTTTGGCCAACCAAGCTAGCGTGTAATGGAAATCTGCACTACAATGAAGTCTCACTGCCCCCCGGTCAAAAGGGCCATCTGAAAACAGTGTAAAATCCAGAAAGGCAGGACAGGTCATGGAGAACAGGGAGCCTTGTTATGCTGATGGGCGAGATGTAAATTGCCAACAGCCACTCTGGAGAAGTGTATGGTGTTTCCTGAAACACGTAGGAAACAAAGCAACACAGCCTATGGCACTTCCACTTATGTTCTTATAGCTTACGGAAATTAAAATAAAAAACACACAGCCACCCCAAAGTTTGGGACGGCTCTGTTTACAAGAACCTCCTCTACGGTACAAGTTAAATATCCGAGAAAGCAAAAAATGGATAAAGAAGTTGTGGTACGCATGTACAATGGAATATCACTCAGCAATGAAATCTACGTCACCAGGCCGGTAGCGGCATGATGAGTTGATTCAGGTAGGATGGTTCTACGAGAAATAAGTCACACAGAAAAAGAAACATCATAAGCTATCACTAATACACGGAATGTAAACTTGGCTACACATGAACTGAGTTACAAAAGAGAACAGGGTCTCAAATTTAGAAAACCAACTTATGCTTGCTTATGGGGAAAGGTGAGTTGGGGTGCTGCATAAAACCAGAGATTGAAGTTAGCACAGATACCGTTCCATAAGCCAAATATATAAGAGAAAAGACCTACTCCTTGCTCAACGAAATGGACTCAAAACCCCATATTCAACGCCTGGGAATATACCTGACAAGTAAGAATCTTAAAACCCATGGATTTATATGTCTCCATAAGGAAATCAACTGTGTGTACAGTGGCCTAAACGCAGCAGTGAAAATCCGATAAATCCAATTATCAAAATAAATTTCAAAAACAAAACACAATGACAGTGAAATAGAGAACAATTCTTAAATAATTCATTCAGGGCTTGTGATGCAACCTGGATTTACCACATCTAGACCCAGAGCTGGGTGAGACATAAGGCTGGATACTTCGGGCTGATAGCATTGGTGAGGTTCGGTGAGCAAACACAGACCCTTTGAAGTCACACTGCATGGTACCCATTCCATGGGTCCCAGCTCTCCAGGTTTAAGGGATTCTTTCTTCAGGTAAAACATGCATGGGAAACCCAGAGTATGGTCCACCGTGTGATTGGGAAACGTTTTCAAGTGCCTCTCATGTTTCGTCCCCTGGTACTCGGGTTCACCATTCCAGAAGCTTTGCTAACACTCTCCCCACTTGGAGAGTCAGTGCCTTTAACGTCCTGTTTGGCACAGTTTGCAATTTCTGCACAAGATGAACAGGAATAGGGAGAACCAATGAGAGACTAGCTCTAGGTGTCTGCACGGGCAAGTGTAACGCTCATTTCCCACTAGGAAGAGGAATTAACCAAAGGCTCAGCGTGCCCTGCTGGAAACAGATTAGGGCCTGAAGCAATCCTGCGGTTTTGCGGCAAGCTCACAAGACAGCGATTTGAAGAAAGGAGCTCAGGGGCACTGTAATTCACAAACCTGCAGAGTTATGAATGACAGCTATCATCCAAAAATGTATTGAAGTAAGTCTTCGAAGAGGAGTTGAAAGTGGGGCAGAATTTCAGGAAAACGATTTGAGGGGGTGGACTGGAATTGCACTTAAAGCATAGGAAAAGAGGCAGAATGTCGACAATGATGCACTTGGCCAAAAAGGGCGTATTTGTTTTTTCCTGAATATATTCAGGAAAAAACGCATACACACTTTTTGGCCAACCAAGCAAGCGTGTAAAGGAAATCTTCACTATAATGAAGTCTCACTGCCCCCTGGTCAAAAGGGCCACCTGAAAAAAGTGTAAAATGCAGAAAGGCAGGACAGGTCATGGAGAACAGGGAGCCTTGTTATGCTGATGGGCGGGATGTAAATTGCCAACAGCCACTCTGCAGAAGAGTATGGTGTTTCCTGAAACACGTAGGACACAAAGCAACACAGCCTATGGCACTTCCACTTATGGTCCTATAGCTTAGGGAAATTAAAATCAAAAACACACAGCCACCCCAAAGTTTGGGATGGCTCTGTTTATAAGAACCTCCTCTATGGTACAAGTTAAATATCCGAGAAAGCAAAAAATGGATAAAGAAGTTGTGGTACGTACGTACAATGGAATATCACTCAGCAATGAAATCTATGTCATCAGGCCTGTTGCAGCATAATGAGTGGATGCAGCTCCGATGATTCTAAGTGAAATTAGTCACACAGAGAAAGAAACATCATAAGATATCAGTAATAGACGGAATGTAAACTTGGCTACACATGAACTGAATTACAAAACAGAACAGGGTCTCAAATTTAGAAAACCAACTTATGCTTGCTTAAGCGGAAATGTGAGTTGGGGTGCTGCATAAAACCAGAGATTGAAATTACCACAGATACCCTTCCATAAGCCAAATACATTAGAGTCAAGGCCTACTCCTTGCTCAACGAAATGGACTCAACACCACACATTCAACGCCTAGGAATACACCTGACTAGTAAGAATCTTACAACCCATGGATTTATATGTCTACGTAAGAGAATCAAGCGTGTGTACAGCAGAATAAATGCAGCAGTGAAAATCCGATAAATCCCATTATCAAAATGAATTACAAAAACAAAACCCAAGGACAGTGAAATAGAGAGCAATTCTTAAATAATTCATTCAGGGCTTGTGATGCAACCTGGATTTACCACATCTACACCCAGAGCTTGGTGAGACATAAGGCCGGACCCTTCAGGCTGATAGCATTGGTGAGGTTCGGTGAGCAAATGCAGACCCTTTGTAGTCATACTGCATGGTACCCATTCCATTGGTCCCAACTCTCCAGGTTTAAGGGATTCTTCCTTCAGCTAAAACATGCATGGGAAACCCAGAGTATCGTCCACCGTGTGACCGGTAAACATTTTTAAATGCATCTCAGTTTTCGTCCCCTGGTACTCGGGTTTACCATTCCAGACACTTTACTAACACTCTCCCCACTTGGAGAGTCAGTGCCTTTAACCTCCTGTTTGGCACAGTTTGCAATTTCTGTGCAACATGAACAGGAATAGGGAGAACCAATGAGAGACTAGCTGTAGGTATCTGCACGGGCAAATTTAACGCTCATTTCCCACTAGGAAGAGGAAATAGCCAAAGGCTCAGCATGCCGTGCCAGAACCAGATTAGGGCCTGAAGCAATCCTGCGGTTTTGTGGCCAGCTCACAAGAAAGCGAGTTGAAGAAAGGAGCTCAGAGCCACTGCCATTCACAAATCTGCAGAGTTATAAATGACAGCTATCGTCCAAAAATATCTGAAGTAAGGCTGCGAAGAGGACTTGAAAGCGGGGCAGAATTCCAGGAATACAATTTCAGGAGGTAAACGGGAAGTCCTTTGAAAGCATATTAAAGAGGCAGAACCTCGACAATGATGCCCTTGGTCTAAAGGGCATATCCGGTTTTTCCAGGGCCCTCATTAAAGAGGGTAGGAGGCTCCCAGCATGCTTCAGTGGCCAACAGAGGGCCCACCTCGCCAAGGCGACGTGAGCCAACCAGGCAGGAATGACCTCACATCAGAGGGCCCACCTCACAGAAGGTTAAAGTACCCAGCCAGGATCAGACTCTCACCAGAGTGCCCACATCAGCTTGGGGCTGGGAACCAGGCAGGAGTGTCTTCACACCCATGGGGCCACATCATCGAAAGTTGAGGTACCCAACACATGTTGTCTCAAACCAGAGGACCCACATCACCATGGATCTCGGATTGAGTCAGGCAGGAGTAGCCTCACAACACAGGGCCAATAGAATAAAAAAGCTGAGGAATCCTGCAGTGGGAACCTCCCAGCAGGTGGCCCAGAGCACCGAGTCTATGCGATCCAGGCCACAGTGAACTCACAGCAGAGGGCCCACATCATGAAACTGTGAGCAACCCAGCCATTGTGACCTCAGAGGAGAAGGCCGACATTCCCATGGGGTTGGGAACATGGCACGAGTGTCCTCACACCACTTAGCATGTATCAGAAAATGTGGGTACCCAGCAGTTAGGGCCTGACGCCAGAGGGCCCTCAGCACGGAGGGGAGGAGGCTCCCAGCAGGCTCCAACTGACACAAGAGGGCCGACGTTGCCAAGGCGGGGTGTGCCAGCCAGGCAGGAGTGACCTCACAGCAGAGGGCCCACCTCACAGAAGGGTGAGGAACCCAGCCAGGATCACACTCTCATCAGAGGACCCACATCACCAAGGGGATAGGAACCAGGCAGGAGTGTCCTCACACCAGTGGGGCCACATAATTGAAAGGTGAGGGACCCAGCACACGTAGACTCAAACCAGAGCACACACTTCACCATGGGGCCTGGAGTGAAGCAGGCAGGAGGAGTCTCAAAACAGAGGGCCCATAGAAGAAAAAAGGTGAGGAATCCCGCAGTTGGAACCTCCCTGCAGTCGGCCAGCAGCAGCGAGGCTATGGGATCCAGGCCGGAGTGAACTCACACCAGAGGGCCCTCATCATGAAACTGAGCAACCCAATGTTCGGACCTCAGAGCAGAAGGCCAACATTCCCATGGGGTTGGGAACCTGGCAGGAGTGTACTCGCACCACAGGGTGCACATCAGAAAATTTTGGGAGCTCAGGAGTTAGGGCCTGACGCCAGCGGTCCCTCATTACCGAGGGGAGGAGACCCTCAGCAGGCACCAACTCCCAACTGAGGGCCCATGTATCCAAGGTGACGTGTGCCAGTCAGGCAGGAGTGACCTCACAGCAGAGGGCCTACCTCACAGAAGAGTGAGGAACCCAGCCAGCATAAGACTCTCACCAGAGAACCCACATCACCAAGGGGATCGGAAAAAGGCAGGAGTGTCCTCACACCAGTGGGGTCACATTATACAAAGGTGAGGAACCCAGCACATGTGGCCTAAACCAGAGGACCCACATTTCCAAGGGGCTCCGAGTGAGGCAGGCAGGAGTAGCCTAACAACACAGGGCCCACAGAATAAAAAATGTGAGGAATCCAGCAGTTTGAACCTCCCAGCAGGTGGCCCAGATCATGGAGTCTATGGGACCCAGGCCACAGTGAACTCACAGCAGAGGGCCCACATCATGAAACTGTGAGCAACCCAGCCGGTGGGACCTCAAAGCAGAAGGCCCACATCCCCATGGGGATGGGAACCTCACAGGAGTGTCCTCGCACAACTTAGAACATATCAGAAAATGGGGGAACCCAGCAGTTAGGGCCTGACGCCAGAGGGCCCTCATCACCGAGGAGAGGAGGCTACCAGCAGGCTCCAAATGCCACCAGAGGGCCGACGTCACCAAGGCAACGGGAGCAAGCCAGGCAGGAGTTACCTCACAGCAGAGGGCTCACCTCACAGGAGTGTGAGGAACCCAACCAGGATCAGACTCTAACCAGAGGGCCCACATCACCAAGGGGATGGAAACCAGGCAGGAGTGCCCTCACACCAGTGGGGCCACATCAGCAAAAGGTGAGGAACACAGCACATGTGGCCTCAAACAAGGGGACACACATCACGAAAGGGCTGGGAGTGAGGCATGCAGGAGGAGACTCAAAACAGAGGGCCCATGGAATAAAAAAGGTGAGGAACCCCGCAGTTGGAAGCTCCAAGCAGGTGGCCCAGAGCACCGAGGCTATGGGATCCATGCCGGAGTGAACTCACAGTAGACGGCCCACATTCTGACACTGTGAGCAACACAGCCGTTGGGACCTCACAGCAGAAAGCCCACATCCCCATGGGGATGGGACCCTGGCAGGAGTGTACTCGCATGACAGGCCGCACATCAGAAAATTTTGGGAGCCCATGAGCTAGGGCCTGACGCCAGTGGGTCCTCATTACCGAGGGGAGGAGACTCCCAGCAGGCACCAACTCCCAAGTGAGGGTGCACATCGCCAAGGTGACGTGTGCCAGCCAGGCAGGAGTGACCTCACAGCAGAGGGCCCACCTCCCAGAAGTGTGAGGAATCCAGCCAGGATCAGACTCTCACCAGAGGGCCCCCATCACCAAGGGGATGGGAACCAGGCAGGAGTGTCCTCACACCAGTGGGGCCACATCAATAAAAGTGAGGAAACTGGCACAGGTGGCCTCAAACCAGAAGACCTACATCACAAATGGGCTGGGAGTGAGTCAGGAAGGAGGAGCGTGAAAACACAGGACCCAAAGAATAAAAAAGGTAAGGAATCCAGCAGTAGGAACCTCCCAGCAGGCGGCTCAGAGCACAGAGTCTATGGGATCTAGGCCTGAGTGAACTAACACCAGAGAGCCAACATCATGAAACGGTGAACAACACAGGTGTTGGGACCTTAGAGCAGAAGGCCCACATGCCCATGGGAATGGGAACCTGGCAGGAGTGCCCTCGCACCACTTAGCACGTATCAGAAAATGTGGGAACCCAGCAGTTAGGGCCTGATGCCAGAGGGCCTCATCACCGAGGGGAGGAGGCTCCCAGCAGGCTCCAACTGCCACCAGAGGGCCGACGTCGCCAAGGTGGGGTGTGCCAGCCAGGCAAGAATGACCTCAGAGAAGAGGGCCCACCTCACAGAAGTGTGAGGTACCCAACCAGGATCAGACTCTCGCCGGAGGGACCACATCACCAAGGGGATGGGAAGAAGGCAGGAGTGTCCTCACACCAGTGGGGCCACATCATCAAAAGATGAGGAACCCATCACATGTGGCCTCAAACCAGAGGACACACATCACCAAGGGGCTGGGAGTGAGGCAGGTGTCTGGAGGAGCACATTTAACTCTAATTTCCCACCAGGAAGAGGAATTAACCAAAGGCTCAGAGTGCCGTGCCACACCCTGATTACGGCCTGAAGCAAACCTGTGGTTTTGTGGCCAGCTTTCAAGGAAGCGAGTTAAGAAAGGAAATCACGGGCGCTGTAATTCACAAACCCACAGAGTTATAAATGACAGCTATTGGCAAAATATATTGAAGTAAGTCTGCAAAGAGGACTTGAAAACGAGGCAGAATTGCAGGAATCATATATCAGGAGGTAGATTGGAATTGCGTTTAAAGCATGTGAAAAGCGGCAGATCTTTGACAGTGATGCACTTGGACAAAAAGTGCGTATACATTTTTTCCTGAATATATTCAGAAAAAACGCATATGCACTTTTTGGCCAACCAAGCACTCCAGCAATGGAAATCCACACTACATTGAAGTCTCATTTCCCATTCGTCAAAAGGGCCATCTGAAAAAAGTGTAAAAACCAGAAACACAGGACAGGCCATGGAGAACAGGGAGCCTTGTTATGCTGATGGGCGGGATGTAAATTGCCAACAGACACTGTGGAGATGTTTATGGTGTATCCTGAAACATCTGAAAAACAAAGCTACAGAGCCTAGGGCACTTCCACTTTTGCCCCTATAGCTTAGGAAATTTAAAATCAACAAGACACAGCCAACACAAAATTTAGGGCTGCTGTGTTTACAAGAACCTCCAGTCCAGTACAAATTAAATATCCCAGAAAGAAAAAAATGGATAAAGAAGTTGTGCTACCTACGTACAACGGAATATCACTCAGCAATGAAATCAATGTCATCAGGCCTGTAGCAGCAAATTGAGTGGATTTAGGTATGATGATTCTAAGAGAAATATGTCACACACAGAAAGATAATTATCATAAGATATCACTAATAGAGGGAGTGTAAACTTGGCTACACATAAACTAAATTACAAAACCGAACAGAGTCTCACATTTAGATAAAAAACTTATGCATCCTTAAGGGGAAAGTTGAGTTGGGGTGCTGTATAAAACCAGAGATTGAAATTAGCACACATACCGTTCCATAAGCCAAATATGTAATAGACAAGACCTACTCTTTTCTCAACAAAATAGACTCCTCCATGGTGTATCACCTCACACCTGTTAGAATGGGCATCATCAGAAAATCTACAAACAACAAATGTTGGAATGGGTGTGGAGATAAGGAACCTTCTTCCACTATTTTTGGGAATGTAAATTGATACAGTCACTGTGGAGAACGTTATGGAGTTTCTTATAAAACTAAGAATAGAATTACCATATGATACAGCAATCCCAGTACTGGGCATATACCCAGACAAAACCATAAAACGAAAAGAGACATTCACCGCAATGTTCATTGCATCACTATTTACAATATCCAGGTAATGCAAGCAACCTAAATGTCCACAGACAGAAGAATGCATAAAGATGTGGTACAAGTATAAAATGGAATATTACTAAGCCATAAAAAGGAATGAAATTGGGTCATTTGTAGAGACGTTGATGGATCTAGAGACTGTCATACAGAGTGAAGTAAGTCAGAAAGAGAAAAACAAATCTTGTGTATTAATGCATATATGTGGAACCTAGAAAAATTGTACAGATGAACCGTTTTGCAAGGCAAAAATACAGCAACAGATGTAGACAACAAACGTATGGACACCAAGGGGGGAAAGCTGTTGGGGGTAGTGGTGGAAGGAGTTGACATATTGGGATTGGCATGTATACATTTATATGTATAAAAGAGATAACCACAAAGAACCTGCTTTATAAAAAAATAAAATAAAATTCAAAGTTAAAAAAATAAAATTAAAATAATTAAAACAGAAAAAATATTCTTCCCTTCACATACATGTATTTATATGAATAAATTATTTCCATGCTTATATCTGTAAATACAAAAAAGAGGAATAAAATCTACCTTGAACCAAAAATGAAAAAAAGAAAAAAAAACAGAACCTACAAGTTACACAGAGGAAAACCGTATCAGGGCACTTGCTCCAGTTGTAAACAATTCTGAAGTTGGTCAGTGGTGGGGAATCATCTCCCATTCAGCCAGCAGGCCCTACGCAAAAAGCGTCCTCATTGCAAAGCTGGGGGACCGTGCCGAGGCATCTGTGAGTAAACGTGGGCTGAGCCCCAGGCCAGCTGCTGCTGAAATGTTCCCACCCTTCCCAGGTAAAACACCTGAATATGTACAAGGACTTGAAAGCCTAGAGGAAGGGCCATGGAGCCACATGAGTGACAGCATGCCAGCCGACTTGGTGCCTGCAGGCCAGCCAGGATGGTCCTGGCCCTGGGTACTCTTCTGGAAGCTTTCCATTTCCCTGCCTGAGATACCCCTGCTGTCCCGGCCCCCACTGCATTCTTCCTTCCTCACCTCTGCCCAGGGAGAAATTCAAGCGGCAGGTATGGGTGACACATCCTCTTCTTTAGGAGGTGGCATCTTGGCAACTGCTGCAGAAAGTCCAGCAGAGCCCCACTCACACTGGACCACCCACAAAGCCGTGGCATCTCACTCCCTCCCACCAGCCCAGACCCGAGACTGCTGACTGGGCAGAGAAAATGGCGTCAGGCACAGCTGCAGGGGCTCTTGCTGCCTGGAGCGGTGTTTATATTGATCTCAACCCAGGCACACCTGGGGAGGACTGGTCGGCATGGTAAGGCTTCCCAGGCCAGCCAATAATCACCCCTCAGGGGCTCACAGTTGCCGAAAATGGAACTTTCTGAATCGGCCAGGTCCAAGGAACAGGTGTGGGCTCCTGAGAGTCAGGATGGACAAGGGGCTGCAGCTCTGGCTTGTTTTCTAATTATATTATCTGGCCCATGAGTGGGAGACAA
Source organism: Delphinapterus leucas (assembly GCF_059928025.1). NCBI lineage: Eukaryota > Metazoa > Chordata > Mammalia > Artiodactyla > Monodontidae > Delphinapterus > Delphinapterus leucas. The sequence goes on from NC_143134.1 coordinate 878,075, forward strand.
CTTCAAGAAAACCCTCTCCTAATGAGAGGAACCCAGGAGTCAGGGAGAGGAGGGGTGGGTGGTGGGTGGAGACAGAGGCCTGGTGCCCCGGGTGCAGTGGAAGTCTCTGGAAGACCAGGTGGAGGGAGGCCACACAGAGTGATGCCCAGGGTCACAGACCTGTCGGAGCTGCTGTTTGTTAGTTCAAGTCCTGCTCTGAGGTGCTCTGTGTCAGATCTGAGTGACAGGTGAGCTGGGAGTGCTCTGCAATGAGGGCGATGTGCACGGTTCCTCTGTGCCCAGCCCTGCCACCGTAACTGCAAGGGTAGCTCTGTATCCTGAGAGGGGTCTGACCACGAAAGCCCCGTGGTCTGGGGTGGGGGTAGGGTACCTGCGCAGGTGATCTCCATATCCTGGGATTGGCCTGATCTCGAGAGCCCCATGGGCTGCTGGAGTCCTGGTAAAGGATGTCAGGACAGTCAGTGAAGCCACCAAGGATATACCTCCAGTAGTTCCTAAAACCTACACCCTGCTGGTCATTCTACCAACCACCAGGACATGGTATTCTGTATTAGTCTTCAATGATGCCTTCTTTTGTATTCCGTTAGTGTCAGAGTCACAAGAAATTTTGGCTTGTGAGTGGCAGGACTCAACATACAACTAAAACAATACTTCTGGGCCGTCTTGCCCAAAGGGTTCAAAAATTCCCACACCATCTTTGGGGAAAGCTCAGCTAAAGACCTAAAAGTTCTACCACTGGAAAAGGAAACACTCCTTCAATATGCAGACGACATTCTGATCACCAGCCCTACTAAGGAGACCTCTGAACTACCAAGCCAATAAAGGATACAAGTTGTCCAAGAAAAAGCTCAAATATCACAGACTACGGCGACCTGCCTGGGCTTCATTCTCACAGAAGGTCGGAGAAGCCCATCCCAGGAAAGGGAAGAAACAATTTACAGCCTTACCCATATCTAAAACTAGAAGACAGCTTAGGGGTCCCCAGGGAGGCCAGGGTTTGCTGCTTCTGGATCCCTAACTACAGTCTACTAGCTGGACCTCTATATGAAACACTGAAAGGAAAAGATGATGATCCTTTTGAATAGAATCCAGAAGTGGCCTTTCAAGAATGGAAAGAGCAGTCAATTCAGACCCTTGCCCTGGAACTCCCTAATTTAGCTAAACCCTTTGATCTTTACATTCCTGGTGAAAAGGGAATCGCCATTGGAGTATTAGTGCAAAAACTGGGACCACTTGAAATGGAACAATGCAAGAATGCCATCCAGGTAGGATAAACTACAGTCACCAAGGGACTTGGCCCACTGCCACATCTGGCCAAGATACTGGCGGTATCTAAAAACCTGGAAATCAGCAGCACAAAAGGCCACCTCCCTCCTAAGGGAAAAGGACCCCACGTGGTGATCCTAACCCCCAACCATGCCCTGAAGTTGCAGGGTTTGCTCCGTGGGCACACTGACCTCGAATGAGGTGGCCCTCCAACTCCAACCTCCAGAGAGATAACCGGGAGCAACGGGGCACCATGACGACTCATGTGACCATCACTTGACCTGGAGTTTCTCTCATAAAACAACAAAAGTGTGTCCCAAAAGAGTAGACTACTGCTTGCAGGACTTACTGCACCCAGAGCGGACCTAATAATCTTGGCAGGGGAAAAGTATATCACGCTGTCAGCATAGAAAAGCCTACAGACACTGTGATAATGGTGGCCAATAAGACCGGCTGGACTCCTGTTTACTTCAAAAGGCTGTTGACTCAGTGGCCATCATGATCCTTCATCACCACTGACCCTGGATTGTCTGGGAGTTGAGCGGACAGGGTCCTGACACCTGGTGCTGTTTTTACGTTAATCCAGGGGCCTAATTGAAGAAAGCGCAGACTACTGGTCGGAGCATCTAGGCTGGCAGAAACGGTCAGCCTAAGGTGGCCGAACAAATGTGGGGCGGGGTGAAACTGGACCTCACAGCGTCACTGCACATCTCCTTCCTGGACCCTTAAAGGTCATTAGAATCTATAACACTTCCAATACTGGTGCTCAGGCGGACGAGCAGGGAGGCAGGAGGCCTGGGGACAATCAACGTCACCTGGAGGCTGCTGGGAAGTTCTGACCCTCGCCCACAGGTATGAGGGCTCCTAACTCAGCACTCAGCAGTTACAGAAGAAGGGTCTGCACCCTCAGCACTCCAAGAATGAGGAAGGGGACAAAAGGCAGAAGAGGGGTTTGTCCCAGGCAAAGCCCCTTAAAAATCCCTGGGAGATAAAAATAGAATCTGGGCAATAAAATAAAGTCTAACCTTTTTTATCCTTTGTGCTTTGTCTAATTTCACGTGCTCCTAGGGTCCCGCATACAGAGGTTCCACACCCGGCACTTCAGACCAGATTTTCTAGTGCAGAATGGCTGGGTCGACACCTCAGATCCTGGGGCACAGTGCACACTCCGTGATATAGAGCCTGAGCTGCAGCCAGCCGGGCCCTCAAGAGCTCCGCCCCCTCCCTCCCACTGACTCTGACAGGATCTCTACACAGCAGCCCAGCCCACAGCCCACGGGGTAGCACATGCTCTCACCTCTCCATTCTCTGATCAAAATATAAAGTTTCCTTTGCTTCTGAACCAAACTCAGTCTCGATCTTTTGGCTCCAATGACACTGGGCAGGGGGACACTTGTTGGGATCCACTCTGGAGGATCAGTAACAGAAATTGAGAACATTGTAACTTCAATGAACAGATGTGTGAGCCAAACTGTAATTAACATAGAACAGTGTATAAGGCTCGGTTAAAATAAAATGTTTCTAACACTTCCATTTGATATTTCCATCACTTTATTATAAGCAAGTTCAGTGAAAAGGTTTGTCTTATTTGTCAGGTCAATATTAGAGAAACGAAGTGATTTCTTTCCAAGGATGTACATCTAGTAATCTTGGTTAAAGCTTCAATCTTGTTTTAAATGCTTTTCCATTGAAAATGATACCTCTCTTTCAGCTGCCCCATTTATGAGAAGTATAAAGTCTTATAATTTATTATTACCAAAGGGGAAAGGTGAGAGGAGGGATAAATTAACAGTTTGAGATTAACACATACACACTGCTATGTATAAAATCGATCATCAACAAGGAACTACTGTATAGCACCAGGAACTACACTCAATATTTTACAATAACCTATAAGGGGAAATAATCTGAAAAAGAATAGATATTTTTATTGACATCATCTATCAATGACAGTTAAAATGGAACCTAAGGGAAGCCGGTGGTGAGTGCTTCTGACCCTGAAGACTTCAGTCATCTAAAGTTTGGACTCTGCCTACTTCCCAAGGCCCTTAATGAACATATGTGTAGCCGTAGCTTAAAAAATTCCCCAGTTTGGGTTGTGGAGAGACACTGATTTTGTAAAAGCCCTGGTGTTCTCCTCATATGAATGGGACACTTTCTACAGCTAAAATATGCCTGTCACACCCAGAGGATGGTATAACATCTGATCGGGAAGAGTTTGGAAAAGGCATCTCATCTCCTCATCTCCTGGTGCTCGGGTTCACCCCTCCAGCGTCTTTACGAACAGTCTCCCCACTTGGAGATGTCAGCACTGTCAACATCTTGTTGCAGACAGTTTGGAATTTGTCCAGAGGATGAAGCAGAAGGTGGAGGAACAATGAGAGACAAGTCTTAGGTGTTCGGACAGGCACATGTCACTCTTATTTCCAATCAGGAAGACGAATTGACCAAAGGCTAGGGTTGCCCATGGAAACAGAATAGGGCTTGAGGAAATCCCGCTGCTTTGTGGCCAGTTCCCATAAACACAAGTTGAAAAATGGAACTCAGGGACACTAAAATTCACGAAACTGCAGAGTTGAAAATATCTGTCACTGAAAAATTCTTGAGGAAAGTCAGAGAAAAGGATGTGTAAGCAACGGAGAATGGCAGGAAAGGGATTGGAAGAGGTAGAAAGGACTCGCCATTAAGCACAAGAAAAGGGGCTGAACATTGCCAACATTGCAGTTGGCCAAAAAGGGTGTATGCGTCTTTTTCTGTATATATTCAAGAAAAGGGCATACACTTTTTTAGCCAACCAAACAGGTGGGCACTGGAAATCAATACTACAAAACATATCACTTCGCATCAGTCAGAAGAGCCGTCCTCATAAAGTGTAAACACCAGAAATGCAGGACAGGGCAAGGAGAAAAGGGAGCCCTGTGAGGCTTATACTGGAAATGTATATTGCCAACGGTCACTCTGTAGAAGTGTATTGTGTTTACTAAAGCATCTAAAAAATGAGCTACAGAGCACAGGGCACTTGCACTCATGGACGTATATCTTGGGAAAAACAAAAATCGAGAGGACACAGGCACCCCAATGTATACCGCCTCACTGTTTAAAAGATCCTCGACTAGGATATAACTTAAATGTCTCTGGAGGGAAAAAATGGATACAGATGTGGTGCTTATGTAGAGTGGAATATGACTCAGCCTGGAAATCAATGAAATATGGCCACTTGTAACAACTCCAGAGGAGTTACGTATGATCATTCAAAGTCAGAGAATTCAAAAACAAAAAGACATACTATATCACTAATACATGGAATGTAAACTTGGCTACACATGAACTGAATTACAAAACAGAACAGGGTGTCAAATATAGAAAACCAACTTATTCTTGCTTAGAGATAAAGGTGAGTTGGGGTGCTGCATAAAACCAGAGATTGAAATTAGCACAGATACAGTTCCATAAGCCAAATATGTAATAGTCAAGACCTACAACTTGCTCAACAAAATGGACTCAACACCCCATATTCAACGCCTAGGAATATACCTGACTAATAAGAATCTTCAAACCCATGGTTTTATATGTCTCCGTAAGAGAATCAAGCGTGTGTACAGTGGCATGAACACATCAGTGAAAATACGATAAATCCCATTATCAAAATAAATTACAGAAACAAAAAACACAATGACAGTGAAATAGAGAGCAATTCTTAGAGAGCAATTCTCAAATAATTCATTCAGGGCTTGTGATGCAACCTGGATTTACCACATCTACACCCAGAGCTGGGTGTGACATAAGGCTGGACACTTCGGGCTGATAGCATTGGTGAGATTCGGTGAGCAAACTCAGACCCTTTGAAGTCATACTGCATGGTACCCATTCCATGGGTCCCAACTCTCCAAGTTTAAGGGATTCTTCCTTCAGTTAAATCATGCATGGGAAGCCCAGAGTACGGTCCCCTGTGTGATTGGGAAACGTTTTCAAATGCATCTCAGTTTTCGAGCCCAGGGACTAGGCTTCACCATTCCAGACGCTTTACTAACACTCTCCCCACTTGGAGAGTCAGTGCCTTTAACCTCCTGTTTGGCACAGTTTGCAATTTCTGCACAAGATGAACAGGAATAGGTAGAACCAATAAGGGACTAGCTGTAGGTGTCTGCACGGGCAAATGGAATGCTCATTTCCCACCAGGAAGAGGAATTAACCAAAGTCTCAGCATGCCCGGCCAGAAACAGATTAGGGCCTGAACCAATCCTGCGGTTGTGCGGCCAGCTCACAAGAAAGCGAGTTGAAGAAAGGAGCTCAGGGGCACTGTAATTCACAAACCTGCAGAGTTATGAATGACAGCTATCGTCCCAAAATGTATTGAAGTAAGTCTTAAAAGAGGACTTGAAAGCGGGGCAGAATTTCAGGAAAACGATTTCAGGGGGTAGACTGGAATTGCACTTAGAGCATAGGAAATGAGGCAGAATGTCGACAATGATGCACTTGGCCAAAAAGGGCGTATGCGTTTTTTCCTGCATATATTCAGGAAAAAACGCATACGCACTTTTTGGCTAACCAAGCAAGCGTGTAAAGGAAATCTGCACTACAATGAAGTCTCACTGCCCCCCGGTCAAAAGGGCATTCTGAAAAACGTGTAAAATGCAGAAAGGCAGGACAGGTCATGGAGAACAGGGAGCCTTGTTATGCTGATGGGCGGGATGTAAATTGCCAACAGCCACTCTGGAGAAGTGTATGGTGTTTCCTGAAACACGTAGGAAACAAAGCAACACAGCCTATGGCACTTCCACTTATGGTCCTATAGCTTAGGGAAACTAAAATCAAAAACACACAGCCACCCCAATGTTTGGGACGGCTCTGTTTACAAGAACCTCGTCTACGGAAAAAGTTAGATATCCGAGACAGCAAAAAATGGATAAAGAAGTTGTGGTACGCACGTACAATGGAATATAACTCAGCAATCATATCTACGTCATCAGGACGGTAGCGGCATAATCAGTGGATTCAGGTACGATGATTCTACGAGAAATATGTCACACAGAAAAAGAAACATCATAAGATATCAGTAATACACGGAATATGAACTTGGCTACACATGAACTGAATTACAAAACAGAACAGGATCTCAAATTTAGAAAACACACTTATGCTTGCTTATGAGGAAAGGTGAGTTGGGGTGCTGCATAAAACCAGAGATTGAAATTAGCACAGATACCGTTCCATAAGCCAAATATATAATAAACAAGACCTACTCCTTGTTCAACGAAATGGACTCAACAGCCCATATTCAACGCCTGGGAATATACGTGACAAGTAATAATCTTAAAACCCATGGATTTATATGTCTCCATAAGGAAATCAAGCGTGTGTACAGCGGCCTAAACGCAGCAGTGAAAATCCGATAAATCCCATTATCAAAATAAATTTCAAAAACAAAACACAATGACAGTGAAATAGAGAGCAATTCTTAAATAATTCATTCAGGGCTTGTGATGCAACCTGCATTTACCACATCTACACCCAGAGCTGGGTGAGACATAAGGCTGGACACTTCGGGCTGATAGCATTGGTGAGGTTCGGTGAGCAAACGCAGACCCTTTGAAGTCATACTCCATGGTACGCATTCCATGGGTCCCAACTCTCCAGGTGTAAGGGATTCTTCCTTCAGCTAAAACATGCATGGGAAACACAGTGTATGGTCCACCATGTGGTTGGGAAACGTTTTCAAATGCATCTCAGTTTTCGTCCCCTGGTACTCGGGTTCACCATTCCAGACGCTTTACGAACACTCTCCCCACTTGGAGAGTCAGTGCCTTTAACCTCCTGTTTGGCACAGTTTGCAATTTCTGCGCAAGATGAACAGGAATAGGGAGAACCAATGAGAGACTAGCTGTAGGTGTCTGCACGGGCAAATGGAACGCTCATTTCCCACCAGGAAGAGGAATTAACCAAAGGCTCAGCATGCCCGACCGGAAACAGATTAGGGCCTGAAGCAATCCTGCGGTATTGCGGCCAGCTCACAAGAAAGCGAGTTGAAGAAAGGAGCTCAGAGGCCCTGTAATTCACAAACCTGCAGAGCTATGAATGACAGCTATCGTCCAAAAATGTATCGAAGTAAGTCTTCGAAGAGGACTTGAAAGCGCGGCAGAATTTCAGGAAAATGATTTCAGGGGGTAGACTAGAATTGCACTTAAAGCATAGGAAAAGAGGCAGAATGTCGACAATGATGCACTTGGACAAAAAGGGCGTATGCGTTTTTTCCTGAATATATTCAGGAAAAAACGCATACGCACTTTTTGGCCAACGAAGCAAGCGTGTAAAGGGAATCTGCACTACAATGAAGTCTCACTGCCCCCTGGTCAAAAGGGCCATCTGAAAAACGTGTAAAATCCAGAAAGGCAGGACAGGTCATGGAGAACAGGGAGCCTTGTTATGCTGATGGGCGGGATGTAAATTGCCAACAGCCACTCTGGAGAACTGTATGGTGTTTCCTGAAACACGTAGGAAACAAAGCAACACAGCCTATGGCACTTCCACTTATGGTCCTATAGCTTAGGGAAATTAAAATCAAAAACACACAGCCACCCCAAAGTTTGGGATGGCTCTGTTTACAAGAACCTCGTCTACGGTACAAGTTAATTATCCGAGAAAGCAAAAAATGGATAAAGAAATTGTGGTACGCACGTACAATGGAATATCACTCAGCAATGAAATCTATGTCATCAGGCCCGTAGAGGCATAATGAGTGTATTCAGGTATGATGATTCTACGAGAAATAAGTCACACAGAAAAAGAAACATCATAAGATATCACTAATACACGGAATGTAAACTTGGCTACACATGAACTGAATTACAAAACAAAACAAGGTCTCAAATTTAGAAAACCAACTTATGCTTGCTTATGGGGAAACGTGAGCTGGGGTGCTGCATAAAACCAGAGATTGAAATTAGCACAGATACCGTTCCATAAGCCAAATATATAAAAGACCAAACCTACTCCTTGCTCAACGAAATGGACTCAACACCCCATATTCAACGTCTGGGAATATACCTGTCAAGCAAGAATCTTAAAACCCATGGATTTATATGTCTCCATAAGGAAATCAAGCATGTGTACAGCGGCCTAAACGCAGCAGTGAAAATCCGATAAATCCCATTATCAAAATAAATTTCAAAAACAAAACACAATGACAGTGAAATAGAGAGCAATTCTTAGAGAGCAATTCTCAAATAATTCATTCAGGGCTTGTGATGCAACCTGGATTTACCACATCTACACCCAGAGCTGGGTGTGACATAAGGCTGGACACTTCGGGCTGATAGCATTGGTGAGATTCGGTGAGCAAACTCAGACCCTTTGAAGTCATACTGCATGGTACCCATTCCATGGGTCCCAACTCTCCAAGTTTAAGGGATTCTTCCTTCAGTTAAATCATGCATGGGAAGCCCAGAGTACGGTCCCCTGTGTGATTGGGAAACGTTTTCAAATGCATCTCAGTTTTCGAGCCCAGGGACTAGGCTTCACCATTCCAGACGCTTTACTAACACTCTCCCCACTTGGAGAGTCAGTGCCTTTAACCTCCTGTTTGGCACAGTTTGCAATTTCTGCACAAGATGAACAGGAATAGGTAGAACCAATAAGGGACTAGCTGTAGGTGTCTGCACGGGCAAATGGAACGCTCATTTCCCACCAGGAAGAGGAATTAACCAAAGTCTCAGCATGCCCGGCCAGAAACAGATTAGGGCCTGAACCAATCCTGCGGTTTTCCAGCCAGCTCACAAGAAAGCGAGTTGAAGAAAGGAGCTCAGGGGCACTGTAATTCACAAACCTGCAGAGTTATGAATGACAGCTATCGTCCCAAAATGTATTGAAGTAAGTCTTAAAAGAGGACTTGAAAGCGGGGCAGAATTTCAGGAAAACGATTTCAGGGGGTAGACTGGAATTGCACTTAGAGCATAGGAAATGAGGCAGAATGTCGACAATGATGCACTTGGCCAAAAAGGGCGTATGCGTTTTTTCCTGCATATATTCAGGAAAAAACACATACGCACTTTTTGGCTAACCAAGCAAGCGTGTAAAGGAAATCTGCACTACAATGAAGTCTCACTGCCCCCCGGTCAAAAGGGCATTCTGAAAAACGTGTAAAATGCAGACAGGCAGGACAGGTCATGGAGAACAGGGAGCCTTGTTATGCTGATGGGCGGGATGTAAATTGCCAACAGCCACGCTGGAGAAGTGTATGGTGTTTCTGAAACACGTAGGAAACAAAGCAACACAGCCTATGGCACTTCCACTTATGGTCCTATAGCTTAGGGAAACTAAAATCAAAAACACACAGCCACCCCAAAGTTTGGGACGGCTCTGTTTACAAGAACCTCGTCTACGGAAAAAGTTAGATATCCGAGACAGCAAAAAATGGATAAAGAAGTTGTGGTACGCACGTACAATGGAATATCACTCAGCAATGATATCTACGTCATCAGGACGGTAGCGGCATAATCAGTGGATTCAGGTACGATGATTCTACGAGAAATATGTCACACAGAAAAAGAAACATCATAAGATATCAGTAATACACGGAATATGAACTTGGCTACACATGAACTGAATTACAAAACAGAACAGGATCTCAAATTTAGAAAACACACTTATGCTTGCTTATGGGGAAAGGTGAGTTGGGGTGCTGCATAAAACCAGAGATTGAAATTAGCACAGATACCGTTCCATAAGCCAAATATATAATAAACAAGACCTACTCCTTGTTCAACGAAATGGACTCAACAGCCCATATTCAACGCCTGGGAATATACGTGACAAGTAATAATCTTAAAACCCATGGATTTATATGTCTCCATAAGGAAATCAAGCGTGTGTACAGCGGCCTAAACGCACCAGTGAAAATCCGATAAATCCCATTATCAAAATAAATTTCAAAAACAAAACACAATGACAGTGAAATAGAGAGCAATTCTTAAATAATTCATTCAGGGCTTGTGATGCAACCTGCATTTACCACATCTACACCCAGAGCTGGGTGAGACATAAGGCTGGACACTTCGGGCTGATAGCATTGGTGAGGTTCGGTGAGCAAACGCAGACCCTTTGAAGTCATACTCCATGGTACGCATTCCATGGGTCCCAACTCTCCAGGTGTAAGGGATTCTTCCTTCAGCTAAAACATGCATGGGAAACACAGTGTATGGTCCACCATGTGGTTGGGAAACGTTTTCAAATGCATCTCAGTTTTCGTCCCCTGGTACTCGGGTTCACCATTCCAGACGCTTTACGAACACTCTCCCCACTTGGAGAGTCAGTGCCTTTAACCTCCTGTTTGGCACAGTTTGCAATTTCTGCGCAAGATGAACAGGAATAGGGAGAACCAATGAGAGACTAGCTGTAGGTGTCTGCACGGGCAAATGGAACGCTCATTTCCCACCAGGAAGAGGAATTAACCAAAGGCTCAGCATGCCCGACCGGAAACAGATTAGGGCCTGAAGCAATCCTGCGGTATTGCGGCCAGCTCACAAGAAAGCGAGTTGAAGAAAGGAGCTCAGAGGCACTGTAATTCACAAACCTGCAGAGCTATGAATGACAGCTATCGTCCAAAAATGTATCGAAGTAAGTCTTCGAAGAGGACTTGAAAGCGCGGCAGAATTTCAGGAAAACGATTTCAGGGGGTAGACTAGAATTGCACTTAAAGCATAGGAAAAGAGGCAGAATGTCGACAATGATGCACTTGGACAAAAAGGGCGTGTGCGTTTTTTCCTGAATATATTCATGAAAAAACGCATACGCACTTTTTGGCCAACCAAGCAAGCGTGTAAAGGAAATCTGCACTACAATGAAGACTCACTGCCCCCCGGTCAAAAGGGCCATCTGAAAAACGTGTAAAATCCAGAAAGGCAGGACAGGTCATGGAGAACAGGGAGCCTTGTTATGCTGATGGGCGGGATGTAAATTGCCAACAGCCACTCTGGAGAAGTGTATGGTGTTTCCTGAAACACTTAGGAAACAAAGCAACACAGCCTATGGCACTTCCACTTATGGTCCTATAGCTTAGGGAAATTAAAATCAGAAACACACAGCCACCCCAAAGTTTGGGACGGCTCTGTTTACAAGAACCTCGTCTACGGTACAAGTTAATTATCCGAGAAAGCAAAAAATGGATAAAGAAATTGTGGTACGCACGTACAATGGAATATCACTCAGCAATGAAATCTACGTCATCAGGCCCGTAGCGGCATAATGAGTGTATTCAGGTATGATGATTCTACGAGAAATAAGTCACACAGAAAAAGAAACATCATAAGATATCACTAATAGACGGAATGTATACTTGGCTACACATGAACTGAATTACAAAACAAAACAAGGTCTCAAATTTAGAAACCCAACTTATGCTTGCTTATGGGGAAACATGAGCTGGGGTGCTGCATAAAACCAGAGATTGAAATTAGCACAGATACCGTTCCATAAGCCAAATATATAAAAGACCAAACCTACTCCTTGCTCAACGAAATGGACTCAACACCCCATATTCAACGCCTGGGAATATACCTGTCAAGCAAGAATCTTAAAACCCATGGATTTATATGTCTCCATAAGGAAATCAAGCATGTGTACAGCGGCCTAAACGCAGCAGTGAAAATCCGATAAATCCCATTACCAAAATAAATTTCAAAAACAAAACACAATGACAGTGAAATAGAGAGCAATTCTTAGAGAGCAATTCTCAAATAATTCATTCAGGGCTTGTGATGCAACCTGGATTTACCACATCTACACCCAGAGCTGGGTGTGACATAAGGCTGGACACTTCGGGCTGATAGCATTGGTGAGATTCGGTGAGCAAACTCAGACCCTTTGAAGTCATACTGCATGGTACCCATTCCAAGGGTCCCAACTCTCCAAGTTTAAGGGACTCTTCCTTCAGTTAAAACATGCATGGGAAGCCCAGAGTACAGTCCCCCGTGTGATTGGGAAACGTTTTCAAATGCATCTCAGTTTTCGAGCCCAGGGACTCGGCTTCACCATTCCAGACGCTTTACTAACACTCTCCCCACTTGGAGAGTCAGTGCCTTTAACCTCCTGTTTGGCACAGTTTGCAATTTCTGCACAAGATGAACAGGAATAGGTAGAACCAATGAGGGACTAGCTGTAGGTGTCTGCACGGGCAAATGGAATGCTCATTTCCCACCAGGAAGAGGAATTAAACAAAGGCTCAGCATGCCCGGCCGGAAACAGATTAGGGCCTGAACCAATCCTGCGGTTTTGCGGCCAGCTCACAAGAAAGCGAGTTGAAGAAAGGAGCTCAGGGGCACTGTAATTCACAAACCTGCAGAGTTATGAATGACAGCTATCGTCCAAAAATGTATTGAAGTAAGTCTTAAAAGAGGACTTGAAAGCGGGGCAGAATTTCAGGAAAACGATTTCAGGGGGTAGACTGGAATTGCACTTAGAGCATAGGAAATGAGGCAGAATGTCGACAATGATGCACTTGGCCAAAAAGGGCGTATGCGTTTTTTCCTGAATATATTCAGGAAAAAACGCATACGCACTTTTTGGCTAACCAAGCAAGCGTGTAAAGGAAATCTGCACTACAATGAAGTCTCACTGCCCCCCGGTCAAAAGGGCCATCTGAAAAAAGTGTAAAATCCAGAAAGGCAGCACAGGTCAAGGAGAACAGGGAGCCTTGTTATGCTGATGGGCGGCATGTAAATTGCCAACAGCCACTCTGGAGAAGTGTATGGTGTTTCCTGAAACACGTAGGAAACAAAGCAACACAGCCTATGGCACTTCCACTTATGGTCCTATAGCTTAGGGAATTTAAAATCAAAAACACACAGCCACCCCAAAGTTTGGGACGGCTCTGTTTACAAGAACCTCGTCTACGGTACAAGTTAAATATCCGAGAATGCAAAAAATGGATAAAGAAGTTGTGGTACGTACGTACAATGGAATATCACTCAGCAATGAAATCTACGTCATCAGGCCCGTAGCGGCATAATGAGTGGACTCAGGTACGAGGATTCTACGAGAAATAAGTCACACAGAAAAAGAAACATCATAAGATATCACTAATACACGGAATGTAAACTTGGCTACACATGAACTGAATTACAAAACAGAACAGGGTCACAAATTTAGAAAACCAACTTATGCTTGCTTATGGGGAAAGGTGAGTTGGGGTGCTGCATAAAACCAGAGATGGAAATTAGCACAGATACCGTTCCATAAGCCAAATATATAATAGACAAGACCTACTCCTTGCTCAAGGAAATGGACTCAAAACCACATATTCAACGACTGGGAATATACCTGACAAGTAAGAATCTTAAAACCCATAGATTAATATGTCTCCATAAGGAAATCAAGCGTGTGTACAGCGGACTAAACGCAGCAGTGAAAATCCGATAAATCCCATTATCAAAATAAATTTCAAAAACAAAACACAATGACAGTGAATTAGAGAAGAATTCTTAAATAATTCATTCAGGGCTTGTGATGCAACCTGGATTTACCACATCTACACCCAGAGCTGGGTGAGACATAAGGCTGGACACTTCGGGCTGATAGCATTGGTGAGGTTCGGTGAGCAAACGCAGACCCTTTGAAGTCATACTGCATGGTACCCATTCCATGGGTCCCAACTCTCCAGGTTTAAGGGATTCTTCCTTCAGCTAAAACATGCATGGGAAACCCAGAGTATGGTCCACCATGTGATTGGGAAACGTTTTCAAATGCATCTCAAGTTTCGTCCCCTGGTACTCGGGTTCACCATTCCAGACGTTTAGTAACACTCTCCCCACTTGGAGAGTCAGTGCCTTTAACCTCCTGTTTGGCACAGTTTGCAATTTCTGCGCAAGATGAACAGGAATAGGGAGAACCAATGAGAGACTAGCTCCAGGTTTATGCATGGGCAAATGGAACGCTCATTTCCGACCAGGAAGAGGAATTAACCAAAGGCTCACCATGCCGTGCCAGAACCAGATTAGGGTCTGAGGCAATCCTGTGGGTTTGCGGCCAGCTCACAAGATAGCGAGTTGAAGAAAGGAGCTCAGGGGCACTGTAACTCACAAACCTGCAGAGTTATAAATGACAGCTATCGTCCAAAAATATATTGAAGGAAGGCTGCGAAGACGACTTGTAAGCGGGACAGATTTGCAGGAAAACGATTTCAGGGGGTAGACGGGAATTTCATTTAAAGCATAGGAAAAGAGGCAGAACGTCGACAATGATGCTCTTGGCCAAAAAGTGCGTATGCGTTTTTTCCTGAATATATTCAGGAAAAAACGCATACGCCCTTTTTGGCCAACCAAGCAAGCATGTTAAAGAAATCTGCACTACAATGAAGTCTCACTGCCCCCCGGTCAAAAGGGCCATCTGAAAAAAGTGTAAAATCCAGAAAGGCAGCACAGGCCATGGAGAACAGGGAGCCTTGTTATGCTGATGGGCGGGATGTAAATTGCCAACAGCCACTCTGGAGAAGTGTATGGTGTTTCCCGGAACACCGAAAAAACAAAGCTACGGAGCCTATGGCACTTCCACTTATGGTCCTATAGCTTAGGGAAATTAAAATCAAAAACACACAGCCACCCCAAAGTGTCGGACGGCTCTGTTTACAAGAACCTCGTCTACGGTACAAGTTAAATATCCCAGAATGTGAAAAATGGATAAAGAAGTTGTGGTACGTACGTACAATGGAATATCACTCAGCAATGAAATCTATGTCATCAGGCCCGTCGCGGCATAATGAGTGGATTCAGGTACGATGATTCTAAGTGAAATAAGTCACACAGAAAATGAAACATCATAAGATATCACTACTACACGGAATGTAAACTTGGCTACACATGAACTGAATTACAAAACAGAACAGGGTCTCAAATTTAGAAAACCAACTTATGCTTGCTTAAGGGGAAAGGTGAGTTGGGGTGCTGCATAAAACCAGAGATAGAAATTAGCACAGATACCTTTCCATAAGCCAAATATGTAATAGTCAAGACCTACACCTTGCTCAACGAAATGGACTAAACACCCCATATTCAACGCCTAGGAATACACCTGACTAGTAAGAATCTTCAAACCCATGGATTTATATGTCTCCGTAAGAGAATGAAGCGTGTGTACAGCGGCATGAATGCAGCAGAGAAAATCCGATAAATCCCATTATCAAAATGAATTACACAAACAAAACCCAAGGACAGTGAAATAGAGAGCAATTCTTAAATAATTCATTCAGGGCTTGTGATGCAACCTGGATTTACCACATCTACACCCAGAGCTGAGTGAGACATAAGCTTGGGCACTTCGGGCTGATAGCATTGGTGAGGTTCGATGAGCAAATGCAGACCCTTTGAAGTCATACAGCATGGTACCCATTCCATGGGTCCCAACTCTCCAAGTTTAAGGGATTCTTCCTTCAGCTAAAACATGCATGGGAAACCCACAGTATGGTTCACCGTGTGACTGGCAAACGTTTTCAAATGCATCTCAGGTTTCGTCCCCTTTTACTCGGGTTCACCATTCCAGACCCTTTACGAACACTCTCCCCACTTGGAGAGTCAGTGCATTTAACCTCCTGTTGGGCACAGTTTGCAATTTCTGCGCAAGATGAAAAGGAATAGGGAGAACGAATGAGAGACTAGCTCTAGGTGTCTGCACGGGCAAATTTAACGCTCATTTCCCACCAGGAAGAGGAAATAACCAAAGGCTCAGCATGCCGTGCCGGAACCAGATTAGGGCCTGAAGCAATCCTGTGGGTTTGCGGCCAGCTCACAAGATAGCGAGTTGAAGAAAGGAGCTCAGGGGCACTGTAGCTCACAAACCTGCCGAGTTATAAATGACAGCTATCGTCCAAAAATATATTGAAGGAAGGCTGCGAAGACGACTTGTAAGTGAGGCAGAATTGCAGGAAAACGATTTCAGGGGGTAGAAGGGAATTGCATTTAAAGCATAGGAAAAGAGGCAGAACGTCGACAGTGATGCTCTTGGCCAAAAAGTGCGTATGCGTTTTTTCCTGAATATATTCAGGAAAAAACGCATACGCCCTTTTTGGCTAACCAAGCAAGCATGTTAAAGAAATCTGCACTACAATGAAGTCTCACTGCCCCCCGGTCAAAAGGGCCATCTGAAAAAAGTGTAAAATCCAGAAAGTCAGCACAGGCCATGGAGAACAGGGAGCCTTGTTATGCTGATGGGCGGGATGTAAATTGCCAACAGCCACTCTGGAGAAGTGTATGGTGTTTCCCGGAACACCGAAAAAACAAAGCTACGGAGCCTACGGCACTTCCACTTATGGTCCTATAGCTTAGGGAAATTAAAATCAAAAACACACAGCCACCCCAAAGTGTCGGACGGCTCTGTTTACAAGAACCTCGTCTACGGTACAAGTTAAATATCCCAGAATGTGAAAAATGGATAAAGAAGTTGTGGTACGTACGTACAATGGAATATCACTCAGCAATGAAATCTATGTCATCAGGCCCGTCGCGGCATAATGAGTGGATTCAGATACGATGATTCTAAGTGAAATAAGTCACACAGAAAATGAAACATCATAAGATATCACTACTACACGGAATGTAAACTTGGCTACACATGAACTGAATTACAAAACAGAACAGTGTCTCAAATTTAGAAAACCAACTTATGCTTGCTTAAGGGGAAAGGTGAGTTGGGGTGCTGCATAAAACCAGAGATAAAAATTAGCACAGATACCGTTACATAAGCCAAATATGTAATAGTCAAGACCTACCCCTTGCTCAACGAAATGGACTAAACACCCCATATTCAACGCCTAGGAATACACCTGGCTAGTAAGAATCTTCAAACCCATGGATTTATATGTCTCCGTAAGAGAATGAAGCGTGTGTACAGCGGCATGAATGCAGCAGAGAAAATCCGATAAATCCCATTATCAAAATGAATTACACAAACAAAACCCAAGGACAGTGAAATAGAGAGCAATTCTTAAATAATTCATTCAGGGCTTGTGATGCAACCTGGATTTACCACATCTACACCCAGAGCTGAGTGAGACATAGGTTGGGCACTTCGGGCTGATAGCATTGGTGAGGTTCGATGAGCAAATGCAGACCCTTTGAAGTCATACAGCATGGTACCCATTCCATGGGTCCCAACTCTCCAAGTTTAAGGGATTCTTCCTTCAGCTACAACATGCATGGGAAACCCACAGTATGGTTCACCGTGTGACTGGCAAACGTTTTCAAATGCATCTCAGGTTTCGTCCCCTTTTACTCGGGTTCACCATTCCAGACCCTTTACGAACACTCTCCCCACTTGGAGAGTCAGTGCATTTAACCTCCTGTTGGGCACAGTTTGCAATTTCTGCGCAAGATGAAAAGGAATAGGGAGAACGAATGAGAGACTAGCTCTAGGTGTCTGCACGGGCAAATTTAATGCTCATTTCCCACCAGGAAGAGGAAATAACCAAAGGCTCAGCATGCCGTGCCGGAACCAGATTAGGGCCTGAAGCAATCCTGTGGGTTTGCGGCCAGCTCACAAGATAGCGAGTTGAAGAAAGGAGCTCAGGGGCACTGTAGCTCACAAACCTGCCGAGTTATAAATGACAGCTATCGTCCAAAAATATATTGAAGGAAGGCTGCGAAGACGACTTGTAAGTGAGGCAGAATTGCAGGAAAATGATTTCAGGGGGTAGAAGGGAATTGCATTTAAAGCATAGGAAAAGAGGCAGAACGTCGACAGTGATGCTCTTGGCCAAAAAGTGCGTATGCGTTTTTTCCTGAATATATTCAGGAAAAAACGCATACGCCCTTTTTGGCTAACCAAGCAAGCATGTTAAAGAAATCTGCACTACAATGAAGTCTCACTGCCCCCCGGTCAAAAGGGCCATCTGAAAAAAGTGTAAAATCCAGAAAGTCAGCACAGGCCATGGAGAACAGGGAGCCTTGTTATGCTGATGGGCGGGATGTAAATTGCCAACAGCCACTCTGGAGAAGTGTATGGTGTTTCCCGGAACACCGAAAAAACAAAGCTACGGAGCCTACGGCACTTCCACTTATGGTCCTATAGCTTAGGGAAATTAAAATCAAAAACACACAGCCACCCCAAAGTGTCGGACGGCTCTGTTTACAAGAACCTCGTCTACGGTACAAGTTAAATATCCCAGAATGTGAAAAATGGATAAAGAAGTTGTGGTACGTACGTACAATGGAATATCACTCAGCAATGAAATCTATGTCATCAGGCCCGTCGCGGCATAATGAGTGGATTCAGGTACGATGATTCTAAGTGAAATAAGTCACACAGAAAATGAAACATCATAAGATATCACTACTACACGGAATGTAAACTTGGCTACACATGAACTGAATTACAAAACAGAACAGTGTCTCAAATTTAGAAAACCAACTTATGCTTGCTTAAGGGGAAAGGTGAGTTGGGGTGCTGCATAAAACCAGAGATAGAAATTAGCACAGATACCGTTCCATAAGCCAAATATGTAATAGTCAAGACCTACCCCTTGCTCAACGAAATGGACTAAACACCCCATATTCAACGCCTAGGAATACACCTGGCTAGTAAGAATCTTCAAACCCATGGATTTATATGTCTCCGTAAGAGAATGAAGCGTGTGTACAGCGGCATGAATGCAGCAGAGAAAATCCGATAAATCCCATTATCAAAATGAATTACACAAACAAAACCCAAGGACAGTGAAATAGAGAGCAATTCTTAAATAATTCATTCAGGGCTTGTGATGCAACCTGGATTTACCACATCTACACCCAGAGCTGAGTGAGACATAAGGTTGGGCACTTCGGGCTGATAGCATTGGTGAGGTTCGATGAGCAAATGCAGACCCTTTGAAGTCATACAGCATGGTACCCATTCCATGGGTCCCAACTCTCCAAGTTTAAGGGATTCTTCCTTCAGCTAAAACATGCATGGGAAACCCACAGTATGGTGCACCATGTGACTGGCAAACGTTTTCAAATGCATCTCAGTTTTCGTCCCCTTTTACTCGGGTTCACCATTCCAGACCCTTTACGAACACTCTCCCCATTTGGAGAGTCAGTGCCTTTAACCTCCTGTTGGGCACAGTTTGCAATTTCTGCGCAGGATGAAAAGGAATAGGGAGAACGAATGAGAGACTAGCTCTAGGTGTCTGCACGGGCAAATTTAACGCTCATTTCCCACCAGGAAGAGGAATTAACCAAAGGCTCAGCATGCCGTGCCGGAATCAGATTAGGGCCTGAAGCAATCCTGTGGGTTTGCGGCCAGCTCACAAGATAGCGAGTTGAAGAAAGGAGTTCAGGGGCACTGTAACTCACAAACCTGCAGAGTTACAAATGACAACTATCGTCCAAAAATATATTGAAGGAAGGCTGCGAAGACGACTTGTAAGCGGGACAGATTTGCAGGAAAACGATTTCAGGGGGTAGACGGGAATTGCATTAAAACATAGGAAAAGAGGCAGAACGTCGACAATGATGCTCTTGGCCAAAAAGGGCGTATGCGTTTTTTCCTGAATATATTCAGGAAAAAACGCATACGCCCTTTTTGGCCAACCAAGCAAGCATGTTAAGGAAATCTGCACTACAATGAAGTCTCACTGCCCCCCGGTCAAAAGGGCCATCTGAAAAAAGTGTAAAATCCAGAAAGGCAGCACAGGCCATGGAGAACAGGGAGCCTTGTTATGCTGATGGGCGGGATGTAAATTGCCAACAGCCACTCTGGAGAAGTGTATGGTGTTTCCCGGAACACCGAAAAAACAAAGCTACAGAGCCTACGGCACTTCCACTTATGGTCCTATAGCTTAGGGAAATTAAAATCAAAAACACACAGCCACCCCAAAGTGTCGGACGGCTCTGTTTACAAGAACCTCGTCTACGGTACAAGTTAAATATCCCAGAATGTGAAAAATGGATAAAGAAGTTGTGGTACGTACGTACAATGGAATATCACTCAGCAATGAAATCTATGTCATCAGGCCCGTCGCGGCATAATGAGTGGATTCAGGTACGATGATTCTAAGTGAAATAAGTCACACAGAAAATGAAACATCATAAGATATCACTACTACACGGAATGTAAACTTGGCTACACATGAACTGAATTACAAAACAGAACAGGGTCTCAAATTTAGAAAACCAACTTATGCTTGCTTAAGGGGAAAGGTGAGTTGGGGTGCTGCATAAAACCAGAGATAGAAATTAGCACAGATACCTTTCCATAAGCCAAATATGTAATAGTCAAGACCTACCCCTTGCTCAACGAAATGGACTAAACACCCCATATTCAACGCCTAGGAATACACCTGACTAGTAAGAATCTTCAAACCCATGGATTTATATGTCTCCGTAAGAGAATGAAGCGTGTGTACAGCGGCATGAATGCAGCAGAGAAAATCCGATAAATCCCATTATCAAAATGAATTACACAAACAAAACCCAAGGACAGTGAAATAGAGAGCAATTCTTAAATAATTCATTCAGGGCTTGTGATGCAACCTGGATTTACCACATCTACACCCAGAGCTGAGTGAGACATAAGCTTGGGCACTTCGGGCTGATAGCATTGGTGAGGTTCGATGAGCAAATGCAGACCCTTTGAAGTCAAACAGCATGGTACCCATTCCATGGGTCCCAACTCTCCAAGTTTAAGGGATTCTTCCTTCAGCTAAAACATGCATGGGAAAACCACAGTATGGTGCACCATGTGACTGGCAAACGTTTTCAAATGCATCTCAGTTTTCGTCCCCTTTTACTCGGGTTCACCATTCCAGACCCTTTACGAACACTCTCCCCACTTGGAGAGTCAGTGCCTTTAACCTCCTGTTGGGCACAGTTTGCAATTTCTGCGCAAGATGAAAAGGAATAGGGAGAACCAATGAGAGACTAGCTCTAGGTGTCTGCAGGGGAAATTTAACGCTCATTTCCCACCAGGAAGAGGAATTAACCAAAGGCTCAGCATGCCGTGCCGGAACCAGATTAGGGCCTGAAGCAATCCTGTGGGTTTGCGGCCAGCTCACAAGATAGCGAGTTGAAGAAAGGAGCTCAGGGGCACTGTAACTAACAAACCTGCAGAGTTACAAATGACAGCTATCGTCCAAAAATATATTGAAGGAAGGCTGCGAAGACGACTTGTAAGCAGGACAGATTTGCAGGAAAACGATTTCAGGGGGTAGACGGGAATTGCAGTTAAAGCACAGGAAAAGAGGCAGAACGTCGACAATGATGCTCTTGGCCAAAATGGGTGTATGCGTTTTTTCCTGAATTTATTCAGGAAAAAAAGCATATGCGCTTTTTGGCCAACCAAGCAAGCATGTTAAAGAAATCTGCACTAAAATGAAGTCTCACTGCCCCCCGGTCAAAAGGGCCATCTGAAAAAAGTGTAAAATCCAGAAAGGCAGCACAGGCCATGGAGAACCGGGAGCCTTGTTATGCTGATGGGCGGGATGTAAATTGCCAACAGCCACTCTGGAGAAGTGTATGGTGTTTCCCGGAACACCGAAAAAACAAAGCTACGGAGCCTACGGCACTTCCACTTATGGTCCTATAGCTTAGGGAAATTAAAATCAAAAACACACAGCCACCCCAAAGTGTCGGACGGCTCTGTTTACAAGAACCTCGTCTACGGTACAAGTTAAATATCCCAGAATGTGAAAAATGGATAAAGAAGTTGTGGTACGTACGTACAATGGAATATCACTCAGCAATGAAATCTGTGTCATCAGGCCCGTCGCGGCATAATGAGTGGATTCAGGTACGATGATTCTAAGTGAAATAAGTCACACAGAAAATGAAACATCATAAGATATCACTACTACACGGAATGTAAACTTGGCTACACATGAACTGAATTACAAAACAGAACAGTGTCTCAAATTTAGAAAACCAACTTATGCTTGCTTAAGGGGAAAGGTGAGTTGGGGTGCTGCATAAAACCAGAGATAGAAATTAGCACAGATACCGTTCCATAAGCCAAATATGTAATAGTCAAGACCTACCCCTTGCTCAACGAAATGGACTAAACACCCCATATTCAACGCCTAGGAATACACCTGGCTAGTAAGAATCTTCAAACCCATGGATTTATATGTCTCCGTAAGAGAATGAAGCGTGTGTACAGCGGCATGAATGCAGCAGAGAAAATCCGATAAATCCCATTATCAAAATGAATTACACAAACAAAACCCAAGGACAGTGAAATAGAGAGCAATTCTTAAATAATTCATTCAGGGCTTGTGATGCAACCTGGATTTACCACATCTACACCCAGAGCTGAGTGAGACATAAGGTTGGGCACTTCGGGCTGATAGCATTGGTGAGGTTCAATGAGCAAATGCAGACCCTTTGAAGTCATACAGCATGGTACCCATTCCATGGGTCCCAACTCTCCAAGTTTAAGGGATTCTTCCTTCAGCTAAAACATGCATGGGAAACCCACAGTATGGTGCACCATGTGACTGGCAAACGTTTTCAAATGCATCTCAGTTTTCGTCCCCTTTTACTCGGGTTCACCATTCCAGACCCTTTACGAACACTCTCCCCATTTGGAGAGTCAGTGCCTTTAACCTCCTGTTGGGCACAGTTTGCAATTTCTGCGCAGGATGAAAAGGAATAGGGAGAACGAATGAGAGACTAGCTCTAGGTGTCTGCACGGGCAAATTTAACGCTCATTTCCCACCAGGAAGAGGAATTAACCAAAGGCTCAGCATGCCGTGCCGGAATCAGATTAGGGCCTGAAGCAATCCTGTGGGTTTGCGGCCAGCTCACAAGATAGCGAGTTGAAGAAAGGAGTTCAGGGGCACTGTAACTCACAAACCTGCAGAGTTACAAATGACAACTATCGTCCAAAAATATATTGAAGGAAGGCTGCGAAGACGACTTGTAAGCGGGACAGATTTGCAGGAAAACGATTTCAGGGGGTAGACGGGAATTGCATTAAAACATAGGAAAAGAGGCAGAACGTCGACAATGATGCTCTTGGCCAAAAAGGGCGTATGCGTTTTTTCCTGAATATATTCAGGAAAAAACGCATACGCCCTTTTTGGCCAACCAAGCAAGCATGTTAAGGAAATCTGCACTACAATGAAGTCTCACTGCCCCCCGGTCAAAAGGGCCATCTGAAAAAAGTGTAAAATCCAGAAAGGCAGCACAGGCCATGGAGAACAGGGAGCCTTGTTATGCTGATGGGCGGGATGTAAATTGCCAACAGCCACTCTGGAGAAGTGTATGGTGTTTCCCGGAACACCGAAAAAACAAAGCTACAGAGCCTACGGCACTTCCACTTATGGTCCTATA
Source organism: Delphinapterus leucas (assembly GCF_059928025.1). Classification (NCBI taxonomy): domain Eukaryota; kingdom Metazoa; phylum Chordata; class Mammalia; order Artiodactyla; family Monodontidae; genus Delphinapterus; species Delphinapterus leucas. The sequence goes on from NC_143134.1 coordinate 901,627, forward strand.
GCTTAGGGAAATTAAAATCAAAAACACACAGCCACCCCAAAGTGTCGGACGGCTCTGTTTACAAGAACCTCGTCTACGGTACAAGTTAAATATCCCAGAATGTGAAAAATGGATAAAGAAGTTGTGGTACGTACGTACAATGGAATATCACTCAGCAATGAAATCTATGTCATCAGGCCCGTCGCGGCATAATGAGTGGATTCAGGTACGATGATTCTAAGTGAAATAAGTCACACAGAAAATGAAACATCATAAGATATCACTACTACACGGAATGTAAACTTGGCTACACATGAACTGAATTACAAAACAGAACAGGGTCTCAAATTTAGAAAACCAACTTATGCTTGCTTAAGGGGAAAGGTGAGTTGGGGTGCTGCATAAAACCAGAGATAGAAATTAGCACAGATACCTTTCCATAAGCCAAATATGTAATAGTCAAGACCTACCCCTTGCTCAACGAAATGGACTAAACACCCCATATTCAACGCCTAGGAATACACCTGACTAGTAAGAATCTTCAAACCCATGGATTTATATGTCTCCGTAAGAGAATGAAGCGTGTGTACAGCGGCATGAATGCAGCAGAGAAAATCCGATAAATCCCATTATCAAAATGAATTACACAAACAAAACCCAAGGACAGTGAAATAGAGAGCAATTCTTAAATAATTCATTCAGGGCTTGTGATGCAACCTGGATTTACCACATCTACACCCAGAGCTGAGTGAGACATAAGCTTGGGCACTTCGGGCTGATAGCATTGGTGAGGTTCGATGAGCAAATGCAGACCCTTTGAAGTCAAACAGCATGGTACCCATTCCATGGGTCCCAACTCTCCAAGTTTAAGGGATTCTTCCTTCAGCTAAAACATGCATGGGAAAACCACAGTATGGTGCACCATGTGACTGGCAAACGTTTTCAAATGCATCTCAGTTTTCGTCCCCTTTTACTCGGGTTCACCATTCCAGACCCTTTACGAACACTCTCCCCACTTGGAGAGTCAGTGCCTTTAACCTCCTGTTGGGCACAGTTTGCAATTTCTGCGCAAGATGAAAAGGAATAGGGAGAACCAATGAGAGACTAGCTCTAGGTGTCTGCAGGGGAAATTTAACGCTCATTTCCCACCAGGAAGAGGAATTAACCAAAGGCTCAGCATGCCGTGCCGGAACCAGATTAGGGCCTGAAGCAATCCTGTGGGTTTGCGGCCAGCTCACAAGATAGCGAGTTGAAGAAAGGAGCTCAGGGGCACTGTAACTAACAAACCTGCAGAGTTACAAATGACAGCTATCGTCCAAAAATATATTGAAGGAAGGCTGCGAAGACGACTTGTAAGCAGGACAGATTTGCAGGAAAACGATTTCAGGGGGTAGACGGGAATTGCAGTTAAAGCACAGGAAAAGAGGCAGAACGTCGACAATGATGCTCTTGGCCAAAATGGGTGTATGCGTTTTTTCCTGAATTTATTCAGGAAAAAAAGCATATGCGCTTTTTGGCCAACCAAGCAAGCATGTTAAAGAAATCTGCACTAAAATGAAGTCTCACTGCCCCCCGGTCAAAAGGGCCATCTGAAAAAAGTGTAAAATCCAGAAAGGCAGCACAGGCCATGGAGAACCGGGAGCCTTGTTATGCTGATGGGCGGGATGTAAATTGCCAACAGCCACTCTGGAGAAGTGTATGGTGTTTCCCGGAACACCGAAAAAACAAAGCTACGGAGCCTACGGCACTTCCACTTATGGTCCTATAGCTTAGGGAAATTAAAATCAAAAACACACAGCCACCCCAAAGTGTCGGACGGCTCTGTTTACAAGAACCTCGTCTACGGTACAAGTTAAATATCCCAGAATGTGAAAAATGGATAAAGAAGTTGTGGTACGTACGTACAATGGAATATCACTCAGCAATGAAATCTGTGTCATCAGGCCCGTCGAGGCATAATGAGTGGATTCAGGTACGATGATTCTAAGTGAAATAAGTCACACAGAAAATGAAACATCATAAGATATCACTAATACACGGAATGTAAACTTGGCTACACATGAACTGAATTACAAAACAGAACAGGGTCTCAAATTTAGGAAACCAACTTATGCTTGCTTAAGGGGAAAGGTGAGTTGGGGTGCTGCATAAAACCAGAGATAGAAATTAGCACAGATACCTTTCCATAAGCCAAATATGTAATAGTCAAGACCTACCCCTTGCTCAACGAAATGGACTAAACACCCCATATTCAACGCCTAGGAATACACCTGACTAGTAAGAATCTTCAAACCCATGGATTTATATGTCTCCGTAAGAGAATGAAGCGTGTGTACAGCGGCATGAATGCAGCAGAGAAAATCCGATACATCCAATTATCAAAATGAATTACACAAACAAAACCCAAGGACAGTGAAATAGAGAGCAATTCTTAAATAATTCATTCAGGGCTTGTGATGCAACCTGGATTTACCACATCAACACCCAGAGCTGAGTGAGACATAAGGTTGGGCACTTCGGGCTGATAGCATTGGTGAGGTTCGATGAGCAAATGCAGACCCTTTGAAGTCATACAGCATGGTACCCATTCCATGGGTCCCAACTCTCCAAGTTTAAGGGATTCTTCCTTCAGCTAAAACATGCATGGGAAACCCACAGTATGGTGCACCGTGTGACTGGCAAACGTTTTCAAATGCATCTCAGGTTTCGTCCCCTTTTACTCGGGTTCACCATTCCAGACCCTTTACTAACACTCTCCCCACTTGGAGAGTCAGTGCCTTTAACCTCCTGTTTGGCACAGTTTGCAATTTCTGCGCAAGATGAACAGGAATAGGGAGAACCAATGAGAGACTAGCTGTAGGTGTCTGCACGGGCAAATTTAACGCTCATTTCCCACCAGGAGGAGGAATTAACCAAAGGCTCAGCATGCCGTGCCTGAACCAGATTAGGGCCTGACAACCGTGCGGGTTTGCAGCCAGCTCAGAAGATAGCGAGTTGAAGAAAGGAGCTCAGGGGCACTGTAACTCACAAACCTGCAGACTAATAAATGACAGCTATCGTCCAAAAATATATTGAAGGAGGTCTGCAAAGACGACTTGTAAGCGGGACAGATTTGCAGGAAAACGATTTCAGGGGGTAGACGGGAATTGCATTTAAAGCATAGGAAAAGAGGCAGAAAGTCGACAATGATGCTCTTGGCCAAAAAGGGCGTATGCGTTTTTTCCTGAATATATTCAGGAAAAAACGCATACGCCCTTTTTGGCCAACCAAGCAAGCATGTTAAAGAAATCTGCACTACAATGAAGTCTCACTGCCCCCCGGTCAAAAGGGCCATCTGAAAAAAGTGTAAAATCCAGAAATGCAGCACAGGCCATGGAGAACAGGGAGCCTTGCTATGTTGATGGGTGGGATGTAAATTGCCAACAGCCACTCTGGAGAAGTGTATGGTGATTCCTGGAACACCTAAAAAACAAAGCAACGAAGCCTACGGCACTTCCACTTATGGTCCTATAGCTTAGGGAAATTAAAATCAAAAACACACAAACACCCCAAAGTTTCGGACGGCTCTGTTTACAAGAACCTCGTCTACGGTACAAGGTAAATATCCCAAAATGTGAAAAATGGATAAAGTAGTAGTGGTACCTACATACAATGGAATATCACTCAGCAATGAAATCTATGTCATCAGGCCCGTCGCGGCATAATGAGTGGATTCATGTACGAAGATTCTAAGTGAAATAAGTCACACAGAAAATGAAACATCATAAGATATCACTAATACACGGAATGTAAACTTGGCTGCACATGACCTGAATTACAAAACAGAACAGGGTCTCAAATTTAGAAAAACAACTTATGCTTGCTTAAGGGGAAAGGTGAGTTGGGGTGCTGCATAAAACCAGACATAGAAATTAGCACAGATACCATTCCATAAGTCAAATATGTAATAGTCAAGACCTACCCCTTGTTCAACGAAATGGGCTAAACACCCTATATTCAACGCCTAGGAATACACCTGACTACTAAGAATCTTCAAACCCATGGATTTATATGTCTTCATAAGAGAATCAAGCGTGTGTACAGCTGCATGAAGGCAGCAGAGAAAATCCAATAAATCCCATTATCAAAATGAATTACAAAAACAAAACACAATGACAGTGAAATAGAGAGCAATTCTTAAATAATTCATTCAGGGTTTGTGATGCAACCTGGATTTACCTGATCTACACCCAGAGCTGTGTGAGACATAAGGTTGGACACTTCGGGCTGATAGCATTGGTGAGGTTCGATGAGCAAATGCAGACCATTTGAAGTCATACTGCGTGGTACCCATTCCATGGGTCCCAACTCTCCAGGTTTAAGCGATTCTTCCTTCAGCTAAAACATGCATGGGAAACCCACAGTATGGTGCACCGTGTGACCGGGAAACGTTTTCAAATGCATCTCAGTTTTCGTCCCCTTTTACTCGGGTTCACAATTCCAGACCCTTTACTAACACTCTCCCCACTTGGAGAGTCAGTGCCTTTAACCTGCTGTTTGGCACAGTTTACAATTTCTGTGCAAGATGAACAGGAATAGGGAGAACCAATGAGAGACTAGCTTAGGTGTCTGCACGGGCAAATTTAACGCTCATTTCCCACCAGGTAGAGGAATTAACCAAACGCTCAGCATGCCGTGCCGGAACCAGATTAGGGCCTGAATCAAATCTGCGGGTTTGCGGCCAGCTCACTAGAAAGCGATTTGAAGAAAGGAGCTCTGGGACACTGTAATTCATGAACCTGCAGAGTTATAAATGACAGCTATCGTCAAAAAATATATTGAAGGAAGGCTGCGAAGAGGACTTGAAAGCGGGGCAGAATTGCAGGAAAACTATTTCTGGGTGTAGACTGCAATTGCATTTAAAGCATAGGAAAAGAGGCAGAACATCGACAATGATGCTCTTGGCCAAAAAGGGCGTATGCGTTTTTTCCTGAATTCAGGAAAAAACGCATACGCCCTTTTTGGCCAACCAAGCAAGCATGTTAAAGAAATCTGCACTACAATGAAGTCTCACTGCCCCCCGGTCAAAAGGGCCATCTGAAAAAAGTGTAAAATCCAGAAAGGCAGCACAGGCCATGGAGAACAGGGAGCCTTGTTATGCTGATGGGCGGGATGTAAATTGCCAACAGCCACTCTGGAGAAGTGTATGGTGTTTCCCGGAACACCGAAAAAACAAAGCTACGGAGCCTACGGCACTTCCACTTATGGTCCTATAGCTTAGGGAAATTAAAGTCAAAAACACACAGCCACCCCAAAGTGTCGGACGGCTCTGTTTACAAGAACCTCGTCTACGGTACAAGTTAAATATCCCAGAATGTGAAAAATGGATAAAGAAGTTGTGGTACGTACGTACAATGGAATATCACTCAGCAATGAAATCTATGTCATCAGGCCTGTCGCGGCATAATGAGTGGATTCAGGTACGATGATTCTAAGTGAAATAAGTCACACAGAAAATGAAACATCATAAGATATCACTAATACACGGAATGTAAACTTGGCTACACATGAACTGAATTACAAAACAGAACAGGGTCTCAAATTTAGGAAACCAACTTATGCTTGCTTAAGGGGAAAGGTGAGTTGGGGTGCTGCATAAAACCAGAGATAGAAATTAGCACAGATACCTTTCCATAAGCCAAATATGTAATAGTCAAGACCTACCCCTTGCTCAACGAAATGGACTAAACACCCCATATTCAACGCCTAGGAATACACCTGACTAGTAAGAATCTTCAAACCCATGGATTTATATGTCTCCGTAAGAGAATGAAGCGTGTGTACAGCGGCATGAATGCAGCAGAGAAAATCCGATACATCCAATTATCAAAATGAATTACACAAACAAAACCAAAGGACAGTGAAATAGAGAGCAATTCTTAAATAATTCATTCAGGGCTTGTGATGCAACCTGGATTTACCACATCAACACCCAGAGCTGAGTGAGACATAAGGTTGGGCACTTCGGGCTGATAGCATTGGTGAGGTTCGATGAGCAAATGCAGACCCTTTGAAGTCATACAGCATGGTACCCATTCCATGGGTCCCAACTCTCCAAGTTTAAGGGATTCTTCCTTCAGCTAAAACATGCATGGGAAACCCACAGTATGGTGCACCGTGTGACTGGCAAACGTTTTCAAATGCATCTCAGGTTTCGTCCCCTTTTACTCGGGTTCACCATTCCAGACCCTTTACTAACACTCTCCCCACTTGGAGAGTCAGTGCCTTTAACCTCCTGTTTGGCACAGTTTGCAATTTCTGCGCAAGATGAACAGGAACAGGGAGAACCAATGAGAGACTAGCTGTAGGTGTCTGCACGGGCAAATTTAACGCTCATTTCCCACCAGGAGGAGGAATTAACCAAAGGCTCAGCATGCCGTGCCTGAACCAGATTAGGGCCTGACAACCGTGCGGGTTTGCAGCCAGCTCAGAAGATAGCGAGTTGAAGAAAGGAGCTCAGGGGCACTGTAACTCACAAACCTGCAGACTAATAAATGACAGCTATCGTCCAAAAATATATTGAAGGAGATCTGCAAAGACGACTTCTAAGCGGGACAGATTTGCAGGAAAACGATTTCAGGGGGTAGACGGGAATTGCATTTAAAGCATAGGAAAAGAGGCAGAAAGTCGACAATGATGCTCTTGGCCAAAAAGGGCGTATGCGTTTTTTCCTGAATATATTCAGGAAAAAACGCATACGCCCTTTTTGGCCAACCAAGCAAGCATGTTAAAGAAATCTGCACTACAATGAAGTCTCACTGCCCCCCGGTCAAAAGGGCCATCGGAAAAAAGTGTAAAATCCAGAAATGCAGCACAGGCCATGGAGAACAGGGAGCCTTGCTATGTTGATGGGTGGGATGTAAATTGCCAACAGCCACTCTGGAGAAGTGTATGGTGATTCCTGGAACACCTAAAAAACAAAGCAACGAAGCCTACGGCACTTCCACTTATGGTCCTATAGCTTAGGGAAATTAAAATCAAAAACACACAAACACCCCAAAGTTTCGGACGGCTCTGTTTACAAGAACCTCGTCTACGGTACAAGGTAAATATCCCAGAATGTGAAAAATGGATAAAGTAGTAGTGGTACCTACATACAATGGAATATCACTCAGCAATGAAATCTATGTCATCAGGCCCGTCGCGGCATAATGAGTGGATTCATGTACGAAGATTCTAAGTGAAATAAGTCACACAGAAAATGAAACATCATAAGATATCACTAATACACGGAATGTAAACTTGGCTGCACATGACCTGAATTACAAAACAGAACAGGGTCTCAAATTTAGAAAAACAACTTATGCTTGCTTAAGGGGAAAGGTGAGTTGGGGTGCTGCATAAAACCAGACATAGAAATTAGCACAGATACCATTCCATAAGTCAAATATGTAATAGTCAAGACCTACCCCTTGTTCAACGAAATGGGCTAAACACCCTATATTCAACGCCTAGGAATACACCTGACTACTAAGAATCTTCAAACCCATGGATTTATATGTCTTCATAAGAGAATCAAGCGTGTGTACAGCTGCATGAAGGCAGCAGAGAAAATCCGATAAATCCCATTATCAAAATGAATTACAAAAACAAAACACAATGACAGTGAAATAGAGAGCAATTCTTAAATAATTCATTCAGGGTTTGTGATGCAACCTGGATTTACCTGATCTACACCCAGAGCTGTGTGAGACATAAGGTTGGACACTTCGGGCTGATAGCATTGGTGAGGTTCGATGAGCAAATGCAGACCATTTGAAGTCATACTGCGTGGTACCCATTCCATGGGTCCCAACTCTCCAGGTTTAAGCGATTCTTCCTTCAGCTAAAACATGCATGGGAAACCCACAGTATGGTGCACCGTGTGACCGGGAAACGTTTTCAAATGCATCTCAGTTTTCGTCCCCTTTTACTCGGGTTCACAATTCCAGACCCTTTACTAACACTCTCCCCACTTGGAGAGTCAGTGCCTTTAACCTGCTGTTTGGCACAGTTTACAATTTCTGTGCAAGATGAACAGGAATAGGGAGAACCAATGAGAGACTAGCTTAGGTGTCTGCACGGGCAAATTTAACGCTCATTTCCCACCAGGTAGAGGAATTAACCAAACGCTCAGCATGCCGTGCCGGAACCAGATTAGGGCCTGAATCAAATCTGCGGGTTTGCGGCCAGCTCACTAGAAAGCGATTTGAAGAAAGGAGCTCTGGGACACTGTAATTCATGAACCTGCAGAGTTATAAATGACAGCTATCGTCAAAAAATATATTGAAGGAAGGCTGCGAAGAGGACTTGAAAGCGGGGCAGAATTGCAGGAAAACTATTTCTGGGTGTAGACTGCAATTGCATTTAAAGCATAGGAAAAGAGGCAGAACATCGACAATGATGCTCTTGGCCAAAAAGGGCGTATGCGTTTTTTCCTGAATTCAGGAAAAAACGCATACGCCCTTTTTGGCCAACCAAGCAAGCATGTTAAAGAAATCTGCACTACAATGAAGTCTCACTGCCCCCCGGTCAAAAGGGCCATCTGAAAAAAGTGTAAAATCCAGAAAGGCAGCACAGGCCATGGAGAACAGGGAGCCTTGTTATGCTGATGGGCGGGATGTAAATTGCCAACAGCCACTCTGGAGAAGTGTATGGTGTTTCCCGGAACACCGAAAAAACAAAGCTACGGAGCCTACGGCACTTCCACTTATGGTCCTATAGCTTAGGGAAATTAAAGTCAAAAACACACAGCCACCCCAAAGTGTCGGACGGCTCTGTTTACAAGAACCTCGTCTACGGTACAAGTTAAATATCCCAGAATGTGAAAAATGGATAAAGAAGTTGTGGTACGTACGTACAATGGAATATCACTCAGCAATGAAATCTATGTCATCAGGCCTGTCGCGGCATAATGAGTGGATTCAGGTACGATGATTCTAAGTGAAATAAGTCACACAGAAAATGAAACATCATAAGATATCACTAATACACGGAATGTAAACTTGGCTACACATGAACTGAATTACAAAACAGAACAGGGTCTCAAATTTAGGAAACCAACTTATGCTTGCTTAAGGGGAAAGGTGAGTTGGGGTGCTGCATAAAACCAGAGATAGAAATTAGCACAGATACCTTTCCATAAGCCAAATATGTAATAGTCAAGACCTACCCCTTGCTCAACGAAATGGACTAAACACCCCATATTCAACGCCTAGGAATACACCTGACTAGTAAGAATCTTCAAACCCATGGATTTATATGTCTCCGTAAGAGAATGAAGCGTGTGTACAGCGGCATGAATGCAGCAGAGAAAATCCGATAAATCCCATTATCAAAATGAATTACACAAACAAAACCCAAGGACAGTGAAATAGAGAGCAATTCTTAAATAATTCATTCAGGGCTTGTGATGCAACCTGGATTTACCACCTCTACACCCAGAGCTGAGTGAGACATAAGGTTGGGCACTTCGGGCTGATAGCATTGGTGAGGTTCGATGAGCAAATGCAGACCCTTTGAAGTCATACAGCATGGTACCCTTTCCATGGGACCCAACTCTCCAAGTTTAAGGGATTCTTCCTTCAGCTAACACATGCATGGGAAACCCACAGTATGGTGCACCGTGTGACTGGCAAACGTTTTCAAATGCATCTCAGTTTTCGTCCCCTTTTACTCGGGTTCACCATTCCAGACCCTTTACGAACACTCTCCCCACTTGGAGAGTCAGTGCCTTTAACCTCCTGTTGGGCACAGTTTGCAATTTCTGCGCAAGATGAAAAGGAATAGGGAGAACCAATGAGAGACTAGCTGTAGGTGTCTGCACGGGCAAATTTAACGCTCATTTCCCACCAGGAAGAGGAATTAACCAAAGGCTCAGCATGCCGTGCCGGAACCAGATTAGGGCCTGAAGCAATCCTGTGGGTTTGTGGCCAGCTCACAAGATAGCGAGTTGAAGAAAGGAGCTCAGGGGCACTGTAACTCACAAACCTGCAGAGTTATAAATGACAGCTATCGTCCAAAAATATATTGAAGGAACGCTGCGAAGACGACTTGTAAGCGGGACAGATTTGCAGGAAAACGATTTCAGGGGGTATACGGGAATTGCATTTAAAGCATAGGAAAAGAGGCAGAACGTCGACAATGATGCTCTTGGCCAAAAAAGGCGTATGCGTTTTTTCCTGAATATATTCAGGAAAAACACATACGCCCTTTTTGGCCAACCAAGCAAGCATGTTAAAGAAATCTGCACTACAATGAAGTCTCACTGCCCCCCGGTCAAAAGGGCCATCTGAAAAAAGTGTAAAATCCAGAAAGGCAGCACAGGCCATGGAGAACAGGGAGCCTTGTTATGCTGATGGGCGGGATGTAAATTGCCAACAGCCACTCTGGAGAAGTGTATGGTGTTTCCCGGAACACCGAAAAAACAAAGCTACGGAGCCTACGGCACTTCCACTTATGGTCCTATAGCTTAGGGAAATTAAAATCAAAAACACACAGCCACCCCAAAGTTTGGGTCGGCTCTGTTTACAAGAACCTCGTCTACGGTACAAGTTAAATATCCCAGAAAGCGAAAATGGATAAAGAAGTTGTGGTACATACGTACAATGGAAAATCACTCAGCAATGAAATCTATGTCATCTGGCCCTTACCGGCATAATGAGTGGTTTCAGGTACAATGATTCTACGTGAAATAAGTCACACAGAAAAAGGAACATCATAAGATATCACTAATACATGGAATGAAACTTGGCTACACATGAACTGAATTACAAAACAGAAGAGGGTCTCCAAGTTAGAAAACCAACTGATGGTTGCTTATGGGGAAAGGTGAGTTGGAGTGCTGCATAAAACCAGAGATTGATATTAGCACAGAAACTGTTCCATAAACCAAATATGTAATAGAAAAGACCTACTCCTTGCTCAACGAAATGGAGTCAACACCCCATATTCAACGCCTAGGAATATACCTGACTAGTAAGGATCTTAAAACCCATGGATTTATATGTCTCCGTAAGAGAATCAAGCGTGTGTACAGCGGCCTAAACGCATCAGTGAAAATCCGATAAATCCCATTATCAAAATAAATTTCAAAAACAAAACACAATGACACTGAAATAGAGGGCAATTCTTAAATAATTCATTCAGGGCTTGTGATACAACCTGGATTTAGCACATCTTCAACCAGAGCTGGGTGAGACATAAGGCTGGACACTTCGGGCTGATAGCATTGGTGAGGTTCGGTGAGCAAATGCAGAACATTTGAAGTCATACTGCATGGTACCCATTCCATGGGTCCCAACTCTCCAGGTTTAAGGGATTCTTCCTTCAGCTAAAACATGCATGGGAAACCCAGAGTATGGTCCACCTTGTGATTTGGATTCGTTTTCAAATGCATCTCAGTTTTTTTCCCCTGGTACTAGGGTTCAATATTCCAGACCCGTCAATAACACTCTCCCCATATATATATTCAGGAAAAAACGCATACGCCCTTTTTGGCCAACCAAGCAAGCGTGTAAAGGAAATCTGCACTACAATGAAGCCTCACTGCCCCCCGGTCAAAAGGGCCATCTGAAAAAAGTGTAAAATCCAGAAAGGCAGGACAGGCCATGGGGAACATGTAGCCTTGTTATGCTGATGGGCGGGATGTGAACCACCAACAGCCACTCTGGAGAACTGTATGGTGTTTCCAGAAACACGTAGGAAACAAAGCAACACAGCCTATGGCACTTCCACTTATGGTCCTATAGCTTAGGGACATTAAAATGAAAAACACAGAGCCACCCCAAAGTTTGGGACGGCTCTGTTTACAAGAACCTCGTCTACGATACAAGTTAAATATCCCAGAAATCGAAATATGGATAAAGAAGATGTGGTACGTATGTACAATGGAATATCACTCAGCAATGATATCTATGTCATCAGGCCAGTAGTGGCATAATGAATGGATTCAGGTATGATGATTTTACGTGAAATAAGTCACACAGAAAAAGAAACATCATAAGTTATCACTAATACATGGAATGTAAACTTGGCTACACATGAACTGATCTACAAAACAGAACACGGTCTCAAATTTAGAAAACGAACTTACGCTTGCTTATGGGGAAAGGTGAGTTGGCGTGCTGCATAAAACCAGAGATTGAAATTAGCACAGATATCTTTCCATAAGCCAAATATATAATAGACAAGACCTACTCCTTGCTCAACGAAATGAACTCAACACCCCATATTCAACGCCTCGGAATATACCTGACAATAAGAATCTTAAAACCCATGGATTTATATGTCTCCGTAAGAGAATCAAGCGTGTGTACAGTGGCCTAAACGCAGCAGTGAAAATCGGATAACTTCCTTTATCAAAAAAAATTTCAAAAACAAAACACAATGACAGTGAAATAGAGAGCAATTCTTAAATAATTCATTCAGGGCTTGTGATGCAACCTGGATTTACCACATCTACACCCAGAGCTGGGTGAGACATAAGGCTGGACCCTTCGCGCTGATACCATTGGTGAGGCTCGGTGAGCAAATGCAGACCGTTTGAAGGCATACTGCATGGTACCCATTCCATGGGTCCCAACTCTCCAGGTTTAAGGGATTCTTCCTTCAGCTAAAACATGCATGAGAAACGCAGAGTATATTCCACCATGTTATTGCGATACGTTTTCAAATGCATCTCAGTTTTTGTGCCCTGGTACTCGGGTTCACCATTCCAGACGCTTTACTAACACTCTCCCCACTTGGAGAGTCAATGCCTTTAACATCCTGTTCAGCACAGTTTGCAATTTCTGAGCAAGATGAACAGGAATAGGGAGAACCAATGAGAGACTAGCTGTAGGTGCCTGCACGGGCAAGTGTAACGACCATTTCCCACCAGGAAGAGGAATTAACCAAAGGGTCAGCGTGCCCTGCCAGAAACAGATTAGCGCCTGAAGCATTCCTGCGGTTTTCGGCCAGCTCACAAGAAAGCGAGTTGAAGAAAGGAGCTCAGGGGCACTCTAATTCACAAACCTGCAGAGTTATGAATGACAGCTATCGTCCAAAAATATATTGAAGTAAGTCTGCGAAGAGGACTGGAAAGGGGGGCAGCATTTGAGGAAAACTATTTCAGGGGGTAGACTGGAATTGCACTTAAAGCATAGGAAATGAGGCAGAATGTCGACAATGATGCACTTTGCCAAAAAGGGCGTATGCATTTTTTCCTGAATATATTCAGGAAAAAACGCATACACCCTTGATGGCCAACCAAGCAAGCCTGTAAAGGAAATCTGCACCAAGGGCAGAAAGCTGTTGGGGGGATGGTGGTGTGAAGAGTTGAGAGATTGGGATTGACATGTATACATTTATATGCATAAAATAGATAACCAATAAGAACCTGCTGTATAAAAAATAAGATTAAAAATTAAAAAAAATAAAATTAAAAAGTAAAACAGAAAAAATATTCTTCCCTCCACATACATGTATTTATATGAATAAATTATTTCTATGCTTATATTTGTAAATGCAAAAAAGAGGAATGAAATCTACCTTGAACCAAAAACGAAAAATAGAAAAAACAAACAGAATCCACAAGTTACACAGAGGAAAACCGTATCAGGACACTTGCTCCAGTTGTAAACAATTCTGAAGTTGGTCAGTGGTGGGGAATCATCTCCCATACAGCCAGCAGGCCCCACGCAACAAGCGTCCTCATTGCAAAGCTGGGGGACCGTGCTGAGGCATCTGTGAGTAAACGTGGTCCGAGCCCCAGGCCAGCTGCTGCTGAAATGTTCCCACCCTTCCCAGATAAAACACCTGAATATGTTCAAGGACTTGAAAGCCTAGAGGAAGGGCAATGGAGCCACACGAGTGATTGCATGCCAGCCAACTTGGTGCCTGCAGGCCAGCCAGGATGGTCCTGGCCCTGGGTGCTCTTCTGGAAGCTTTCCATTTCCCTGCCTGAGATACCCCTCCTGTCCCGGCCCCCACTGATTTCTTCCTTCCTCACGTCTGCCCAGGGAGAAATTCCAGCGCCAGGTATGGGTGACACATCCTCTTCTTTAGCAGGTGGCATCTTGACAACTGCTGCAGAAAGTCCAGCAGAGCCCCACTCACACTGGGCCACCCACAACGCCATGACCTGTCACTCCCTCCCACCAGCCCAGCCCCGAGACTGCTGACAGGGCAGAGAAAATGGCGTCAGGCACAGCTGCAGGGGTTCTTGCTGCCTGGAGCGGTGTTTATATTGATCTCAAAACAGGCACACCTGGGGAGGGCTGGCCGGCATGGTCAGGCTGCCCAGGTCAGCCAATCATCACCCCTCAGGGTCTCACAGTTGCAGAAAATGGAACTTGCTGAATCGGCCAGGTCCAAGGAACAGGTGTGGGCTCTTGAGAGTCAGGATAGACAATGGGCTGCAGCTCTGGCTTGTATTCTAATCATTTTATCTGGCCCATGAGTGGGAGACAGCTTCAAGAAAACCCTGGCCTAATAAGAGGACCCCAGGAGTCAGGGAGAGGAGGGGTGGGTGGTGGGTGGAGACAGAGGCCTGGTGCCCCGGGTGCAGTGGAAGTCTCTGGAAGACCAGGTGGTGGCAGGCCGTACAGAGTGATGCCCAGGGTCACAGACCTGTCGGAGTTGCTATTTGTTAGTTCAAGTCCTGCTCTGAGGTGCTCTGTGTCAGATCTGAGTGACAGGTGAGCTGAGAGTGCTCTGCAATGAGGGCAATGTGCACGGTTCCTGTGTGCCCTGCCCTGCCACAGTACCTGCAAGTGTAGCTCTGTATCCTGGGAGGGAGCTGACCACGAGAGCCCCATGGGCTGCAGGGGACCTGCCCAGGGAACCCCATATCCTGGGATGGGCCTGACCATGAGAGCCCCATGGGCTGGTGTGGAGGTGGGGTACCTGCCCAGGTGAGCTCCATATCCTGAGATTGGTCTGACCACGAGAGCCCCATGGGCTGCCAGGGGCCTGGTAAAGATGTCAGGATCGTCAGTGAAGCCACCGAGTATATACCTCCAGTAGTTCCTAATTCCTACACCCTGCTGGTCATTCTACCAACCACCAGGAGACGGTATTCTGTATTAGTCTTCAATGATGCCTTCTTTTGTATGCCATTAGTCCCAGAGTCACAAGAAATTTCGGCTTGTAAGTGGCAGGACTCAACATACAACTAAAACAATACATCCAGGCCGTCTTGCCCCAAGTGTTCAAAAATTCCCACACCATCTTTGGGGAAAGCTTAGCTAAAGACGTAAAAGTTCTACCTCTGGAAAAGGAAACACTCCTTCAATATGCTGACGACATTCTGATCACCAGCCCTACTAAGGAGGCCTCTGAACTACCAAGCCAATAAAGGATAGAAGTTGTCCAAGAAAAAGCTCAAATATCACAGACTACGGTGACCTGCCTGGGCTTCATTCTCACAGAAGGTCGGAGAAGCTCATCCCAGGAAAGGGAAGAAACAATTTACAGCCTTACCCCTTTCTAAAACTAGAAGACAGCTTAGGGGTTCCTGGGGAGGCCAGAGTTTGCTGCTTCTGGATCCCTAACTACAGTCTACTAGCTGGGCCTCTATATGAAACACTGAAAGGAAAAGATGATGATCCTTTTGAATAGAATCCAGAAGTGGCCTTTCAAGAATGGAAAGAGCAGTCAATTCAGACCCTTGCCCTGGAACTCCCTAATTTAGCTAAACCCTTTGACCTTTACATTCCTGGTGAAAGGTGAATTGCCATTGGAGTATTAGTGCAAAACCTGGGACCACTTGAAATGGAACAATGCAAGAATGCCATCCAGGTAGGATAAACTATAGTCACCAAGGGGCTTGGCCCACTGCAACATCTGGCCAACATACTGGCGGTATCTAAAAACCTGGAAATCAGCAGCCCAAAAGGCCACCTCCCTCCTAAGGGAAAAGGACCCCACGTGGTGTTCCTAACCCCCAACCATGCCCTGAAGTTGCAGGGTTTGCTCCGTGGGCACACTGACCTCCAGTGAGGAAGCCCTCCTACTCCAACATCCAGAGAGATATCCGGGGGCAACGGGGCACCATGACGACACATGTGACCATCACTTGACCTGGAGTTTCTCTCATAAAACAACAAGAGTGTGTCACAAAAGAGTAGACTACTGCTTGCAGGACTTACTGCACCCAGAGGGGAGGTAATAATCTTGGCAGGGGAACCGTATATCACGCTGTCACCATAGAAAAGCCTACAGACACCGTGATGATGGTGACCAGTAAGACCGGCTGGACTCCTGTTTACTTCAAAAGGCTGTTGACTCAGTGGCCATCATGGTCCTTCATCACAACTGACCCTGGACTGTCCGGGAGTTGAGCAGGCAGGGTCCTGACACCTGGTGCTGTTTTTACGTTAATTCAGAGGCCTAATTGAAGAAAGTGCAGACTACTAGTCAGAGCATCTAGGCTGGCAGAAACGGTCAGCCTAAAGTGTCTGAACAAATGTGTGGCGGGGTGAAAGTGGACCTCACAGCGTCACTGCACATTTCCTTCCCGGACCCTTAAAGGTCATTAGAATCTATAACACTTCCAATGCTCGTGCTCAGGCAGATGAACAGGGAGGCTGGAGGCCTGGGGACAATCAACGTCACCTAGAGGCTGCTGGGGAGAAGTTCTGACCCTCGCCCACGGGTATAAGGGCTCCTAACTCAGCACTCAGCAGTTACAGAAGAAGGGTCTGCACCCTCAGCACTCCAAGAATGAGGAAGAGGACAAAAGGCAGAAGAGGGGTTTGTCCCAGGCAAAGCCCATTAAAAATCCCTGGGAGATAAAAATAGAATCTGGGCAATAAAATAAAGTCTAACCTTTTTTATCCTTTGTGCTTTGTCTAATTTCATGTGCTCCTAGGGTCCCGCATACAGAGGTTCCACACCCGGCACTTCAGACCAGATTTCCTAGTACAGAATGGCTGGGTCGACACATCAGGTCCTGGGGCCCAGTGCAGACTCCGCGATATAGAGCCTGAGCTGCAGCCAACAGGGCCCTCGAGAGCTCTGCCCCCTCCCTCCCACTGAATCTGACAGGATCTCTACACAGCAGCCCAGCCCACAGCCCACGGGGTAGCACATGCTCTCACCTCTCCATTCTCTGATCAAAATATAAAGTTTCCTTTGCTTCTGAACCAAACTCAGTCTCGATCTTTTGGCTCCAATGACACTGGGCGTGGGGACACTTGTTGGGGTCCACTCTGGAGGATCAGTAACAGAAATTGAGAACGTTGTAACTTCAATGAACAGATGTGTGAGCCAAACTATAATTAACATAGAACAGTGTATAAGGCTCGGGTAAAATAAGATGTTTCTAACACTTCCATTTGATATTTCCATCACTTTATTATAAGCAAGTTCAGTGAAAAGGTTTGTCTTATTTGTCAGGTCAATATTAGAGAAGCGAAGTGATTTCTTTCCAAGGATGTACATCTAATAATCTTGGTTAAAGCTTCAATCTTGTTTTAAATGCTTTTCCATTGAAAATGATACCTCTCATTCAGCTCCCCCATTTCTGAGAAGTATAAAATCTTATAATTTATTATTACCAAAGTGGAAAGGTGGGAGGAGGGATAAATTAACAGTTTGGGATTAACACATACACACTGCTATGTATAAAATAGATCGTCAACAAGGAACTACTCTATAGCACAGGGAACTACACTCAATATTTTGCAATAACCTATAAGGGGAAATAATCTGAAAAAGAATAGATATTTTTATTGACATCATCTATCAATGACAGTTAAAATGGAACCTAAGGGAAGCCGGTGGTCAGTGCTTCTGACCCTGAAGACTTCAATCATCTAAAGTTTGGACTCTGCCTACTTCCCAAGGCCCTTAATGAACATATGTGTAGCCGTAGCTTAAAAAATTCCCCAGTTTGGGTAGCGGAGAGACACTGATTTTGAAAAAGCCCTGGTGTTCTCCTCACATGAACGGGACACTTCCTACAGCTAAAACATGCCTGTCACACCCAGAGGATGGTATATCGTCTGATCGGGAAGAGTTTGGAAAAGGCATCTCATCTCCTCATCTCCTGGTGCTCGGGTTCACCACTCCGGCGTCTTTACTAACAGTCTCCCCACTTGGAGATGTCAGCACTGTCAACATCCTGTTGCACACAGTTTGGAATTTGTCCAAGGATGAAGCAGAAGGAGGAGGAACAATGAGAGACAAGTCCTAGGTTTTCGGACAGACATATGTCACTCTAATTTCCAATCAGGAAGACGAATTGACCAAAGGCTAGGGTTGCCCATGGAAACAGAATAGGGCTTGAGGAAATCCCGCTGCTTTGTGGCCAGTTCCCATAAACACAAGTTGAAAAATGGAACTCAGGGACACTAAAATTCACGAAACTGCAGAGTTGAAAATATCTATCACTGAAAAATGTCTTGAGGAAAGTCAGAGAAAAGGACTTGTAAGCAACGGAGAATGGCAGGAAAGGGATTGGATGAGGTAGAAAGGACTCGCCATTAAGCACAAGAAAAGGGGCTGAACATTGCCAACATTGCAGTTGGCCAAAAAGGGTGTATGCATCTTTTTCTGTATATATTCAAGAAAAGGGCATACACTTTTTTAGCCAACCAAACAGGTGGGCACTGGAAATCAATACTACAAAACATATCACTTCGCATCAGTCAGAAGAGCCTTCCTCATAAAGTGTAAACACCAGAAATGCAGGACAGGGCAAGGAGAAAAGGGAGCCCTGTGAGGCTTATAGTGGAAATGTATATTGCCAACGGTCACTCTGGAAAAGTGTATTGTGATTACTAAAGCATCTAAAAAATGAGCTACAGAGCACAGGGCACTTGCACTCATGGACGTATATCTTGGGAAAAAGAAAAATCGAGAGGACACAGGCACCCCAATGTTTACCGCCTCTCTGTTTAATATATCCTCGATTAGGTTATAATTTATATGTCTCTGGAGGGAAAAAATGGACAGAGGTGTGGCACTTATGTAGAGTGGAATATTACTCAGCCTGAAAATCAATGAAACATGGCCAGTTGTAACAACCCCAGAGGAGTTACGTATGATCATTTGAAGTCACATAATTCAAAAAGACAAAGACATACGATATTACTAATACATGGAATGTAAACGTGGCTACAAATGAACTGAATTACAAAAGAGAACGGGGTCTCAAATTTAGAAAACCAACTTATGCTTGCTTAAGGATCAAGGAGAGTTGGGGTGCTGCATAAAACCAGAGATTGAAATTAGCACAGATACCGTTCCATAAGCCAAATATGTAATAGAAAAAACCTACTTCCTGGTCAACGAAATGGACTCAACACCCCATATTCAGTGCCTAGGAATATACAGGATGAGTAAGAGTCTTAATACCTATGGATTTATATGTCTCCATAAGAGAATCAAGCGTGTGTACAGTGACAAAAACGCAGCAGTGAAAATCAGCTAAATCCCATTATCAAAATAAATTTCAAAAACAAAACACAATGACAGTGAAATAGAGAGCAATTCTTAAATAATTCATTCAGGGCTTGTGATGCAACCTGGATTTACCTCATCTACACCCAGAGCTGCGTGAGACATAAGTTTGGAGACATCGGGCTGATAACATTGGTGAGGTTCAATGAGCAAATGCAGACCATTTGAAGTCATACTGTATGGTACCCTTTCCATGGGTCCCAACTCTCCACGTTTAAGCGATTCTTCCTTCAGCTAAAACATGCATAGGAAACCCACAATATGGTGCACCGTGTGACCGGGAAACATTTTCAAATGCATCTCAGTTTTCGTCCCCTTTTACTCGGGTGCACAATTCCAGACCCTTTACTAACACTCTCCCCACTTGGAGAGTCAGTGCCTTTAACCTCCTGTTTGGCACAGTTTGCAATTTCTGCGCAAGATGAACAGGAATAGGGACAACCAATGAGAGACTAGTTGTAGGTGTATGCACGGGCAAATTTAACGCTCATTTCCCACCAGGAAGAGGAATTAACCAAACGCTCAGCATGCCGTGCCGGAACTAGATTAGGTCCTGAAGCAATCCTGCCGGTTTGCGGCCAGCTCACAAGAAAGCGATTTGAAGAAAGGAGCTCAGGGGCACTGTAATTCACAAACCTGCAGAGTTATAAATGACTGCTATCATCCAAAAATATATTGAAGGAAGGCTGCGAAGACGACTTGAAAGCGGGGCAGAATTGCAGGAAAACGATTTCAGAGGGTAGACTGGAATTGCATTTAAAGCATAGGAAAAGAGGCAGAACGTCGACAATGATGCACTTGGCCAAAAAGGGCGTATGCGAATTTTCCTGAATATATTCAGGAAAAAACGCATACGCCCTTTTTGGCCAACCCAGCAAGCATGTTAAAGAAATCTGCACTACAATGAAGTCTCACTGCCCCCCCCAGGTCAAAAGGGACATCTGAAAAAAGTGTAAAATGCAGAAATGCAGCACAGGCCATGGAGAACAGGGAGCCTTGTTATGCTGATGGGTGGGATGTAAATTGCCAACAGCCACTCTGGAGAAGTGTATGGTGTTTCCTGAAACACCTAAAAAACAAAGCAACGGAGCCTATGGCATTTCCACTTATGGTCCTATAGCTTAGGGAAATTAAAATCAAAAACACACAGCCACCCCAAAGCTTTAGACAGCTCTGTTTACAAGAACCTCGTCTACGGTACAAGTTAAATATCCCAGAAAGCAAAAAATGGATAAAGAAGTTGTGGTACGTACGTACAATTGAATATCACTCACGAATGAAATCTATGTCATCTGGACCGTCGTGGCATAATGAGTGGATTCAGGTACGATGATTCTAAGAGAAATAAGTCACACAGAAAATGAAACATCATAAGATATCACTAATACACGGAATGTAATCTTGGCTACACATGAACTGAATTACAAAACAGAACAGGGTCTCAAATTTAGAAAACCAACTAATGTTTGCTTAAGGGGAAAGGTGAGTTGGGTTGCTGCATAAAACCAGAGATAGAAATTAGCACAGATACCATTCCATACGTCAAATATGTAATAGTCAAGACCTACCCCTTGCTCAACGAAATGGGCTAAACACCCTATATTCAACGCCTAGGAATACACCTGACTAGAAAGAATTTTCAAACCCATGGATTTATATGTCTCCATAAGAGAATCAAACATGTGTACAGCTGCATGAAGGCAGCAGAGAAAATCCGATAAATCCCATTATCAAAATGAATTACAAAAACAAAACACAATGACAGTGAAATAGAGAGCAATTCTTAAATAATTCATTCAGGGCTTGTGGTGCAACCTGGATTTACCTCATCTAAACCCAGAGCTGAGTGAGACATAAGGTTGGGCACTTCGGGCTGATAGCATTGGTGAGGTTCGATGAGCAAATGCAGACCCTTTGAAGTCATACAGCATGGTACCCATTCCATGGGTCCCAACTCTCCAAGTTTAAGGGATTCTTCCTTCAGCTAAAACATGCATGGGAAACCCACAGTATGGTGCACCGTGTGACTGGCAAACGTTTTCAAATGCATCTCAGTTTTCGTCCCCTTTTACTCGGGTTCACCATTCCAGACCCTTTACGAACACTCTCCCCACTTGGAGAGTCAGTGCCTTTAACCTCCTGTTGGGCACAGTTTGCAATTTCTGCGCAAGATCAAAAGGAATAGGGAGAACGAATGAGAGACTAGCTCTAGGTGTCTGCACGGGCAAATTTAATGCTCATTTCCCACCAGGAAGAGGAATTAACCAAAGGCTCAGCATGCCGTGCCAGAACCAGATTAGGGCCTGAGGCAATCCTGCGGGTTTGCGGCCAGCTCACAAGATAGCGAGTTGAAGAAAGGAGCTCAGGGGCACTGTAACTCACAAACCTGCAGAGTTATAAATGAGAGCTATCGTCCAAAAATATATTGAAGGAAGGCTGCGAAGACGACTTGTAAGCGGGACAGATTTGCAGGAAAACGATTTCAGGGGGTAGACGGGAATTGCATTTAAAGCATAGGAAAAGAGGCAGAAGGTCGACAATGATGCTCTTGGCCAAAAAGTGCGTATGCGTTTTTTACTGAATATATTCAGGAAAAAACGCATACGCCCTTTTTGGCCAACCAAGCAAGCATGTTAAAGTAATCTGCACTACAATGAAGTCTCACTGCCCCCCGGTCAAAAGGGCCATCTGAAAAAAGTGTAAAATCCAGAAAGGCAGCACACGCCATGGAGAACAGGGAGCCTTGTTATGCTGATGGGCGGGATGTAAATTGCCAACAGCCACTCTGGAGAAGTGTATGGTGTTTCCCGGAACACCGAAAAAACAAAGCTACGGAGCCTACGGCACTTCCACTTATGGTCCTATAGCTTAGGGAAATTAAAATCAAAAACACACAGCCACCCCAAAGTGTCGGACGGCTCTGTTTACAAGAACCTCGTCTACGGTACAAGTTAAATATCCCAGAATGTGAAAAATGGATAAAGAAGTTGTGGTACGTATGTACAATGGAATATCACTCAGCAATGAAATCTATGTCATCAGGCCCGTCGCGGCATAATGAGTGGATTCAGGTACGATGATTCTAAGTGAAATAAGTCACACAGAAAATGAAACATCATAAGATATCACTACTACACGGAATGTAAACTTGGCTACACATGAACTGAATTACAAAACAGAACAGGGTCTCAAATTTAGAAAACCAACTTATGCTTGCTTAAGGGGAAAGGTGAGTTGGGGTGCTGCATAAAACCAGAGTAAGAAATTAGCACAGATACCTTTCCATAAGCCGAATATGTAATAGTCAAGACCTACCACTTGCTCAACGAAATGGACTAAACACCCCATATTCAACGCCTAGGAATACACCTGAGTAGTAAGAATCTTCAAACCCATGGATTTATATGTCTCCGTAAGAGAATGAAGCGTGTGTACAGCGGCATGAATGCAGCAGAGAAAATCCGATAAATCCCATTATCAAAATGAATTACACAAACAAAACCCAAGGACAGTGAAATAGAGAGCAATTCTTAAATAATTCATTCAGGGCTTGTGATGCAACCTGGATTTACCACATCTACACCCAGAGCTGAGTGAGACATAAGGTTGGGCACTTCGGGCTGATAGCATTGGTGAGGTTCGATGAGCAAATGCAGACCCTTTGAAGTCATACAGCATGGTACCCATTCCATGGGTCACAACTCTCCAAGTTTAAGGGATTCTTCCTTCAGCTAAAACATGCATGGGAAACCCACAGTATGGTGCACCATGTGACTGGCAAACGTTTTCAAATGCATCTCAGTTTTCGTCCCCTTTTACTCGGGTTCACCATTCCAGACCCTTTACGAACACTCTCCCCACTTGGAGAGTCAGTGCCTTTAACCTCCTGTTGGGCACAGTTTGCAATTTCTGCGCAAGATGAAAAGGAATAGGGAGAACCAATGAGAGACTAGCTGTAGGTGTCTGCACGGGCAAATTTAACGCTCATTTCCCACCAGGAAGAGGAATTAACCAAAGGCTCAGCATGCCATGCCAGAACAAGATTAGGGCCTGAGGCAATCCTGCGGGTTTGCGGCCAGCTCACAAGAAAGCGATTTTAAGAAAGGAGCTCAGGGGCACTGTAATTCACAAACCTGCAGAGTTATAAATGACAGCTATCGTCCAAAAATATATTGAAGGAAGGCTGCGAAGAGGACTTGAAAGCGGGGCAGAATAGCAGGAAAACGATTTCAGGGGGTAGACGGGAATTGCATTTAAAGCATAGGAAAAGAGGCAGAACGTCGACAATGATGCTTTTGGCCAAAAAGGGCGTATGCGTTTTTTCCTGAATATATTCAGGAAAAAACGCATACGCACTTTTTGGCCAACCAAGCAAGCATGTTAAAGAAATCTGCACTACAATGAAGTCTCACTGCCCCCCGGTCAAAAGGGGCATCTGAATAATGTGTAAAATCCAGAAAGGCAGCACAGGCCATGGAGAACAGGGAGCCTTGTTATGCTGATGGGCGGGATGTAAATTGCCAACAGCCACTCTGGAGAAGTGTATGGTGTTTCCCGGAACACCGAAAAAACAAAGCTACGGAGCCTACGGCACTTCCACTTATGGTCCTATAGCTTAGGGAAATTAAAATCAAAAACACACAGCCACCCCAAAGTGTCGGACGGCTCTGTTTACAAGAACCTCGTCTACGGTACAAGTTAAATATCCCAGAATGTGAAAAATGGATAAAGAAGTTGTGGTACGTATGTACAATGGAATATCACTCAGCAATGAAATCTATGTCATCAGGCCCGTCGCGGCATAATGAGTGGATTCAGGTACGATGATTCTAAGTGAAATAAGTCACACAGAAAATGAAACATCATAAGATATCACTACTACACGGAATGTAAACTTGGCTACACATGAACTGAATTACAAAACAGAACAGGGTCTCAAATTTAGAAAACCAACTTATGCTTGCTTAAGGGGAAAGGTGAGTTGGGGTGCTGCATAAAACCAGAGTAAGAAATTAGCACAGATACCTTTCCATAAGCCGAATATGTAATAGTCAAGACCTACCACTTGCTCAACGAAATGGACTAAACACCCCATATTCAACGCCTAGGAATACACCTGAGTAGTAAGAATCTTCAAACCCATGGATTTATATGTCTCCGTAAGAGAATGAAGCGTGTGTACAGCGGCATGAATGCAGCAGAGAAAATCCGATAAATCCCATTATCAAAATGAATTACACAAACAAAACCCAAGGACAGTGAAATAGAGAGCAATTCTTAAATAATTCATTCAGGGCTTGTGATGCAACCTGGATTTACCACATCTACACCCAGAGCTGAGTGAGACATAAGGTTGGGCACTTCGGGCTGATAGCATTGGTGAGGTTCGATGAGCAAATGCAGACCCTGTGAAGTCATACAGCATGGTACCCATTCCATGGGTCCCAGCTCTCCAAGTTTAAGGGATTCTTCCTTCAGCTAAAACATGCATGGGAAACCCACAGTATGCTGCACCATGTGACTGGCAAACGTTTTCAAATGATTCTCAGTTTTCGTCCCCTTTTACTCGGGTTCACCATTCCAGACACTTTATGAACACTCTCCCCACTTGGAGATTCAGTGCCTTTAACCTCCTATCGGGCACAGTTTGCAATTTCTGCGCAAGATGAAAAGGAATAGGGAGAACCAATGAGAGACTAGCTCTAGGTGTCTGCACGGGCAAATTTAACGCTCAATTCCCAACAGGAAGAGGAATGAACCAAAGGCTCAGCATGCCGTGCCGGAACCAGATTAGGGCCTGAGGCAATCCTGTGGGTTTGCGGCCAGCTCACAAGATAGCGAGTTGAAGAAATGAGCTCAGGGGCACTGTAACTCACAAACCTGCAGAGTTATAAATGACAGCTATCGTCCAAAAATATATTGAAGGAAGGCTGCGAAGACGACTTGTAAGTGGGGCAGAATTGCAGGAAAACTATTTCAGGGGGTAGACGGGAATTGCATTTAAAGCATAGGAAAAGAGGCAGAACGTCGACAATGATGCTCTTGGCCAAAAAGGGCGTATGCGTTTTTTCCTGAATATATTCAGGAAAAAACGCATACGCCCTTTTTGGCCAACCAAGCAAGCATGTTAAAGAAATCTGCACTACAATGGAGTCTCACTGCCCCCCGGTCAAAAGGGCCATCTGAAAAAAGTGTAAAATCCAGAAAGGCAGCACAGGCCATGGAGAACAGGGAGCCTTGTTATGCTGATGGGCGGGATGTAAATTGCCAACAGCCAGTCTGGAAAAATGTATGGTGTTTCCCGGAACATCTAAAAAACAAAGCAACGGAGCCTACGGCAATTCCCCTTATGGTCATATAGCTTAGGAAAATTAAAATCAAAAACACACAGCCACCTCAAAGTTTCAGACGGCTCTGTTTACAAAACCCCGTCTACGGTACAAGTTAAATATCCCAGAAAGCGAAAAATCGATAAAGAAGTTGTGGTACGTATGTACAAAGGAATATCACTCACCAATGAAATCTATGTCACCTGGCCCGTCGTGGCATAATGAGTGGATTCAGGTACGATGATTCTAAGAGAAATAAGTCACACAGAAAATGAAACATCATAAGATATCTCTAATACACCGAATGTAATCTTGGCTACACAATAACTGAATTACAAAACAGAACAGGGTCTCAAATTTAGAAAACCAACTTATGTTTGCTTAAGGGGAAAGGTGAGTTGGGGTGCTGCATAAAACCAGAGATAGAAATTAGCACAGATACCATTCCATACGTCAAATATGTAATAGTCAAGGCCTACACCTTGCTCAACGAAATGGGCTAAACACCCTATATTCAACGCCTAGGAATACACCTGACTAGTAAGAATCTTCAAACCCATGGATTTATATGTCTCCATAAGAGAATCAAACGTGTGTACAGCTGCATGAAGGCAGCAGAGAAAATCCGATAAATCCCATTATCAAAATCAATTACAAAAACAAAACACAATGACAGTGAAATAGAGAGCAATTCTTAAATAATTCATTCAGGACTTGTGATGCAACCTGGATTTACCTCATCTAAACCCAGAGCTGAGTGAAACATAAAGTTGTACACTTCGGGCTGATAGCATTGGTGAGGTTCGATGAGCCAATGCACACCATTTGAAGTCATACTGCATGGTACCCATTCCATGGGTCCCAACTCTCCAGGTTTAAGCGATTCTTCCTTCAGCTAAAGCATGCATGGGAAACCCACAGTATGGTGCACCATGTGACCAGGCAACGTTTTCAAAGGCATCTCAGTTTTCGTCCCCTTTTACTCGGGTTCACAATCCCAGACCCTTTACTAACACTCTCCCCACTTGGAGAGTCAGTGCCTTTAACCTGCTGTTTGGCACAGTTTGCAGTTTCTGCGCAAGATGAACAGGAATAGGGAGAACCAATGAGAGACTAGCTATAGGTGTCTGCACGGGCAAATTTAACGCTCATTTCCCACCAGAAAGAGGAATTAACCAAAGGCTCAGCATGCCGTGCCGGAACCAGATTAGGGCCTGAAGCAATCCTGCGTGTTTGCGGCCAGCTCACAAGAAAGCGATTTTAAGAAAGGAGCTCAGGGGCACTGTAATTCACAAACCTGCAGAGTTATAAATGACAGCTATCGTCCAAAAATATATTGAAGGAAGGCTGCGAAGAGGACTTGAAAGCGGGGCAGAATTGCAGGAAAACGATTTCAGGGGGTAGACTGGAATTGCATTTAAAGCATAGGAAAAGAGGCAGAACGTCGACAATGATGCACTTGGCCAAAAAGGGCGTATGCGTTTTTTCCTGAGGAGATAACGCATACGCCCTTTTTGGCCAACCAAGCAAGCATGTTAAAGAAATCTGCACTACAATGTAGTCTCACTGCCCCCCGGTCAAAAGGGCCATCTGAAAAAAGTGTAAAATCCAGAAAGGCAGCACAGGCCATGGAGAACAGGGAGCCTTGTTATGCTGATGGGCGGGATGTGAACTGCCAACAGCCACTCTGGAGAAGTGTATGGTGTTTCCTGAAACACGTAGGAAACAAAGCAACACAACCCACGGCACTTCCACTTATGGTCCTATAGCTTAGGGAAATTAAAATCAAAAACACACAGCCACCCCAAAGTTTGGGTCGGCTCTGTTTACAAGAACCTCGTCTACGGTACAAGTTAAATATCCCAGAAAGCGAAAATGGATAAAGAAGTTGTGGTACATACGTACAATGGAAAATCACTCAGCAATGAAATCTATGTCATCTGGCCCTTACCGGCATAATGAGTGGTTTCAGGTACAATGATTCTACGTGAAATAAGTCACACAGAAAAAGGAACATCATAAGATATCACTAATACATGGAATGAAACTTGGCTACACATGAACTGAATTACAAAACAGAAGAGGGTCTCCAAGTTAGAAAACCAACTGATGGTTGCTTATGGGGAAAGGTGAGTTGGGGTGCTGCATAAAACCAGAGATTGATATTAGCACAGAAACTGTTCCATAAACCAAATATGTAATAGAAAAGACCTACTCCTTGCTCAACGAAATGGAGTCAACACCCCATATTCAACGCCTAGGAATATACCTGACTAGTAAGGATCTTAAAACCCATGGATTTATATGTCTCCGTAAGAGAATCAAGCGTGTGTACAGCGGCCTAAACGCATCAGTGAAAATCCGATAAATCCCATTATCAAAATAAATTTCAAAAACAAAACACAATGACACTGAAATAGAGGGCAATTCTTAAATAATTCATTCAGGGCTTGTGATACAACCTGGATTTAGCACATCTTCAACCAGAGCTGGGTGAGACATAAGGCTGGACACTTCGGGCTGATAGCATTGGTGAGGTTCGGTGAGCAAATGCAGAACATTTGAAGTCATACTGCATGGTACCCATTCCATGGGTCCCAACTCTCCAGGTTTAAGGGATTCTTCCTTCAGCTAAAACATGCATGGGAAACCCAGAGTATGGTCCACCTTGTGATTTGGATTCGTTTTCAAATGCATCTCAGTTTTTTTCCCCTGGTACTAGGGTTCAATATTCCAGACCCGTCAATAACACTCTCCCCATATATATATTCAGGAAAAAACGCATACGCCCTTTTTGGCCAACCAAGCAAGCGTGTAAAGGAAATCTGCACTACAATGAAGCCTCACTGCCCCCCGGTCAAAAGGGCCATCTGAAAAAAGTGTAAAATCCAGAAAGGCAGGACAGGCCATGGGGAACATGTAGCCTTGTTATGCTGATGGGCGGGATGTGAACCACCAACAGCCACTCTGGAGAACTGTATGGTGTTTCCAGAAACACGTAGGAAACAAAGCAACACAGCCTATGGCACTTCCACTTATGGTCCTATAGCTTAGGGACATTAAAATGAAAAACACAGAGCCACCCCAAAGTTTGGGACGGCTCTGTTTACAAGAACCTCGTCTACGATACAAGTTAAATATCCCAGAAATCGAAATATGGATAAAGAAGATGTGGTACGTATGTACAATGGAATATCACTCAGCAATGATATCTATGTCATCAGGCCAGTAGTGGCATAATGAATGGATTCAGGTATGATGATTTTACGTGAAATAAGTCACACAGAAAAAGAAACATCATAAGTTATCACTAATACATGGAATGTAAACTTGGCTACACATGAACTGATCTACAAAACAGAACACAGTCTCAAATTTAGAAAACGAACTTACGCTTGCTTATGGGGAAAGGTGAGTTGGCGTGCTGCATAAAACCAGAGATTGAAATTAGCACAGATATCTTTCCATAAGCCAAATATATAATAGACAAGACCTACTCCTTGCTCAACGAAATGAACTCAACACCCCATATTCAACGCCTCGGAATATACCTGACAATAAGAATCTTAAAACCCATGGATTTATATGTCTCCGTAAGAGAATCAAGCGTGTGTACAGTGGCCTAAACGCAGCAGTGAAAATCGGATAACTTCCTTTATCAAAAAAAATTTCAAAAACAAAACACAATGACAGTGAAATAGAGAGCAATTCTTAAATAATTCATTCAGGGCTTGTGATGCAACCTGGATTTACCACATCTACACCCAGAGCTGGGTGAGACATAAGGCTGGACCCTTCGCGCTGATACCATTGGTGAGGCTCGGTGAGCAAATGCAGACCGTTTGAAGGCATACTGCATGGTACCCATTCCATGGGTCCCAACTCTCCAGGTTTAAGGGATTCTTCCTTCAGCTAAAACATGCATGAGAAACGCAGAGTATATTCCACCATGTTATTGCGATACGTTTTCAAATGCATCTCAGTTTTTGTGCCCTGGTACTCGGGTTCACCATTCCAGACGCTTTACTAACACTCTCCCCACTTGGAGAGTCAATGCCTTTAACATCCTGTTCAGCACAGTTTGCAATTTCTGAGCAAGATGAACCGGAATAGGGAGAACCAATGAGAGACTAGCTGTAGGTGCCTGCACGGGCAAGTGTAACGACCATTTCCCACCAGGAAGAGGAATTAACCAAAGGGTCAGCGTGCCCTGCCAGAAACAGATTAGCGCCTGAAGCATTCCTGCGGTTTTCGGCCAGCTCACAAGAAAGCGAGTTGAAGAAAGGAGCTCAGGGGCACTCTAATTCACAAACCTGCAGAGTTATGAATGACAGCTATCGTCCAAAAATATATTGAAGTAAGTCTGCGAAGAGGACTGGAAAGGGGGGCAGCATTTGAGGAAAACTATTTCAGGGGGTAGACTGGAATTGCACTTAAAGCATAGGAAATGAGGCAGAATGTCGACAATGATGCACTTTGCCAAAAAGGGCGTATGCATTTTTTCCTGAATATATTCAGGAAAAAACGCATACACCCTTGATGGCCAACCAAGCAAGCCTGTAAAGGAAATCTGCACCAAGGGCAGAAAGCTGTTGGGGGGATGGTGGTGTGAAGAGTTGAGAGATTGGGATTGACATGTATACATTTATATGCATAAAATAGATAACCAATAAGAACCTGCTGTATAAAAAATAAGATTAAAAATTAAAAAAAATAAAATTAAAAAGTAAAACAGAAAAAATATTCTTCCCTCCACATACATGTATTTATATGAATAAATTATTTCTATGCTTATATTTGTAAATGCAAAAAAGAGGAATGAAATCTACCTTGAACCAAAAACGAAAAATAGAAAAAACAAACAGAATCCACAAGTTACACAGAGGAAAACCGTATCAGGACACTTGCTCCAGTTGTAAACAATTCTGAAGTTGGTCAGTGGTGGGGAATCATCTCCCATACAGCCAGCAGGCCCCACGCAACAAGCGTCCTCATTGCAAAGCTGGGGGACCGTGCTGAGGCATCTGTGAGTAAACGTGGTCCGAGCCCCAGGCCAGCTGCTGCTGAAATGTTCCCACCCTTCCCAGATAAAACACCTGAATATGTTCAAGGACTTGAAAGCCTAGAGGAAGGGCAATGGAGCCACACGAGTGATTGCATGCCAGCCAACTTGGTGCCTGCAGGCCAGCCAGGATGGTCCTGGCCCTGGGTGCTCTTCTGGAAGCTTTCCATTTCCCTGCCTGAGATACCCCTCCTGTCCCGGCCCCCACTGATTTCTTCCTTCCTCACGTCTGCCCAGGGAGAAATTCCAGCGCCAGGTATGGGTGACACATCCTCTTCTTTAGCAGGTGGCATCTTGACAACTGCTGCAGAAAGTCCAGCAGAGCCCCACTCACACTGGGCCACCCACAACGCCATGACCTGTCACTCCCTCCCACCAGCCCAGCCCCGAGACTGCTGACAGGGCAGAGAAAATGGCGTCAGGCACAGCTGCAGGGGTTCTTGCTGCCTGGAGCGGTGTTTATATTGATCTCAAAACAGGCACACCTGGGGAGGGCTGGCCGGCATGGTCAGGCTGCCCAGGTCAGCCAATCATCACCCCTCAGGGTCTCACAGTTGCAGAAAATGGAACTTGCTGAATCGGCCAGGTCCAAGGAACAGGTGTGGGCTCTTGAGAGTCAGGATAGACAATGGGCTGCAGCTCTGGCTTGTATTCTAATCATTTTATCTGGCCCATGAGTGGGAGACAGCTTCAAGAAAACCCTGGCCTAATAAGAGGACCCCAGGAGTCAGGGAGAGGAGGGGTGGGTGGTGGGTGGAGACAGAGGCCTGGTGCCCCGGGTGCAGTGGAAGTCTCTGGAAGACCAGGTGGTGGCAGGCCGTACAGAGTGATGCCCAGGGTCACAGACCTGTCGGAGTTGCTATTTGTTAGTTCAAGTCCTGCTCTGAGGTGCTCTGTGTCAGATCTGAGTGACAGGTGAGCTGAGAGTGCTCTGCAATGAGGGCAATGTGCACGGTTCCTGTGTGCCCTGCCCTGCCACAGTACCTGCAAGTGTAGCTCTGTATCCTGGGAGGGAGCTGACCACGAGAGCCCCATGGGCTGCAGGGGACCTGCCCAGGGAACCCCATATCCTGGGATGGGCCTGACCATGAGAGCCCCATGGGCTGGTGTGGAGGTGGGGTACCTGCCCAGGTGAGCTCCATATCCTGAGATTGGTCTGACCACGAGAGCCCCATGGGCTGCCAGGGGCCTGGTAAAGATGTCAGGATCGTCAGTGAAGCCACCGAGTATATACCTCCAGTAGTTCCTAATTCCTACACCCTGCTGGTCATTCTACCAACCACCAGGAGACGGTATTCTGTATTAGTCTTCAATGATGCCTTCTTTTGTATGCCATTAGTCCCAGAGTCACAAGAAATTTCGGCTTGTAAGTGGCAGGACTCAACATACAACTAAAACAATACATCCAGGCCGTCTTGCCCCAAGTGTTCAAAAATTCCCACACCATCTTTGGGGAAAGCTTAGCTAAAGACGTAAAAGTTCTACCTCTGGAAAAGGAAACACTCCTTCAATATGCTGACGACATTCTGATCACCAGCCCTACTAAGGAGGCCTCTGAACTACCAAGCCAATAAAGGATAGAAGTTGTCCAAGAAAAAGCTCAAATATCACAGACTACGGTGACCTGCCTGGGCTTCATTCTCACAGAAGGTCGGAGAAGCTCATCCCAGGAAAGGGAAGAAACAATTTACAGCCTTACCCCTTTCTAAAACTAGAAGACAGCTTAGGGGTTCCTGGGGAGGCCAGAGTTTGCTGCTTCTGGATCCCTAACTACAGTCTACTAGCTGGGCCTCTATATGAAACACTGAAAGGAAAAGATGATGATCCTTTTGAATAGAATCCAGAAGTGGCCTTTCAAGAATGGAAAGAGCAGTCAATTCAGACCCTTGCCCTGGAACTCCCTAATTTAGCTAAACCCTTTGACCTTTACATTCCTGGTGAAAGGTGAATTGCCATTGGAGTATTAGTGCAAAACCTGGGACCACTTGAAATGGAACAATGCAAGAATGCCATCCAGGTAGGATAAACTATAGTCACCAAGGGGCTTGGCCCACTGCAACATCTGGCCAACATACTGGCGGTATCTAAAAACCTGGAAATCAGCAGCCCAAAAGGCCACCTCCCTCCTAAGGGAAAAGGACCCCACGTGGTGTTCCTAACCCCCAACCATGCCCTGAAGTTGCAGGGTTTGCTCCGTGGGCACACTGACCTCCAGTGAGGAAGCCCTCCTACTCCAACATCCAGAGAGATATCCGGGGGCAACGGGGCACCATGACGACACATGTGACCATCACTTGACCTGGAGTTTCTCTCATAAAACAACAAGAGTGTGTCACAAAAGAGTAGACTACTGCTTGCAGGACTTACTGCACCC
The DNA here is from genome assembly GCF_059928025.1 of Delphinapterus leucas. Lineage (NCBI taxonomy): Eukaryota > Metazoa > Chordata > Mammalia > Artiodactyla > Monodontidae > Delphinapterus > Delphinapterus leucas. The sequence continues at coordinate 934,835 of NC_143134.1, forward strand.
AGAGGGGAGGTAATAATCTTGGCAGGGGAACCGTATATCACGCTGTCACCATAGAAAAGCCTACAGACACCGTGATGATGGTGACCAGTAAGACCGGCTGGACTCCTGTTTACTTCAAAAGGCTGTTGACTCAGTGGCCATCATGGTCCTTCATCACAACTGACCCTGGACTGTCCGGGAGTTGAGCAGGCAGGGTCCTGACACCTGGTGCTGTTTTTACGTTAATTCAGAGGCCTAATTGAAGAAAGTGCAGACTACTAGTCAGAGCATCTAGGCTGGCAGAAACGGTCAGCCTAAAGTGTCTGAACAAATGTGTGGCGGGGTGAAAGTGGACCTCACAGCGTCACTGCACATTTCCTTCCCGGACCCTTAAAGGTCATTAGAATCTATAACACTTCCAATGCTCGTGCTCAGGCAGATGAACAGGGAGGCTGGAGGCCTGGGGACAATCAACGTCACCTAGAGGCTGCTGGGGAGAAGTTCTGACCCTCGCCCACGGGTATAAGGGCTCCTAACTCAGCACTCAGCAGTTACAGAAGAAGGGTCTGCACCCTCAGCACTCCAAGAATGAGGAAGAGGACAAAAGGCAGAAGAGGGGTTTGTCCCAGGCAAAGCCCATTAAAAATCCCTGGGAGATAAAAATAGAATCTGGGCAATAAAATAAAGTCTAACCTTTTTTATCCTTTGTGCTTTGTCTAATTTCATGTGCTCCTAGGGTCCCGCATACAGAGGTTCCACACCCGGCACTTCAGACCAGATTTCCTAGTACAGAATGGCTGGGTCGACACATCAGGTCCTGGGGCCCAGTGCAGACTCCGCGATATAGAGCCTGAGCTGCAGCCAACAGGGCCCTCGAGAGCTCTGCCCCCTCCCTCCCACTGAATCTGACAGGATCTCTACACAGCAGCCCAGCCCACAGCCCACGGGGTAGCACATGCTCTCACCTCTCCATTCTCTGATCAAAATATAAAGTTTCCTTTGCTTCTGAACCAAACTCAGTCTCGATCTTTTGGCTCCAATGACACTGGGCGTGGGGACACTTGTTGGGGTCCACTCTGGAGGATCAGTAACAGAAATTGAGAACGTTGTAACTTCAATGAACAGATGTGTGAGCCAAACTATAATTAACATAGAACAGTGTATAAGGCTCGGGTAAAATAAGATGTTTCTAACACTTCCATTTGATATTTCCATCACTTTATTATAAGCAAGTTCAGTGAAAAGGTTTGTCTTATTTGTCAGGTCAATATTAGAGAAGCGAAGTGATTTCTTTCCAAGGATGTACATCTAATAATCTTGGTTAAAGCTTCAATCTTGTTTTAAATGCTTTTCCATTGAAAATGATACCTCTCATTCAGCTCCCCCATTTCTGAGAAGTATAAAATCTTATAATTTATTATTACCAAAGTGGAAAGGTGGGAGGAGGGATAAATTAACAGTTTGGGATTAACACATACACACTGCTATGTATAAAATAGATCGTCAACAAGGAACTACTCTATAGCACAGGGAACTACACTCAATATTTTGCAATAACCTATAAGGGGAAATAATCTGAAAAAGAATAGATATTTTTATTGACATCATCTATCAATGACAGTTAAAATGGAACCTAAGGGAAGCCGGTGGTCAGTGCTTCTGACCCTGAAGACTTCAATCGTCTAAAGTTTGGACTCTGCCTACTTCCCAAGGCCCTTAATGAACATATGTGTAGCCGTAGCTTAAAAAATTCCCCAGTTTGGGTAGCGGAGAGACACTGATTTTGAAAAAGCCCTGGTGTTCTCCTCACATGAACGGGACACTTCCTACAGCTAAAACATGCCTGTCACACCCAGAGGATGGTATATCGTCTGATCGGGAAGAGTTTGGAAAAGGCATCTCATCTCCTCATCTCCTGGTGCTCGGGTTCACCACTCCGGCGTCTTTACTAACAGTCTCCCCACTTGGAGATGTCAGCACTGTCAACATCCTGTTGCACACAGTTTGGAATTTGTCCAAGGATGAAGCAGAAGGAGGAGGAACAATGAGAGACAAGTCCTAGGTTTTCGGACAGACATATGTCACTCTAATTTCCAATCAGGAAGACGAATTGACCAAAGGCTAGGGTTGCCCATGGAAACAGAATAGGGCTTGAGGAAATCCCGCTGCTTTGTGGCCAGTTCCCATAAACACAAGTTGAAAAATGGAACTCAGGGACACTAAAATTCACGAAACTGCAGAGTTGAAAATATCTATCACTGAAAAATGTCTTGAGGAAAGTCAGAGAAAAGGACTTGTAAGCAACGGAGAATGGCAGGAAAGGGATTGGATGAGGTAGAAAGGACTCGCCATTAAGCACAAGAAAAGGGGCTGAACATTGCCAACATTGCAGTTGGCCAAAAAGGGTGTATGCATCTTTTTCTGTATATATTCAAGAAAAGGGCATACACTTTTTTAGCCAACCAAACAGGTGGGCACTGGAAATCAATACTACAAAACATATCACTTCGCATCAGTCAGAAGAGCCTTCCTCATAAAGTGTAAACACCAGAAATGCAGGACAGGGCAAGGAGAAAAGGGAGCCCTGTGAGGCTTATAGTGGAAATGTATATTGCCAACGGTCACTCTGGAAAAGTGTATTGTGATTACTAAAGCATCTAAAAAATGAGCTACAGAGCACAGGGCACTTGCACTCATGGACGTATATCTTGGGAAAAAGAAAAATCGAGAGGACACAGGCACCCCAATGTTTACCGCCTCTCTGTTTAATATATCCTCGATTAGGTTATAATTTATATGTCTCTGGAGGGAAAAAATGGACAGAGGTGTGGCACTTATGTAGAGTGGAATATTACTCAGCCTGAAAATCAATGAAACATGGCCAGTTGTAACAACCCCAGAGGAGTTACGTATGATCATTTGAAGTCACATAATTCAAAAAGACAAAGACATACGATATTACTAATACATGGAATGTAAACGTGGCTACAAATGAACTGAATTACAAAAGAGAACGGGGTCTCAAATTTAGAAAACCAACTTATGCTTGCTTAAGGATCAAGGAGAGTTGGGGTGCTGCATAAAACCAGAGATTGAAATTAGCACAGATACCGTTCCATAAGCCAAATATGTAATAGAAAAAACCTACTTCCTGGTCAACGAAATGGACTCAACACCCCATATTCAGTGCCTAGGAATATACAGGATGAGTAAGAGTCTTAATACCTATGGATTTATATGTCTCCATAAGAGAATCAAGCGTGTGTACAGTGACAAAAACGCAGCAGTGAAAATCAGCTAAATCCCATTATCAAAATAAATTTCAAAAACAAAACACAATGACAGTGAAATAGAGAGCAATTCTTAAATAATTCATTCAGGGCTTGTGATGCAACCTGGATTTACCTCATCTACACCCAGAGCTGCGTGAGACATAAGTTTGGAGACATCGGGCTGATAACATTGGTGAGGTTCAATGAGCAAATGCAGACCATTTGAAGTCATACTGTATGGTACCCTTTCCATGGGTCCCAACTCTCCACGTTTAAGCGATTCTTCCTTCAGCTAAAACATGCATAGGAAACCCACAATATGGTGCACCGTGTGACCGGGAAACATTTTCAAATGCATCTCAGTTTTCGTCCCCTTTTACTCGGGTGCACAATTCCAGACCCTTTACTAACACTCTCCCCACTTGGAGAGTCAGTGCCTTTAACCTCCTGTTTGGCACAGTTTGCAATTTCTGGGCAAGATGAACAGGAATAGGGACAACCAATGAGAGACTAGTTGTAGGTGTATGCACGGGCAAATTTAACGCTCATTTCCCACCAGGAAGAGGAATTAACCAAACGCTCAGCATGCCGTGCCGGAACTAGATTAGGTCCTGAAGCAATCCTGCCGGTTTGCGGCCAGCTCACAAGAAAGCGATTTGAAGAAAGGAGCTCAGGGGCACTGTAATTCACAAACCTGCAGAGTTATAAATGACTGCTATCATCCAAAAATATATTGAAGGAAGGCTGCGAAGACGACTTGAAAGCGGGGCAGAATTGCAGGAAAACGATTTCAGAGGGTAGACTGGAATTGCATTTAAAGCATAGGAAAAGAGGCAGAACGTCGACAATGATGCACTTGGCCAAAAAGGGCGTATGCGAATTTTCCTGAATATATTCAGGAAAAAACGCATACGCCCTTTTTGGCCAACCCAGCAAGCATGTTAAAGAAGTCTGCACTACAATGAAGTCTCACTGCCCCCCGGTCAAAAGGGACATCTGAAAAAAGTGTAAAATGCAGAAATGCAGCACAGGCCATGGAGAACAGGGAGCCTTGTTATGCTGATGGGTGGGATGTAAATTGCCAACAGCCACTCTGGAGAAGTGTATGGTGTTTCCTGAAACACCTAAAAAACAAAGCAACGGAGCCTATGGCACTTCCACTTATGGTCCTATAGCTTAGGGAAATTAAAATCAAAAACACACAGCCACCCCAAAGCTTTAGACAGCTCTGTTTACAAGAACCTCGTCTACGGTACAAGTTAAATATCCCAGAAAGCAAAAAATGGATAAAGAAGTTGTGGTACGTACGTACAATGGAATATCACTCACCAATGAAATCTATGTCATCTGGCCCGTCGTGGCATAATGAGTGGATTCAGGTACGATGATTCCAAGTGAAATCAGTCACACAGAAAATGAAACATCATAAGATATCACTAATACACGGAATGTAATCTTGGCTACACATGAACTGAATTACAAAACAGAACAGGGTCTCAAATTTAGAAAACCAACTAATGTTTGCTTAAGGGGAAAGGTGAGTTGGGTTGCTGCATAAAACCAGAGATAGAAATTAGCACAGATACCATTCCATACGTCAAATATGTAATAGTCAAGACCTACCCCTTGCTCAACGAAATGGGCTAAACACCCTATATTCAACGCCTAGGAATACACCTGACTAGAAAGAATTTTCAAACCCATGGATTTATATGTCTCCATAAGAGAATCAAACATGTGTACAGCTGCATGAAGGCAGCAGAGAAAATCCGATAAATCCCATTATCAAAATGAATTACAAAAACAAAACACAATGACAGTGAAATAGAGAGCAATTCTTAAATAATTCATTCAGGGCTTGTGGTGCAACCTGGATTTACCTCATCTAAACCCAGAGCTGAGTGAGACATAAGGTTGGGCACTTCGGGCTGATAGCATTGGTGAGGTTCGATGAGCAAATGCAGACCCTTTGAAGTCATACAGCATGGTACCCATTCCATGGGTCCCAACTCTCCAATTTTAAGGGATTCTTCCTTCAGCTAAAACATGCATGGGAAACCCACAGTATGGTGCACCGTGTGACTGGCAAACGTTTTCAAATGCATCTCAGTTTTCGTCCCCTTTTACTCGGGTTCACCATTCTAGACCCTTTACAAACACTCTCCCCACTAGGAGAGTCAGTGCCTTTAACCTCCTGTTGGGCACAGTTTGCAATTTCTGCGCAAGATGAAAAGGAATAGGGAGAACGAATGAGAGACTAGCTCTAGGTGTCTGCACGGGCAAATTTAACACTCATTTCCCACCAGGAAGAGGAATTAACCAAAGGCTCAGCATGCCGTGCCAGAACCAGATTAGGGCCTGAGGCAATCCTGCGGGTTTGCGGCCAGCTCACAAGATAGCGAGTTGAAGAAAGGAGCTCAGGGGCACTGTAACTCACAAACCTGCAGAGTTATAAATGAGAGCTATCGTCCAAAAATATATTGAAGGAAGGCTGCGAAGACGACTTGTAAGCGGGACAGATTTGCAGGAAAACGATTTCAGGGGGTAGACTGGAATTGCATTTAAAGCATAGGAAAAGAGGCAGAACGTGGACAATGATGCTCTTGGCCAAAAAGGGCGTATGCGTTTTTTCCTGAATATATTCAGGAAAAAACGCATACGCCCTTTTTGGCCAACCAAGCAAGCATGTTAAAGAAATCTGCACTACAATGAAGTCTCACTGCCCCCCGGTCAAAAGGGCCATCTGAAAAAAGTGTAAAATCCAGAAAGGCAGCACACGCCATGGAGAACAGGGAGCCTTGTTATGCTGATGGGCGGGATGTAAATTGCCAACAGCCACTCTGGAGAAGTGTATGGTGTTTCCCGGAACACCAAAAAAACAAAGCTACGGAGCCTACGGCACTTCCACTTATGGTCCTATAGCTTAGGGAAATTAAAATCAAAAACACACAGCCACCCCAAAGTGTCGGACGGCTCTGTTTACAAGAACCTCGTCTACGGTACAAGTTAAATATCCCAGAATGTGAAAAATGGATAAAGAAGTTGTGGTACGTACGTACAATGGAATATCACTCAGCAATGTAATCTATGTCATCAGGCCCGTCGCGGCATAATGAGTGGATTCAGGTACGATGATTCTAAGTGAAATAAGTCACACAGAAAATGAAACATCATAAGATATCACTACTACACGGAATGTAAACTTGGCTACACATGAACTGAATTACAAAACAGAACAGGGTCTCAAATTTAGAAAACCAACTTATGCTTGCTTAAGGGGAAAGGTGAGTTGGGGTGCTGCATAAAACCAGAGATAGAAATTAGCACAGATACCTTTCCATAAGCCAAATATGTAATAGTCAAGACCTACACCTTGCTCAACAAAATGGACTAAACACCCCATATTCAAGGCCTAGGAATACACCTGACTAGTAAGAATCTTCAAACCCATGGATTTATATGTCTCCGTAAGAGAATGAAGCGTGTGTACAGCGGCATGAATGCAGCAGAGAAAATCCGATAAATCCCATTATCAAAATGAATTACACAAACAAAACCCAAGGACAGTGAAATAGAGAGCAATTCTTAAATAATTCATTCAGGGCTTGTGATGCAACCTGGATTTACCACATCTACACCCAGAGCTGAGTGAGACATAAGGTTGGGCACTTCGGGCTGATAGCATTGGTGAGGTTCGATGAGCAAATGCAGACCCTTTGAAGTCATACAGCATGGTACCCATTCCATGGGTCCCAACACTCCAAGTTTAAGGGATTCTTCCTTCAGCTAAAACATGCATGGGAAACCCACAGTATGGTGCACCGTGTGACTGGCAAACGTTTTCAAATGCATCTCAGTTTTCGTCCCCTTTTACTCGGGTTCACCATTCCAGACCCTTTACGAACACTCTCCCCACTTGGAGAGTCAGTGCCTTTAACCTCCTGTTGGGCACAGTTTGCAATTTCTGCGCAAGATGAAAAGGAAGAGGGAGAACGAATGAGAGACTAGCTGTAGGTGTCTGCACGGGCATATTTAACGCTCATTTCCCAGCAAGAAGAGGAATTAACCAACGGCTCAGCATGCAGTGCCGGAACCAGATTAGGGCCTGAGGCAATCCTGTGGGTTTGCGGCCAGCTCACAAGATAGCGAGTTGAAGAAAGGAGCTCAGGGGCACTGTAACTCACAAACCTGCAGAGTTATAAATGACAGCTATCGTCCAAAAATATATTGAAGGAAGGCTGCGAAGACGACTTGTAAGCGGGACAGATTTGCAGGAAAACGATTTCAGGGGGTAGACGGGAATTGCATTTAAAGCATAGGAAAAGAGGCAGAACGTCGACAATGATGCACTTGGCCAAAAAGGGCGTATGCCGTTTTTCCTGAATATATTCAGGAAAAAACGCATACGCCCTTTTTGGCCAATCAAGCAAGCATGTTAAAGAAATCTGCACTACAATGAAGTCTCACTGCTCTCCAGTCAAAAGGGCCATCTGAAAAAAGTGTAAAATCCAGAAAGGCAGCACAGGCCATGGAGAACAGGGAGCCTTGTTATGCTGATGGGTGGGATGTAAATTGCCAAGAGCCACTCTGGAGAAGTGTATGGTGTTTCCTGAAACACCTAAAAAACAAAGCTACGGAGCCTACGGCACTTCCACTTATGGTCCTATAGCTTAGGGAAATTAAAATCAAAAACACACAGCCACCCCAAAGTTTCAGACGGCTCTGTTTACAAGAACCTCGTCTAAGGTACAAGTTAAATATCCCAGAAAGCGAAAAATGAATAAAGAAATTTGTGGTACGTACGTACAACGGAATATCACTCACCAATGAAATCTATGTCATCTGGCCCGTCGTGGCATAATGAGTGGATTCAGGTACGATGATTCCAAGTGAAATCAGTCACACAGAAAATGAAACATCATAAGATATCACTAATACACGGAATATAATCTTGGCTACACATGAACTGAATTACAAAACAGAACAGGGTCTCAAATTTAGAAAACCGACTTATGTTTGCGTAAGTGGAATGGTGAGTTGGGGTGCTACATAAAACCAGAGTTAGAAATTAGAACAGATACCATTCCATAAGTCAAATACGTAATAGTCAAGACCTACCCCTTGCTCAACGAAATGGGCTAAACACCCTATATTCAACGCCTAGGAATACACCTGACTAGTAAGAATCTTCAAACCCATGGATTTATATGTCTCCATAAGAGAATCAAGCGTGTGTACAGCTGCATGAAGGCAGCAGAAAAAATCCGATAAATCCCATTATGAAAATGAATTACAAAAACAAAACACAATGACAGTGAAATAGAGAGCAATTCTTAAATAATTCATTCAGGGCTTGTGATGCAACCTGGATTTACCTCATCTACACCCAGAGCTCAGTGAGACATACAGTTGGACACTTCGGGCTGATAGCATTGGTGAGGTTCGATGAGATAATGCAGACCATTTGAAGTCATACTGCATGGTACACATTCCATGGGTCCCAACTCTCCAGGTTTAAGCGATTCTTCCTTCAGCTAAAACATGCATGGGAAACCCACAGTATGGTGCACCGTGTGACCGGGAAACCTTTTCAAATGGATCTCAGTTTTCGTCCCCTTTTACTCGGGTTCACAATTCCAGACCCTTTACTAACACTCTCCCCACTTGGAGAGTCAGTGCCTTTAACCTGCTGTTTGGCACAGTTTGCAATTTCTGCGAAAGATGAACAGGAATAGGGAGAACCAATGAGAGACTACCTGTAGGTTTCTCCACGGGCAAATTTAACGCTCATTTCCAACCAGGAAGCGGAATTAACCAAACGCTCAGCATGCCATGCCGGAACCAGATTAGGGCCTGAAGCAATCCTGCGGGTGTGCGGCCAGCTCACAAGAAAGCGATTTGAAGAAAGGAGCTCCGGGGCACTCTAATTCACAAACCTGCAGAGTTATAAATGACAGCTATCCTCCAAAAATATATTGAAGGAAGGCTGTGAAGAGGACTTGAAAGCGGGGCAGAATTGAAGGAAAACGATTTCAGGGGGTAGACTGGAATTGCATTTAAAGCATAGGAAAAGAGGCAGAACGTCGACAATGATACACTTGGCCAAAAAGGGCGTATGCGTTTTTTCCTGAATATATTCAGGAAAAAAAGCATACGCCCTTTTTGGCCAACCAAGCAAGCATGTTAAAGAAATCTGCACTACAATGAAGTCTCACTGCCCCCCGATCAAAAGGGCCATCTGAAAAAAGTGTAAAATCCAGAAGTGCAGCACAGGCCATGGAGAACAGGGAGGCTTTTATGCTGATGGGTGGGATGGAAATTGCCAAGAGCCACTCTGGAAAGGTGTATGGTGTTTCCTGAAACACCTAAAAAACAAAGCAACGGAGCCTACGGAACTTCCACTTATGGTCCTATAGCTTAGGGAAATTAAAATCCACAACACACAGCCACCCCAAAGTTTCAGACGGCTCTGTTTACAAGAACCTCGTCTACAGTACAAGTTAAATATCCCAGAAAGCGAAAAATGGATTAAGAAGTTGTGGTACGTACGTACAATGGAATATAACTCAACAATGAAATCTGTGTCATCTGGCCCGTCGTGGCATAATGAGTGGATTCAGGTACGATGATTCTAAGTGAAATAAGTCACACCGAAAATGAAACATCGTAAGATATCACTAATACACCGAATTTAATCTTGGCTACACATGAACTGAATTACAAAACAGAACAGGGTCTCAAATTTAGAAAACCAACTTATGTTTGCGAAAGGGGAAAGGTGAGTTGGGGTGCTGCATAAAACCAGAGTTAGAAATTAGCACAGATACCATTCCATAAGTCAAATACGTAATAGTCAAGACCTACCCCTTGCTCAACGAAATGGGCTAAACACACTATATTCAACGCCTAGGAATACACCTGACTAGTAAGAATCTTCAAACCCATGGATTTATATGTCTCCATAAGAGAAACAAGCGTGTGTACAGCTGCATGAAGGCAGCAGAGAAAATCCGATAAATCCTATTATCAAAATGAATTACAAAAACAAAACACAATGACAGTGAATTAGAGAGCAATTCTTAAATAATTCATTCAGGGCTTGTGGTGAAACCTGGATTTACCTCATCTAAACCCAGAGCTGAGTGAGACATAAGGTTGGACACTTCGGGCTGATAGCATTGGTGAGGTTCGATGAGAAAATGCAGACCATTTGAAGTCATAATACATGATACACATTCCATGGGTCCCAACTCTCCAGGTTTAAGCGATTCTTCCTTCAGCTAAAGCATGCATGGGAAACCCAGAGTATGGTGCACCGTGTGACCGTCAAACGTTTTCAAATGCATCTCAGTTTTTGTCCCCTTTTACTCGGGTTCACAATTCCAGACTCTTTACTAAAACTCTCCCCACTTGGAGAGTCAGTGCCTTTAACCTCCTGTTTGGCACAATTTGCAATTTCTGCGCAAGATGAACAGGAATAGGGAGAACCAATGAGAGACTAGCTGTACGTGTCTGCACGGGCAAATTTAACGCTCATTTCCCACCAGGAAGAGGAATTAACCAAAGGCTCAGCATGCCGTGCCGGAACCAGATTAGGGCCTGAAGCAATCCTGCGGGTTTGCGGCCAGCTCACAAAAAAGCGATTTGAAGAAAGGAGCGCAGGGTCACTCTAATTCACAAACCTGCAGAGTTATAAATGACAGCTATCGTGCAAAAATATATTGAAGGAAGGCTGCGAAGAGGACTTGAAAGCGGGGCAGAATGCAGGAAAACGATTTCAGGGGGTAGACTGGAATTGCATTTAAAGCATAGGAAAAGAGGCAGAACGTCGACAATGATGCACTTGGCCAAAAAGGGCGTATGCGTTTTTTCCTGAATATATTCAGGAAAAAACGCATACGCCCTTTTTGGCCAACCAAGCAAGCATGTTAAAGAAATCTGCACTACAATGAAGTTTCACTGCCCCCCTGTCAAAAGGGCCATCTGAAAAAAGTGTAAAATCCAGAAATGCAGCACAGGCCATGGAGAACAGGGAGCCTTGTTATGCTGATGGGTGGGATGTAAATTGCCAACAGCCACTCTGGAGAAGTGTATGGTGTTTCCTGAAACACCTAAAAAACAAAGCGACGGAGCCTACGGCACTTCCACTTATGGTCCTATAGCTTAGGGAAATTAAAATCCACAACACACAGCCACCCCAAAGTTTCAGACGGCTCTGTTTACAAGAACCTCGTCTACGGTACAAGTTAAATATCCCAGAAAGCGAAAAATGGATAAAGAAGTTGTGGTACGTACGTACAATGGAATATCAGTCACCAATGAAGTCTATGTCATCTGGCCCATCCTGGCATAATGAGTGGATTCAGGTACGATTATTCTCAGTGAAATAAGTCACACAGATAATGAAACATCATAAGATATCATTAATACACCGAATGTAATCTTGGCTACACATGAACTGAATTACAAAACAGAACAGGGTCTCAAATTTAGAAAACCAACTTATGTTTGCTTAAGGGGAAAGGTGAGTTGGGGTGCTGCATAAAATCAGAGATAGAAATTAGCACAGATACCATTCCATACGTCAAATATGTAATAGTCAAGACCTACCACTTGCTCAACGAAATGGGCTAAACACCCTATATTCAACACCTAGGAATACACCTGACTAGTGAGAATCTTCAAACCCATGGATTTATATTTCTCCATAAGAGAATCAAGCGTGTGTACAGCTGCATGAAGGCAGCAGAGAAAATCCGATAAATCCTATTATCAAAATGAATTACAAAAACAAAACACAATGACAGTGAAATAGAGAGCAATTCTTAAATAATTCATTCAGGGCTTGTGATGCAACCTGGATTTACCTCATCTAAACCCAGAGCTGAGTGAGACATAAGGTTGGACACTTCGGGCTGATAGCATTGGTGAGGTTCGATGAGCAAATGCAGACCATTTGAAGTCATAATACATGGTACACATTCCATGGGTCCCAACTCTCAATGTTTAAGCGATTCTTCCTTCAGCTAAAGCATGCATGGGAAACCCACAGTATGGTGAACCGTGTGACCAGGAAACGTTTTCAAAGGCATCTCGGTTGTCGTCCCCTTTTACTCGGGTTCACATTTCCAGACACTTTACTAACACTCTCCCCACTTGGAGAGTCAGTGCCTTTAACCTCCTGTTTGGCACAGTTTGCAATTTCTGCGCAAGATGAACAGGAATAGGGAGAACCAATGAGAGACTAGCTGTAGGTGTCTGCACGGGCAAATTAAACGCTCATTTCCCACCAGAAAGAGGAATTTACCAAAGGCTCAGCATGCCGTGCCGGCACAAGATTAGGGCCTGAAGCAATCCTGCGGGTTTGCGGCCAGCTCCCAAGAAAGCGATTTGAAGAAAGGAACTCAGGGGCACTGCAATTCACAAACCTGCAGAGTTATAAATGACAGCTATCGTCCAAAAATATATTGAAGGAAGGCTGCGAAGAGGACTTGAAAGCGGGGCAGAATTGCAGGAAAACGATTTCAGGGGGTAGACTGGAATTGCATTTAAAGCGTAGGAAAAGAGGCAGAACGTCGACAATGATGCACTTGGCCAAAAAGGGCGTATGCGTTTTTTCCTGAATATATTCAGGAAAAAACGCATACGCCCTTTTTGGCCAACCAAGCAAGCATGTTAAAGAAATCTGCACTACAATGAAGTCTCACTGCCCCCTGGTCAAAAGGGCCATCTGAAAAAAGTGTAAAATCCAGAAATGCAGCACAGGCCATGGAGAACAGGGAGCCTTGTTATGCTGATGGGTGGGATGTAAATTGCCAAGAGCCACTCTGGAGAAGTGTATGGTGTTTCCTGAAACACCTAAAAAACAAAGCAACGGAGCCTACGGCACTTCCACTTATGGTCCTATAGCTTAGGGAAATTAAAATCAAAAACACACAGCCACCCCAAAGTTTCAGACGGCTCTGTTTACAAGAACCTCGTCTACGGTACAAGTTAAATATCCCAGAAAGCGAAAAATGAATAAAGAAATTTTTGGTACGTACGTACAATGGAATATCACTCACCAATGAAATCTATGTCATCTGGCCCGTCGTGGCATAATGAGTGGATTCAGGTACGATGATTCCAAGTGAAATCAGTCACACAGAAAATGAAACATCATAAGATATCACTAATACACGGAATGTAATCTTGGCTACACATGAACTGAATTACAAAACAGAACAGGGTCTCAAATTTAGAAAACCAACTTATGTTTGCTTAAGGGGAAAGGTGAGTTGGGGTGCTGCATAAAACCAGAGATAGAAATTAGCACAGATACCATTCCATACGTCAAATATGTAATAGTCGAGACCTACCGCTTGCTCAACGAAATGGGCTAAACACCCTATATTCAAGGCCTAGGAATACACCTGACTAGTAAGAATCTTCAAACCCATGGATTTATATGTCTCCATAAGAGAATCAAGCGTGTGTACAGCTGCATGAAGGCAGCAGAGAAAATCCGATAAATCCTATTATCAAAATGAATTACAAAAACAAAACACAATGACAGTGAAATAGAGAGCAATTCTTAAATAATTCATTCAGGGCTTGTGATGCAACTTGGATTTACCTCATCTACACCGAGAGCTGAGTGAGACATAAGGTTGGACACTTCGGGCTGATAGCATTGTTGAGGTTCGATGAGCAAATGCAGACCATTTGAAGTCATACTGCATGGTACCCTTGCATGGGTCCCAAATCTCCAGGTTTAAGCGATTCTTCCTTCAGCTAAAACATTCATGGGAAACCCACAGTATGGTGCACTGTGTGACCGGGAAACGTTTTCAAATGCATCTCAGTTTTTGTCCGCTTTTACTCGGGTTCACAATTCCAGACCCTTTACTAATACTCTCCCCACTTGGAGAGTAGGGCCTTTAACCTGCTGTTTGGCACAGTTTGCAATTTCTGCACAAGATGAACAGGAATAGGGAGTACCAATGAGAGACTAGCTGTAGGTGTCTGCACGGGCAAATTTAACGCGCATTTCCCACCAGGAAGAGGAATTAACCAAAGGCTCAGCATGCCGTGCCGGAACCAGATTAGGGCCTGAAGCAATCCTGCGGGTTTGCGGCCAGCTCACAAGAAAGCGATTTGAAGAAAGGAGCTCAGGGGCACTCTAATTCACAAACCTACAGAGTTATAAATGACAGCTATCGTCCAAAAATATATTGAAGGAAGGCTGCGAAGAGGACTTGAAAGCGGGGCAGAATTGCAGGAAAACGATTTCAGGGGGTAGACTGGAATTGCATTTAAAGCATAGGAAAAGAGGCAGAACGTCGACAATGATGCACTTGGCCAAAAAGGGCGTATGCCGTTTTTCCTGAATATATTCAGGAAAAAACGCATACGCCCTTTTTGGCCAATCAAGCAAGCATGTTCAAGAAATCTGCACTACAATGAAGTCTCACTGCCCCCCAGTCAAAAGGGCCATCTGAAAAAAGTGTAAAATCCAGAAATGCAGCACAGGCCATGGAGAACAGGGAGCCTTGTTATGCTGATGGGTGGGATGTAAATTGCCAAGAGCCACTCTGGAGAAGTGTATGGTGTTTCCTGAAACACCTAAAAAACAAAGCTACGGAGCCTACGACACTTCCACTTATGGTCCTATAGCTTAGGGAAATTAAAATCAAAAACACACAGCCACCCCAAAGTTTCAGACGGCTCTGTTTACAAGAAACTCGTCTACAGTACAAGTAAAATATCCCAGAAAGTGAAAAATGGATAAAGAAGTTGTGGTACATTCGTACGACGGAATATCACTAACCAATGAAATCTATGTCATGTGGCCCATCGTGGCATAATGAGTGGATTCAGGTACTATGATTCTAAGTGAAATAAGTCACACCGAAATTGAAACATCATAAGATATCACTAATACACCGAATGTAATCTTGGCTACACATGAACTGAATTACAAAACAGAACAGGGTCTCAAATTTAGAAAACCGACTTATGTTTGCGTAAGGGGAAAGGTGAGTTGGGGTGCTGCATAAAACCAGAGTTAGAAATTAGAACAGATACCATTCCATAAGTCAAATACGTAATAGTCAAGACCTACCCCTTGCTCAACGAAATGGGCTAAACACCCTATATTCAACGCCTAGGAATACACCTGACTAGTAAGAATCTTCAAACCCATGGATTTATATGTCTCCATAAGAGAATCAAGCGTGTGTACAGCTGCATGAAGGCAGCAGAAAAAATCCGATAAATCCCATTATGAAAATGAATTACAAAAACAAAACACAATGACAGTGAAATAGAGAGCAATTCTTAAATAATTCATTCAGGGCTTGTGATGCAACCTGGATTTACCTCATCTAAACCCAGAGCTCAGTGAGACATACAGTTGGACACTTCGGGCTGGTAGCATTGGTGAGGTTCGATGAGATAATGCAGACCATTTGAAGTCATACTGCATGGTACACATTCCATGGGTCCCAACTCTCCAGGTTTAAGCGATTCTTCCTTCAGCTAAAACATGCATGGGAAACCCACAGTATGGTGCACCGTGTGACCGGGAAACCTTTTCAAATGGATCTCAGTTTTCGTCCCCTTTTACTCGGGTTCACAATTCCAGACCCTTTACTAACACTCTCTCCACTTGGAGAGTCAGTGCCTTTAACCTGCTGTTTGGCACAGTTTGCAATTTCTGCGAAAGATGAACAGGAATAGGGAGAACCAATGAGAGACTACCTGTAGGTTTCTCCACGGGCAAATTTAACGCTCATTTCCAACCAGGAAGCGGAATTAACCAAACGCTCAGCATGCCATGCCGGAACCAGATTAGGGCCTGAAGCAATCCTGCGGGTTTGCGGCCAGCTCACAAGAAAGCGATTTGAAGAAAGGAGCTCCGGGGCACTCTAATTCACAAACCTACAGAGTTATAAATGACAGCTATCGTCCAAAAATATATTGAAGGAAGGCTGTGAAGAGGACTTGAAAGCGGGGCAGAATTGCAGGAAAACGATTTCAGGGGGTAGACTGGAATTGCATTTAAAGCATAGGAAAAGAGGCAGAACGTCGACAAAGATACACTTGGCCAAAAAGGGCGTATGCGTTTTTTCCTGAATATATTCAGGAAAAAAAGCATACGCCCTTTTTGGCCAACCAAGCAAGCATGTTAAAGAAATCTGCACTACAATGAAGTCTCACTGCCCCCCGATCAAAAGGGCCATCTGAAAAAAGTGTAAAATCCAGAAGTGCAGCACAGGCCATGGAGAACAGGGAGCCTTGTTATGCTGATGGGTGGGATGGAAATTGCCAAGAGCCACTCTGGAAAGGTGTATGGTGTTTCCTGAAACACCTAAAAAACAAAGCAACGGAACCTACGGCACTTCCACTTATGGTCCTATAGCTTAGGGAAATTAAAATCCACAACACACAGCCACCCCAAAGTTTCAGACGGCTCTGTTTACAAGAACCTCGTCTACGGTACAAGTTAAATATCCCAGAAAGCGAAAAATGGATTAAGAAGTTGTGGTACGTACGTACAATGGAATATAACTCAACAATGAAATCTGTGTCATCTGGCCCGTCGTGGCATAATGAGTGGATTCAGGTACGATGATTCTAAGTGAAATAAGTCACACAGAAAATGAAACATCATAAGATATCACTAATACACGGAATGTAATCAAGGCTACACATGAACGAATTACAAAACAGAACAGGGTCTCAAATTTAGAAAACCAATTTATGTTTGCTTAAGGGGAAAGGTGAGTTGGGGTGCTGCATAAAACCAGAGATAGAAATTAGCACAGATACCATTCCATACGTCAAATATGTAATAGTCAAGACCTACCCCTTGCTCAACGAAATGGGCTAAACACCCTATATTCAACGCCTAGGAATACACCTGACTAGTAAGAATCTTCAAACCCATGGATTTATATGTCTCCATAAGAGAATCAAGCGTGTGTACAGCTGCATGACGGCAGCAGAGAAAATCCGATAAATCCCATTATCAAAATGAATTACAAAAACAAAACACAATGACAGTGAAATAGAGAGCAATTCTTAAATAATTCATTCAGGGCTTGTGATGCAACTTGGATTTACCTCATCTACACCCAGAGCTGAGTGAGACATAAGGTTGGACACTTCGGGCTGATAGCATTGGTGAGGTTCGATGAGCAAATGCAGACCATTTGAAGTCATGCTACATGGTACCCATTCCATGGGTCCCAACTCTCCAGGTTTAAGCGATTCTTCCTTCAGCTAAAGCATGCATGGAAACCCACAATATGGTGCACCGTGTGACCGGGAAACGTTTTCAAATGCATCTCAGGTTTTGTCCCCTTTTACTCGGGTTCACAATTCCAGACCGTATACTAACACTCTCCCCACTTTGAGAGTCAGTGCCTTTAACCTGCTGATTGGCACAGTTTGCAATTTCTGCGCAAGATGAACAGGATTAGGGAGAACCAATGAGAGACTAGCTGTAGGTGTCTGCACGGGCATATTTAACGCTCATTTCCCAGCAAGAAGAGGAATTAACCAAAGGCTCAGCATGCCGTGCCGGAACCAGATTAGGGCCTGAGGCAATCCTGTGGGTTTGCGGCCAGCTCACAAGATAGCGAGTTGAAGAAAGGAGCTCATGGGCACTGTAACTCACAAACCTGCAGAGTTATAAATGACAGCTATCGTCCAAAAATATATTGAAGGAAGGCTGCGAAGACGACTTGTAAGCGGGACAGATTTGCAGGAAAACGATTTCAGGGGGTAGACTGGAATTGCATTTAAAGCATAGGAAAAGAGGCAGAACGTCGACAATGATGCACTTGGCCAAAAAGGGCGTATGCCGTTTTTCCTGAATATATTCAGGAAAAAACGCATACGCCCTTTTTGGCCAATCAAGCAAGCATGTTAAAGAAATCTGCACTACAATGAAGTCTCACTGCCCCCCAGTCAAAAGGGCCATCTGAATAAAGTGTAAAATCCAGAAATGCAGCACAGGCCATGGAGAACAGGGAGCCTTGTTATGCTGATGGGTGGGATGTAAATTGCCAAGAGCCACTCTGGAGAAGTGTATGGTGTTTCCTGAAACACCTAAAAAACAAAGCTACGGAGCCTACGACACTTCCACTTATGGTCCTATAGCTTAGGGAAATTAAAATCAAAAACACACAGCCACCCCAAAGTTTCAGACGGCTCTGTTTACAAGAACCTCGTCTACGGTACAAGTTAAATATCCCAGAAAGCGAAAAATGAATAAAGAAATTTTTGGTACGTACGTACAATGGAATATCACTCACCAATGAAATCTATGTCATCTGGCCCGTCGTGGCATAATGAGTGGATTCAGGTACGATGATTCCAAGTGAAATCAGTCACACAGAAAATGAAACATCATAAGATATCACTAATACACGGAATGTAATCTTGGCTACACATGAACTGAATTACAAAACAGAACAGGGTCTCAAATTTAGAAAACCAACTTATGTTTGCTTAAGGGGAAAGGTGAGTTGGGGTGCTGCATAAAACCAGAGATAGAAATTAGCACAGATACCATTCCATACGTCAAATATGTAATAGTCAAGACCTACCCCTTGCTCAACGAAATGGGCTAAACACCCTATATTCAAGGCCTAGGAATACACCTGACTAGTAAGAATCTTCAAACCCATGGATTTATATGTCTCCATAAGAGAATCAAGCGTGTGTACAGCTGCATGAAGGCAGCAGAGAAAATCCGATAAATCCTATTATCAAAATGAATTACAAAAACAAAACACAATGACAGTGAAATAGAGAGCAATTCTTAAATAATTCATTCAGGGCTTGTGATGCAACTTGGATTTACCTCATCTACACCGAGAGCTGAGTGAGACATAAGGTTGGACACTTCGGGCTGATAGCATTGTTGAGGTTCGATGAGCAAATGCAGACCATTTGAAGTCATACTGCATGGTACCCTTGCATGGGTCCCAAATCTCCAGGTTTAAGCGATTCTTCCTTCAGGTAAAACATTCATGGGAAACCCACAGTATGGTGCACTGTGTGACCGGGAAACGTTTTCAAATGCATCTCAGTTTTTGTCCGCTTTTACTCGGGTTCACAATTCCAGACCCTTTACTAATACTCTCCCCACTTGGAGAGTAGGGCCTTTAACCTGCTGTTTGGCACAGTTTGCAATTTCTGCACAAGATGAACAGGAATAGGGAGTACCAATGAGAGACTAGCTGTAGGTGTCTGCACGGGCAAATTTAACACGCATTTCCCACCAGGAAGAGGAATTAACCAAAGGCTCAGCATGCCGTGCCGGAACCAGATTAGGGCCTGAAGCAATCCTGCGGGTTTGCGGCCAGCTCACAAGAAAGCGATTTGAAGAAAGGAGCTCAGGGGCACTCTAATTCACAAACCTACAGAGTTATAAATGACAGCTATCGTCCAAAAATATATTGAAGGAAGGCTGCGAAGAGGACTTGAAAGCGGGGCAGAATTGCAGGAAAACGATTTCAGGGGGTAGACTGGAATTGCATTTAAAGCATAGGAAAAGAGGCAGAACGTCGACAATGATGCACTTGGCCAAAAAGGGCGTATGCCGTTTTTCCTGAATATATTCAGGAAAAAACGCATACGCCCTTTTTGGCCAATCAAGCAAGCATGTTCAAGAAATCTGCACTACAATGAAGTCTCACTGCCCCCCAGTCAAAAGGGCCATCTGAAAAAAGTGTAAAATCCAGAAATGCAGCACAGGCCATGGAGAACAGGGAGCCTTGTTATGCTGATGGGTGGGATGTAAATTGCCAAGAGCCACTCTGGAGAAGTGTATGGTGTTTCCTGAAACACCTAAAAAACAAAGCAACGGAGCCTACGGCACTTCCACTTATGGTCCTATAGCTTAGGGAAATTAAAATCAAAAACACACAGCCACCCCAAAGTTTCAGACGGCTCTGTTTACAAGAACCTCGTCTACGGTACAAGTTAAATATCCCAGAAAGCGAAAAATGAATAAAGAAATTTTTGGTACGTACGTACAATGGAATATCACTCACCAATGAAATCTATGTCATCTGGCCTGTCGTGGCATAATGAGTGGATTCAGGTACGATGATTCCAAGTGAAATCAGTCACACAGAAAATGAAACATCATAAGATATCACTAATACACGGAATGTAATCTTGGCTACACATGAACTGAATTACAAAACAGAACAGGGTCTCAAATTTAGAAAACCAACTTATGTTTGCTTAAGGGGAAAGGTGAGTTGGGGTGCTGCATAAAACCAGAGATAGAAATTAGCACAGATACCATTCCATACGTCAAATATGTAATAGTCAAGACCTACCCCTTGCTCAACGAAATGGGCTAAACACCCTATATTCAACGCCTAGGAATACACCTGACTAGTAAGAATCTTCAAACCCATAGATTTATATGTCTCCATAAGAGAATCAAGCTTGTGTACAGCTGCATGAAGGCAGCAGAGAAAATCCGATAAATCCTATTATCAAAATGAATTACAAAAACAAAACACAATGACAGTGAAATAGAGAGCAATTCTTAAATAATTCATTCAGGGCTTGTGATGCAACCTGGATTTACCTCATCTAAACCCAGAGCTGAGTGAGACATAAGGTTGGACACTTCGGGCTGATAGCATTGGTGAGTTTCGATGAGCAAATGCAGACCATTTGAAATCATAATACATGGTACACGTTACATGGGTCCCAACTCTCCAGGTTGAAGCGATTCTTCCTTCAGCTAAAACATGCATGGGAAACCCACAGTATGGTGCACCGTGTGACCGGGAAACGTTTTCAAATGCATCTCAGTTTTCGTCCCCTTTTACTCGGGTTCACAATTCCAGACCCTTTACTAACACTCTCCCCACTTGGAGAGTCAGTGCCTATAACCTGCTGTTTGGCACAATTTGCTATTTCTGCGCAAGATGAACAGGAATAGGGAGAACCAATGAGAGACTAGCTGTAGGTGTCTGCACGGGCAAATTTAACGCTCATTTCCAACCACGAAGAGGAATTAACCAAACGCTCAGCATGCCGTGTCGGAACCAGGTTAGGGCCTGAAGCAATCCTGCGGGTTTGCTGCCAGCTCACAAGAAAGCGATTTGAAGAAAGGAGCTTAGGGGCACCCTAATTAACAAACCTGCAGAGTTATAAATGACAGCTATCGTCCAAAAATA
Source organism: Delphinapterus leucas (assembly GCF_059928025.1). Classification (NCBI taxonomy): domain Eukaryota; kingdom Metazoa; phylum Chordata; class Mammalia; order Artiodactyla; family Monodontidae; genus Delphinapterus; species Delphinapterus leucas. The sequence continues at coordinate 956,283 of NC_143134.1, forward strand.
TATTGAAGGAAGGCTACGAAGAGGACTTGAAAGCGGGGCAGAATTGCAGGAAAACGATTTCAGGGGGTAGACTGGAATTGCATTTAAAACATAGGAATAGAGGCAGAACGTCGACAATGATGCACTTGGCCAAAAAGGGCGTATGCGTTTTTTCCTGAATATATTCAGGAAAAAACGCATACGCCCTTTTTGGCGAACCAAGCAAGCATGTTAAAGAAATCTGCACTACAATGAAGTCTCACTGCTGCCCTGTCAAAAGGGCCATCTGAAAAAAGTGTAAAATCCAGAAATGCAGCACAGGCCATGGAGAACAGGGAGCCTTGTTATGCTGATGGGTGGGATGTAAATTGCCAACAGCCACTCTGGAGAAGTGTATGGTGTTTCCTGAAACACCTAAAAAACAAAGCAACGGAGTCTACGGCACTTCCACTTATGGTCCTATAGCTTAGGGAAATTAAAATCCACAACACACAGCCACCCCAAAGTTTCAGACGGCTCTGTTTACAAGAACCTCGTCTACGGTACAAGTTAAATATCCCAGAAAGCGAAAAATGGATAAAGAAGTTGTGGTACGTTCGTACGACGGAATATAACTCACCAATGAAATCTATGTCATGTGGCCCATCGTGGCATAATGAGTGGATTCAGGTACTATGATTCTAAGTGAAATAAGTCACACCGAAATTGAAACATCATAAGATATCACTAATACACCGAATGTAATCTTGGCTACACATGAACTGAATTACAAAACAGAACAGGGTCTCAAATTTAGAAAACCGACTTATGTTTGCGTAAGGGGAAAGATGAGTTGGGGTGCTGCATAATACCAGAGTTAGAAATTAGAACAGATACCATTCCATAAGTCAAATACGTAATAGTCAAGACCTACCCCTTGCTCAAAGAAATGGGCTAAACACCCTATATTCAATGCCTAGGAATACACCTGACTAGTAAGAATCTTCAAACCCATGGATTTCTATGTCTCCATAAGAGAATCAAGCGTGTGTACAGCTGCATGAAGGCAGCAGAGAAAATCCGATAAATCCCATTATCAAAATGAATTACAAAAACAAAACACAATGACAGTGAAATAGAGAGCAACTCTTAAATAATTCATTCAGGGCTTGTGATGCAACTTGGATTTACCTCATCTACACCCAGAGCTGAGTGAGACATAAGGTTGGCCACTTCGGGCTGATAGCATTGTTGAGGTTCGATGAGCAAATGCAGACCATTTGAAGTCATACTGCATGGTTCCCATTCCATGGGTCCCAAATCTCCAGGTTTAAGCGATTCTTCCTTCAGCTAAAACATGCATGGGAAACCCACAGTACGGTGCACCGTGTGACCGGGAAACGTTTTCAAATGCATCTCAGTTTTTGTCACCTTTTACTCGGGTTCACAATTCCAGAACCTTTACTAACACTCTCCCCACTTGGAGATTCAGGGCCTTTAACCTGCTGTTTGGCACAGTTTGCAATTTCTGCACAAGATGAACAGGAATAGGGAGAACCAATGAGAGACTAGCTGTAGGTGTCTGCACGGGCAAATTTAACGCTCATTTCCCACCAGGAAGAGGAATTAACCAAAGGCTCAGCATGCCGTGCCGGAACCAGATTAGGGCCTGAAGCAATCCTGCGGGTTTGCGGCCAGCTCACAAGAAAGCGATTTGAAGAAAGGAGCTCAGGGGCACTGTAATTCACAAACCTGCAGAGTTATAAATGACAGCTATCGTCCAAAAATATATTGAAGGAAGGCTGCGAAGAGGACTTGAAAGCGGAGCAGAATTGCAGGAAAACGATTTCAGGGGGTAGACTGGAATTGCATTTAAAGCATAGGAAAAGAGGCAGAACGTCGACAATGATGCACTTGGCCAAAAAGGGCGCATGCGTTTTTTCCTGAATATATTCAGGAAAAAACGCATACGCCCTTTTTGGCCAACCAAGCAAGCATGTTAAAGAAATCTGCACTACAATGAAGTCTCACTGCCCCCTGGTCAAAAGGGCCATCTGAAAAAAGTGTAAAATCCAGAAATGCAGCACAGGCCATGGAGAACAGGGAGCCTTGTTATTCTGATGGGTGGGATGTAAATTGACAAGAGCCACTCTGGAGAAGTGTATGGTGTTTCCAGAAACACCTAAGAAACAAAGCAACAGGGCCTACGGCACTTCCACTTATGGTCCTATAGCTTAGGGAAATTAAAATCAAAACACACAGCCACCCCAAAGTTTCAGACGGCTCTGTTTACAAGAAACTCGTCTACAGTACAAGTAAAATATCCCAGAAAGTGAAAAATGGATAAAGAAGTTGTGGTACATTCGTACGACGGAATATCACTAACCAATGAAATCTATGTCATGTGGCCCATCGTGGCATAATGAGTGGATTCAGGTACTATGATTCTAAGTGAAATAAGTCACACCGAAATTGAAACATCATAAGATATCACTAATACACCGAATGTAATCTTGGCTACACATGAACTGAATTACAAAACAGAACAGGGTCTCAAATTTAGAAAACCGACTTATGTTTGCGTAAGGGGAAAGGTGAGTTGGGGTGCTGCATAAAACCAGAGTTAGAAATTAGAACAGATACCATTCCATAAGTCAAATACGTAATAGTCAAGACCTACCCCTTGCTCAACGAAATGGGCTAAACACCCTATATTCAACGCCTAGGAATACACCTGACTAGTAAGAATCTTCAAACCCATGGATTTATATGTCTCCATAAGAGAATCAAGCGTGTGTACAGCTGCATGAAGGCAGCAGAAAAAATCCGATAAATCCCATTATGAAAATGAATTACAAAAACAAAACACAATGACAGTGAAATAGAGAGCAATTCTTAAATAATTCATTCAGGGCTTGTGATGCAACCTGGATTTACCTCATCTAAACCCAGAGCTCAGTGAGACATACAGTTGGACACTTCGGGCTGGTAGCATTGGTGAGGTTCGATGAGATAATGCAGACCATTTGAAGTCATACTGCATGGTACACATTCCATGGGTCCCAACTCTCCAGGTTTAAGCGATTCTTCCTTCAGCTAAAACATGCATGGGAAACCCACAGTATGGTGCACCGTGTGACCGGGAAACCTTTTCAAATGGATCTCAGTTTTCGTCCCCTTTTACTCGGGTTCACAATTCCAGACCCTTTACTAACACTCTCCCCACTTGGAGAGTCAGTGCCTTTAACCTGCTGTTTGGCACAGTTTGCAATTTCTGCGAAAGATGAACAGGAATAGGGAGAACCAATGAGAGACTACCTGTAGGTTTCTCCACGGGCAAATTTAACGCTCATTTCCAACCAGGAAGCGGAATTAACCAAACGCTCAGCATGCCATGCCGGAACCAGATTAGGGCCTGAAGCAATCCTGCGGGTTTGCGGCCAGCTCACAAGAAAGCGATTTGAAGAAAGGAGCTCCGGGGCACTCTAATTCACAAACCTGCAGAGTTATAAATGACAGCTATCGTCCAAAAATATATTGAAGGAAGGCTGTGAAGAGGACTTGAAAGCGGGGCAGAATTGCAGGAAAACGATTTCAGGGGGTAGACTGGAATTGCATTTAAAGCATAGGAAAAGAGGCAGAACGTCGACAAAGATACACTTGGCCAAAAAGGGCGTATGCGTTTTTTCCTGAATATATTCAGGAAAAAAAGCATACGCCCTTTTTGGCCAACCAAGCAAGCATGTTAAAGAAATCTGCACTACAATGAAGTCTCACTGCCCCCCGATCAAAAGGGCCATCTGAAAAAAGTGTAAAATCCAGAAGTGCAGCACAGGCCATGGAGAACAGGGAGCCTTGTTATGCTGATGGGTGGGATGGAAATTGCCAAGAGCCACTCTGGAAAGGTGTATGGTGTTTCCTGAAACACCTAAAAAACAAAGCAACGGAACCTACGGCACTTCCACTTATGGTCCTATAGCTTAGGGAAATTAAAATCCACAACACACAGCCACCCCAAAGTTTCAGACGGCTCTGTTTACAAGAACCTCGTCTACGGTACAAGTTAAATATCCCAGAAAGCGAAAAATGGATTAAGAAGTTGTGGTACGTACGTACAATGGAATATAACTCAACAATGAAATCTGTGTCATCTGGCCCGTCGTGGCATAATGAGTGGATTCAGGTACGATGATTCTAAGTGAAATAAGTCACACAGAAAATGAAACATCATAAGATATCACTAATACACGGAATGTAATCAAGGCTACACATGAACGAATTACAAAACAGAACAGGGTCTCAAATTTAGAAAACCAATTTATGTTTGCTTAAGGGGAAAGGTGAGTTGGGGTGCTGCATAAAACCAGAGATAGAAATTAGCACAGATACCATTCCATACGTCAAATATGTAATAGTCAAGACCTACCCCTTGCTCAACGAAATGGGCTAAACACCCTATATTCAACGCCTAGGAATACACCTGACTAGTAAGAATCTTCAAACCCATGGATTTATATGTCTCCATAAGAGAATCAAGCGTGTGTACAGCTGCATGACGGCAGCAGAGAAAATCCGATAAATCCCATTATCAAAATGAATTACAAAAACAAAACACAATGACAGTGAAATAGAGAGCAATTCTTAAATAATTCATTCAGGGCTTGTGATGCAACTTGGATTTACCTCATCTACACCCAGAGCTGAGTGAGACATAAGGTTGGACACTTCGGGCTGATAGCATTGGTGAGGTTCGATGAGCAAATGCAGACCATTTGAAGTCATGCTACATGGTACCCATTCCATGGGTCCCAACTCTCCAGGTTTAAGCGATTCTTCCTTCAGCTAAAGCATGCATGGAAACCCACAATATGGTGCACCGTGTGACCGGGAAACGTTTTCAAATGCATCTCAGGTTTTGTCCCCTTTTACTCGGGTTCACAATTCCAGACCGTATACTAACACTCTCCCCACTTTGAGAGTCAGTGCCTTTAACCTGCTGATTGGCACAGTTTGCAATTTCTGCGCAAGATGAACAGGATTAGGGAGAACCAATGAGAGACTAGCTGTAGGTGTCTGCACGGGCATATTTAACGCTCATTTCCCAGCAAGAAGAGGAATTAACCAAAGGCTCAGCATGCCGTGCCGGAACCAGATTAGGGCCTGAGGCAATCCTGTGGGTTTGCGGCCAGCTCACAAGATAGCGAGTTGAAGAAAGGAGCTCATGGGCACTGTAACTCACAAACCTGCAGAGTTATAAATGACAGCTATCGTCCAAAAATATATTGAAGGAAGGCTGCGAAGACGACTTGTAAGCGGGACAGATTTGCAGGAAAACGATTTCAGGGGGTAGACGGGAATTGCATTTAAAGCATAGGAAAAGAGGCAGAACGTCGACAATGATGCACTTGGCCAAAAAGGGCGTATGCCGTTTTTCCTGAATATATTCAGGAAAAAACGCAGACGCCCTTTTTGGCCAATCAAGCAAGCATGTTAAAGAAATCTGCACTACAATGAAGTCTCACTGCCCCCCAGTCAAAAGGGCCATCTGAATAAAGTGTAAAATCCAGAAATGCAGCACAGGCCATGGAGAACAGGGAGCCTTGTTATGCTGATGGGTGGGATGTAAATTGCCAAGAGCCACTCTGGAGAAGTGTATGGTGTTTCCTGAAACACCTAAAAAACAAAGCTACGGAGCCTACGACACTTCCACTTATGGTCCTATAGCTTAGGGAAATTAAAATCAAAAACACACAGCCACCCCAAAGTTTCAGACGGCTCTGTTTACAAGAACCTCGTCTACGGTACAAGTTAAATATCCCAGAAAGCGAAAAATGAATAAAGAAATTTTTGGTACGTACGTACAATGGAATATCACTCACCAATGAAATCTATGTCATCTGGCCCGTCGTGGCATAATGAGTGGATTCAGGTACGATGATTCCAAGTGAAATCAGTCACACAGAAAATGAAACATCATAAGATATCACTAATACACGGAATGTAATCTTGGCTACACATGAACTGAATTACAAAACAGAACAGGGTCTCAAATTTAGAAAACCAACTTATGTTTGCTTAAGGGGAAAGGTGAGTTGGGGTGCTGCATAAAACCAGAGATAGAAATTAGCACAGATACCATTCCATACGTCAAATATGTAATAGTCAAGACCTACCCCTTGCTCAACGAAATGGGCTAAACACCCTATATTCAAGGCCTAGGAATACACCTGACTAGTAAGAATCTTCAAACCCATGGATTTATATGTCTCCATAAGAGAATCAAGCGTGTGTACAGCTGCATGAAGGCAGCAGAGAAAATCCGATAAATCCTATTATCAAAATGAATTACAAAAACAAAACACAATGACAGTGAAATAGAGAGCAATTCTTAAATAATTCATTCAGGGCTTGTGATGCAACTTGGATTTACCTCATCTACACCGAGAGCTGAGTGAGACATAAGGTTGGACACTTCGGGCTGATAGCATTGTTGAGGTTCGATGAGCAAATGCAGACCATTTGAAGTCATACTGCATGGTACCCTTGCATGGGTCCCAAATCTCCAGGTTTAAGCGATTCTTCCTTCAGCTAAAACATTCATGGGAAACCCACAGTATGGTGCACTGTGTGACCGGGAAACGTTTTCAAATGCATCTCAGTTTTTGTCCGCTTTTACTCGGGTTCACAATTCCAGACCCTTTACTAATACTCTCCCCACTTGGAGAGTAGGGCCTTTAACCTGCTGTTTGGCACAGTTTGCAATTTCTGCACAAGATGAACAGGAATAGGGAGTACCAATGAGAGACTAGCTGTAGGTGTCTGCACGGGCAAATTTAACACGCATTTCCCACCAGGAAGAGGAATTAACCAAAGGCTCAGCATGCCGTGCCGGAACCAGATTAGGGCCTGAAGCAATCCTGCGGGTTTGCGGCCAGCTCACAAGAAAGCGATTTGAAGAAAGGAGCTCAGGGGCACTCTAATTCACAAACCTACAGAGTTATAAATGACAGCTATCGTCCAAAAATATATTGAAGGAAGGCTGCGAAGAGGACTTGAAAGCGGGGCAGAATTGCAGGAAAACGATTTCAGGGGGTAGACTGGAATTGCATTTAAAGCATAGGAAAAGAGGCAGAACGTCGACAATGATGCACTTGGCCAAAAAGGGCGTATGCCGTTTTTCCTGAATATATTCAGGAAAAAACGCATACGCCCTTTTTGGCCAATCAAGCAAGCATGTTCAAGTAATCTGCACTACAATGAAGTCTCACTGCCCCCCAGTCAAAAGGGCCATCTGAAAAAAGTGTAAAATCCAGAAATGCAGCACAGGCCATGGAGAACAGGGAGCCTTGTTATGCTGATGGGTGGGATGTAAATTGCCAAGAGCCACTCTGGAGAAGTGTATGGTGTTTCCTGAAACACCTAAAAAACAAAGCAACGGAGCCTACGGCACTTCCACTTATGGTCCTATAGCTTAGGGAAATTAAAATCAAAAACACACAGCCACCCCAAAGTTTCAGACGGCTCTGTTTACAAGAACCTCGTCTACGGTACAAGTTAAATATCCCAGAAAGCGAAAAATGAATAAAGAAATTTTTGGTACGTACGTACAATGGAATATCACTCACCAATGAAATCTATGTCATCTGGCCTGTCGTGGCATAATGAGTGGATTCAGGTACGATGATTCCAAGTGAAATCAGTCACACAGAAAATGAAACATCATAAGATATCACTAATACACGGAATGTAATCTTGGCTACACATGAACTGAATTACAAAACAGAACAGGGTCTCAAATTTAGAAAACCAACTTATGTTTGCTTAAGGGGAAAGGTGAGTTGGGGTGCTGCATAAAACCAGAGATAGAAATTAGCACAGATACCATTCCATACGTCAAATATGTAATAGTCAAGACCTACCCCTTGCTCAACGAAATGGGCTAAACACCCTATATTCAACGCCTAGGAATACACCTGACTAGTAAGAATCTTCAAACCCATAGATTTATATGTCTCCATAAGAGAATCAAGCTTGTGTACAGCTGCATGAAGGCAGCAGAGAAAATCCGATAAATCCTATTATCAAAATGAATTACAAAAACAAAACACAATGACAGTGAAATAGAGAGCAATTCTTAAATAATTCATTCAGGGCTTGTGATGCAACCTGGATTTACCTCATCTAAACCCAGAGCTGAGTGAGACATAAGGTTGGACACTTCGGGCTGATAGCATTGGTGAGTTTCGATGAGCAAATGCAGACCATTTGAAATCATAATACATGGTACACGTTACATGGGTCCCAACTCTCCAGGTTGAAGCGATTCTTCCTTCAGCTAAAACATGCATGGGAAACCCACAGTATGGTGCACCGTGTGACCGGGAAACGTTTTCAAATGCATCTCAGTTTTCGTCCCCTTTTACTCGGGTTCACAATTCCAGACCCTTTACTAACACTCTCCCCACTTGGAGAGTCAGTGCCTATAACCTGCTGTTTGGCACAATTTGCTATTTCTGCGCAAGATGAACAGGAATAGGGAGAACCAATGAGAGACTAGCTGTAGGTGTCTGCACGGGCAAATTTAACGCTCATTTCCAACCACGAAGAGGAATTAACCAAACGCTCAGCATGCCGTGTCGGAACCAGGTTAGGGCCTGAAGCAATCCTGCGGGTTTGCTGCCAGCTCACAAGAAAGCGATTTGAAGAAAGGAGCTTAGGGGCACCCTAATTAACAAACCTGCAGAGTTATAAATGACAGCTATCGTCCAAAAATATATTGAAGGAAGGCTACGAAGAGGACTTGAAAGCGGGGCAGAATTGCAGGAAAACGATTTCAGGGGGTAGACTGGAATTGCATTTAAAACATAGGAATAGAGGCAGAACGTCGACAATGATGCACTTGGCCAAAAAGGGCGTATGCGTTTTTTCCTGAATATATTCAGGAAAAAACGCATACGCCCTTTTTGGCGAACCAAGCAAGCATGTTAAAGAAATCTGCACTACAATGAAGTCTCACTGCTGCCCTGTCAAAAGGGCCATCTGAAAAAAGTGTAAAATCCAGAAATGCAGCACAGGCCATGGAGAACAGGGAGCCTTGTTATGCTGATGGGTGGGATGTAAATTGCCAACAGCCACTCTGGAGAAGTGTATGGTGTTTCCTGAAACACCTAAAAAACAAAGCAACGGAGTCTACGGCACTTCCACTTATGGTCCTATAGCTTAGGGAAATTAAAATCCACAACACACAGCCACCCCAAAGTTTCAGACGGCTCTGTTTACAAGAACCTCGTCTACGGTACAAGTTAAATATCCCAGAAAGCGAAAAATGGATAAAGAAGTTGTGGTACGTTCGTACGACGGAATATAACTCACCAATGAAATCTATGTCATGTGGCCCATCGTGGCATAATGAGTGGATTCAGGTACTATGATTCTAAGTGAAATAAGTCACACCGAAATTGAAACATCATAAGATATCACTAATACACCGAATGTAATCTTGGCTACACATGAACTGAATTACAAAACAGAACAGGGTCTCAAATTTAGAAAACCGACTTATGTTTGCGTAAGGGGAAAGATGAGTTGGGGTGCTGCATAATACCAGAGTTAGAAATTAGAACAGATACCATTCCATAAGTCAAATACGTAATAGTCAAGACCTACCCCTTGCTCAAAGAAATGGGCTAAACACCCTATATTCAATGCCTAGGAATACACCTGACTAGTAAGAATCTTCAAACCCATGGATTTCTATGTCTCCATAAGAGAATCAAGCGTGTGTACAGCTGCATGAAGGCAGCAGAGAAAATCCGATAAATCCCATTATCAAAATGAATTACAAAAACAAAACACAATGACAGTGAAATAGAGAGCAACTCTTAAATAATTCATTCAGGGCTTGTGATGCAACTTGGATTTACCTCATCTACACCCAGAGCTGAGTGAGACATAAGGTTGGCCACTTCGGGCTGATAGCATTGTTGAGGTTCGATGAGCAAATGCAGACCATTTGAAGTCATACTGCATGGTTCCCATTCCATGGGTCCCAAATCTCCAGGTTTAAGCGATTCTTCCTTCAGCTAAAACATGCATGGGAAACCCACAGTACGGTGCACCGTGTGACCGGGAAACGTTTTCAAATGCATCTCAGTTTTTGTCACCTTTTACTCGGGTTCACAATTCCAGAACCTTTACTAACACTCTCCCCACTTGGAGATTCAGGGCCTTTAACCTGCTGTTTGGCACAGTTTGCAATTTCTGCACAAGATGAACAGGAATAGGGAGAACCAATGAGAGACTAGCTGTAGGTGTCTGCACGGGCAAATTTAACGCTCATTTCCCACCAGGAAGAGGAATTAACCAAAGGCTCAGCATGCCGTGCCGGAACCAGATTAGGGCCTGAAGCAATCCTGCGGGTTTGCGGCCAGCTCACAAGAAAGCGATTTGAAGAAAGGAGCTCAGGGGCACTGTAATTCACAAACCTGCAGAGTTATAAATGACAGCTATCGTCCAAAAATATATTGAAGGAAGGCTGCGAAGAGGACTTGAAAGCGGAGCAGAATTGCAGGAAAACGATTTCAGGGGGTAGACTGGAATTGCATTTAAAGCATAGGAAAAGAGGCAGAACGTCGACAATGATGCACTTGGCCAAAAAGGGCGCATGCGTTTTTTCCTGAATATATTCAGGAAAAAACGCATACGCCCTTTTTGGCCAACCAAGCAAGCATGTTAAAGAAATCTGCACTACAATGAAGTCTCACTGCCCCCTGGTCAAAAGGGCCATCTGAAAAAAGTGTAAAATCCAGAAATGCAGCACAGGCCATGGAGAACAGGGAGCCTTGTTATTCTGATGGGTGGGATGTAAATTGACAAGAGCCACTCTGGAGAAGTGTATGGTGTTTCCAGAAACACCTAAGAAACAAAGCAACAGGGCCTACGGCACTTCCACTTATGGTCCTATAGCTTAGGGAAATTAAAATCAAAACACACAGCCACCCCAAAGTTTCAGACGGCTCTGTTTACAAGAAACTCGTCTACAGTACAAGTAAAATATCCCAGAAAGTGAAAAATGGATAAAGAAGTTGTGGTACATTCGTACGACGGAATATCACTAACCAATGAAATCTATGTCATGTGGCCCATCGTGGCATAATGAGTGGATTCAGGTACTATGATTCTAAGTGAAATAAGTCACACCGAAATTGAAACATCATAAGATATCACTAATACACCGAATGTAATCTTGGCTACACATGAACTGAATTACAAAACAGAACAGGGTCTCAAATTTAGAAAACCGACTTATGTTTGCGTAAGGGGAAAGGTGAGTTGGGGTGCTGCATAAAACCAGAGTTAGAAATTAGAACAGATACCATTCCATAAGTCAAATACGTAATAGTCAAGACCTACCCCTTGCTCAACGAAATGGGCTAAACACCCTATATTCAACGCCTAGGAATACACCTGACTAGTAAGAATCTTCAAACCCATGGATTTATATGTCTCCATAAGAGAATCAAGCGTGTGTACAGCTGCATGAAGGCAGCAGAAAAAATCCGATAAATCCCATTATGAAAATGAATTACAAAAACAAAACACAATGACAGTGAAATAGAGAGCAATTCTTAAATAATTCATTCAGGGCTTGTGATGCAACCTGGATTTACCTCATCTAAACCCAGAGCTCAGTGAGACATACAGTTGGACACTTCGGGCTGGTAGCATTGGTGAGGTTCGATGAGATAATGCAGACCATTTGAAGTCATACTGCATGGTACACATTCCATGGGTCCCAACTCTCCAGGTTTAAGCGATTCTTCCTTCAGCTAAAACATGCATGGGAAACCCACAGTATGGTGCACCGTGTGACCGGGAAACCTTTTCAAATGGATCTCAGTTTTCGTCCCCTTTTACTCGGGTTCACAATTCCAGACCCTTTACTAACACTCTCCCCACTTGGAGAGTCAGTGCCTTTAACCTGCTGTTTGGCACAGTTTGCAATTTCTGCGAAAGATGAACAGGAATAGGGAGAACCAATGAGAGACTACCTGTAGGTTTCTCCACGGGCAAATTTAACGCTCATTTCCAACCAGGAAGCGGAATTAACCAAACGCTCAGCATGCCATGCCGGAACCAGATTAGGGCCTGAAGCAATCCTGCGGGTTTGCGGCCAGCTCACAAGAAAGCGATTTGAAGAAAGGAGCTCCGGGGCACTCTAATTCACAAACCTGCAGAGTTATAAATGACAGCTATCGTCCAAAAATATATTGAAGGAAGGCTGTGAAGAGGACTTGAAAGCGGGGCAGAATTGCAGGAAAACGATTTCAGGGGGTAGACTGGAATTGCATTTAAAGCATAGGAAAAGAGGCAGAACGTCGACAAAGATACACTTGGCCAAAAAGGGCGTATGCGTTTTTTCCTGAATATATTCAGGAAAAAAAGCATACGCCCTTTTTGGCCAACCAAGCAAGCATGTTAAAGAAATCTGCACTACAATGAAGTCTCACTGCCCCCCGATCAAAAGGGCCATCTGAAAAAAGTGTAAAATCCAGAAGTGCAGCACAGGCCATGGAGAACAGGGAGCCTTGTTATGCTGATGGGTGGGATGGAAATTGCCAAGAGCCACTCTGGAAAGGTGTATGGTGTTTCCTGAAACACCTAAAAAACAAAGCAACGGAACCTACGGCACTTCCACTTATGGTCCTATAGCTTAGGGAAATTAAAATCCACAACACACAGCCACCCCAAAGTTTCAGACGGCTCTGTTTACAAGAACCTCGTCTACGGTACAAGTTAAATATCCCAGAAAGCGAAAAATGGATTAAGAAGTTGTGGTACGTACGTACAATGGAATATAACTCAACAATGAAATCTGTGTCATCTGGCCCGTCGTGGCATAATGAGTGGATTCAGGTACGATGATTCTAAGTGAAATAAGTCACACAGAAAATGAAACATCATAAGATATCACTAATACACGGAATGTAATCAAGGCTACACATGAACGAATTACAAAACAGAACAGGGTCTCAAATTTAGAAAACCAATTTATGTTTGCTTAAGGGGAAAGGTGAGTTGGGGTGCTGCATAAAACCAGAGATAGAAATTAGCACAGATACCATTCCATACGTCAAATATGTAATAGTCAAGACCTACCCCTTGCTCAACGAAATGGGCTAAACACCCTATATTCAACGCCTAGGAATACACCTGACTAGTAAGAATCTTCAAACCCATGGATTTCTATGTCTCCATAAGAGAATCAAGCGTGTGTACAGCTGCATGAAGGCAGCAGAGAAAATCCGATAAATCCCATTATCAAAATGAATTACAAAAACAAAACACAATGACAGTGAAATAGAGAGCAATTCTTAAATAATTCATTCAGGGCTTGTGATGCAACTTGGATTTACCTCATCTACACCCAGAGCTGAGTGAGACATAAGGTTGGACACTTCGGGCTGATAGCATTGGTGAGGTTCGATGAGCAAATGCAGACCATTTGAAGTCATGCTACATGGTACCCATTCCATGGGTCCCAACTCTCCAGGTTTAAGCGATTCTTCCTTCAGCTAAAGCATGCATGGAAACCCACAATATGGTGCACCGTGTGACCGGGAAACGTTTTCAAATGCATCTCAGGTTTTGTCCCCTTTTACTCGGGTTCACAATTCCAGACCGTATACTAACACTCTCCCCACTTTGAGAGTCAGTGCCTTTAACCTGCTGATTGGCACAGTTTGCAATTTCTGCGCAAGATGAACAGGATTAGGGAGAACCAATGAGAGACTAGCTGTAGGTGTCTGCACGGGCATATTTAACGCTCATTTCCCAGCAAGAAGAGGAATTAACCAAAGGCTCAGCATGCCGTGCCGGAACCAGATTAGGGCCTGAGGCAATCCTGTGGGTTTGCGGCCAGCTCACAAGATAGCGAGTTGAAGAAAGGAGCTCATGGGCACTGTAACTCACAAACCTGCAGAGTTATAAATGACAGCTATCGTCCAAAAATATATTGAAGGAAGGCTGCGAAGACGACTTGTAAGCGGGACAGATTTGCAGGAAAACGATTTCAGGGGGTAGACGGGAATTGCATTTAAAGCATAGGAAAAGAGGCAGAACGTCGACAATGATGCACTTGGCCAAAAAGGGCGTATGCCGTTTTTCCTGAATATATTCAGGAAAAAACGCAGACGCCCTTTTTGGCCAATCAAGCAAGCATGTTAAAGAAATCTGCACTACAATGAAGTCTCACTGCTCTCCAGTCAAAAGGGCCATCTGAAAAAAGTGTAAAATCCAGAAAGGCAGCACAGGCCATGGAGAACAGGGAGCCTTGTTATGCTGATGGGTGGGATGTAAATTGCCAAGAGCCACTCTGGAGAAGTGTATGGTGTTTCCTGAAACACCTAAAAAACAAAGCTACGGAGCCTACGGCACTTCCACTTATGGTCCTATAGCTTAGGGAAATTAAAATCCACAACACACAGCCACCCCAAAGTTTCAGACGGCTCTGTTTACAAGAACCTCGTCTACGGTACAAGTTAAATATCCCAGAAAGCGAAAAATGAATAAAGAAATTTGTGGTACGTACGTACAATGGAATATCACTCACCAATGAAATCTATGTCATCTGGCCCGTCGTGGCATAATGAGTGGATTCAGGTACGATGATTCCAAGTGAAATCAGTCACACAGAAAATGAAACATCATAAGATATCACTAATACACGGAATATAATCTTGGCTACACATGAACTGAATTACAAAACAGAACAGGGTCTCAAATTTAGAAAACCGACTTATGTTTGCGTAAGGGGAAAGGTGAGTTGGGGTGCTACATAAAACCAGAGTTAGAAATTAGAACAGATACCATTCCATAAGTCAAATACGTAATAGTCAAGACCTACCCCTTGCTCAACGAAATGGGCTAAACACCCTATATTCAACGCCTAGGAATACACCTGACTAGTAAGAATCTTCAAACCCATGGATTTATATGTCTCCATAAGAGAATCAAGCGTGTGTACAGCTGCATGAAGGCAGCAGAAAAAATCCGATAAATCCCATTATGAAAATGAATTACAAAAACAAAACACAATGACAGTGAATTAGAGAGCAATTCTTAAATAATTCATTCAGGGCTTGTGGTGAAACCTGGATTTACCTCATCTAAACCCAGAGCTGAGTGAGACATAAGGTTGGACACTTCGGGCTGATAGCATTGGTGAGGTTCGATGAGAAAATGCAGACCATTTGAAGTCATAATACATGATACACATTCCATGGGTCCCAACTCTCCAGGTTTAAGCGATTCTTCCTTCAGCTAAAGCATGCATGGGAAACCCAGAGTATGGTGCACCGTGTGACCGTCAAACGTTTTCAAATGCATCTCAGTTTTTGTCCCCTTTTACTCGGGTTCACAATTCCAGACTCTTTACTAAAACTCTCCCCACTTGGAGAGTCAGTGCCTTTAACCTCCTGTTTGGCACAATTTGCTATTTCTGCGCAAGATGAACAGGAATAGGGAGAACCAATGAGAGACTAGCTGTACGTGTCTGCACGGGCAAATTTAACGCTCATTTCCCACCAGGAAGAGGAATTAACCAAAGGCTCAGCATGCCGTGCCGGAACCAGATTAGGGCCTGAAGCAATCCTGCGGGTTTGCGGCCAGCTCACAAAAAAGCGATTTGAAGAAAGGAGCGCAGGGTCACTCTAATTCACAAACCTGCAGAGTTATAAATGACAGCTATCGTGCAAAAATATATTGAAGGAAGGCTGCGAAGAGGACTTGAAAGCGGGGCAGAATGCAGGAAAACGATTTCAGGGGGTAGACTGGAATTGCATTTAAAGCATAGGAAAAGAGGCAGAACGTCGACAATGATGCACTTGGCCAAAAAGGGCGTATGCGTTTTTTCCTGAATATATTCAGGAAAAAACGCATACGCCCTTTTTGGCCAACCAAGCAAGCATGTTAAAGAAATCTGCACTACAATGAAGTTTCACTGCCCCCCTGTCAAAAGGGCCATCTGAAAAAAGTGTAAAATCCAGAAATGCAGCACAGGCCATGGAGAACAGGGAGCCTTGTTATGCTGATGGGTGGGATGTAAATTGCCAACAGCCACTCTGGAGAAGTGTATGGTGTTTCCTGAAACACCTAAAAAACAAAGCGACGGAGCCTACGGCACTTCCACTTATGGTCCTATAGCTTAGGGAAATTAAAATCCACAACACACAGCCACCCCAAAGTTTCAGACGGCTCTGTTTACAAGAACCTCGTCTACGGTACAAGTTAAATATCCCAGAAAGCGAAAAATGGATAAAGAAGTTGTGGTACGTACGTACAATGGAATATCAGTCACCAATGAAGTCTATGTCATCTGGCCCGTCCTGGCATAATGAGTGGATTCAGGTACGATTATTCTAAGTGAAATAAGTCACACAGATAATGAAACATCATAAGATATCATTAATACACCGAATGTAATCTTGGCTACACATGAACTGAATTACAAAACAGAACAGGGTCTCAAATTTAGAAAACCAACTTATGTTTGCTTAAGGGGAAAGGTGAGTTGGGGTGCTGCATAAAATCAGAGATAGAAATTAGCACAGATACCATTCCATACGTCAAATATGTAATAGTCAAGACCTACCCCTTGCTCAACGAAATGGGCTAAACACCCTATATTCAACACCTAGGAATACACCTGACTAGTGAGAATCTTCAAACCCATGGATTTATATGTCTCCATAAGAGAATCAAGCGTGTGTACAGCTGCATGAAGGCAGCAGAGAAAATCCGATAAATCCTATTATCAAAATGAATTACAAAAACAAAACACAATGACAGTGAAATAGAGAGCAATTCTTAAATAATTCATTCAGGGCTTGTGATGCAACCTGGATTTACCTCATCTAAACCCAGAGCTGAGTGAGACATAAGGTTGGACACTTCGGGCTGATAGCATTGGTGAGGTTCGATGAGCAAATGCAGACCATTTGAAGTCATAATACATGGTACACATTCCATGGGTCCCAACTCTCAATGTTTAAGCGATTCTTCCTTCAGCTAAAGCATGCATGGGAAACCCACAGTATGGTGAACCGTGTGACCAGGAAACGTTTTCAAAGGCATCTCGGTTGTCGTCCCCTTTTACTCGGGTTCACATTTCCAGACACTTTACTAACACTCTCCCCACTTGGAGAGTCAGTGCCTTTAACCTCCTGTTTGGCACAGTTTGCAATTTCTGCGCAAGATGAACAGGAATAGGGAGAACCAATGAGAGACTAGCTGTAGGTGTCTGCACGGGCAAATTAAACGCTCATTTCCCACCAGAAAGAGGAATTTACCAAAGGCTCAGCATGCCGTGCCGGCACAAGATTAGGGCCTGAAGCAATCCTGCGGGTTTGCGGCCAGCTCCCAAGAAAGCGATTTGAAGAAAGGAACTCAG
Source organism: Delphinapterus leucas (assembly GCF_059928025.1). Classification (NCBI taxonomy): domain Eukaryota; kingdom Metazoa; phylum Chordata; class Mammalia; order Artiodactyla; family Monodontidae; genus Delphinapterus; species Delphinapterus leucas. The sequence goes on from NC_143134.1 coordinate 973,690, forward strand.
GGGCACTGCAATTCACAAACCTGCAGAGTTATAAATGACAGCTATCGTCCAAAAATATATTGAAGGAAGGCTGCGAAGAGGACTTGAAAGCGGGGCAGAATTGCAGGAAAACGATTTCAGGGGGTAGACTGGAATTGCATTTAAAGCGTAGGAAAAGAGGCAGAACGTCGACAATGATGCACTTGGCCAAAAAGGGCGTATGCGTTTTTTCCTGAATATATTCAGGAAAAAACGCATACGCCCTTTTTGGCCAACCAAGCAAGCATGTTAAAGAAATCTGCACTACAATGAAGTCTCACTGCCCCCTGGTCAAAAGGGCCATCTGAAAAAAGTGTAAAATCCAGAAATGCAGCACAGGCCATGGAGAACAGGGGGCCTTGTTATGCTGATGGGTGGGATATAAACTGCCAAGAGCCACTCTGGAGAAGTGTATGGTGTTTCCTGAAACACCTAAAAAACAAAGCAACGGAGCCTACGGCACTTCCACTTATGGTCCTATAGCTTAGGGAAATTAAAATAAAAAACACACAGCCACCCCGAAGTTTCAGACGGCTATGTTTACAAGATCCTCATCTACGGTACAAGTTAAATATCCCAGAAAGCGAAAAATGAATAAAGAAGTTGTGGTACGTACGTACAATGGAATATCAGTCACCAATGAAATCTATGTCATCTGGCCCGTCGTGGCATAATGAGTGGATTCAGGTACGATGATTCTAAGTGAAATAAGTCACACCGAAAATGAAATATCGTAAGATATCACTAATACACCGAATTTAATCTTGGCTACACATGAACTGAATTACAAAACAGAACAGGGTCTCAAATTTAGAAAACCAACTTATGTTTGCGAAAGGGGAAAGGTGAGTTGGGGTGCTGCATAAAACCAGAGTTAGAAATTAGCACAGATACCATTCCATAAGTCAAATACGTAATAGTCAAGACCTACCCCTTGCTCAACGAAATGGGCTAAACACCCTATATTCAACGCCTAGGAATACACCTGACTAGTAAGAATCTTCAAACCCATGGATTTCTATGTCTCCATAAGAGAATCAAGCGTGTGTACAGCTGCATGAAGGCAGCAGAGAAAATCCGATAAATCCCATTATCAAAATGAATTACAAAAACAAAACACAATGACAGTGAAATAGAGAGCAATTCTTAAATAATTCATTCAGGGCTTGTGATGCAACTTGGATTTACCTCATCTACACCCAGAGCTGAGTGAGACATAAGGTTGGACACTTCGGGCTGATAGCATTGGTGAGGTTCGATGAGCAAATGCAGACCATTTGAAGTCATGCTACATGGTACCCATTCCATGGGTCCCAACTCTCCAGGTTTAAGCGATTCTTCCTTCAGCTAAAGCATGCATGGAAACCCACAATATGGTGCACCGTGTGACCGGGAAACGTTTTCAAATGCATCTCAGGTTTTGTCCCCTTTTACTCGGGTTCACAATTCCAGACCGTATACTAACACTCTCCCCACTTTGAGAGTCAGTGCCTTTAACCTGCTGATTGGCACAGTTTGCAATTTCTGCGCAAGATGAACAGGATTAGGGAGAACCAATGAGAGACTAGCTGTAGGTGTCTGCACGGGCATATTTAACGCTCATTTCCCAGCAAGAAGAGGAATTAACCAAAGGCTCAGCATGCCGTGCCGGAACCAGATTAGGGCCTGAGGCAATCCTGTGGGTTTGCGGCCAGCTCACAAGATAGCGAGTTGAAGAAAGGAGCTCATGGGCACTGTAACTCACAAACCTGCAGAGTTATAAATGACAGCTATCGTCCAAAAATATATTGAAGGAAGGCTGCGAAGACGACTTGTAAGCGGGACAGATTTGCAGGAAAACGATTTCAGGGGGTAGACGGGAATTGCATTTAAAGCATAGGAAAAGAGGCAGAACGTCGACAATGATGCACTTGGCCAAAAAGGGCGTATGCCGTTTTTCCTGAATATATTCAGGAAAAAACGCAGACGCCCTTTTTGGCCAATCAAGCAAGCATGTTAAAGAAATCTGCACTACAATGAAGTCTCACTGCTCTCCAGTCAAAAGGGCCATCTGAAAAAAGTGTAAAATCCAGAAAGGCAGCACAGGCCATGGAGAACAGGGAGCCTTGTTATGCTGATGGGTGGGATGTAAATTGCCAAGAGCCACTCTGGAGAAGTGTATGGTGTTTCCTGAAACACCTAAAAAACAAAGCTACGGAGCCTACGGCACTTCCACTTATGGTCCTATAGCTTAGGGAAATTAAAATCCACAACACACAGCCACCCCAAAGTTTCAGACGGCTCTGTTTACAAGAACCTCGTCTACGGTACAAGTTAAATATCCCAGAAAGCGAAAAATGAATAAAGAAATTTGTGGTACGTACGTACAATGGAATATCACTCACCAATGAAATCTATGTCATCTGGCCCGTCGTGGCATAATGAGTGGATTCAGGTACGATGATTCCAAGTGAAATCAGTCACACAGAAAATGAAACATCATAAGATATCACTAATACACGGAATATAATCTTGGCTACACATGAACTGAATTACAAAACAGAACAGGGTCTCAAATTTAGAAAACCGACTTATGTTTGCGTAAGGGGAAAGGTGAGTTGGGGTGCTACATAAAACCAGAGTTAGAAATTAGAACAGATACCATTCCATAAGTCAAATACGTAATAGTCAAGACCTACCCCTTGCTCAACGAAATGGGCTAAACACCCTATATTCAACGCCTAGGAATACACCTGACTAGTAAGAATCTTCAAACCCATGGATTTATATGTCTCCATAAGAGAATCAAGCGTGTGTACAGCTGCATGAAGGCAGCAGAAAAAATCCGATAAATCCTATTATCAAAATGAATTACAAAAACAAAACACAATGACAGTGAATTAGAGAGCAATTCTTAAATAATTCATTCAGGGCTTGTGGTGAAACCTGGATTTACCTCATCTAAACCCAGAGCTGAGTGAGACATAAGGTTGGACACTTCGGGCTGATAGCATTGGTGAGGTTCGATGAGAAAATGCAGACCATTTGAAGTCATAATACATGATACACATTCCATGGGTCCCAACTCTCCAGGTTTAAGCGATTCTTCCTTCAGCTAAAGCATGCATGGGAAACCCAGAGTATGGTGCACCGTGTGACCGTCAAACGTTTTCAAATGCATCTCAGTTTTTGTCCCCTTTTACTCGGGTTCACAATTCCAGACTCTTTACTAAAACTCTCCCCACTTGGAGAGTCAGTGCCTTTAACCTCCTGTTTGGCACAATTTGCAATTTCTGCGCAAGATGAACAGGAATAGGGAGAACCAATGAGAGACTAGCTGTACGTGTCTGCACGGGCAAATTTAACGCTCATTTCCCACCAGGAAGAGGAATTAACCTAAGGCTCAGCATGCCGTGCCGGAACCAGATTAGGGCCTGAAGCAATCCTGCGGGTTTGCGGCCAGCTCACAAAAAAGCGATTTGAAGAAAGGAGCGCAGGGTCACTCTAATTCACAAACCTGCAGAGTTATAAATGACAGCTATCGTGCAAAAATATATTGAAGGAAGGCTGCGAAGAGGACTTGAAAGCGGGGCAGAATGCAGGAAAACGATTTCAGGGGGTAGACTGGAATTGCATTTAAAGCATAGGAAAAGAGGCAGAACGTCGACAATGATGCACTTGGCCAAAAAGGGCGTATGCGTTTTTTCCTGAATATATTCAGGAAAAAACGCATACGCCCTTTTAGGCCAACCAAGCAAGCATGTTAAAGAAATCTGCACTACAATGAAGTTTCACTGCCCCCCTGTCAAAAGGGCCATCTGAAAAAAGTGTAAAATCCAGAAATGCAGCACAGGCCATGGAGAACAGGGAGCCTTGTTATGCTGATGGGTGGGATGTAAATTGCCAACAGCCACTCTGGAGAAGTGTATGGTGTTTCCCGAAACACCTAAAAAACAAAGCGACGGAGCCTACGGCACTTCCACTTATGGTCCTATAGCTTAGGGAAATTAAAATCCACAACACACAGCCACCCCAAAGTTTCAGACGGCTCTGTTTACAAGAACCTCGTCTACGGTACAAGTTAAATATCCCAGAAAGCGAAAAATGGATAAAGAAGTTGTGGTACGTACGTACAATGGAATATCAGTCACCAATGAAGTCTATGTCATCTGGCCCGTCCTGGCATAATGAGTGGATTCAGGTACGATTATTCTAAGTGAAATAAGTCACACAGAAAATGAAACATCATAAGATATCATTAATACACCGAATGTAATCTTGGCTACACATGAACTGAATTACAAAACAGAACAGGGTCTCAAATTTAGAAAACCAACTTATATTTGCTTAAGGGGAAAGGTGAGTTGGGGTGCTGCATAAAACCAGAGATAGAAATTAGCACAGATACCATTCCATACGTCAAATATGTAATAGTCGAGACCTACCGCTTGCTCAACGAAATGGGCTAAACACCCTATATTCAAGGCCTAGGAATACACCTGACTAGTAAGAATCTTCAAACCCATGGATTTATATGTCTCCATAAGAGAATCAAGCGTGTGTACAGCTGCATGAAGGCAGCAGAAAAAATCCGATAAATCCCATTATGAAAATGAATTACAAAAACAAAACACAATGACAGTGAAATAGAGAGCAATTCTTAAATAATTCATTCAGGGCTTGTGATGCAACCTGGATTTACCTCATCTAAACCCAGAGCTCAGTGAGACATACAGTTGGACACTTCGGGCTGGTAGCATTGGTGAGGTTCGATGAGATAATGCAGACCATTTGAAGTCATACTGCATGGTACACATTCCATGGGTCCCAACTCTCCAGGTTTAAGCGATTCTTCCTTCAGCTAAAACATGCATGGGAAACCCACAGTATGGTGCACCGTGTGACCGGGAAACCTTTTCAAATGGATCTCAGTTTTCGTCCCCTTTTACTCGGGTTCACAATTCCAGACCCTTTACTAACACTCTCCCCACTTGGAGAGTCAGTGCCTTTAACCTGCTGTTTGGCACAGTTTGCAATTTCTGCGAAAGATGAACAGGAATAGGGAGAACCAATGAGAGACTACCTGTAGGTTTCTCCACGGGCAAATTTAACGCTCATTTCCAACCAGGAAGCGGAATTAACCAAACGCTCAGCATGCCATGCCGGAACCAGATTAGGGCCTGAAGCAATCCTGCGGGTTTGCGGCCAGCTCACAAGAAAGCGATTTGAAGAAAGGAGCTCCGGGGCACTCTAATTCACAAACCTGCAGAGTTATAAATGACAGCTATCGTCCAAAAATATATTGAAGGAAGGCTGTGAAGAGGACTTGAAAGCGGGGCAGAATTGCAGGAAAACGATTTCAGGGGGTAGACTGGAATTGCATTTAAAGCATAGGAAAAGAGGCAGAACGTCGACAAAGATACACTTGGCCAAAAAGGGCGTATGCGTTTTTTCCTGAATATATTCAGGAAAAAAAGCATACGCCCTTTTTGGCCAACCAAGCAAGCATGTTAAAGAAATCTGCACTACAATGAAGTCTCACTGCCCCCCGATCAAAAGGGCCATCTGAAAAAAGTGTAAAATCCAGAAGTGCAGCACAGGCCATGGAGAACAGGGAGCCTTGTTATGCTGATGGGTGGGATGGAAATTGCCAAGAGCCACTCTGGAAAGGTGTATGGTGTTTCCTGAAACACCTAAAAAACAAAGCAACGGAACCTACGGCACTTCCACTTATGGTCCTATAGCTTAGGGAAATTAAAATCCACAACACACAGCCACCCCAAAGTTTCAGACGGCTCTGTTTACAAGAACCTCGTCTACGGTACAAGTTAAATATCCCAGAAAGCGAAAAATGGATTAAGAAGTTGTGGTACGTACGTACAATGGAATATAACTCAACAATGAAATCTGTGTCATCTGGCCCGTCGTGGCATAATGAGTGGATTCAGGTACGATGATTCTAAGTGAAATAAGTCACACAGAAAATGAAACATCATAAGATATCACTAATACACGGAATGTAATCAAGGCTACACATGAACGAATTACAAAACAGAACAGGGTCTCAAATTTAGAAAACCAATTTATGTTTGCTTAAGGGGAAAGGTGAGTTGGGGTGCTGCATAAAACCAGAGATAGAAATTAGCACAGATACCATTCCATACGTCAAATATGTAATAGTCAAGACCTACCCCTTGCTCAACGAAATGGGCTAAACACCCTATATTCAACGCCTAGGAATACACCTGACTAGTAAGAATCTTCAAACCCATGGATTTCTATGTCTCCATAAGAGAATCAAGCGTGTGTACAGCTGCATGAAGGCAGCAGAGAAAATCCGATAAATCCCATTATCAAAATGAATTACAAAAACAAAACACAATGACAGTGAAATAGAGAGCAATTCTTAAATAATTCATTCAGGGCTTGTGATGCAACTTGGATTTACCTCATCTACACCCAGAGCTGAGTGAGACATAAGGTTGGACACTTCGGGCTGATAGCATTGGTGAGGTTCGATGAGCAAATGCAGACCATTTGAAGTCATGCTACATGGTACCCATTCCATGGGTCCCAACTCTCCAGGTTTAAGCGATTCTTCCTTCAGCTAAAGCATGCATGGAAACCCACAATATGGTGCACCGTGTGACCGGGAAACGTTTTCAAATGCATCTCAGGTTTTGTCCCCTTTTACTCGGGTTCACAATTCCAGACCGTATACTAACACTCTCCCCACTTTGAGAGTCAGTGCCTTTAACCTGCTGATTGGCACAGTTTGCAATTTCTGCGCAAGATGAACAGGATTAGGGAGAACCAATGAGAGACTAGCTGTAGGTGTCTGCACGGGCATATTTAACGCTCATTTCCCAGCAAGAAGAGGAATTAACCAAAGGCTCAGCATGCCGTGCCGGAACCAGATTAGGGCCTGAGGCAATCCTGTGGGTTTGCGGCCAGCTCACAAGATAGCGAGTTGAAGAAAGGAGCTCATGGGCACTGTAACTCACAAACCTGCAGAGTTATAAATGACAGCTATCGTCCAAAAATATATTGAAGGAAGGCTGCGAAGACGACTTGTAAGCGGGACAGATTTGCAGGAAAACGATTTCAGGGGGTAGACGGGAATTGCATTTAAAGCATAGGAAAAGAGGCAGAACGTCGACAATGATGCACTTGGCCAAAAAGGGCGTATGCCGTTTTTCCTGAATATATTCAGGAAAAAACGCAGACGCCCTTTTTGGCCAATCAAGCAAGCATGTTAAAGAAATCTGCACTACAATGAAGTCTCACTGCTCTCCAGTCAAAAGGGCCATCTGAAAAAAGTGTAAAATCCAGAAAGGCAGCACAGGCCATGGAGAACAGGGAGCCTTGTTATGCTGATGGGTGGGATGTAAATTGCCAAGAGCCACTCTGGAGAAGTGTATGGTGTTTCCTGAAACACCTAAAAAACAAAGCTACGGAGCCTACGGCACTTCCACTTATGGTCCTATAGCTTAGGGAAATTAAAATCCACAACACACAGCCACCCCAAAGTTTCAGACGGCTCTGTTTACAAGAACCTCGTCTACGGTACAAGTTAAATATCCCAGAAAGCGAAAAATGAATAAAGAAATTTGTGGTACGTACGTACAATGGAATATCACTCACCAATGAAATCTATGTCATCTGGCCCGTCGTGGCATAATGAGTGGATTCAGGTACGATGATTCCAAGTGAAATCAGTCACACAGAAAATGAAACATCATAAGATATCACTAATACACGGAATATAATCTTGGCTACACATGAACTGAATTACAAAACAGAACAGGGTCTCAAATTTAGAAAACCGACTTATGTTTGCGTAAGGGGAAAGGTGAGTTGGGGTGCTACATAAAACCAGAGTTAGAAATTAGAACAGATACCATTCCATAAGTCAAATACGTAATAGTCAAGACCTACCCCTTGCTCAACGAAATGGGCTAAACACCCTATATTCAACGCCTAGGAATACACCTGACTAGTAAGAATCTTCAAACCCATGGATTTATATGTCTCCATAAGAGAATCAAGCGTGTGTACAGCTGCATGAAGGCAGCAGAAAAAATCCGATAAATCCCATTATGAAAATGAATTACAAAAACAAAACACAATGACAGTGAATTAGAGAGCAATTCTTAAATAATTCATTCAGGGCTTGTGGTGAAACCTGGATTTACCTCATCTAAACCCAGAGCTGAGTGAGACATAAGGTTGGACACTTCGGGCTGATAGCATTGGTGAGGTTCGATGAGAAAATGCAGACCATTTGAAGTCATAATACATGATACACATTCCATGGGTCCCAACTCTCCAGGTTTAAGCGATTCTTCCTTCAGCTAAAGCATGCATGGGAAACCCAGAGTATGGTGCACCGTGTGACCGTCAAACGTTTTCAAATGCATCTCAGTTTTTGTCCCCTTTTACTCGGGTTCACAATTCCAGACTCTTTACTAAAACTCTCCCCACTTGGAGAGTCAGTGCCTTTAACCTCCTGTTTGGCACAATTTGCTATTTCTGCGCAAGATGAACAGGAATAGGGAGAACCAATGAGAGACTAGCTGTACGTGTCTGCACGGGCAAATTTAACGCTCATTTCCCACCAGGAAGAGGAATTAACCAAAGGCTCAGCATGCCGTGCCGGAACCAGATTAGGGCCTGAAGCAATCCTGCGGGTTTGCGGCCAGCTCACAAAAAAGCGATTTGAAGAAAGGAGCGCAGGGTCACTCTAATTCACAAACCTGCAGAGTTATAAATGACAGCTATCGTGCAAAAATATATTGAAGGAAGGCTGCGAAGAGGACTTGAAAGCGGGGCAGAATGCAGGAAAACGATTTCAGGGGGTAGACTGGAATTGCATTTAAAGCATAGGAAAAGAGGCAGAACGTCGACAATGATGCACTTGGCCAAAAAGGGCGTATGCGTTTTTTCCTGAATATATTCAGGAAAAAACGCATACGCCCTTTTTGGCCAACCAAGCAAGCATGTTAAAGAAATCTGCACTACAATGAAGTTTCACTGCCCCCCTGTCAAAAGGGCCATCTGAAAAAAGTGTAAAATCCAGAAATGCAGCACAGGCCATGGAGAACAGGGAGCCTTGTTATGCTGATGGGTGGGATGTAAATTGCCAACAGCCACTCTGGAGAAGTGTATGGTGTTTCCTGAAACACCTAAAAAACAAAGCGACGGAGCCTACGGCACTTCCACTTATGGTCCTATAGCTTAGGGAAATTAAAATCCACAACACACAGCCACCCCAAAGTTTCAGACGGCTCTGTTTACAAGAACCTCGTCTACGGTACAAGTTAAATATCCCAGAAAGCGAAAAATGGATAAAGAAGTTGTGGTACGTACGTACAATGGAATATCAGTCACCAATGAAGTCTATGTCATCTGGCCCGTCCTGGCATAATGAGTGGATTCAGGTACGATTATTCTAAGTGAAATAAGTCACACAGATAATGAAACATCATAAGATATCATTAATACACCGAATGTAATCTTGGCTACACATGAACTGAATTACAAAACAGAACAGGGTCTCAAATTTAGAAAACCAACTTATGTTTGCTTAAGGGGAAAGGTGAGTTGGGGTGCTGCATAAAATCAGAGATAGAAATTAGCATAGATACCATTCCATACGTCAAATATGTAATAGTCAAGACCTACCCCTTGCTCAACGAAATGGGCTAAACACCCTATATTCAACACCTAGGAATACACCTGACTAGTGAGAATCTTCAAACCCATGGATTTATATGTCTCCATAAGAGAATCAAGCGTGTGTACAGCTGCATGAAGGCAGCAGAGAAAATCCGATAAATCCTATTATCAAAATGAATTACAAAAACAAAACACAATGACAGTGAAATAGAGAGCAATTCTTAAATAATTCATTCAGGGCTTGTGATGCAACCTGGATTTACCTCATCTAAACCCAGAGCTGAGTGAGACATAAGGTTGGACACTTCGGGCTGATAGCATTGGTGAGGTTCGATGAGCAAATGCAGACCATTTGAAGTCATAATACATGGTACACATTCCATGGGTCCCAACTCTCAATGTTTAAGCGATTCTTCCTTCAGCTAAAGCATGCATGGGAAACCCACAGTATGGTGAACCGTGTGACCAGGAAACGTTTTCAAAGGCATCTCGGTTGTCGTCCCCTTTTACTCGGGTTCACATTTCCAGACACTTTACTAACACTCTCCCCACTTGGAGAGTCAGTGCCTTTAACCTCCTGTTTGGCACAGTTTGCAATTTCTGCGCAAGATGAACAGGAATAGGGAGAACCAATGAGAGACTAGCTGTAGGTGTCTGCACGGGCAAATTAAACGCTCATTTCCCACCAGAAAGAGGAATTTACCAAAGGCTCAGCATGCCGTGCCGGCACAAGATTAGGGCCTGAAGCAATCCTGCGGGTTTGCGGCCAGCTCCCAAGAAAGCGATTTGAAGAAAGGAACTCAGGGGCACTGCAATTCACAAACCTGCAGAGTTATAAATGACAGCTATCGTCCAAAAATATATTGAAGGAAGGCTGCGAAGAGGACTTGAAAGCGGGGCAGAATTGCAGGAAAACGATTTCAGGGGGTAGACTGGAATTGCATTTAAAGCGTAGGAAAAGAGGCAGAACGTCGACAATGATGCACTTGGCCAAAAAGGGCGTATGCGTTTTTTCCTGAATATATTCAGGAAAAAACGCATACGCCCTTTTTGGCCAACCAAGCAAGCATGTTAAAGAAATCTGCACTACAATGAAGTCTCACTGCCCCCTGGTCAAAAGGGCCATCTGAAAAAAGTGTAAAATCCAGAAATGCAGCACAGGCCATGGAGAACAGGGGGCCTTGTTATGCTGATGGGTGGGATATAAACTGCCAAGAGCCACTCTGGAGAAGTGTATGGTGTTTCCTGAAACACCTAAAAAACAAAGCAACGGAGCCTACGGCACTTCCACTTATGGTCCTATAGCTTAGGGAAATTAAAATAAAAAACACACAGCCACCCCGAAGTTTCAGACGGCTATGTTTACAAGATCCTCATCTACGGTACAAGTTAAATATCCCAGAAAGCGAAAAATGAATAAAGAAGTTGTGGTACGTACGTACAATGGAATATCAGTCACCAATGAAATCTATGTCATCTGGCCCGTCGTGGCATAATGAGTGGATTCAGGTACGATGATTCTAAGTGAAATAAGTCACACCGAAAATGAAATATCGTAAGATATCACTAATACACCGAATTTAATCTTGGCTACACATGAACTGAATTACAAAACAGAACAGGGTCTCAAATTTAGAAAACCAACTTATGTTTGCGAAAGGGGAAAGGTGAGTTGGGGTGCTGCATAAAACCAGAGTTAGAAATTAGCACAGATACCATTCCATAAGTCAAATACGTAATAGTCAAGACCTACCCCTTGCTCAACGAAATGGGCTAAACACCCTATATTCAACGCCTAGGAATACACCTGACTAGTAAGAATCTTCAAACCCATGGATTTCTATGTCTCCATAAGAGAATCAAGCGTGTGTACAGCTGCATGAAGGCAGCAGAGAAAATCCGATAAATCCCATTATCAAAATGAATTACAAAAACAAAACACAATGACAGTGAAATAGAGAGCAATTCTTAAATAATTCATTCAGGGCTTGTGATGCAACTTGGATTTACCTCATCTACACCCAGAGCTGAGTGAGACATAAGGTTGGACACTTCGGGCTGATAGCATTGGTGAGGTTCGATGAGCAAATGCAGACCATTTGAAGTCATGCTACATGGTACCCATTCCATGGGTCCCAACTCTCCAGGTTTAAGCGATTCTTCCTTCAGCTAAAGCATGCATGGAAACCCACAATATGGTGCACCGTGTGACCGGGAAACGTTTTCAAATGCATCTCAGGTTTTGTCCCCTTTTACTCGGGTTCACAATTCCAGACCGTATACTAACACTCTCCCCACTTTGAGAGTCAGTGCCTTTAACCTGCTGATTGGCACAGTTTGCAATTTCTGCGCAAGATGAACAGGATTAGGGAGAACCAATGAGAGACTAGCTGTAGGTGTCTGCACGGGCATATTTAACGCTCATTTCCCAGCAAGAAGAGGAATTAACCAAAGGCTCAGCATGCCGTGCCGGAACCAGATTAGGGCCTGAGGCAATCCTGTGGGTTTGCGGCCAGCTCACAAGATAGCGAGTTGAAGAAAGGAGCTCATGGGCACTGTAACTCACAAACCTGCAGAGTTATAAATGACAGCTATCGTCCAAAAATATATTGAAGGAAGGCTGCGAAGACGACTTGTAAGCGGGACAGATTTGCAGGAAAACGATTTCAGGGGGTAGACGGGAATTGCATTTAAAGCATAGGAAAAGAGGCAGAACGTCGACAATGATGCACTTGGCCAAAAAGGGCGTATGCCGTTTTTCCTGAATATATTCAGGAAAAAACGCAGACGCCCTTTTTGGCCAATCAAGCAAGCATGTTAAAGAAATCTGCACTACAATGAAGTCTCACTGCTCTCCAGTCAAAAGGGCCATCTGAAAAAAGTGTAAAATCCAGAAAGGCAGCACAGGCCATGGAGAACAGGGAGCCTTGTTATGCTGATGGGTGGGATGTAAATTGCCAAGAGCCACTCTGGAGAAGTGTATGGTGTTTCCTGAAACACCTAAAAAACAAAGCTACGGAGCCTACGGCACTTCCACTTATGGTCCTATAGCTTAGGGAAATTAAAATCCACAACACACAGCCACCCCAAAGTTTCAGACGGCTCTGTTTACAAGAACCTCGTCTACGGTACAAGTTAAATATCCCAGAAAGCGAAAAATGAATAAAGAAATTTGTGGTACGTACGTACAATGGAATATCACTCACCAATGAAATCTATGTCATCTGGCCCGTCGTGGCATAATGAGTGGATTCAGGTACGATGATTCCAAGTGAAATCAGTCACACAGAAAATGAAACATCATAAGATATCACTAATACACGGAATATAATCTTGGCTACACATGAACTGAATTACAAAACAGAACAGGGTCTCAAATTTAGAAAACCGACTTATGTTTGCGTAAGGGGAAAGGTGAGTTGGGGTGCTACATAAAACCAGAGTTAGAAATTAGAACAGATACCATTCCATAAGTCAAATACGTAATAGTCAAGACCTACCCCTTGCTCAACGAAATGGGCTAAACACCCTATATTCAACGCCTAGGAATACACCTGACTAGTAAGAATCTTCAAACCCATGGATTTATATGTCTCCATAAGAGAATCAAGCGTGTGTACAGCTGCATGAAGGCAGCAGAAAAAATCCGATAAATCCCATTATGAAAATGAATTACAAAAACAAAACACAATGACAGTGAATTAGAGAGCAATTCTTAAATAATTCATTCAGGGCTTGTGGTGAAACCTGGATTTACCTCATCTAAACCCAGAGCTGAGTGAGACATAAGGTTGGACACTTCGGGCTGATAGCATTGGTGAGGTTCGATGAGAAAATGCAGACCATTTGAAGTCATAATACATGATACACATTCCATGGGTCCCAACTCTCCAGGTTTAAGCGATTCTTCCTTCAGCTAAAGCATGCATGGGAAACCCAGAGTATGGTGCACCGTGTGACCGTCAAACGTTTTCAAATGCATCTCAGTTTTTGTCCCCTTTTACTCGGGTTCACAATTCCAGACTCTTTACTAAAACTCTCCCCACTTGGAGAGTCAGTGCCTTTAACCTCCTGTTTGGCACAATTTGCTATTTCTGCGCAAGATGAACAGGAATAGGGAGAACCAATGAGAGACTAGCTGTACGTGTCTGCACGGGCAAATTTAACGCTCATTTCCCACCAGGAAGAGGAATTAACCAAAGGCTCAGCATGCCGTGCCGGAACCAGATTAGGGCCTGAAGCAATCCTGCGGGTTTGCGGCCAGCTCACAAAAAAGCGATTTGAAGAAAGGAGCGCAGGGTCACTCTAATTCACAAACCTGCAGAGTTATAAATGACAGCTATCGTGCAAAAATATATTGAAGGAAGGCTGCGAAGAGGACTTGAAAGCGGGGCAGAATGCAGGAAAACGATTTCAGGGGGTAGACTGGAATTGCATTTAAAGCATAGGAAAAGAGGCAGAACGTCGACAATGATGCACTTGGCCAAAAAGGGCGTATGCGTTTTTTCCTGAATATATTCAGGAAAAAACGCATACGCCCTTTTAGGCCAACCAAGCAAGCATGTTAAAGAAATCTGCACTACAATGAAGTTTCACTGCCCCCCTGTCAAAAGGGCCATCTGAAAAAAGTGTAAAATCCAGAAATGCAGCACAGGCCATGGAGAACAGGGAGCCTTGTTATGCTGATGGGTGGGATGTAAATTGCCAACAGCCACTCTGGAGAAGTGTATGGTGTTTCCCGAAACACCTAAAAAACAAAGCGACGGAGCCTACGGCACTTCCACTTATGGTCCTATAGCTTAGGGAAATTAAAATCCACAACACACAGCCACCCCAAAGTTTCAGACGGCTCTGTTTACAAGAACCTCGTCTACGGTACAAGTTAAATATCCCAGAAAGCGAAAAATGGATAAAGAAGTTGTGGTACGTACGTACAATGGAATATCAGTCACCAATGAAGTCTATGTCATCTGGCCCGTCCTGGCATAATGAGTGGATTCAGGTACGATTATTCTAAGTGAAATAAGTCACACAGAAAATGAAACATCATAAGATATCATTAATACACCGAATGTAATCTTGGCTACACATGAACTGAATTACAAAACAGAACAGGGTCTCAAATTTAGAAAACCAACTTATATTTGCTTAAGGGGAAAGGTGAGTTGGGGTGCTGCATAAAACCAGAGATAGAAATTAGCACAGATACCATTCCATACGTCAAATATGTAATAGTCGAGACCTACCGCTTGCTCAACGAAATGGGCTAAACACCCTATATTCAAGGCCTAGGAATACACCTGACTAGTAAGAATCTTCAAACCCATGGATTTATATGTCTCCATAAGAGAATCAAGCGTGTGTACAGCTGCATGAAGGCAGCAGAGAAAATCCGATAAATCCTATTATCAAAATGAATTACAAAAACAAAACACAATGACAGTGAAATAGAGAGCAATTCTTAAATAATTCATTCAGGGCTTGTGATGCAACTTGGATTTACCTCATCTACACCGAGAGCTGAGTGAGACATAAGGTTGGACACTTCGGGCTGATAGCATTGTTGAGGTTCGATGAGCAAATGCAGACCATTTGAAGTCATACTGCATGGTACCCTTGCATGGGTCCCAAATCTCCAGGTTTAAGCGATTCTTCCTTCAGCTAAAACATTCATGGGAAACCCACAGTATGGTGCACTGTGTGACCGGGAAACGTTTTCAAATGCATCTCAGTTTTTGTCCGCTTTTACTCGGGTTCACAATTCCAGACCCTTTACTAATACTCTCCCCACTTGGAGAGTAGGGCCTTTAACCTGCTGTTTGGCACAGTTTGCAATTTCTGCACAAGATGAACAGGAATAGGGAGTACCAATGAGAGACTAGCTGTAGGTGTCTGCACGGGCAAATTTAACGCGCATTTCCCACCAGGAAGAGGAATTAACCAAAGGCTCAGCATGCCGTGCCGGAACCAGATTAGGGCCTGAAGCAATCCTGCGGGTTTGCGGCCAGCTCACAAGAAAGCGATTTGAAGAAAGGAGCTCAGGGGCACTCTAATTCACAAACCTACAGAGTTATAAATGACAGCTATCGTCCAAAAATATATTGAAGGAAGGCTGCGAAGAGGACTTGAAAGCGGGGCAGAATTGCAGGAAAACGATTTCAGGGGGTAGACTGGAATTGCATTTAAAGCATAGGAAAAGAGGCAGAACGTCGACAATGATGCACTTGGCCAAAAAGGGCGTATGCCGTTTTTCCTGAATATATTCAGGAAAAAACGCATACGCCCTTTTTGGCCAATCAAGCAAGCATGTTCAAGAAATCTGCACTACAATGAAGTCTCACTGCCCCCCAGTCAAAAGGGCCATCTGAAAAAAGTGTAAAATCCAGAAATGCAGCACAGGCCATGGAGAACAGGGAGCCTTGTTATGCTGATGGGTGGGATGTAAATTGCCAAGAGCCACTCTGGAGAAGTGTATGGTGTTTCCTGAAACACCTAAAAAACAAAGCAACGGAGCCTATGGCACTTCCACTTATGGTCCTATAGCTTAGGGAAATTAAAATCAAAAACACACAGCCACCCCAAAGTTTCAGACGGCTCTGTTTACAAGAACCTCGTCTACGGTACAAGTTAAATATCCCAGAAAGCGAAAAATGAATAAAGAAATTTTTGGTACGTACGTACAATGGAATATCACTCACCAATGAAATCTATGTCATCTGGCCCGTCGTGGCATAATGAGTGGATTCAGGTACGATGATTCCAAGTGAAATCAGTCACACAGAAAATGAAACATCATAAGATATCACTAATACACGGAATGTAATCTTGGCTACACATGAACTGAATTACAAAACAGAACAGGGTCTCAAATTTAGAAAACCAACTTATGTTTGCTTAAGGGGAAAGGTGAGTTGGGGTGCTGCATAAAACCAGAGATAGAAATTAGCACAGATACCATTCCATACGTCAAATATGTAATAGTCAAGACCTACCCCTTGCTCAACGAAATGGGCTAAACACCCTATATTCAAGGCCTAGGAATACACCTGACTAGTAAGAATCTTCAAACCCATGGATTTATATGTCTCCATAAGAGAATCAAGCGTGTGTACAGCTGCATGAAGGCAGCAGAGAAAATCCGATAAATCCTATTATCAAAATGAATTACAAAAACAAAACACAATGACAGTGAAATAGAGAGCAATTCTTAAATAATTCATTCAGGGCTTGTGATGCAACTTGGATTTACCTCATCTACACCGAGAGCTGAGTGAGACATAAGGTTGGACACTTCGGGCTGATAGCATTGTTGAGGTTCGATGAGCAAATGCAGACCATTTGAAGTCATACTGCATGGTACCCTTGCATGGGTCCCAAATCTCCAGGTTTAAGCGATTCTTCCTTCAGCTAAAACATTCATGGGAAACCCACAGTATGGTGCACTGTGTGACCGGGAAACGTTTTCAAATGCATCTCAGTTTTTGTCCGCTTTTACTCGGGTTCACAATTCCAGACCCTTTACTAATACTCTCCCCACTTGGAGAGTAGGGCCTTTAACCTGCTGTTTGGCACAGTTTGCAATTTCTGCACAAGATGAACAGGAATAGGGAGTACCAATGAGAGACTAGCTGTAGGTGTCTGCACGGGCAAATTTAACGCGCATTTCCCACCAGGAAGAGGAATTAACCAAAGGCTCAGCATGCCGTGCCGGAACCAGATTAGGGCCTGAAGCAATCCTGCGGGTTTGCGGCCAGCTCACAAGAAAGCGATTTGAAGAAAGGAGCTCAGGGGCACTCTAATTCACAAACCTACAGAGTTATAAATGACAGCTATCGTCCAAAAATATATTGAAGGAAGGCTGCGAAGAGGACTTGAAAGCGGGGCAGAATTGCAGGAAAACGATTTCAGGGGGTAGACTGGAATTGCATTTAAAGCATAGGAAAAGAGGCAGAACGTCGACAATGATGCACTTGGCCAAAAAGGGCGTATGCCGTTTTTCCTGAATATATTCAGGAAAAAACGCATACGCCCTTTTTGGCCAATCAAGCAAGCATGTTCAAGAAATCTGCACTACAATGAAGTCTCACTGCCCCCCAGTCAAAAGGGCCATCTGAAAAAAGTGTAAAATCCAGAAATGCAGCACAGGCCATGGAGAACAGGGAGCCTTGTTATGCTGATGGGTGGGATGTAAATTGCCAAGAGCCACTCTGGAGAAGTGTATGGTGTTTCCTGAAACACCTAAAAAACAAAGCAACGGAGCCTATGGCACTTCCACTTATGGTCCTATAGCTTAGGGAAATTAAAATCAAAAACACACAGCCACCCCAAAGTTTCAGACGGCTCTGTTTACAAGAACCTCGTCTACGGTACAAGTTAAATATCCCAGAAAGCGAAAAATGAATAAAGAAATTTTTGGTACGTACGTACAATGGAATATCACTCACCAATGAAATCTATGTCATCTGGCCCGTCGTGGCATAATGAGTGGATTCAGGTACGATGATTCCAAGTGAAATCAGTCACACAGAAAATGAAACATCATATCACTAATACACGGAATGTAAACTTGGCTACACATGAACTGAATTACAAAACAGAACAGGGTCTCAAATTTAGAAAACCAACTTATGTTTGCTTAAGGGGAAAGGTGAGTTGGGGTGCTGCATAAAACCAGAGATAGAAATTAGCACAGATACCATTCCATACGTCAAATATGTAATAGTCAAGACCTACCCCTTGCTCAACGAAATGGGCTAAACACCCTATATTCAAGGCCTAGGAATACACCTGACTAGTAAGAATCTTCAAACCCATGGATTTATATGTCTCCATAAGAGAATCAAGCGTGTGTACAGCTGCATGAAGGCAGCAGAGAAAATCCGATAAATCCTATTATCAAAATGAATTACAAAAACAAAACACAATGACAGTGAAATAGAGAGCAATTCTTAAATAATTCATTCAGGGCTTGTGATGCAACTTGGATTTACCTCATCTACACCGAGAGCTGAGTGAGACATAAGGTTGGACACTTCGGGCTGATAGCATTGTTGAGGTTCGATGAGCAAATGCAGACCATTTGAAGTCATACTGCATGGTACCCTTGCATGGGTCCCAAATCTCCAGGTTTAAGCGATTCTTCCTTCAGCTAAAACATTCATGGGAAACCCACAGTATGGTGCACTGTGTGACCGGGAAACGTTTTCAAATGCATCTCAGTTTTTGTCCGCTTTTACTCGGGTTCACAATTCCAGACCCTTTACTAATACTCTCCCCACTTGGAGAGTAGGGCCTTTAACCTGCTGTTTGGCACAGTTTGCAATTTCTGCACAAGATGAACAGGAATAGGGAGTACCAATGAGAGACTAGCTGTAGGTGTCTGCACGGGCAAATTTAACGCGCATTTCCCACCAGGAAGAGGAATTAACCAAAGGCTCAGCATGCCGTGCCGGAACCAGATTAGGGCCTGAAGCAATCCTGCGGGTTTGCGGCCAGCTCACAAGAAAGCGATTTGAAGAAAGGAGCTCAGGGGCACTCTAATTCACAAACCTACAGAGTTATAAATGACAGCTATCGTCCAAAAATATATTGAAGGAAGGCTGCGAAGAGGACTTGAAAGCGGGGCAGAATTGCAGGAAAACGATTTCAGGGGGTAGACTGGAATTGCATTTAAAGCATAGGAAAAGAGGCAGAACGTCGACAATGATGCACTTGGCCAAAAAGGGCGTATGCCGTTTCTCCTGAATATATTCAGGAAAAAACGCATACGCCCTTTTTGGCCAATCAAGCAAGCATGTTCAAGAAATCTGCACTACAATGAAGTCTCACTGCCCCCCAGTCAAAAGGGCCATCTGAAAAAAGTGTAAAATCCAGAAATGCAGCACAGGCCATGGAGAACAGGGAGCCTTGTTATGCTGATGGGTGGGATGTAAATTGCCAAGAGCCACTCTGGAGAAGTGTATGGTGTTTCCTGAAACACCTAAAAAACAAAGCAACGGAGCCTATGGCACTTCCACTTATGGTCCTATAGCTTAGGGAAATTAAAATCAAAAACACACAGCCACCCCAAAGTTTCAGACGGCTCTGTTTACAAGAACCTCGTGTACGGTACAAGTTAAATATCCCAGAAAGCGAAAAATGAATAAAGAAATTTTTGGTACGTACGTACAATGGAATATCACTCACCAATGAAATCTATGTCATCTGGCCCGTCGTGGCATAATGAGTGGATTCAGGTACGATGATTCCAAGTGAAATCAGTCACACAGAAAATGAAACATCATATCACTAATACACGGAATGTAATCTTGGCTACACATGAACTGAATTACAAAACAGAACAGGGTCTCAAATTTAGAAAACCAACTTATGTTTGCTTAAGGGGAAAGGTGAGTTGGGGTGCTGCATAAAACCAGAGATAGAAATTAGCACAGATACCATTCCATACGTCAAATATGTAATAGTCAAGACCTACCCCTTGCTCAACGAAATGGGCTAAACACCCTATATTCAAGGCCTAGGAATACACCTGACTAGTAAGAATCTTCAAACCCATGGATTTATATGTCTCCATAAGAGAATCAAGCGTGTGTACAGCTGCATGAAGGCAGCAGAGAAAATCCGATAAATCCTATTATCAAAATGAATTACAAAAACAAAACACAATGACAGTGAAATAGAGAGCAATTCTTAAATAATTCATTCAGGGCTTGTGATGCAACTTGGATTTACCTCATCTACACCGAGAGCTGAGTGAGACATAAGGTTGGACACTTCGGGCTGATAGCATTGTTGAGGTTCGATGAGCAAATGCAGACCATTTGAAGTCATACTGCATGGTACCCTTGCATGGGTCCCAAATCTCCAGGTTTAAGCGATTCTTCCTTCAGCTAAAACATTCATGGGAAACCCACAGTATGGTGCACTGTGTGACCGGGAAACGTTTTCAAATGCATCTCAGTTTTTGTCCGCTTTTACTCGGGTTCACAATTCCAGACCCTTTACTAATACTCTCCCCACTTGGAGAGTAGGGCCTTTAACCTGCTGTTTGGCACAGTTTGCAATTTCTGCACAAGATGAACAGGAATAGGGAGTACCAATGAGAGACTAGCTGTAGGTGTCTGCACGGGCAAATTTAACGCGCATTTCCCACCAGGAAGAGGAATTAACCAAAGGCTCAGCATGCCGTGCCGGAACCAGATTAGGGCCTGAAGCAATCCTGCGGGTTTGCGGCCAGCTCACAAGAAAGCGATTTGAAGAAAGGAGCTCAGGGGCACTCTAATTCACAAACCTACAGAGTTATAAATGACAGCTATCGTCCAAAAATATATTGAAGGAAGGCTGCGAAGAGGACTTGAAAGCGGGGCAGAATTGCAGGAAAACGATTTCAGGGGGTAGACTGGAATTGCATTTAAAGCATAGGAAAAGAGGCAGAACGTCGACAATGATGCACTTGGCCAAAAAGGGCGTATGCCGTTTTTCCTGAATATATTCAGGAAAAAACGCATACGCCCTTTTTGGCCAATCAAGCAAGCATGTTCAAGAAATCTGCACTACAATGAAGTCTCACTGCCCCCCAGTCAAAAGGGCCATCTGAAAAAAGTGTAAAATCCAGAAATGCAGCACAGGCCATGGAGAACAGGGAGCCTTGTTATGCTGATGGGTGGGATGTAAATTGCCAAGAGCCACTCTGGAGAAGTGTATGGTGTTTCCTGAAACACCTAAAAAACAAAGCAACGGAGCCTATGGCACTTCCACTTATGGTCCTATAGCTTAGGGAAATTAAAATCAAAAACACACAGCCACCCCAAAGTTTCAGACGGCTCTGTTTACAAGAACCTCGTCTACGGTACAAGTTAAATATCCCAGAAAGCGAAAAATGAATAAAGAAATTTTTGGTACGTACGTACAATGGAATATCACTCACCAATGAAATCTATGTCATCTGGCCCGTCGTGGCATAATGAGTGGATTCAGGTACGATGATTCCAAGTGAAATCAGTCACACAGAAAATGAAACATCATAAGATATCACTAATACACGGA
This sequence comes from Delphinapterus leucas, assembly GCF_059928025.1. NCBI lineage: Eukaryota > Metazoa > Chordata > Mammalia > Artiodactyla > Monodontidae > Delphinapterus > Delphinapterus leucas. Next base: position 995,410 of record NC_143134.1, read on the forward strand.
ATGTAATCTTGGCTACACATGAACTGAATTACAAAACAGAACAGGGTCTCAAATTTAGAAAACCAACTTATGTTTGCTTAAGGGGAAAGGTGAGTTGGGGTGCTGCATAAAACCAGAGATAGAAATTAGCACAGATACCATTCCATACGTCAAATATGTAATAGTCAAGACCTACCCCTTGCTCAACGAAATGGGCTAAACACCCTATATTCAAGGCCTAGGAATACACCTGACTAGTAAGAATCTTCAAACCCATGGATTTATATGTCTCCATAAGAGAATCAAGCGTGTGTACAGCTGCATGAAGGCAGCAGAGAAAATCCGATAAATCCTATTATCAAAATGAATTACAAAAACAAAACACAATGACAGTGAAATAGAGAGCAATTCTTAAATAATTCATTCAGGGCTTGTGATGCAACTTGGATTTACCTCATCTACACCGAGAGCTGAGTGAGACATAAGGTTGGACACTTCGGGCTGATAGCATTGTTGAGGTTCGATGAGCAAATGCAGACCATTTGAAGTCATACTGCATGGTACCCTTGCATGGGTCCCAAATCTCCAGGTTTAAGCGATTCTTCCTTCAGCTAAAACATTCATGGGAAACCCACAGTATGGTGCACTGTGTGACCGGGAAACGTTTTCAAATGCATCTCAGTTTTTGTCCGCTTTTACTCGGGTTCACAATTCCAGACCCTTTACTAATACTCTCCCCACTTGGAGAGTAGGGCCTTTAACCTGCTGTTTGGCACAGTTTGCAATTTCTGCACAAGATGAACAGGAATAGGGAGTACCAATGAGAGACTAGCTGTAGGTGTCTGCACGGGCAAATTTAACGCGCATTTCCCACCAGGAAGAGGAATTAACCAAAGGCTCAGCATGCCGTGCCGGAACCAGATTAGGGCCTGAAGCAATCCTGCGGGTTTGCGGCCAGCTCACAAGAAAGCGATTTGAAGAAAGGAGCTCAGGGGCACTCTAATTCACAAACCTACAGAGTTATAAATGACAGCTATCGTCCAAAAATATATTGAAGGAAGGCTGCGAAGAGGACTTGAAAGCGGGGCAGAATTGCAGGAAAACGATTTCAGGGGGTAGACTGGAATTGCATTTAAAGCATAGGAAAAGAGGCAGAACGTCGACAATGATGCACTTGGCCAAAAAGGGCGTATGCCGTTTTTCCTGAATATATTCAGGAAAAAACGCATACGCCCTTTTTGGCCAATCAAGCAAGCATGTTCAAGAAATCTGCACTACAATGAAGTCTCACTGCCCCCCAGTCAAAAGGGCCATCTGAAAAAAGTGTAAAATCCAGAAATGCAGCACAGGCCATGGAGAACAGGGAGCCTTGTTATGCTGATGGGTGGGATGTAAATTGCCAAGAGCCACTCTGGAGAAGTGTATGGTGTTTCCTGAAACACCTAAAAAACAAAGCAACGGAGCCTATGGCACTTCCACTTATGGTCCTATAGCTTAGGGAAATTAAAATCAAAAACACACAGCCACCCCAAAGTTTCAGACGGCTCTGTTTACAAGAACCTCGTCTACGGTACAAGTTAAATATCCCAGAAAGCGAAAAATGAATAAAGAAATTTTTGGTACGTACGTACAATGGAATATCACTCACCAATGAAATCTATGTCATCTGGCCCGTCGTGGCATAATGAGTGGATTCAGGTACGATGATTCCAAGTGAAATCAGTCACACAGAAAATGAAACATCATATCACTAATACACGGAATGTAAACTTGGCTACACATGAACTGAATTACAAAACAGAACAGGGTCTCAAATTTAGAAAACCAACTTATGTTTGCTTAAGGGGAAAGGTGAGTTGGGGTGCTGCATAAAACCAGAGATAGAAATTAGCACAGATACCATTCCATACGTCAAATATGTAATAGTCAAGACCTACCCCTTGCTCAACGAAATGGGCTAAACACCCTATATTCAAGGCCTAGGAATACACCTGACTAGTAAGAATCTTCAAACCCATGGATTTATATGTCTCCATAAGAGAATCAAGCGTGTGTACAGCTGCATGAAGGCAGCAGAGAAAATCCGATAAATCCTATTATCAAAATGAATTACAAAAACAAAACACAATGACAGTGAAATAGAGAGCAATTCTTAAATAATTCATTCAGGGCTTGTGATGCAACTTGGATTTACCTCATCTACACCGAGAGCTGAGTGAGACATAAGGTTGGACACTTCGGGCTGATAGCATTGTTGAGGTTCGATGAGCAAATGCAGACCATTTGAAGTCATACTGCATGGTACCCTTGCATGGGTCCCAAATCTCCAGGTTTAAGCGATTCTTCCTTCAGCTAAAACATTCATGGGAAACCCACAGTATGGTGCACTGTGTGACCGGGAAACGTTTTCAAATGCATCTCAGTTTTTGTCCGCTTTTACTCGGGTTCACAATTCCAGACCCTTTACTAATACTCTCCCCACTTGGAGAGTAGGGCCTTTAACCTGCTGTTTGGCACAGTTTGCAATTTCTGCACAAGATGAACAGGAATAGGGAGTACCAATGAGAGACTAGCTGTAGGTGTCTGCACGGGCAAATTTAACGCGCATTTCCCACCAGGAAGAGGAATTAACCAAAGGCTCAGCATGCCGTGCCGGAACCAGATTAGGGCCTGAAGCAATCCTGCGGGTTTGCGGCCAGCTCACAAGAAAGCGATTTGAAGAAAGGAGCTCAGGGGCACTCTAATTCACAAACCTACAGAGTTATAAATGACAGCTATCGTCCAAAAATATATTGAAGGAAGGCTGCGAAGAGGACTTGAAAGCGGGGCAGAATTGCAGGAAAACGATTTCAGGGGGTAGACTGGAATTGCATTTAAAGCATAGGAAAAGAGGCAGAACGTCGACAATGATGCACTTGGCCAAAAAGGGCGTATGCCGTTTCTCCTGAATATATTCAGGAAAAAACGCATACGCCCTTTTTGGCCAATCAAGCAAGCATGTTCAAGAAATCTGCACTACAATGAAGTCTCACTGCCCCCCAGTCAAAAGGGCCATCTGAAAAAAGTGTAAAATCCAGAAATGCAGCACAGGCCATGGAGAACAGGGAGCCTTGTTATGCTGATGGGTGGGATGTAAATTGCCAAGAGCCACTCTGGAGAAGTGTATGGTGTTTCCTGAAACACCTAAAAAACAAAGCAACGGAGCCTATGGCACTTCCACTTATGGTCCTATAGCTTAGGGAAATTAAAATCAAAAACACACAGCCACCCCAAAGTTTCAGACGGCTCTGTTTACAAGAACCTCGTGTACGGTACAAGTTAAATATCCCAGAAAGCGAAAAATGAATAAAGAAATTTTTGGTACGTACGTACAATGGAATATCACTCACCAATGAAATCTATGTCATCTGGCCCGTCGTGGCATAATGAGTGGATTCAGGTACGATGATTCCAAGTGAAATCAGTCACACAGAAAATGAAACATCATATCACTAATACACGGAATGTAATCTTGGCTACACATGAACTGAATTACAAAACAGAACAGGGTCTCAAATTTAGAAAACCAACTTATGTTTGCTTAAGGGGAAAGGTGAGTTGGGGTGCTGCATAAAACCAGAGATAGAAATTAGCACAGATACCATTCCATACGTCAAATATGTAATAGTCAAGACCTACCCCTTGCTCAACGAAATGGGCTAAACACCCTATATTCAAGGCCTAGGAATACACCTGACTAGTAAGAATCTTCAAACCCATGGATTTATATGTCTCCATAAGAGAATCAAGCGTGTGTACAGCTGCATGAAGGCAGCAGAGAAAATCCGATAAATCCTATTATCAAAATGAATTACAAAAACAAAACACAATGACAGTGAAATAGAGAGCAATTCTTAAATAATTCATTCAGGGCTTGTGATGCAACTTGGATTTACCTCATCTACACCGAGAGCTGAGTGAGACATAAGGTTGGACACTTCGGGCTGATAGCATTGTTGAGGTTCGATGAGCAAATGCAGACCATTTGAAGTCATACTGCATGGTACCCTTGCATGGGTCCCAAATCTCCAGGTTTAAGCGATTCTTCCTTCAGCTAAAACATTCATGGGAAACCCACAGTATGGTGCACTGTGTGACCGGGAAACGTTTTCAAATGCATCTCAGTTTTTGTCCGCTTTTACTCGGGTTCACAATTCCAGACCCTTTACTAATACTCTCCCCACTTGGAGAGTAGGGCCTTTAACCTGCTGTTTGGCACAGTTTGCAATTTCTGCACAAGATGAACAGGAATAGGGAGTACCAATGAGAGACTAGCTGTAGGTGTCTGCACGGGCAAATTTAACGCGCATTTCCCACCAGGAAGAGGAATTAACCAAAGGCTCAGCATGCCGTGCCGGAACCAGATTAGGGCCTGAAGCAATCCTGCGGGTTTGCGGCCAGCTCACAAGAAAGCGATTTGAAGAAAGGAGCTCAGGGGCACTCTAATTCACAAACCTACAGAGTTATAAATGACAGCTATCGTCCAAAAATATATTGAAGGAAGGCTGCGAAGAGGACTTGAAAGCGGGGCAGAATTGCAGGAAAACGATTTCAGGGGGTAGACTGGAATTGCATTTAAAGCATAGGAAAAGAGGCAGAACGTCGACAATGATGCACTTGGCCAAAAAGGGCGTATGCCGTTTTTCCTGAATATATTCAGGAAAAAACGCATACGCCCTTTTTGGCCAATCAAGCAAGCATGTTCAAGAAATCTGCACTACAATGAAGTCTCACTGCCCCCCAGTCAAAAGGGCCATCTGAAAAAAGTGTAAAATCCAGAAATGCAGCACAGGCCATGGAGAACAGGGAGCCTTGTTATGCTGATGGGTGGGATGTAAATTGCCAAGAGCCACTCTGGAGAAGTGTATGGTGTTTCCTGAAACACCTAAAAAACAAAGCAACGGAGCCTATGGCACTTCCACTTATGGTCCTATAGCTTAGGGAAATTAAAATCAAAAACACACAGCCACCCCAAAGTTTCAGACGGCTCTGTTTACAAGAACCTCGTCTACGGTACAAGTTAAATATCCCAGAAAGCGAAAAATGAATAAAGAAATTTTTGGTACGTACGTACAATGGAATATCACTCACCAATGAAATCTATGTCATCTGGCCCGTCGTGGCATAATGAGTGGATTCAGGTACGATGATTCCAAGTGAAATCAGTCACACAGAAAATGAAACATCATAAGATATCACTAATACACGGAATGTAATCTTGGCTACACATGAACTGAATTACAAAACAGAACAGGGTCTCAAATTTAGAAAACCAACTTATGTTTGCTTAAGGGGAAAGGTGAGTTGGGGTGCTGCATAAAACCAGAGATAGAAATTAGCACAGATACCATTCCATACGTCAAATATGTAATAGTCAAGACCTACCCCTTGCTCAACGAAATGGGCTAAACACCCTATATTCAAGGCCTAGGAATACACCTGACTAGTAAGAATCTTCAAACCCATGGATTTATATGTCTCCATAAGAGAATCAAGCGTGTGTACAGCTGCATGAAGGCAGCAGAGAAAATCCGATAAATCCTATTATCAAAATGAATTACAAAAACAAAACACAATGACAGTGAAATAGAGAGCAATTCTTAAATAATTCATTCAGGGCTTGTGATGCAACTTGGATTTACCTCATCTACACCGAGAGCTGAGTGAGACATAAGGTTGGACACTTCGGGCTGATAGCATTGTTGAGGTTCGATGAGCAAATGCAGACCATTTGAAGTCATACTGCATGGTACCCTTGCATGGGTCCCAAATCTCCAGGTTTAAGCGATTCTTCCTTCCGCTAAAACATTCATGGGAAACCCACAGTATGGTGCACTGTGTGACCGGGAAACGTTTTCAAATGCATCTCAGTTTTTGTCCGCTTTTACTCGGGTTCACAATTCCAGACCCTTTACTAATACTCTCCCCACTTGGAGAGTAGGGCCTTTAACCTGCTGTTTGGCACAGTTTGCAATTTCTGCACAAGATGAACAGGAATAGGGAGTACCAATGAGAGACTAGCTGTAGGTGTCTGCACGGGCAAATTTAACGCGCATTTCCCACCAGGAAGAGGAATTAACCAAAGGCTCAGCATGCCGTGCCGGAACCAGATTAGGGCCTGAAGCAATCCTGCGGGTTTGCGGCCAGCTCACAAGAAAGCGATTTGAAGAAAGGAGCTTAGGGGCACCCTAATTAACAAACCTGCAGAGTTATAAATGACAGCTATCGTCCAAAAATATATTGAAGGAAGGCTACGAAGAGGACTTGAAAGCGGGGCAGAATTGCAGGAAAACGATTTCAGGGGGTAGACTGGAATTGCATTTAAAGCATAGGAATAGAGGCAGAACGTCGACAATGATGCACTTGGCCAAAAAGGGCGTATGCGTTTTTTCCTGAATATATTCAGGAAAAAACGCATACGCCCTTTTTGGCGAACCAAGCAAGCATGTTAAAGAAATCTGCACTACAATGAAGTCTCACTGCTGCCCTGTCAAAAGGGCCATCTGAAAAAAGTGTAAAATCCAGAAATGCAGCACAGGCCATGGAGAACAGGGAGCCTTGTTATGCTGATGGGTGGGATGTAAATTGCCAACAGCCACTCTGGAGAAGTGTATGGTGTTTCCTGAAACACCTAAAAAACAAAGCAACGGAGTCTACGGCACTTCCACTTATGGTCCTATAGCTTAGGGAAATTAAAATCCACAACACACAGCCACCCCAAAGTTTCAGACGGCTCTGTTTACAAGAACCTTGTCTACGGTACAAGTTAAATATCCCAGAAAGCGAAAAATGGATAAAGAAGTTGTGGTACGTTCGTACGACGGAATATAACTCACCAATGAAATCTATGTCATGTGGCCCATCGTGGCATAATGAGTGGATTCAGGTACTATGATTCTAAGTGAAATAAGTCACACCGAAATTGAAACATCATAAGATATCACTAATACACCGAATGTAATCTTGGCTACACATGAACTGAATTACAAAACAGAACAGGGTCTCAAATTTAGAAAACCGACTTATGTTTGCGTAAGGGGAAAGATGAGTTGGGGTGCTGCATAATACCAGAGTTAGAAATTAGAACAGATACCATTCCATAAGTCAAATACGTAATAGTCAAGACCTACCCCTTGCTCAAAGAAATGGGCTAAACACCCTATATTCAATGCCTAGGAATACACCTGACTAGTAAGAATCTTCAAACCCATGGATTTCTATGTCTCCATAAGAGAATCAAGCGTGTGTACAGCTGCATGAAGGCAGCAGAGAAAATCCGATAAATCCCATTATCAAAATGAATTACAAAAACAAAACACAATGACAGTGAAATAGAGAGCAATTCTTAAATAATTCATTCAGGGCTTGTGATGCAACCTGGATTTACCTCATCTACACCCAGAGCTGAGTGAGACATAAGGTTGGACACTTCGGGCTGATAGCATTGTTGAGGTTCGATGAGCAAATGCAGACCATTTGAAGTCATACTGCATGGTACCCTTGCATGGGTCCCAAATCTCCAGGTTTAAGCGATTCTTCCTTCAGCTAAAACATTCATGGGAAACCCACAGTATGGTGCACTGTGTGACCGGGAAACGTTTTCAAATGCATCTCAGTTTTTGTCCGCTTTTACTCGGGTTCACAATTCCAGACCCTTTACTAATACTCTCCCCACTTGGAGAGTAGGGCCTTTAACCTGCTGTTTGGCACAGTTTGCAATTTCTGCACAAGATGAACAGGAATAGGGAGTACCAATGAGAGACTAGCTGTAGGTGTCTGCACGGGCAAATTTAACGCGCATTTCCCACCAGGAAGAGGAATTAACCAAAGGCTCAGCATGCCGTGCCGGAACCAGATTAGGGCCTGAAGCAATCCTGCGGGTTTGCGGCCAGCTCACAAGAAAGCGATTTGAAGAAAGGAGCTCAGGGGCACTCTAATTCACAAACCTACAGAGTTATAAATGACAGCTATCGTCCAAAAATATATTGAAGGAAGGCTGCGAAGAGGACTTGAAAGCGGGGCAGAATTGCAGGAAAACGATTTCAGGGGGTAGACTGGAATTGCATTTAAAGCATAGGAAAAGAGGCAGAACGTCGACAATGATGCACTTGGCCAAAAAGGGCGTATGCCGTTTTTCCTGAATATATTCAGGAAAAAACGCATACGCCCTTTTTGGCCAATCAAGCAAGCATGTTCAAGAAATCTGCACTACAATGAAGTCTCACTGCCCCCCAGTCAAAAGGGCCATCTGAAAAAAGTGTAAAATCCAGAAATGCAGCACAGGCCATGGAGAACAGGGAGCCTTGTTATGCTGATGGGTGGGATGTAAATTGCCAAGAGCCACTCTGGAGAAGTGTATGGTGTTTCCTGAAACACCTAAAAAACAAAGCAACGGAGCCTACGGCACTTCCACTTATGGTCCTATAGCTTAGGGAAATTAAAATCAAAAACACACAGCCACCCCAAAGTTTCAGACGGCTCTGTTTACAAGAACCTCGTCTACGGTACAAGTTAAATATCCCAGAAAGCGAAAAATGAATAAAGAAATTTTTGGTACGTACGTACAATGGAATATCACTCACCAATGAAATCTATGTCATCTGGCCCGTTGTGGCATAATGAGTGGATTCAGGTACGATGATTCCAAGTGAAATCAGTCACACAGAAAATGAAACATCATAAGATATCACTAATACACGGAATGTAATCTTGGCTACACATGAACTGAATTACAAAACAGAACAGGGTCTCAAATTTAGAAAACCAACTTATGTTTGCTTAAGGGGAAAGGTGAGTTGGGGTGCTGCATAAAACCAGAGATAGAAATTAGCACAGATACCATTCCATACGTCAAATATGTAATAGTCAAGACCTACCCCTTGCTCAACGAAATGGGCTAAACACCCTATATTCAAGGCCTAGGAATACACCTGACTAGTAAGAATCTTCAAACCCATGGATTTATATGTCTCCATAAGAGAATCAAGCGTGTGTACAGCTGCATGAAGGCAGCAGAGAAAATCCGATAAATCCTATTATCAAAATGAATTACAAAAACAAAACACAATGACAGTGAAATAGAGAGCAATTCTTAAATAATTCATTCAGGGCTTGTGATGCAACTTGGATTTACCTCATCTACACCGAGAGCTGAGTGAGACATAAGGTTGGACACTTCGGGCTGATAGCATTGTTGAGGTTCGATGAGCAAATGCAGACCATTTGAAGTCATACTGCATGGTACCCTTGCATGGGTCCCAAATCTCCAGGTTTAAGCGATTCTTCCTTCAGCTAAAACATTCATGGGAAACCCACAGTATGGTGCACTGTGTGACCGGGAAACGTTTTCAAATGCATCTCAGTTTTTGTCCGCTTTTACTCGGGTTCACAATTCCAGACCCTTTACTAATACTCTCCCCACTTGGAGAGTAGGGCCTTTAACCTGCTGTTTGGCACAGTTTGCAATTTCTGCACAAGATGAACAGGAATAGGGAGTACCAATGAGAGACTAGCTGTAGGTGTCTGCACGGGCAAATTTAACGCGCATTTCCCACCAGGAAGAGGAATTAACCAAAGGCTCAGCATGCCGTGCCGGAACCAGATTAGGGCCTGAAGCAATCCTGCGGGTTTGCGGCCAGCTCACAAGAAAGCGATTTGAAGAAAGGAGCTCAGGGGCACTCTAATTCACAAACCTACAGAGTTATAAATGACAGCTATCGTCCAAAAATATATTGAAGGAAGGCTGCGAAGAGGACTTGAAAGCGGGGCAGAATTGCAGGAAAACGATTTCAGGGGGTAGACTGGAATTGCATTTAAAGCATAGGAAAAGAGGCAGAACGTCGACAATGATGCACTTGGCCAAAAAGGGCGTATGCCGTTTTTCCTGAATATATTCAGGAAAAAACGCATACGCCCTTTTTGGCCAATCAAGCAAGCATGTTCAAGAAATCTGCACTACAATGAAGTCTCACTGCCCCCCAGTCAAAAGGGCCATCTGAAAAAAGTGTAAAATCCAGAAATGCAGCACAGGCCATGGAGAACAGGGAGCCTTGTTATGCTGATGGGTGGGATGTAAATTGCCAAGAGCCACTCTGGAGAAGTGTATGGTGTTTCCTGAAACACCTAAAAAACAAAGCAACGGAGCCTACGGCACTTCCACTTATGGTCCTATAGCTTAGGGAAATTAAAATCAAAAACACACAGCCACCCCAAAGTTTCAGACGGCTCTGTTTACAAGAACCTCGTCTACGGTACAAGTTAAATATCCCAGAAAGCGAAAAATGAATAAAGAAATTTTTGGTACGTACGTACAATGGAATATCACTCACCAATGAAATCTATGTCATCTGGCCTGTCGTGGCATAATGAGTGGATTCAGGTACGATGATTCCAAGTGAAATCAGTCACACAGAAAATGAAACATCATAAGATATCACTAATACACGGAATGTAATCTTGGCTACACATGAACTGAATTACAAAACAGAACAGGGTCTCAAATTTAGAAAACCAACTTATGTTTGCTTAAGGGGAAAGGTGAGTTGGGGTGCTGCATAAAACCAGAGATAGAAATTAGCACAGATACCATTCCATACGTCAAATATGTAATAGTCAAGACCTACCCCTTGCTCAACGAAATGGGCTAAACACCCTATATTCAACGCCTAGGAATACACCTGACTAGTAAGAATCTTCAAACCCATGGATTTATATGTCTCCATAAGAGAATCAAGCTTGTGTACAGCTGCATGAAGGCAGCAGAGAAAATCCGATAAATCCTATTATCAAAATGAATTACAAAAACAAAACACAATGACAGTGAAATAGAGAGCAATTCTTAAATAATTCATTCAGGGCTTGTGATGCAACCTGGATTTACCTCATCTAAACCCAGAGCTGAGTGAGACATAAGGTTGGACACTTCGGGCTGATAGCATTGGTGAGTTTCGATGAGCAAATGCAGACCATTTGAAATCATAATACATGGTACACGTTACATGGGTCCCAACTCTCCAGGTTGAAGCGATTCTTCCTTCAGCTAAAACATGCATGGGAAACCCACAGTATGGTGCACCGTGTGACCGGGAAACTTTTTCAAATGCATCTCAGTTTTCGTCCCCTTTTACTCGGGTTCACAATTCCAGACCCTTTACTAACACTCTCCCCACTTGGAGAGTCAGTGCCTATAACCTGCTGTTTGGCACAATTTGCTATTTCTGCGCAAGATGAACAGGAATAGGGAGAACCAATGAGAGACTAGCTGTAGGTGTCTGCACGGGCAAATTTAACGCTCATTTCCAACCACGAAGAGGAATTAACCAAACGCTCAGCATGCCGTGTCGGAACCAGATTAGGGCCTGAAGCAATCCTGCGGGTTTGCTGCCAGCTCACAAGAAAGCGATTTGAAGAAAGGAGCTTAGGGGCACCCTAATTAACAAACCTGCAGAGTTATAAATGACAGCTATCGTCCAAAAATATATTGAAGGAAGGCTACGAAGAGGACTTGAAAGCGGGGCAGAATTGCAGGAAAACGATTTCAGGGGGTAGACTGGAATTGCATTTAAAGCATAGGAATAGAGGCAGAACGTCGACAATGATGCACTTGGCCAAAAAGGGCGTATGCGTTTTTTCCTGAATATATTCAGGAAAAAACGCATACGCCCTTTTTGGCGAACCAAGCAAGCATGTTAAAGAAATCTGCACTACAATGAAGTCTCACTGCTGCCCTGTCAAAAGGGCCATCTGAAAAAAGTGTAAAATCCAGAAATGCAGCACAGGCCATGGAGAACAGGGAGCCTTGTTATGCTGATGGGTGGGATGTAAATTGCCAACAGCCACTCTGGAGAAGTGTATGGTGTTTCCTGAAACACCTAAAAAACAAAGCAACGGAGTCTACGGCACTTCCACTTATGGTCCTATAGCTTAGGGAAATTAAAATCCACAACACACAGCCACCCCAAAGTTTCAGACGGCTCTGTTTACAAGAACCTCGTCTACGGTACAAGTTAAATATCCCAGAAAGCGAAAAATGGATAAAGAAGTTGTGGTACGTTCGTACGACGGAATATAACTCACCAATGAAATCTATGTCATGTGGCCCATCGTGGCATAATGAGTGGATTCAGGTACTATGATTCTAAGTGAAATAAGTCACACCGAAATTGAAACATCATAAGATATCACTAATACACCGAATGTAATCTTGGCTACACATGAACTGAATTACAAAACAGAACAGGGTCTCAAATTTAGAAAACCGACTTATGTTTGCGTAAGGGGAAAGATGAGTTGGGGTGCTGCATAATACCAGAGTTAGAAATTAGAACAGATACCATTCCATAAGTCAAATACGTAATAGTCAAGACCTACCCCTTGCTCAAAGAAATGGGCTAAACACCCTATATTCAATGCCTAGGAATACACCTGACTAGTAAGAATCTTCAAACCCATGGATTTCTATGTCTCCATAAGAGAATCAAGCGTGTGTACAGCTGCATGAAGGCAGCAGAGAAAATCCGATAAATCCCATTATCAAAATGAATTACAAAAACAAAACACAATGACAGTGAAATAGAGAGCAATTCTTAAATAATTCATTCAGGGCTTGTGATGCAACCTGGATTTACCTCATCTACACCCAGAGCTGAGTGAGACATAAGGTTGGACACTTCGGGCTGATAGCATTGTTGAGGTTCGATGAGCAAATGCAGACCATTTGAAGTCATACTGCATGGTACCCTTGCATGGGTCCCAAATCTCCAGGTTTAAGCGATTCTTCCTTCAGCTAAAACATTCATGGGAAACCCACAGTATGGTGCACTGTGTGACCGGGAAACGTTTTCAAATGCATCTCAGTTTTTGTCCGCTTTTACTCGGGTTCACAATTCCAGACCCTTTACTAATACTCTCCCCACTTGGAGAGTAGGGCCTTTAACCTGCTGTTTGGCACAGTTTGCAATTTCTGCACAAGATGAACAGGAATAGGGAGTACCAATGAGAGACTAGCTGTAGGTGTCTGCACGGGCAAATTTAACGCGCATTTCCCACCAGGAAGAGGAATTAACCAAAGGCTCAGCATGCCGTGCCGGAACCAGATTAGGGCCTGAAGCAATCCTGCGGGTTTGCGGCCAGCTCACAAGAAAGCGATTTGAAGAAAGGAGCTCAGGGGCACTCTAATTCACAAACCTACAGAGTTATAAATGACAGCTATCGTCCAAAAATATATTGAAGGAAGGCTGCGAAGAGGACTTGAAAGCGGGGCAGAATTGCAGGAAAACGATTTCAGGGGGTAGACTGGAATTGCATTTAAAGCATAGGAAAAGAGGCAGAACGTCGACAATGATGCACTTGGCCAAAAAGGGCGTATGCCGTTTTTCCTGAATATATTCAGGAAAAAACGCATACGCCCTTTTTGGCCAATCAAGCAAGCATGTTCAAGAAATCTGCACTACAATGAAGTCTCACTGCCCCCCAGTCAAAAGGGCCATCTGAAAAAAGTGTAAAATCCAGAAATGCAGCACAGGCCATGGAGAACAGGGAGCCTTGTTATGCTGATGGGTGGGATGTAAATTGCCAAGAGCCACTCTGGAGAAGTGTATGGTGTTTCCTGAAACACCTAAAAAACAAAGCAACGGAGCCTACGGCACTTCCACTTATGGTCCTATAGCTTAGGGAAATTAAAATCAAAAACACACAGCCACCCCAAAGTTTCAGACGGCTCTGTTTACAAGAACCTCGTCTACGGTACAAGTTAAATATCCCAGAAAGCGAAAAATGAATAAAGAAATTTTTGGTACGTACGTACAATGGAATATCACTCACCAATGAAATCTATGTCATCTGGCCCGTCGTGGCATAATGAGTGGATTCAGGTACGATGATTCCAAGTGAAATCAGTCACACAGAAAATGAAACATCATATCACTAATACACGGAATGTAATCTTGGCTACACATGAACTGAATTACAAAACAGAACAGGGTCTCAAATTTAGAAAACCAACTTATGTTTGCTTAAGGGGAAAGGTGAGTTGGGGTGCTGCATAAAACCAGAGATAGAAATTAGCACAGATACCATTCCATACGTCAAATATGTAATAGTCAAGACCTACCCCTTGCTCAACGAAATGGGCTAAACACCCTATATTCAAGGCCTAGGAATACACCTGACTAGTAAGAATCTTCAAACCCATGGATTTATATGTCTCCATAAGAGAATCAAGCGTGTGTACAGCTGCATGAAGGCAGCAGAGAAAATCCGATAAATCCTATTATCAAAATGAATTACAAAAACAAAACACAATGACAGTGAAATAGAGAGCAATTCTTAAATAATTCATTCAGGGCTTGTGATGCAACTTGGATTTACCTCATCTACACCGAGAGCTGAGTGAGACATAAGGTTGGACACTTCGGGCTGATAGCATTGTTGAGGTTCGATGAGCAAATGCAGACCATTTGAAGTCATACTGCATGGTACCCTTGCATGGGTCCCAAATCTCCAGGTTTAAGCGATTCTTCCTTCAGCTAAAACATTCATGGGAAACCCACAGTATGGTGCACTGTGTGACCGGGAAACGTTTTCAAATGCATCTCAGTTTTTGTCCGCTTTTACTCGGGTTCACAATTCCAGACCCTTTACTAATACTCTCCCCACTTGGAGAGTAGGGCCTTTAACCTGCTGTTTGGCACAGTTTGCAATTTCTGCACAAGATGAACAGGAATAGGGAGTACCAATGAGAGACTAGCTGTAGGTGTCTGCACGGGCAAATTTAACGCGCATTTCCCACCAGGAAGAGGAATTAACCAAAGGCTCAGCATGCCGTGCCGGAACCAGATTAGGGCCTGAAGCAATCCTGCGGGTTTGCGGCCAGCTCACAAGAAAGCGATTTGAAGAAAGGAGCTCAGGGGCACTCTAATTCACAAACCTACAGAGTTATAAATGACAGCTATCGTCCAAAAATATATTGAAGGAAGGCTGCGAAGAGGACTTGAAAGCGGGGCAGAATTGCAGGAAAACGATTTCAGGGGGTAGACTGGAATTGCATTTAAAGCATAGGAAAAGAGGCAGAACGTCGACAATGATGCACTTGGCCAAAAAGGGCGTATGCCGTTTTTCCTGAATATATTCAGGAAAAAACGCATACGCCCTTTTTGGCCAATCAAGCAAGCATGTTCAAGAAATCTGCACTACAATGAAGTCTCACTGCCCCCCAGTCAAAAGGGCCATCTGAAAAAAGTGTAAAATCCAGAAATGCAGCACAGGCCATGGAGAACAGGGAGCCTTGTTATGCTGATGGGTGGGATGTAAATTGCCAAGAGCCACTCTGGAGAAGTGTATGGTGTTTCCTGAAACACCTAAAAAACAAAGCAACGGAGCCTATGGCACTTCCACTTATGGTCCTATAGCTTAGGGAAATTAAAATCAAAAACACACAGCCACCCCAAAGTTTCAGACGGCTCTGTTTACAAGAACCTCGTCTACGGTACAAGTTAAATATCCCAGAAAGCGAAAAATGAATAAAGAAATTTTTGGTACGTACGTACAATGGAATATCACTCACCAATGAAATCTATGTCATCTGGCCCGTCGTGGCATAATGAGTGGATTCAGGTACGATGATTCCAAGTGAAATCAGTCACACAGAAAATGAAACATCATATCACTAATACACGGAATGTAATCTTGGCTACACATGAACTGAATTACAAAACAGAACAGGGTCTCAAATTTAGAAAACCAACTTATGTTTGCTTAAGGGGAAAGGTGAGTTGGGGTGCTGCATAAAACCAGAGATAGAAATTAGCACAGATACCATTCCATACGTCAAATATGTAATAGTCAAGACCTACCCCTTGCTCAACGAAATGGGCTAAACACCCTATATTCAAGGCCTAGGAATACACCTGACTAGTAAGAATCTTCAAACCCATGGATTTATATGTCTCCATAAGAGAATCAAGCGTGTGTACAGCTGCATGAAGGCAGCAGAGAAAATCCGATAAATCCTATTATCAAAATGAATTACAAAAACAAAACACAATGACAGTGAAATAGAGAGCAATTCTTAAATAATTCATTCAGGGCTTGTGATGCAACTTGGATTTACCTCATCTACACCGAGAGCTGAGTGAGACATAAGGTTGGACACTTCGGGCTGATAGCATTGTTGAGGTTCGATGAGCAAATGCAGACCATTTGAAGTCATACTGCATGGTACCCTTGCATGGGTCCCAAATCTCCAGGTTTAAGCGATTCTTCCTTCAGCTAAAACATTCATGGGAAACCCACAGTATGGTGCACTGTGTGACCGGGAAACGTTTTCAAATGCATCTCAGTTTTTGTCCGCTTTTACTCGGGTTCACAATTCCAGACCCTTTACTAATACTCTCCCCACTTGGAGAGTAGGGCCTTTAACCTGCTGTTTGGCACAGTTTGCAATTTCTGCACAAGATGAACAGGAATAGGGAGTACCAATGAGAGACTAGCTGTAGGTGTCTGCACGGGCAAATTTAACGCGCATTTCCCACCAGGAAGAGGAATTAACCAAAGGCTCAGCATGCCGTGCCGGAACCAGATTAGGGCCTGAAGCAATCCTGCGGGTTTGCGGCCAGCTCACAAGAAAGCGATTTGAAGAAAGGAGCTCAGGGGCACTCTAATTCACAAACCTACAGAGTTATAAATGACAGCTATCGTCCAAAAATATATTGAAGGAAGGCTGCGAAGAGGACTTGAAAGCGGGGCAGAATTGCAGGAAAACGATTTCAGGGGGTAGACTGGAATTGCATTTAAAGCATAGGAAAAGAGGCAGAACGTCGACAATGATGCACTTGGCCAAAAAGGGCGTATGCCGTTTTTCCTGAATATATTCAGGAAAAAACGCATACGCCCTTTTTGGCCAATCAAGCAAGCATGTTCAAGAAATCTGCACTACAATGAAGTCTCACTGCCCCCCAGTCAAAAGGGCCATCTGAAAAAAGTGTAAAATCCAGAAATGCAGCACAGGCCATGGAGAACAGGGAGCCTTGTTATGCTGATGGGTGGGATGTAAATTGCCAAGAGCCACTCTGGAGAAGTGTATGGTGTTTCCTGAAACACCTAAAAAACAAAGCAACGGAGCCTATGGCACTTCCACTTATGGTCCTATAGCTTAGGGAAATTAAAATCAAAAACACACAGCCACCCCAAAGTTTCAGACGGCTCTGTTTACAAGAACCTCGTCTACGGTACAAGTTAAATATCCCAGAAAGCGAAAAATGAATAAAGAAATTTTTGGTACGTACGTACAATGGAATATCACTCACCAATGAAATCTATGTCATCTGGCCCGTCGTGGCATAATGAGTGGATTCAGGTACGATGATTCCAAGTGAAATCAGTCACACAGAAAATGAAACATCATATCACTAATACACGGAATGTAATCTTGGCTACACATGAACTGAATTACAAAACAGAACAGGGTCTCAAATTTAGAAAACCAACTTATGTTTGCTTAAGGGGAAAGGTGAGTTGGGGTGCTGCATAAAACCAGAGATAGAAATTAGCACAGATACCATTCCATACGTCAAATATGTAATAGTCAAGACCTACCCCTTGCTCAACGAAATGGGCTAAACACCCTATATTCAAGGCCTAGGAATACACCTGACTAGTAAGAATCTTCAAACCCATGGATTTATATGTCTCCATAAGAGAATCAAGCGTGTGTACAGCTGCATGAAGGCAGCAGAGAAAATCCGATAAATCCTATTATCAAAATGAATTACAAAAACAAAACACAATGACAGTGAAATAGAGAGCAATTCTTAAATAATTCATTCAGGGCTTGTGATGCAACTTGGATTTACCTCATCTACACCGAGAGCTGAGTGAGACATAAGGTTGGACACTTCGGGCTGATAGCATTGTTGAGGTTCGATGAGCAAATGCAGACCATTTGAAGTCATACTGCATGGTACCCTTGCATGGGTCCCAAATCTCCAGGTTTAAGCGATTCTTCCTTCAGCTAAAACATTCATGGGAAACCCACAGTATGGTGCACTGTGTGACCGGGAAACGTTTTCAAATGCATCTCAGTTTTTGTCCGCTTTTACTCGGGTTCACAATTCCAGACCCTTTACTAATACTCTCCCCACTTGGAGAGTAGGGCCTTTAACCTGCTGTTTGGCACAGTTTGCAATTTCTGCACAAGATGAACAGGAATAGGGAGTACCAATGAGAGACTAGCTGTAGGTGTCTGCACGGGCAAATTTAACGCGCATTTCCCACCAGGAAGAGGAATTAACCAAAGGCTCAGCATGCCGTGCCGGAACCAGATTAGGGCCTGAAGCAATCCTGCGGGTTTGCGGCCAGCTCACAAGAAAGCGATTTGAAGAAAGGAGCTCAGGGGCACTCTAATTCACAAACCTACAGAGTTATAAATGACAGCTATCGTCCAAAAATATATTGAAGGAAGGCTGCGAAGAGGACTTGAAAGCGGGGCAGAATTGCAGGAAAACGATTTCAGGGGGTAGACTGGAATTGCATTTAAAGCATAGGAAAAGAGGCAGAACGTCGACAATGATGCACTTGGCCAAAAAGGGCGTATGCCGTTTTTCCTGAATATATTCAGGAAAAAACGCATACGCCCTTTTTGGCCAATCAAGCAAGCATGTTCAAGAAATCTGCACTACAATGAAGTCTCACTGCCCCCCAGTCAAAAGGGCCATCTGAAAAAAGTGTAAAATCCAGAAATGCAGCACAGGCCATGGAGAACAGGGAGCCTTGTTATGCTGATGGGTGGGATGTAAATTGCCAAGAGCCACTCTGGAGAAGTGTATGGTGTTTCCTGAAACACCTAAAAAACAAAGCAACGGAGCCTACGGCACTTCCACTTATGGTCCTATAGCTTAGGGAAATTAAAATCAAAAACACACAGCCACCCCAAAGTTTCAGACGGCTCTGTTTACAAGAACCTCGTCTACGGTACAAGTTAAATATCCCAGAAAGCGAAAAATGAATAAAGAAATTTTTGGTACGTACGTACAATGGAATATCACTCACCAATGAAATCTATGTCATCTGGCCCGTTGTGGCATAATGAGTGGATTCAGGTACGATGATTCCAAGTGAAATCAGTCACACAGAAAATGAAACATCATAAGATATCACTAATACACGGAATGTAATCTTGGCTACACATGAACTGAATTACAAAACAGAACAGGGTCTCAAATTTAGAAAACCAACTTATGTTTGCTTAAGGGGAAAGGTGAGTTGGGGTGCTGCATAAAACCAGAGATAGAAATTAGCACAGATACCATTCCATACGTCAAATATGTAATAGTCAAGACCTACCCCTTGCTCAACGAAATGGGCTAAACACCCTATATTCAAGGCCTAGGAATACACCTGACTAGTAAGAATCTTCAAACCCATGGATTTATATGTCTCCATAAGAGAATCAAGCGTGTGTACAGCTGCATGAAGGCAGCAGAGAAAATCCGATAAATCCTATTATCAAAATGAATTACAAAAACAAAACACAATGACAGTGAAATAGAGAGCAATTCTTAAATAATTCATTCAGGGCTTGTGATGCAACTTGGATTTACCTCATCTACACCGAGAGCTGAGTGAGACATAAGGTTGGACACTTCGGGCTGATAGCATTGTTGAGGTTCGATGAGCAAATGCAGACCATTTGAAGTCATACTGCATGGTACCCTTGCATGGGTCCCAAATCTCCAGGTTTAAGCGATTCTTCCTTCAGCTAAAACATTCATGGGAAACCCACAGTATGGTGCACTGTGTGACCGGGAAACGTTTTCAAATGCATCTCAGTTTTTGTCCGCTTTTACTCGGGTTCACAATTCCAGACCCTTTACTAATACTCTCCCCACTTGGAGAGTAGGGCCTTTAACCTGCTGTTTGGCACAGTTTGCAATTTCTGCACAAGATGAACAGGAATAGGGAGTACCAATGAGAGACTAGCTGTAGGTGTCTGCACGGGCAAATTTAACGCGCATTTCCCACCAGGAAGAGGAATTAACCAAAGGCTCAGCATGCCGTGCCGGAACCAGATTAGGGCCTGAAGCAATCCTGCGGGTTTGCGGCCAGCTCACAAGAAAGCGATTTGAAGAAAGGAGCTCAGGGGCACTCTAATTCACAAACCTACAGAGTTATAAATGACAGCTATCGTCCAAAAATATATTGAAGGAAGGCTGCGAAGAGGACTTGAAAGCGGGGCAGAATTGCAGGAAAACGATTTCAGGGGGTAGACTGGAATTGCATTTAAAGCATAGGAAAAGAGGCAGAACGTCGACAATGATGCACTTGGCCAAAAAGGGCGTATGCC
Source organism: Delphinapterus leucas (assembly GCF_059928025.1). NCBI lineage: Eukaryota > Metazoa > Chordata > Mammalia > Artiodactyla > Monodontidae > Delphinapterus > Delphinapterus leucas. The sequence goes on from NC_143134.1 coordinate 1,015,766, forward strand.
GTTTTTCCTGAATATATTCAGGAAAAAACGCATACGCCCTTTTTGGCCAATCAAGCAAGCATGTTCAAGAAATCTGCACTACAATGAAGTCTCACTGCCCCCCAGTCAAAAGGGCCATCTGAAAAAAGTGTAAAATCCAGAAATGCAGCACAGGCCATGGAGAACAGGGAGCCTTGTTATGCTGATGGGTGGGATGTAAATTGCCAAGAGCCACTCTGGAGAAGTGTATGGTGTTTCCTGAAACACCTAAAAAACAAAGCAACGGAGCCTACGGCACTTCCACTTATGGTCCTATAGCTTAGGGAAATTAAAATCAAAAACACACAGCCACCCCAAAGTTTCAGACGGCTCTGTTTACAAGAACCTCGTCTACGGTACAAGTTAAATATCCCAGAAAGCGAAAAATGAATAAAGAAATTTTTGGTACGTACGTACAATGGAATATCACTCACCAATGAAATCTATGTCATCTGGCCTGTCGTGGCATAATGAGTGGATTCAGGTACGATGATTCCAAGTGAAATCAGTCACACAGAAAATGAAACATCATAAGATATCACTAATACACGGAATGTAATCTTGGCTACACATGAACTGAATTACAAAACAGAACAGGGTCTCAAATTTAGAAAACCAACTTATGTTTGCTTAAGGGGAAAGGTGAGTTGGGGTGCTGCATAAAACCAGAGATAGAAATTAGCACAGATACCATTCCATACGTCAAATATGTAATAGTCAAGACCTACCCCTTGCTCAACGAAATGGGCTAAACACCCTATATTCAACGCCTAGGAATACACCTGACTAGTAAGAATCTTCAAACCCATGGATTTATATGTCTCCATAAGAGAATCAAGCTTGTGTACAGCTGCATGAAGGCAGCAGAGAAAATCCGATAAATCCTATTATCAAAATGAATTACAAAAACAAAACACAATGACAGTGAAATAGAGAGCAATTCTTAAATAATTCATTCAGGGCTTGTGATGCAACCTGGATTTACCTCATCTAAACCCAGAGCTGAGTGAGACATAAGGTTGGACACTTCGGGCTGATAGCATTGGTGAGTTTCGATGAGCAAATGCAGACCATTTGAAATCATAATACATGGTACACGTTACATGGGTCCCAACTCTCCAGGTTGAAGCGATTCTTCCTTCAGCTAAAACATTCATGGGAAACCCACAGTATGGTGCACCGTGTGACCGGGAAACTTTTTCAAATGCATCTCAGTTTTCGTCCCCTTTTACTCGGGTTCACAATTCCAGACCCTTTACTAACACTCTCCCCACTTGGAGAGTCAGTGCCTATAACCTGCTGTTTGGCACAATTTGCTATTTCTGCGCAAGATGAACAGGAATAGGGAGAACCAATGAGAGACTAGCTGTAGGTGTCTGCACGGGCAAATTTAACGCTCATTTCCAACCACGAAGAGGAATTAACCAAACGCTCAGCATGCCGTGTCGGAACCAGATTAGGGCCTGAAGCAATCCTGCGGGTTTGCTGCCAGCTCACAAGAAAGCGATTTGAAGAAAGGAGCTTAGGGGCACCCTAATTAACAAACCTGCAGAGTTATAAATGACAGCTATCGTCCAAAAATATATTGAAGGAAGGCTACGAAGAGGACTTGAAAGCGGGGCAGAATTGCAGGAAAACGATTTCAGGGGGTAGACTGGAATTGCATTTAAAGCATAGGAATAGAGGCAGAACGTCGACAATGATGCACTTGGCCAAAAAGGGCGTATGCGTTTTTTCCTGAATATATTCAGGAAAAAACGCATACGCCCTTTTTGGCGAACCAAGCAAGCATGTTAAAGAAATCTGCACTACAATGAAGTCTCACTGCTGCCCTGTCAAAAGGGCCATCTGAAAAAAGTGTAAAATCCAGAAATGCAGCACAGGCCATGGAGAACAGGGAGCCTTGTTATGCTGATGGGTGGGATGTAAATTGCCAACAGCCACTCTGGAGAAGTGTATGGTGTTTCCTGAAACACCTAAAAAACAAAGCAACGGAGTCTACGGCACTTCCACTTATGGTCCTATAGCTTAGGGAAATTAAAATCCACAACACACAGCCACCCCAAAGTTTCAGACGGCTCTGTTTACAAGAACCTCGTCTACGGTACAAGTTAAATATCCCAGAAAGCGAAAAATGGATAAAGAAGTTGTGGTACGTTCGTACGACGGAATATAACTCACCAATGAAATCTATGTCATGTGGCCCATCGTGGCATAATGAGTGGATTCAGGTACTATGATTCTAAGTGAAATAAGTCACACCGAAATTGAAACATCATAAGATATCACTAATACACCGAATGTAATCTTGGCTACACATGAACTGAATTACAAAACAGAACAGGGTCTCAAATTTAGAAAACCGACTTATGTTTGCGTAAGGGGAAAGATGAGTTGGGGTGCTGCATAATACCAGAGTTAGAAATTAGAACAGATACCATTCCATAAGTCAAATACGTAATAGTCAAGACCTACCCCTTGCTCAAAGAAATGGGCTAAACACCCTATATTCAATGCCTAGGAATACACCTGACTAGTAAGAATCTTCAAACCCATGGATTTCTATGTCTCCATAAGAGAATCAAGCGTGTGTACAGCTGCATGAAGGCAGCAGAGAAAATCCGATAAATCCCATTATCAAAATGAATTACAAAAACAAAACACAATGACAGTGAAATAGAGAGCAATTCTTAAATAATTCATTCAGGGCTTGTGATGCAACCTGGATTTACCTCATCTACACCCAGAGCTGAGTGAGACATAAGGTTGGACACTTCGGGCTGATAGCATTGTTGAGGTTCGATGAGCAAATGCAGACCATTTGAAGTCATACTGCATGGTACCCTTGCATGGGTCCCAAATCTCCAGGTTTAAGCGATTCTTCCTTCAGCTAAAACATTCATGGGAAACCCACAGTATGGTGCACTGTGTGACCGGGAAACGTTTTCAAATGCATCTCAGTTTTTGTCCGCTTTTACTCGGGTTCACAATTCCAGACCCTTTACTAATACTCTCCCCACTTGGAGAGTAGGGCCTTTAACCTGCTGTTTGGCACAGTTTGCAATTTCTGCACAAGATGAACAGGAATAGGGAGTACCAATGAGAGACTAGCTGTAGGTGTCTGCACGGGCAAATTTAACGCGCATTTCCCACCAGGAAGAGGAATTAACCAAAGGCTCAGCATGCCGTGCCGGAACCAGATTAGGGCCTGAAGCAATCCTGCGGGTTTGCGGCCAGCTCACAAGAAAGCGATTTGAAGAAAGGAGCTCAGGGGCACTCTAATTCACAAACCTACAGAGTTATAAATGACAGCTATCGTCCAAAAATATATTGAAGGAAGGCTGCGAAGAGGACTTGAAAGCGGGGCAGAATTGCAGGAAAACGATTTCAGGGGGTAGACTGGAATTGCATTTAAAGCATAGGAAAAGAGGCAGAACGTCGACAATGATGCACTTGGCCAAAAAGGGCGTATGCCGTTTTTCCTGAATATATTCAGGAAAAAACGCATACGCCCTTTTTGGCCAATCAAGCAAGCATGTTCAAGAAATCTGCACTACAATGAAGTCTCACTGCCCCCCAGTCAAAAGGGCCATCTGAAAAAAGTGTAAAATCCAGAAATGCAGCACAGGCCATGGAGAACAGGGAGCCTTGTTATGCTGATGGGTGGGATGTAAATTGCCAAGAGCCACTCTGGAGAAGTGTATGGTGTTTCCTGAAACACCTAAAAAACAAAGCAACGGAGCCTACGGCACTTCCACTTATGGTCCTATAGCTTAGGGAAATTAAAATCAAAAACACACAGCCACCCCAAAGTTTCAGACGGCTCTGTTTACAAGAACCTCGTCTACGGTACAAGTTAAATATCCCAGAAAGCGAAAAATGAATAAAGAAATTTTTGGTACGTACGTACAATGGAATATCACTCACCAATGAAATCTATGTCATCTGGCCCGTTGTGGCATAATGAGTGGATTCAGGTACGATGATTCCAAGTGAAATCAGTCACACAGAAAATGAAACATCATAAGATATCACTAATACACGGAATGTAATCTTGGCTACACATGAACTGAATTACAAAACAGAACAGGGTCTCAAATTTAGAAAACCAACTTATGTTTGCTTAAGGGGAAAGGTGAGTTGGGGTGCTGCATAAAACCAGAGATAGAAATTAGCACAGATACCATTCCATACGTCAAATATGTAATAGTCAAGACCTACCCCTTGCTCAACGAAATGGGCTAAACACCCTATATTCAAGGCCTAGGAATACACCTGACTAGTAAGAATCTTCAAACCCATGGATTTATATGTCTCCATAAGAGAATCAAGCGTGTGTACAGCTGCATGAAGGCAGCAGAGAAAATCCGATAAATCCTATTATCAAAATGAATTACAAAAACAAAACACAATGACAGTGAAATAGAGAGCAATTCTTAAATAATTCATTCAGGGCTTGTGATGCAACTTGGATTTACCTCATCTACACCGAGAGCTGAGTGAGACATAAGGTTGGACACTTCGGGCTGATAGCATTGTTGAGGTTCGATGAGCAAATGCAGACCATTTGAAGTCATACTGCATGGTACCCTTGCATGGGTCCCAAATCTCCAGGTTTAAGCGATTCTTCCTTCAGCTAAAACATTCATGGGAAACCCACAGTATGGTGCACTGTGTGACCGGGAAACGTTTTCAAATGCATCTCAGTTTTTGTCCGCTTTTACTCGGGTTCACAATTCCAGACCCTTTACTAATACTCTCCCCACTTGGAGAGTAGGGCCTTTAACCTGCTGTTTGGCACAGTTTGCAATTTCTGCACAAGATGAACAGGAATAGGGAGTACCAATGAGAGACTAGCTGTAGGTGTCTGCACGGGCAAATTTAACGCGCATTTCCCACCAGGAAGAGGAATTAACCAAAGGCTCAGCATGCCGTGCCGGAACCAGATTAGGGCCTGAAGCAATCCTGCGGGTTTGCGGCCAGCTCACAAGAAAGCGATTTGAAGAAAGGAGCTCAGGGGCACTCTAATTCACAAACCTACAGAGTTATAAATGACAGCTATCGTCCAAAAATATATTGAAGGAAGGCTGCGAAGAGGACTTGAAAGCGGGGCAGAATTGCAGGAAAACGATTTCAGGGGGTAGACTGGAATTGCATTTAAAGCATAGGAAAAGAGGCAGAACGTCGACAATGATGCACTTGGCCAAAAAGGGCGTATGCCGTTTTTCCTGAATATATTCAGGAAAAAACGCATACGCCCTTTTTGGCCAATCAAGCAAGCATGTTCAAGAAATCTGCACTACAATGAAGTCTCACTGCCCCCCAGTCAAAAGGGCCATCTGAAAAAAGTGTAAAATCCAGAAATGCAGCACAGGCCATGGAGAACAGGGAGCCTTGTTATGCTGATGGGTGGGATGTAAATTGCCAAGAGCCACTCTGGAGAAGTGTATGGTGTTTCCTGAAACACCTAAAAAACAAAGCAACGGAGCCTACGGCACTTCCACTTATGGTCCTATAGCTTAGGGAAATTAAAATCAAAAACACACAGCCACCCCAAAGTTTCAGACGGCTCTGTTTACAAGAACCTCGTCTACGGTACAAGTTAAATATCCCAGAAAGCGAAAAATGAATAAAGAAATTTTTGGTACGTACGTACAATGGAATATCACTCACCAATGAAATCTATGTCATCTGGCCTGTCGTGGCATAATGAGTGGATTCAGGTACGATGATTCCAAGTGAAATCAGTCACACAGAAAATGAAACATCATAAGATATCACTAATACACGGAATGTAATCTTGGCTACACATGAACTGAATTACAAAACAGAACAGGGTCTCAAATTTAGAAAACCAACTTATGTTTGCTTAAGGGGAAAGGTGAGTTGGGGTGCTGCATAAAACCAGAGATAGAAATTAGCACAGATACCATTCCATACGTCAAATATGTAATAGTCAAGACCTACCCCTTGCTCAACGAAATGGGCTAAACACCCTATATTCAACGCCTAGGAATACACCTGACTAGTAAGAATCTTCAAACCCATGGATTTATATGTCTCCATAAGAGAATCAAGCTTGTGTACAGCTGCATGAAGGCAGCAGAGAAAATCCGATAAATCCTATTATCAAAATGAATTACAAAAACAAAACACAATGACAGTGAAATAGAGAGCAATTCTTAAATAATTCATTCAGGGCTTGTGATGCAACCTGGATTTACCTCATCTAAACCCAGAGCTGAGTGAGACATAAGGTTGGACACTTCGGGCTGATAGCATTGGTGAGTTTCGATGAGCAAATGCAGACCATTTGAAATCATAATACATGGTACACGTTACATGGGTCCCAACTCTCCAGGTTGAAGCGATTCTTCCTTCAGCTAAAACATGCATGGGAAACCCACAGTATGGTGCACCGTGTGACCGGGAAACTTTTTCAAATGCATCTCAGTTTTCGTCCCCTTTTACTCGGGTTCACAATTCCAGACCCTTTACTAACACTCTCCCCACTTGGAGAGTCAGTGCCTATAACCTGCTGTTTGGCACAATTTGCTATTTCTGCGCAAGATGAACAGGAATAGGGAGAACCAATGAGAGACTAGCTGTAGGTGTCTGCACGGGCAAATTTAACGCTCATTTCCAACCACGAAGAGGAATTAACCAAACGCTCAGCATGCCGTGTCGGAACCAGATTAGGGCCTGAAGCAATCCTGCGGGTTTGCTGCCAGCTCACAAGAAAGCGATTTGAAGAAAGGAGCTTAGGGGCACCCTAATTAACAAACCTGCAGAGTTATAAATGACAGCTATCGTCCAAAAATATATTGAAGGAAGGCTACGAAGAGGACTTGAAAGCGGGGCAGAATTGCAGGAAAACGATTTCAGGGGGTAGACTGGAATTGCATTTAAAGCATAGGAATAGAGGCAGAACGTCGACAATGATGCACTTGGCCAAAAAGGGCGTATGCGTTTTTTCCTGAATATATTCAGGAAAAAACGCATACGCCCTTTTTGGCGAACCAAGCAAGCATGTTAAAGAAATCTGCACTACAATGAAGTCTCACTGCTGCCCTGTCAAAAGGGCCATCTGAAAAAAGTGTAAAATCCAGAAATGCAGCACAGGCCATGGAGAACAGGGAGCCTTGTTATGCTGATGGGTGGGATGTAAATTGCCAACAGCCACTCTGGAGAAGTGTATGGTGTTTCCTGAAACACCTAAAAAACAAAGCAACGGAGTCTACGGCACTTCCACTTATGGTCCTATAGCTTAGGGAAATTAAAATCCACAACACACAGCCACCCCAAAGTTTCAGACGGCTCTGTTTACAAGAACCTCGTCTACGGTACAAGTTAAATATCCCAGAAAGCGAAAAATGGATAAAGAAGTTGTGGTACGTTCGTACGACGGAATATAACTCACCAATGAAATCTATGTCATGTGGCCCATCGTGGCATAATGAGTGGATTCAGGTACTATGATTCTAAGTGAAATAAGTCACACCGAAATTGAAACATCATAAGATATCACTAATACACCGAATGTAATCTTGGCTACACATGAACTGAATTACAAAACAGAACAGGGTCTCAAATTTAGAAAACCGACTTATGTTTGCGTAAGGGGAAAGATGAGTTGGGGTGCTGCATAATACCAGAGTTAGAAATTAGAACAGATACCATTCCATAAGTCAAATACGTAATAGTCAAGACCTACCCCTTGCTCAAAGAAATGGGCTAAACACCCTATATTCAATGCCTAGGAATACACCTGACTAGTAAGAATCTTCAAACCCATGGATTTCTATGTCTCCATAAGAGAATCAAGCGTGTGTACAGCTGCATGAAGGCAGCAGAGAAAATCCGATAAATCCCATTATCAAAATGAATTACAAAAACAAAACACAATGACAGTGAAATAGAGAGCAATTCTTAAATAATTCATTCAGGGCTTGTGATGCAACCTGGATTTACCTCATCTAAACCCAGAGCTGAGTGAGACATAAGGTTGGACACTTCGGGCTGATAGCATTGTTGAGGTTCGATGAGCAAATGCAGACCATTTGAAGTCATACTGCATGGTACCCTTGCATGGGTCCCAAATCTCCAGGTTTAAGCGATTCTTCCTTCAGCTAAAACATTCATGGGAAACCCACAGTATGGTGCACTGTGTGACCGGGAAACGTTTTCAAATGCATCTCAGTTTTTGTCCGCTTTTACTCGGGTTCACAATTCCAGACCCTTTACTAATACTCTCCCCACTTGGAGAGTAGGGCCTTTAACCTGCTGTTTGGCACAGTTTGCAATTTCTGCACAAGATGAACAGGAATAGGGAGTACCAATGAGAGACTAGCTGTAGGTGTCTGCACGGGCAAATTTAACGCGCATTTCCCACCAGGAAGAGGAATTAACCAAAGGCTCAGCATGCCGTGCCGGAACCAGATTAGGGCCTGAAGCAATCCTGCGGGTTTGCGGCCAGCTCACAAGAAAGCGATTTGAAGAAAGGAGCTCAGGGGCACTCTAATTCACAAACCTACAGAGTTATAAATGACAGCTATCGTCCAAAAATATATTGAAGGAAGGCTGCGAAGAGGACTTGAAAGCGGGGCAGAATTGCAGGAAAACGATTTCAGGGGGTAGACTGGAATTGCATTTAAAGCATAGGAAAAGAGGCAGAACGTCGACAATGATGCACTTGGCCAAAAAGGGCGTATGCCGTTTTTCCTGAATATATTCAGGAAAAAACGCATACGCCCTTTTTGGCCAATCAAGCAAGCATGTTCAAGAAATCTGCACTACAATGAAGTCTCACTGCCCCCCAGTCAAAAGGGCCATCTGAAAAAAGTGTAAAATCCAGAAATGCAGCACAGGCCATGGAGAACAGGGAGCCTTGTTATGCTGATGGGTGGGATGTAAATTGCCAAGAGCCACTCTGGAGAAGTGTATGGTGTTTCCTGAAACACCTAAAAAACAAAGCAACGGAGCCTACGGCACTTCCACTTATGGTCCTATAGCTTAGGGAAATTAAAATCAAAAACACACAGCCACCCCAAAGTTTCAGACGGCTCTGTTTACAAGAACCTCGTCTACGGTACAAGTTAAATATCCCAGAAAGCGAAAAATGAATAAAGAAATTTTTGGTACGTACGTACAATGGAATATCACTCACCAATGAAATCTATGTCATCTGGCCTGTCGTGGCATAATGAGTGGATTCAGGTACGATGATTCCAAGTGAAATCAGTCACACAGAAAATGAAACATCATAAGATATCACTAATACACGGAATGTAATCTTGGCTACACATGAACTGAATTACAAAACAGAACAGGGTCTCAAATTTAGAAAACCAACTTATGTTTGCTTAAGGGGAAAGGTGAGTTGGGGTGCTGCATAAAACCAGAGATAGAAATTAGCACAGATACCATTCCATACGTCAAATATGTAATAGTCAAGACCTACCCCTTGCTCAACGAAATGGGCTAAACACCCTATATTCAACGCCTAGGAATACACCTGACTAGTAAGAATCTTCAAACCCATGGATTTATATGTCTCCATAAGAGAATCAAGCTTGTGTACAGCTGCATGAAGGCAGCAGAGAAAATCCGATAAATCCTATTATCAAAATGAATTACAAAAACAAAACACAATGACAGTGAAATAGAGAGCAATTCTTAAATAATTCATTCAGGGCTTGTGATGCAACCTGGATTTACCTCATCTAAACCCAGAGCTGAGTGAGACATAAGGTTGGACACTTCGGGCTGATAGCATTGGTGAGTTTCGATGAGCAAATGCAGACCATTTGAAATCATAATACATGGTACACGTTACATGGGTCCCAACTCTCCAGGTTGAAGCGATTCTTCCTTCAGCTAAAACATGCATGGGAAACCCACAGTATGGTGCACCGTGTGACCGGGAAACTTTTTCAAATGCATCTCAGTTTTCGTCCCCTTTTACTCGGGTTCACAATTCCAGACCCTTTACTAACACTCTCCCCACTTGGAGAGTCAGTGCCTATAACCTGCTGTTTGGCACAATTTGCTATTTCTGCGCAAGATGAACAGGAATAGGGAGAACCAATGAGAGACTAGCTGTAGGTGTCTGCACGGGCAAATTTAACGCTCATTTCCAACCACGAAGAGGAATTAACCAAACGCTCAGCATGCCGTGTCGGAACCAGATTAGGGCCTGAAGCAATCCTGCGGGTTTGCTGCCAGCTCACAAGAAAGCGATTTGAAGAAAGGAGCTTAGGGGCACCCTAATTAACAAACCTGCAGAGTTATAAATGACAGCTATCGTCCAAAAATATATTGAAGGAAGGCTACGAAGAGGACTTGAAAGCGGCGCAGAATTGCAGGAAAACGATTTCAGGGGGTAGACTGGAATTGCATTTAAAGCATAGGAATAGAGGCAGAACGTCGACAATGATGCACTTGGCCAAAAAGGGCGTATGCGTTTTTTCCTGAATATATTCAGGAAAAAACGCATACGCCCTTTTTGGCGAACCAAGCAAGCATGTTAAAGAAATCTGCACTACAATGAAGTCTCACTGCTGCCCTGTCAAAAGGGCCATCTGAAAAAAGTGTAAAATCCAGAAATGCAGCACAGGCCATGGAGAACAGGGAGCCTTGTTATGCTGATGGGTGGGATGTAAATTGCCAACAGCCACTCTGGAGAAGTGTATGGTGTTTCCTGAAACACCTAAAAAACAAAGCAACGGAGTCTACGGCACTTCCACTTATGGTCCTATAGCTTAGGGAAATTAAAATCCACAACACACAGCCACCCCAAAGTTTCAGACGGCTCTGTTTACAAGAACCTCGTCTACGGTACAAGTTAAATATCCCAGAAAGCGAAAAATGGATAAAGAAGTTGTGGTACGTTCGTACGACGGAATATAACTCACCAATGAAATCTATGTCATGTGGCCCATCGTGGCATAATGAGTGGATTCAGGTACTATGATTCTAAGTGAAATAAGTCACACCGAAATTGAAACATCATAAGATATCACTAATACACCGAATGTAATCTTGGCTACACATGAACTGAATTACAAAACAGAACAGGGTCTCAAATTTAGAAAACCGACTTATGTTTGCGTAAGGGGAAAGATGAGTTGGGGTGCTGCATAATACCAGAGTTAGAAATTAGAACAGATACCATTCCATAAGTCAAATACGTAATAGTCAAGACCTACCCCTTGCTCAAAGAAATGGGCTAAACACCCTATATTCAATGCCTAGGAATACACCTGACTAGTAAGAATCTTCAAACCCATGGATTTCTATGTCTCCATAAGAGAATCAAGCGTGTGTACAGCTGCATGAAGGCAGCAGAGAAAATCCGATAAATCCCATTATCAAAATGAATTACAAAAACAAAACACAATGACAGTGAAATAGAGAGCAATTCTTAAATAATTCATTCAGGGCTTGTGATGCAACCTGGATTTACCTCATCTAAACCCAGAGCTGAGTGAGACATAAGGTTGGACACTTCGGGCTGATAGCATTGTTGAGGTTCGATGAGCAAATGCAGACCATTTGAAGTCATACTGCATGGTACCCTTGCATGGGTCCCAAATCTCCAGGTTTAAGCGATTCTTCCTTCAGCTAAAACATTCATGGGAAACCCACAGTATGGTGCACTGTGTGACCGGGAAACGTTTTCAAATGCATCTCAGTTTTTGTCCGCTTTTACTCGGGTTCACAATTCCAGACCCTTTACTAATACTCTCCCCACTTGGAGAGTAGGGCCTTTAACCTGCTGTTTGGCACAGTTTGCAATTTCTGCACAAGATGAACAGGAATAGGGAGTACCAATGAGAGACTAGCTGTAGGTGTCTGCACGGGCAAATTTAACGCGCATTTCCCACCAGGAAGAGGAATTAACCAAAGGCTCAGCATGCCGTGCCGGAACCAGATTAGGGCCTGAAGCAATCCTGCGGGTTTGCGGCCAGCTCACAAGAAAGCGATTTGAAGAAAGGAGCTCAGGGGCACTCTAATTCACAAACCTACAGAGTTATAAATGACAGCTATCGTCCAAAAATATATTGAAGGAAGGCTGCGAAGAGGACTTGAAAGCGGGGCAGAATTGCAGGAAAACGATTTCAGGGGGTAGACTGGAATTGCATTTAAAGCATAGGAAAAGAGGCAGAACGTCGACAATGATGCACTTGGCCAAAAAGGGCGTATGCCGTTTTTCCTGAATATATTCAGGAAAAAACGCATACGCCCTTTTTGGCCAATCAAGCAAGCATGTTCAAGAAATCTGCACTACAATGAAGTCTCACTGCCCCCCAGTCAAAAGGGCCATCTGAAAAAAGTGTAAAATCCAGAAATGCAGCACAGGCCATGGAGAACAGGGAGCCTTGTTATGCTGATGGGTGGGATGTAAATTGCCAAGAGCCACTCTGGAGAAGTGTATGGTGTTTCCTGAAACACCTAAAAAACAAAGCAACGGAGCCTACGGCACTTCCACTTATGGTCCTATAGCTTAGGGAAATTAAAATCAAAAACACACAGCCACCCCAAAGTTTCAGACGGCTCTGTTTACAAGAACCTCGTCTACGGTACAAGTTAAATATCCCAGAAAGCGAAAAATGAATAAAGAAATTTTTGGTACGTACGTACAATGGAATATCACTCACCAATGAAATCTATGTCATCTGGCCTGTCGTGGCATAATGAGTGGATTCAGGTACGATGATTCCAAGTGAAATCAGTCACACAGAAAATGAAACATCATAAGATATCACTAATACACGGAATGTAATCTTGGCTACACATGAACTGAATTACAAAACAGAACAGGGTCTCAAATTTAGAAAACCAACTTATGTTTGCTTAAGGGGAAAGGTGAGTTGGGGTGCTGCATAAAACCAGAGATAGAAATTAGCACAGATACCATTCCATACGTCAAATATGTAATAGTCAAGACCTACCCCTTGCTCAACGAAATGGGCTAAACACCCTATATTCAACGCCTAGGAATACACCTGACTAGTAAGAATCTTCAAACCCATGGATTTATATGTCTCCATAAGAGAATCAAGCTTGTGTACAGCTGCATGAAGGCAGCAGAGAAAATCCGATAAATCCTATTATCAAAATGAATTACAAAAACAAAACACAATGACAGTGAAATAGAGAGCAATTCTTAAATAATTCATTCAGGGCTTGTGATGCAACCTGGATTTACCTCATCTAAACCCAGAGCTGAGTGAGACATAAGGTTGGACACTTCGGGCTGATAGCATTGGTGAGTTTCGATGAGCAAATGCAGACCATTTGAAATCATAATACATGGTACACGTTACATGGGTCCCAACTCTCCAGGTTGAAGCGATTCTTCCTTCAGCTAAAACATGCATGGGAAACCCACAGTATGGTGCACCGTGTGACCGGGAAACTTTTTCAAATGCATCTCAGTTTTCGTCCCCTTTTACTCGGGTTCACAATTCCAGACCCTTTACTAACACTCTCCCCACTTGGAGAGTCAGTGCCTATAACCTGCTGTTTGGCACAATTTGCTATTTCTGCGCAAGATGAACAGGAATAGGGAGAACCAATGAGAGACTAGCTGTAGGTGTCTGCACGGGCAAATTTAACGCTCATTTCCAACCACGAAGAGGAATTAACCAAACGCTCAGCATGCCGTGTCGGAACCAGATTAGGGCCTGAAGCAATCCTGCGGGTTTGCTGCCAGCTCACAAGAAAGCGATTTGAAGAAAGGAGCTCAGGGGCACTGTAATTCACAAACCTGCAGAGTTATAAATGACAGCTATCGTCCAAAAATATATTGAAGGAAGGCTGCGAAGAGGACTTGAAAGCGGAGCAGAATTGCAGGAAAACGATTTCAGGGGGTAGACTGGAATTGCATTTAAAGCATAGGAAAAGAGGCAGAACGTCGACAATGATGCACTTGGCCAAAAAGGGCGTATGCGTTTTTTCCTGAATATATTCAGGAAAAAACGCATACGCCCTTTTTGGCCAACCAAGCAAGCATGTTAAAGAAATCTGCACTACAATGAAGTCTCACTGCCCCCTGGTCAAAAGGGCCATCTGAAAAAAGTGTAAAATCCAGAAATGCAGCACAGGCCATGGAGAACAGGGAGCCTTGTTATTCTGATGGGTGGGATGTAAATTGACAAGAGCCACTCTGGAGAAGTGTATGGTGTTTCCAGAAACACCTAAGAAACAAAGCAACAGGGCCTACGGCACTTCCACTTATGGTCCTATAGCTTAGGGAAATTAAAATCAAAACACACAGCCACCCCAAAGTTTCAGACGGCTCTGTTTACAAGAAACTCGTCTACAGTACAAGTAAAATATCCCAGAAAGTGAAAAATGGATAAAGAAGTTGTGGTACATTCGTACGACGGAATATCACTAACCAATGAAATCTATGTCATGTGGCCCATCGTGGCATAATGAGTGGATTCAGGTACTATGATTCTAAGTGAAATAAGTCACACCGAAATTGAAACATCATAAGATATCACTAATACACCGAATGTAATCTTGGCTACACATGAACTGAATTACAAAACAGAACAGGGTCTCAAATTTAGAAAACCGACTTATGTTTGCGTAAGGGGAAAGGTGAGTTGGGGTGCTGCATAAAACCAGAGTTAGAAATTAGAACAGATACCATTCCATAAGTCAAATACGTAATAGTCAAGACCTACCCCTTGCTCAACGAAATGGGCTAAACACCCTATATTCAACGCCTAGGAATACACCTGACTAGTAAGAATCTTCAAACCCATGGATTTTTATGTCTCCATAAGAGAATCAAGCGTGTGTACAGCTGCATGAAGGCAGCAGAAAAAATCCGATAAATCCCATTATGAAAATGAATTACAAAAACAAAACACAATGACAGTGAAATAGAGAGCAATTCTTAAATAATTCATTCAGGGCTTTTGATGCAACCTGGATTTACCTCATCTAAACCCAGAGCTCAGTGAGACATACAGTTGGACACTTCGGGCTGGTAGCATTGGTGAGGTTCGATGAGATAATGCAGACCATTTGAAGTCATACTGCATGGTACACATTCCATGGGTCCCAACTCTCCAGGTTTAAGCGATTCTTCCTTCAGCTAAAACATGCATGGGAAACCCACAGTATGGTGCACCGTGTGACCGGGAAACCTTTTCAAATGGATCTCAGTTTTCGTCCCCTTTTACTCGGGTTCACAATTCCAGACCCTTTACTAACACTCTCCCCACTTGGAGAGTCAGTGCCTTTAACCTGCTGTTTGGCACAGTTTGCAATTTCTGCGAAAGATGAACAGGAATAGGGAGAACCAATGAGAGACTACCTGTAGGTTTCTCCACGGGCAAATTTAACGCTCATTTCCAACCAGGAAGCGGAATTAACCAAACGCTCAGCATGCCATGCCGGAACCAGATTAGGGCCTGAAGCAATCCTGCGGGTTTGCGGCCAGCTCACAAGAAAGCGATTTGAAGAAAGGAGCTCCGGGGCACTCTAATTCACAAACCTGCAGAGTTATAAATGACAGCTATCGTCCAAAAATATATTGAAGGAAGGCTGTGAAGAGGACTTGAAAGCGGGGCAGAATTGCAGGAAAACGATTTCAGGGGGTAGACTGGAATTGCATTTAAAGCATAGGAAAAGAGGCAGAACGTCGACAAAGATACACTTGGCCAAAAAGGGCGTATGCGTTTTTTCCTGAATATATTCAGGAAAAAAAGCATACGCCCTTTTTGGCCAACCAAGCAAGCATGTTAAAGAAATCTGCACTACAATGAAGTCTCACTGCCCCCCGATCAAAACGGCCATCTGAAAAAAGTGTAAAATCCAGAAGTGCAGCACAGGCCATGGAGAACAGGGAGCCTTGTTATGCTGATGGGTGGGATGGAAATTGCCAAGAGCCACTCTGGAAAGGTGTATGGTGTTTCCTGAAACACCTAAAAAACAAAGCAACGGAACCTACGGCACTTCCACTTATGGTCCTATAGCTTAGGGAAATTAAAATCCACAACACACAGCCACCCCAAAGTTTCAGACGGCTCTGTTTACAAGAACCTCGTCTACGGTACAAGTTAAATATCCCAGAAAGCGAAAAATGGATTAAGAAGTTGTGGTACGTACGTACAATGGAATATAACTCAACAATGAAATCTGTGTCATCTGGCCCGTCGTGGCATAATGAGTGGATTCAGGTACGATGATTCTAAGTGAAATAAGTCACACAGAAAATGAAACATCATAAGATATCACTAATACACGGAATGTAATCAAGGCTACACATGAACGAATTACAAAACAGAACAGGGTCTCAAATTTAGAAAACCAATTTATGTTTGCTTAAGGGGAAAGGTGAGTTGGGGTGCTGCATAAAACCAGAGATAGAAATTAGCACAGATACCATTCCATACGTCAAATATGTAATAGTCAAGACCTACCCCTTGCTGAACGAAATGGGCTAAACACCCTATATTCAACGCCTAGGAATACACCTGACTAGTAAGAATCTTCAAACCCATGGATTTATATGTCTCCATAAGAGAATCAAGCGTGTGTACAGCTGCATGACGGCAGCAGAGAAAATCCGATAAATCCCATTATCAAAATGAATTACAAAAACAAAACACAATGACAGTGAAATAGAGAGCAATTCTTAAATAATTCATTCAGGGCTTGTGATGCAACTTGGATTTACCTCATCTACACCCAGAGCTGAGTGAGACATAAGGTTGGACACTTCGGGCTGATAGCATTGGTGAGGTTCGATGAGCAAATGCAGACCATTTGAAGTCATGCTACATGGTACCCATTCCATGGGTCCCAACTCTCCAGGTTTAAGCGATTCTTCCTTCAGCTAAAGCATGCATGGAAACCCACAATATGGTGCACCGTGTGACCGGGAAACGTTTTCAAATGCATCTCAGGTTTTGTCCCCTTTTACTCGGGTTCACAATTCCAGACCGTATACTAACACTCTCCCCACTTTGAGAGTCAGTGCCTTTAACCTGCTGATTGGCACAGTTTGCAATTTCTGCGCAAGATGAACAGGATTAGGGAGAACCAATGAGAGACTAGCTGTAGGTGTCTGCACGGGCATATTTAACGCTCATTTCCCAGCAAGAAGAGGAATTAACCAAAGGCTCAGCATGCCGTGCCAGAACGAGATTAGGGTCTGAGGCAATCCTGTGGGTTTGCGGCCAGCTCACAAGATAGCGAGTTGAAGAAAGGAGCTCATGGGCACTGTAACTCACAAACCTGCAGAGTTATAAATGACAGCTATCGTCCAAAAATATATTGAAGGAAGGCTGCGAAGACGACTTGTAAGCGGGACAGATTTGCAGGAAAACGATTTCAGGGGGTAGACGGGAATTGCATTTAAAGCATAGGAAAAGAGGCAGAACGTCGACAATGATGCACTTGGCCAAAAAGGGCGTATGCCGTTTTTCCTGAATATATTCAGGAAAAAACGCATACGCCCTTTTTGGCCAATCAAGCAAGCATGTTAAAGAAATCTGCACTACAATGAAGTCTCACTGCTCTCCAGTCAAAAGGGCCATCTGAAAAAAGTGTAAAATCCAGAAAGGCAGCACAGGCCATGGAGAACAGGGAGCCTTGTTATGCTGATGGGTGGGATGTAAATTGCCAAGAGCCACTCTGGAGAAGTGTATGGTGTTTCCTGAAACACCTAAAAAACAAAGCTACGGAGCCTACGGCACTTCCACTTATGGTCCTATAGCTTAGGGAAATTAAAATCAAAAACACACAGCCACCCCAAAGTTTCAGACGGCTCTGTTTACAAGAACCTCGTCTACGGTACAAGTTAAATATCCCAGAAAGCGAAAAATGAATAAAGAAATTTGTGGTACGTACGTACAATGGAATATCACTCACCAATGAAATCTATGTCATCTGGCCCGTCGTGGCATAATGAGTGGATTCAGGTACGATGATTCCAAGTGAAATCAGTCACACAGAAAATGAAACATCATAAGATATCACTAATACACGGAATATAATCTTGGCTACACATGAACTGAATTACAAAACAGAACAGGGTCTCAAATTTAGAAAACCGACTTATGTTTGCGTAAGGGGAAAGGTGAGTTGGGGTGCTACATAAAACCAGAGTTAGAAATTAGAACAGATACCATTCCATAAGTCAAATACGTAATAGTCAAGACCTACCCCTTGCTCAACGAAATGGGCTAAACACCCTATATTCAACGCCTAGGAATACACCTGACTAGTAAGAATCTTCAAACCCATGGATTTATATGTCTCCATAAGAGAATCAAGCATGTGTACAGCTGCATGAAGGCAGCAGAAAAAATCCGATAAATCCCATTATGAAAATGAATTACAAAAACAAAACACAATGACAGTGAAATAGAGAGCAATTCTTAAATAATTCATTCAGGGCTTGTGATGCAACCTGGATTTACCTCATCTACACCCAGAGCTCAGTGAGACATACAGTTGGACTCTTCGGGCTGATAGCATTGGTGAGGTTCGATGAGATAATGCAGACCATTTGAAGTCATACTGCATGGTACACATTCCATGGGTCCCAACTCTCCAGGTTTAAGCGATTCTTCCTTCAGCTAAAACATGCATGGGAAACCCACAGTATGGTGCACCGTGTGACCGGGAAACCTTTTCAAATGGATCTCAGTTTTCGTCCCCTTTTACTCGGGTTCACAATTCCAGACCCTTTACTAACACTCTCCCCACTTGGAGAGTCAGTGCCTTTAACCTGCTGTTTGGCACAGTTTGCAATTTCTGCGAAAGATGAACAGGAATAGGGAGAACCAATGAGAGACTACCTGTAGGTTTCTCCACGGGCAAATTTAACGCTCATTTCCAACCAGGAAGCGGAATTAACCAAACGCTCAGCATGCCATGCCGGAACCAGATTAGGGCCTGAAGCAATCCTGCGGGTTTGCGGCCAGCTCACAAGAAAGCGATTTGAAGAAAGGAGCTCCGGGGCACTCTAATTCACAAACCTGCAGAGTTATAAATGACAGCTATCGTCCAAAAATATATTGAAGGAAGGCTGTGAAGAGGACTTGAAAGCGGGGCAGAATTGCAGGAAAACGATTTCAGGGGGTAGACTGGAATTGCATTTAAAGCATAGGAAAAGAGGCAGAACGTCGACAATGATACACTTGGCCAAAAAGGGCGTATGCGTTTTTTCCTGAATATATTCAGGAAAAAAAGCATACGCCCTTTTTGGCCAACCAAGCAAGCATGTTAAAGAAATCTGCACTACAATGAAGTCTCACTGCCCCCCGATCAAAAGGGCCATCTGAAAAAAGTGTAAAATCCAGAAGTGCAGCACAGGCCATGGAGAACAGGGAGGCTTTTATGCTGATGGGTGGGATGGAAATTGCCAAGAGCCACTCTGGAAAGGTGTATGGTGTTTCCTGAAACACCTAAAAAACAAAGCAACGGAGCCTACGGAACTTCCACTTATGGTCCTATAGCTTAGGGAAATTAAAATCCACAACACACAGCCACCCCAAAGTTTCAGACGGCTCTGTTTACAAGAACCTCGTCTACGGTACAAGTTAAATATCCCAGAAAGCGAAAAATGGATTAAGAAGTTGTGGTACGTACGTACAATGGAATATAACTCAACAATGAAATCTGTGTCATCTGGCCCGTCGTGGCATAATGAGTGGATTCAGGTACGATGATTCTAAGTGAAATAAGTCACACCGAAAATGAAACATCGTAAGATATCACTAATACACCGAATTTAATCTTGGCTACACATGAACTGAATTACAAAACAGAACAGGGTCTCAAATTTAGAAAACCAACTTATGTTTGCGAAAGGGGAAAGGTGAGTTGGGGTGCTGCATAAAACCAGAGTTAGAAATTAGCACAGATACCATTCCATAAGTCAAATACGTAATAGTCAAGACCTACCCCTTGCTCAACGAAATGGGCTAAACACACTATATTCAATGCCTAGGAATACACCTGACTAGTAAGAATCTTCAAACCCATGGATTTATATGTCTCCATAAGAGAAACAAGCGTGTGTACAGCTGCATGAAGGCAGCAGAGAAAATCCGATAAATCCTATTATCAAAATGAATTACAAAAACAAAACACAATGACAGTGAATTAGAGAGCAATTCTTAAATAATTCATTCAGGGCTTGTGGTGAAACCTGGATTTACCTCATCTAAACCCAGAGCTGAGTGAGACATAAGGTTGGACACTTCGGGCTGATAGCATTGGTGAGGTTCGATGAGAAAATGCAGACCATTTGAAGTCATAATACATGATACACATTCCATGGGTCCCAACTCTCCAGGTTTAAGCGATTCTTCCTTCAGCTAAAGCATGCATGGGAAACCCAGAGTATGGTGCACCGTGTGACCGTCAAACGTTTTCAAATGCATCTCAGTTTTTGTCCCCTTTTACTCGGGTTCACAATTCCAGACCCTTTACTAAAACTCTCCCCACTTGGAGAGTCAGTGCCTTTAACCTCCTGTTTGGCACAATTTGCAATTTCTGCGCAAGATGAACAGGAATAGGGAGAACCAATGAGAGACTAGCTGTACGTGTCTGCACGGGCAAATTTAACGCTCATTTCCCACCAGGAAGAGGAATTAACCTAAGGCTCAGCATGCCGTGCCGGAACCAGATTAGGGCCTGAAGCAATCCTGCGGGTTTGCGGCCAGCTCACAAAAAAGCGATTTGAAGAAAGGAGCGCAGGGTCACTCTAATTCACAAACCTGCAGAGTTATAAATGACAGCTATCGTGCAAAAATATATTGAAGGAAGGCTGCGAAGAGGACTTGAAAGCGGGGCAGAATGCAGGAAAACGATTTCAGGGGGTAGACTGGAATTGCATTTAAAGCATAGGAAAAGAGGCAGAACGTCGACAATGATGCACTTGGCCAAAAAGGGCGTATGCGTTTTTTCCTGAATATATTCAGGAAAAAACGCATACGCCCTTTTTGGCCAACCAAGCAAGCATGTTAAAGAAATCTGCACTACAATGAAGTTTCACTGCCCCCCTGTCAAAAGGGCCATCTGAAAAAAGTGTAAAATCCAGAAATGCAGCACAGGCCATGGAGAACAGGGAGCCTTGTTATGCTGATGGGTGGGATGTAAATTGCCAACAGCCACTCTGGAGAAGTGTATGGTGTTTCCTGAAACACCTAAAAAACAAAGCGACGGAGCCTACGGCACTTCCACTTATGGTCCTATAGCTTAGGGAAATTAAAATCCACAACACACAGCCACCCCAAAGTTTCAGACGGCTCTGTTTACAAGAACCTCGTCTACGGTACAAGTTAAATATCCCAGAAAGCGAAAAATGGATAAAGAAGTTGTGGTACGTACGTACAATGGAATATCAGTCACCAATGAAGTCTATGTCATCTGGCCCGTCCTGGCATAATGAGTGGATTCAGGTACGATTATTCTAAGTGAAATAAGTCACACAGAAAATGAAACATCATAAGATATCATTAATACACCGAATGTAATCTTGGCTACACATGAACTGAATTACAAAACAGAACAGGGTCTCAAATTTAGAAAACCAACTTATATTTGCTTAAGGGGAAAGGTGAGTTGGGGTGCTGCATAAAACCAGAGATAGAAATTAGCACAGATACCATTCCATACGTCAAATATGTAATAGTCGAGACCTACCGCTTGCTCAACGAAATGGGCTAAACACCCTATATTCAAGGCCTAGGAATACACCTGACTAGTAAGAATCTTCAAACCCATGGATTTATATGTCTCCATAAGAGAATCAAGCGTGTGTACAGCTGCATGAAGGCAGCAGAGAAAATCCGATAAATCCTATTATCAAAATGAATTACAAAAACAAAACACAATGACAGTGAAATAGAGAGCAATTCTTAAATAATTCATTCAGGGCTTGTGATGCAACTTGGATTTACCTCATCTACACCGAGAGCTGAGTGAGACATAAGGTTGGACACTTCGGGCTGATAGCATTGTTGAGGTTCGATGAGCAAATGCAGACCATTTGAAGTCATACTGCATGGTACCCTTGCATGGGTCCCAAATCTCCAGGTTTAAGCGATTCTTCCTTCCGCTAAAACATTCATGGGAAACCCACAGTATGGTGCACTGTGTGACCGGGAAACGTTTTCAAATGCATCTCAGTTTTTGTCCGCTTTTACTCGGGTTCACAATTCCAGACCCTTTACTAATACTCTCCCCACTTGGAGAGTAGGGCCTTTAACCTGCTGTTTGGCACAGTTTGCAATTTCTGCACAAGATGAACAGGAATAGGGAGTACCAATGAGAGACTAGCTGTAGGTGTCTGCACGGGCAAATTTAACGCGCATTTCCCACCAGGAAGAGGAATTAACCAAAGGCTCAGCATGCCGTGCCGGAACCAGATTAGGGCCTGAAGCAATCCTGCGGGTTTGCGGCCAGCTCACAAGAAAGCGATTTGAAGAAAGGAGCTCAGGAGCACTCTAATTCACAAACCTACAGAGTTATAAATGACAGCTATCGTCCAAAAATATATTGAAGGAAGGCTGCGAAGAGGACTTGAAAGCGGGGCAGAATTGCAGGAAAACGATTTCAGGGGGTAGACTGGAATTGCATTTAAAGCATAGGAAAAGAGGCAGAACGTCGACAATGATGCACTTGGCCAAAAAGGGCGTATGCCGTTTTTCCTGAATATATTCAGGAAAAAACGCATACGCCCTTTTTGGCCAATCAAGCAAGCATGTTCAAGAAATCTGCACTACAATGAAGTCTCACTGCCCCCCGGTCAAAAGGGCCATCTGAAAAAAGTGTAAAATCCAGAAAGGCAGCACAGGCCATGGAGAACAGGGAGCCTTGTTATGCTGATGGGTGGGATGTAAATTGCCAAGAGCCACTCTGGAGAAGTGTATGGTGTTTCCTGAAACACCTAAAAAACAAAGCAACGGAGCCTACGGCACTTCCACTTATGGTCCTATAGCTTAGGGAAATTAAAATCAAAAACACACAGCCACCCCAAAGTTTCAGACGGCTCTGTTTACAAGAACCTCGTCTACGGTACAAG
This sequence comes from Delphinapterus leucas, assembly GCF_059928025.1. Classification (NCBI taxonomy): domain Eukaryota; kingdom Metazoa; phylum Chordata; class Mammalia; order Artiodactyla; family Monodontidae; genus Delphinapterus; species Delphinapterus leucas. The sequence goes on from NC_143134.1 coordinate 1,038,849, forward strand.
TTAAATATCCCAGAAAGCGAAAAATGAATAAAGAAATTTTTGGTACGTACGTACAATGGAATATCACTCACCAATGAAATCTATGTCATCTGGCCCGTTGTGGCATAATGAGTGGATTCAGGTACGATGATTCCAAGTGAAATCAGTCACACAGAAAATGAAACATCATAAGATATCACTAATACACGGAATGTAATCTTGGCTACACATGAACTGAATTACAAAACAGAACAGGGTCTCAAATTTAGAAAACCAACTTATGTTTGCTTAAGGGGAAAGGTGAGTTGGGGTGCTGCATAAAACCAGAGATAGAAATTAGCACAGATACCATTCCATACGTCAAATATGTAATAGTCAAGACCTACCCCTTGCTCAACGAAATGGGCTAAACACCCTATATTCAAGGCCTAGGAATACACCTGACTAGTAAGAATCTTCAAACCCATGGATTTATATGTCTCCATAAGAGAATCAAGCGTGTGTACAGCTGCATGAAGGCAGCAGAGAAAATCCGATAAATCCTATTATCAAAATGAATTACAAAAACAAAACACAATGACAGTGAAATAGAGAGCAATTCTTAAATAATTCATTCAGGGCTTGTGATGCAACTTGGATTTACCTCATCTACACCGAGAGCTGAGTGAGACATAAGGTTGGACACTTCGGGCTGATAGCATTGTTGAGGTTCGATGAGCAAATGCAGACCATTTGAAGTCATACTGCATGGTACCCTTGCATGGGTCCCAAATCTCCAGGTTTAAGCGATTCTTCCTTCAGCTAAAACATTCATGGGAAACCCACAGTATGGTGCACTGTGTGACCGGGAAACGTTTTCAAATGCATCTCAGTTTTTGTCCGCTTTTACTCGGGTTCACAATTCCAGACCCTTTACTAATACTCTCCCCACTTGGAGAGTAGGGCCTTTAACCTGCTGTTTGGCACAGTTTGCAATTTCTGCACAAGATGAACAGGAATAGGGAGTACCAATGAGAGACTAGCTGTAGGTGTCTGCACGGGCAAATTTAACGCGCATTTCCCACCAGGAAGAGGAATTAACCAAAGGCTCAGCATGCCGTGCCGGAACCAGATTAGGGCCTGAAGCAATCCTGCGGGTTTGCGGCCAGCTCACAAGAAAGCGATTTGAAGAAAGGAGCTCAGGGGCACTCTAATTCACAAACCTACAGAGTTATAAATGACAGCTATCGTCCAAAAATATATTGAAGGAAGGCTGCGAAGAGGACTTGAAAGCGGGGCAGAATTGCAGGAAAACGATTTCAGGGGGTAGACTGGAATTGCATTTAAAGCATAGGAAAAGAGGCAGAACGTCGACAATGATGCACTTGGCCAAAAAGGGCGTATGCCGTTTTTCCTGAATATATTCAGGAAAAAACGCATACGCCCTTTTTGGCCAATCAAGCAAGCATGTTCAAGAAATCTGCACTACAATGAAGTCTCACTGCCCCCCAGTCAAAAGGGCCATCTGAAAAAAGTGTAAAATCCAGAAATGCAGCACAGGCCATGGAGAACAGGGAGCCTTGTTATGCTGATGGGTGGGATGTAAATTGCCAAGAGCCACTCTGGAGAAGTGTATGGTGTTTCCTGAAACACCTAAAAAACAAAGCAACGGAGCCTACGGCACTTCCACTTATGGTCCTATAGCTTAGGGAAATTAAAATCAAAAACACACAGCCACCCCAAAGTTTCAGACGGCTCTGTTTACAAGAACCTCGTCTACGGTACAAGTTAAATATCCCAGAAAGCGAAAAATGAATAAAGAAATTTTTGGTACGTACGTACAATGGAATATCACTCACCAATGAAATCTATGTCATCTGGCCTGTCGTGGCATAATGAGTGGATTCAGGTACGATGATTCCAAGTGAAATCAGTCACACAGAAAATGAAACATCATAAGATATCACTAATACACGGAATGTAATCTTGGCTACACATGAACTGAATTACAAAACAGAACAGGGTCTCAAATTTAGAAAACCAACTTATGTTTGCTTAAGGGGAAAGGTGAGTTGGGGTGCTGCATAAAACCAGAGATAGAAATTAGCACAGATACCATTCCATACGTCAAATATGTAATAGTCAAGACCTACCCCTTGCTCAACGAAATGGGCTAAACACCCTATATTCAACGCCTAGGAATACACCTGACTAGTAAGAATCTTCAAACCCATGGATTTATATGTCTCCATAAGAGAATCAAGCTTGTGTACAGCTGTATGAAGGCAGCAGAGAAAATCCGATAAATCCTATTATCAAAATGAATTACAAAAACAAAACACAATGACAGTGAAATAGAGAGCAATTCTTAAATAATTCATTCAGGGCTTGTGATGCAACTTGGATTTACCTCATCTAAACCCAGAGCTGAGTGAGACATAAGGTTGGACACTTCGGGCTGATAGCATTGGTGAGGTTCGATGAGCAAATGCAGACCATTTGAAGTCATGCTACATGGTACCCATTCCATGGGTCCCAACTCTCCAGGTTTAAGCGATTCTTCCTTCAGCTAAAGCATGCATGGAAACCCACAATATGGTGCACCGTGTGACCGGGAAACGTTTTCAAATGCATCTCAGGTTTTGTCCCCTTTTACTCGGGTTCACAATTCCAGACCGTATACTAACACTCTCCCCACTTTGAGAGTCAGTGCCTTTAACCTGCTGATTGGCACAGTTTGCAATTTCTGCGCAAGATGAACAGGATTAGGGAGAACCAATGAGAGACTAGCTGTAGGTGTCTGCACGGGCATATTTAACGCTCATTTCCCAGCAAGAAGAGGAATTAACCAAAGGCTCAGCATGCCGTGCCGGAACCAGATTAGGGCCTGAGGCAATCCTGTGGGTTTGCGGCCAGCTCACAAGATAGCGAGTTGAAGAAAGGAGCTCATGGGCACTGTAACTCACAAACCTGCAGAGTTATAAATGACAGCTATCGTCCAAAAATATATTGAAGGAAGGCTGCGAAGACGACTTGTAAGCGGGACAGATTTGCAGGAAAACGATTTCAGGGGGTAGACGGGAATTGCATTTAAAGCATAGGAAAAGAGGCAGAACGTCGACAATGATGCACTTGGCCAAAAAGGGCGTATGCCGTTTTTCCTGAATATATTCAGGAAAAAACGCAGACGCCCTTTTTGGCCAATCAAGCAAGCATGTTAAAGAAATCTGCACTACAATGAAGTCTCACTGCTCTCCAGTCAAAAGGGCCATCTGAAAAAAGTGTAAAATCCAGAAAGGCAGCACAGGCCATGGAGAACAGGGAGCCTTGTTATGCTGATGGGTGGGATGTAAATTGCCAAGAGCCACTCTGGAGAAGTGTATGGTGTTTCCTGAAACACCTAAAAAACAAAGCTACGGAGCCTACGGCACTTCCACTTATGGTCCTATAGCTTAGGGAAATTAAAATCAAAAACACACAGCCACCCCAAAGTTTCAGACGGCTCTGTTTACAAGAACCTCGTCTACGGTACAAGTTAAATATCCCAGAAAGCGAAAAATGAATAAAGAAATTTGTGGTATGTACGTACAATGGAATATCACTCACCAATGAAATCTATGTCATCTGGCCCGTCGTGGCATAATGAGTGGATTCAGGTACGATGATTCCAAGTGAAATCAGTCACACAGAAAATGAAACATCATAAGATATCACTAATACACGGAATATAATCTTGGCTACACATGAACTGAATTACAAAACAGAACAGGGTCTCAAATTTAGAAAACCGACTTATGTTTGCGTAAGGGGAAAGGTGAGTTGGGGTGCTACATAAAACCAGAGTTAGAAATTAGAACAGATACCATTCCATAAGTCAAATACGTAATAGTCAAGACCTACCCCTTGCTCAACGAAATGGGCTAAACACACTATATTCAATGCCTAGGAATACACCTGACTAGTAAGAATCTTCAAACCCATGGATTTATATGTCTCCATAAGAGAAACAAGCGTGTGTACAGCTGCATGAAGGCAGCAGAGAAAATCCGATAAATCCTATTATCAAAATGAATTACAAATACAAAACACAATGACAGTGAATTAGAGAGCAATTCTTAAATAATTCATTCAGGGCTTGTGGTGAAACCTGGATTTACCTCATCTAAACCCAGAGCTGAGTGAGACATAAGGTTGGACACTTCGGGCTGATAGCATTGGTGAGGTTCGATGAGAAAATGCAGACCATTTGAAGTCATAATACATGATACACATTCCATGGGTCCCAACTCTCCAGGTTTAAGCGATTCTTCCTTCAGCTAAAGCATGCATGGGAAACCCAGAGTATGGTGCACCGTGTGACCGTCAAACGTTTTCAAATGCATCTCAGTTTTTGTCCCCTTTTACTCGGGTTCACAATTCCAGACTCTTTACTAAAACTCTCCCCACTTGGAGAGTCAGTGCCTTTAACCTCCTGTTTGGCACAATTTGCAATTTCTGCGCAAGATGAACAGGAATAGGGAGAACCAATGAGAGACTAGCTGTACGTGTCTGCACGGGCAAATTTAACGCTCATTTCCCACCAGGAAGAGGAATTAACCTAAGGCTCAGCATGCCGTGCCGGAACCAGATTAGGGCCTGAAGCAATCCTGCGGGTTTGCGGCCAGCTCACAAAAAAGCGATTTGAAGAAAGGAGCGCAGGGTCACTCTAATTCACAAACCTGCAGAGTTATAAATGACAGCTATCGTGCAAAAATATATTGAAGGAAGGCTGCGAAGAGGACTTGAAAGCGGGGCAGAATGCAGGAAAACGATTTCAGGGGGTAGACTGGAATTGCATTTAAAGCATAGGAAAAGAGGCAGAACGTCGACAATGATGCACTTGGCCAAAAAGGGCGTATGCCGTTTTTCCTGAATATATTCAGGAAAAAACGCATACGCCCTTTTTGGCCAACCAAGCAAGCATGTTAAAGAAATCTGCACTACAATGAAGTTTCACTGCCCCCCTGTCAAAAGGGCCATCTGAAAAAAGTGTAAAATCCAGAAATGCAGCACAGGCCATGGAGAACAGGGAGCCTTGTTATGCTGATGGGCGGGATGTAAATTGCCAACAGCCACTCTGGAGAAGTGTATGGTGTTTCCCGGAACACCGAAAAAACAAAGCTACGGAGCCTACGGCACTTCCACTTATGGTCCTATAGCTTAGGGAAATTAAAATCCACAACACACAGCCACCCCAAAGTTTCAGACGGCTCTGTTTACAAGAACCTCGTCTACGGTACAAGTTAAATATCCCAGAAAGCGAAAAATGGATAAAGAAGTTGTGGTACGTACGTACAATGGAATATCAGTCACCAATGAAGTCTATGTCATCTGGCCCGTCCTGGCATAATGAGTGGATTCAGGTACGATTATTCTAAGTGAAATAAGTCACACAGAAAATGAAACATCATAAGATATCATTAATACACCGAATGTAATCTTGGCTACACATGAACTGAATTACAAAACAGAACAGGGTCTCAAATTTAGAAAACCAACTTATATTTGCTTAAGGGGAAAGGTGAGTTGGGGTGCTGCATAAAACCAGAGATAGAAATTAGCACAGATACCATTCCATACGTCAAATATGTAATAGTCGAGACCTACCGCTTGCTCAACGAAATGGGCTAAACACCCTATATTCAAGGCCTAGGAATACACCTGACTAGTAAGAATCTTCAAACCCATGGATTTATATGTCTCCATAAGAGAATCAAGCGTGTGTACAGCTGCATGAAGGCAGCAGAGAAAATCCGATAAATCCTATTATCAAAATGAATTACAAAAACAAAACACAATGACAGTGAAATAGAGAGCAATTCTTAAATAATTCATTCAGGGCTTGTGATGCAACTTGGATTTACCTCATCTACACCGAGAGCTGAGTGAGACATAAGGTTGGACACTTCGGGCTGATAGCATTGTTGAGGTTCGATGAGCAAATGCAGACCATTTGAAGTCATACTGCATGGTACCCTTGCATGGGTCCCAAATCTCCAGGTTTAAGCGATTCTTCCTTCCGCTAAAACATTCATGGGAAACCCACAGTATGGTGCACTGTGTGACCGGGAAACGTTTTCAAATGCATCTCAGTTTTTGTCCGCTTTTACTCGGGTTCACAATTCCAGACCCTTTACTAATACTCTCCCCACTTGGAGAGTAGGGCCTTTAACCTGCTGTTTGGCACAGTTTGCAATTTCTGCACAAGATGAACAGGAATAGGGAGTACCAATGAGAGACTAGCTGTAGGTGTCTGCACACGCAAATTTAACGCGCATTTCCCACCAGGAAGAGGAATTAACCAAAGGCTCAGCATGCCGTGCCGGAACCAGATTAGGGCCTGAAGCAATCCTGCGGGTTTGCGGCCAGCTCACAAGAAAGCGATTTGAAGAAAGGAGCTCAGGGGCACTCTAATTCACAAACCTACAGAGTTATAAATGACAGCTATCGTCCAAAAATATATTGAAGGAAGGCTGCGAAGAGGACTTGAAAGCGGGGCAGAATTGCAGGAAAACGATTTCAGGGGGTAGACTGGAATTGCATTTAAAGCATAGGAAAAGAGGCAGAACGTCGACAATGATGCACTTGGCCAAAAAGGGCGTATGCCGTTTTTCCTGAATATATTCAGGAAAAAACGCATACGCCCTTTTTGGCCAATCAAGCAAGCATGTTCAAGAAATCTGCACTACAATGAAGTCTCACTGCCCCCCAGTCAAAAGGGCCATCTGAAAAAAGTGTAAAATCCAGAAATGCAGCACAGGCCATGGAGAACAGGGAGCCTTGTTATGCTGATGGGTGGGATGTAAACTGCCAAGAGCCACTCTGGAGAAGTGTATGGTGTTTCCTGAAACACCTAAAAAACAAAGCAACGGAGCCTACGGCACTTCCACTTATGGTCCTATAGCTTAGGGAAATTAAAATCAAAAACACACAGCCACCCCAAAGTTTCAGACGGCTCTGTTTACAAGAACCTCGTCTACGGTACAAGTTAAATATCCCAGAAAGCGAAAAATGAATAAAGAAATTTTTGGTACGTACGTACAATGGAATATCACTCACCAATGAAATCTATGTCATCTGGCCCGTCGTGGCATAATGAGTGGATTCAGGTACGATGATTCCAAGTGAAATCAGTCACACAGAAAATGAAACATCATAAGATATCACTAATACACGGAATGTAATCTTGGCTACACATGAACTGAATTACAAAACAGAACAGGGTCTCAAATTTAGAAAACCAACTTATGTTTGCTTAAGGGGAAAGGTGAGTTGGGGTGCTGCATAAAACCAGAGATAGAAATTAGCACAGATACCATTCCATACGTCAAATATGTAATAGTCAAGACCTACCCCTTGCTCAACGAAATGGGCTAAACACCCTATATTCAAGGCCTAGGAATACACCTGACTAGTAAGAATCTTCAAACCCATGGATTTATATGTCTCCATAAGAGAATCAAGCGTGTGTACAGCTGCATGAAGGCAGCAGAGAAAATCCGATAAATCCTATTATCAAAATGAATTACAAAAACAAAACACAATGACAGTGAAATAGAGAGCAATTCTTAAATAATTCATTCAGGGCTTGTGATGCAACTTGGATTTACCTCATCTACACCGAGAGCTGAGTGAGACATAAGGTTGGACACTTCGGGCTGATAGCATTGTTGAGGTTCGATGAGCAAATGCAGAGCATTTGAAGTCATACTGCATGGTACCCTTGCATGGGTCCCAAATCTCCAGGTTTAAGCGATTCTTCCTTCAGCTAAAACATTCATGGGAAACCCACAGTATGGTGCACTGTGTGACCGGGAAACGTTTTCAAATGCATCTCAGTTTTTGTCTGCTTTTACTCGGGTTCACAATTCCAGACCCTTTACTAATACTCTCCCCACTTGGAGAGTAGGGCCTTTAACCTGCTGTTTGGCACAGTTTGCAATTTCTGCACAAGATGAACAGGAATAGGGAGTACCAATGAGAGACTAGCTGTAGGTGTCTGCACGGGCAAATTTAACGCGCATTTCCCACCAGGAAGAGGAATTAACCAAAGGCTCAGCATGCCGTGCCGGAACCAGATTAGGGCCTGAAGCAATCCTGCGGGTTTGCGGCCAGCTCACAAGAAAGCGATTTGAAGAAAGGAGCTCAGGGGCACTCTAATTCACAAACCTACAGAGTTATAAATGACAGCTATCGTCCAAAAATATATTGAAGGAAGGCTGCGAAGAGGACTTGAAAGCGGGGCAGAATTGCAGGAAAACGATTTCAGGGGGTAGACTGGAATTGCATTTAAAGCATAGGAAAAGAGGCAGAACGTCGACAATGATGCACTTGGCCAAAAAGGGCGTATGCCGTTTTTCCTGAATATATTCAGGAAAAAACGCATACGCCCTTTTTGGCCAATCAAGCAAGCATGTTCAAGAAATCTGCACTACAATGAAGTCTCACTGCCCCCCAGTCAAAAGGGCCATCTGAAAAAAGTGTAAAATCCAGAAATGCAGCACAGGCCATGGAGAACAGGGAGCCTTGTTATGCTGATGGGTGGGATGTAAATTGCCAACAGCCACTCTGGAGAAGTGTATGGTGTTTCCTGAAACACCTAAAAAACAAAGCAACGGAGCCTACGGCACTTCCACTTATGGTCCTATAGCTTAGGGAAATTAAAATCAAAAACACACAGCCACCCCAAAGTTTCAGACGGCTCTGTTTACAAGAACCTCGTCTACGGTACAAGTTAAATATCCCAGAAAGCGAAAAATGAATAAAGAAATTTTTGGTACGTACGTACAATGGAATATCACTCACCAATGAAATCTATGTCATCTGGCCTGTCGTGGCATAATGAGTGGATTCAGGTACGATGATTCCAAGTGAAATCAGTCACACAGAAAATGAAACATCATAAGATATCACTAATACACGGAATGTAATCTTGGCTACACATGAACTGAATTACAAAACAGAACAGGGTCTCAAATTTAGAAAACCAACTTATGTTTGCTTAAGGGGAAAGGTGAGTTGGGGTGCTGCATAAAACCAGAGATAGAAATTAGCACAGATACCATTCCATACGTCAAATATGTAATAGTCAAGACCTACCCCTTGCTCAACGAAATGGGCTAAACACCCTATATTCAACGCCTAGGAATACACCTGACTAGTAAGAATCTTCAAACCCATGGATTTATATGTCTCCATAAGAGAATCAAGCTTGTGTACAGCTGTATGAAGGCAGCAGAGAAAATCCGATAAATCCTATTATCAAAATGAATTACAAAAACAAAACACAATGACAGTGAAATAGAGAGCAATTCTTAAATAGTTCATTCAGAGCTTGTGATGCAACCTGGATTTACCTCATCTAAACCCAGAGCTGAGTGAGACATAAGGTTGGACACTTCGGGCTGATAGCATTGGTGAGTTTCGATGAGCAAATGCAGACCATTTGAAATCATAATACATGGTACACGTTACATGGGTCCCAACTCTCCAGGTTGAAGCGATTCTTCCTTCAGCTAAAACATGCATGGGAAACCCACAGTATGGTGCACCGTGTGACCGGGAAACGTTTTCAAATGCATCTCAGTTTTCGTTCCCTTTTACTCGGGTTCACAATTCCAGACCCTTTACTAACACTCTCCCCACTTGGAGAGTCAGTGCCTATAACCTGCTGTTTGGCACAATTTGCTATTTCTGCGCAAGATGAACAGGAATAAGGAGAACCAATGAGAGACTAGCTGTAGGTGTCTGCACGGGCAAATTTAACGCTCATTTCCAACCACGAAGAGGAATTAACCAAACGCTCAGCATGCCGTGTCGGAACCAGATTAGGGCCTGAAGCAATCCTGCGGGTTTGCTGCCAGCTCACAAGAAAGCGATTTGAAGAAAGGAGCTTAGGGGCACCCTAATTAACAAACCTGCAGAGTTATAAATGACAGCTATCGTCCAAAAATATATTGAAGGAAGGCTACGAAGAGGACTTGAAAGCGGGGCAGAATTGCAGGAAAACGATTTCAGGGGGTAGACTGGAATTGCATTTAAAGCATAGGAATAGAGGCAGAACGTCGACAATGATGCACTTGGCCAAAAAGGGCGTATGCGTTTTTTCCTGAATATATTCAGGAAAAAACGCATACGCCCTTTTTGGCGAACCAAGCAAGCATGTTAAAGAAATCTGCACTACAATGAAGTCTCACTGCTGCCCTGTCAAAAGGGCCATCTGAAAAAAGTGTAAAATCCAGAAATGCAGCACAGGCCATGGAGAACAGGGAGCCTTGTTATGCTGATGGGTGGGATGTAAATTGCCAACAGCCACTCTGGAGAAGTGTATGGTGTTTCCTGAAACACCTAAAAAACAAAGCAACGGAGCCTACGGCACTTCCACTTATGGTCCTATAGCTTAGGGAAATTAAAATCCACAACACACAGCCACCCCAAAGTTTCAGACGGCTCTGTTTACAAGAACCTCGTCTACGGTACAATTTAAATATCCCAGAAAGCGAAAAATGGATAAAGAAGTTGTGGTACGTTCGTACGACGGAATATAACTCACCAATGAAATCTATGTCATGTGGCCCATCGTGGCATAATGAGTGGATTCAGGTACTATGATTCTAAGTGAAATAAGTCACACCGAAATTGAAACATCATAAGATATCACTAATACACCGAATGTAATCTTGGCTACACATGAACTGAATTACAAAACAGAACAGGGTCTCAAATTTAGAAAACCGACTTATGTTTGCGTAAGGGGAAAGATGAGTTGGGGTGCTGCATAATACCAGAGTTAGAAATTAGAACAGATACCATTCCATAAGTCAAATACGTAATAGTCAAGACCTACCCCTTGCTCAAAGAAATGGGCTAAACACCCTATATTCAATGCCTAGGAATACACCTGACTAGTAAGGATCTTCAAACCCATGGATTTCTATGACTCCATAAGAGAATCAAGCGTGTGTACAGCTGCATGAAGGCAGCAGAGAAAATCCGATAAATCCCATTATCAAAATGAATTACAAAAACAAAACACAATGACAGTGAAATAGAGAGCAACTCTTAAATAATTCATTCAGGGCTTGTGATGCAACTTGGATTTACCTCATCTACACCCAGAGCTGAGTGAGACATAAGGTTGGACACTTCGGGCTGATAGCATTGTTGAGTTTCGATGAGCAAATGCAGACCATTTGAAGTCATACTGCATGGTTCCCATTCCATGGGTCCCAAATCTCCAGGTTTAAGCGATTCTTCCTTCAGCTAAAACATGCATGGGAAACCCACAGTACGGTGCACCGTGTGACCGGGAAACGTTTTCAAATGCATCTCAGTTTTTGTCACCTTTTACTCGGGTTCACAATTCCAGAACCTTTACTAACACTCTCCCCACTTGGAGATTCAGGGCCTTTAACCTGCTGTTTGGCACAGTTTGCAATTTCTGCACAAGATGAACAGGAATAGGGAGAACCAATGAGAGACTAGCTGTAGGTGTCTGCACGGGCAAATTTAACGCTCATTTCCCACCAGGAAGAGGAATTAACCAAAGGCTCAGCATGCCGTGCCGGAACCAGATTAGGGCCTGAAGCAATCCTGCGGGTTTGCGGCCAGCTCACAAGAAAGCGATTTAAAGAAAGGAGCTCAGGGGCACTCTAATTCACAAACCTGCAGAGTTATAAATGACAGCTATCGTCCAAAAATATATTGAAGGAAGGCTGCGAAGAGGACTTGAAAGCGGGGCAGAATTGCAGGAAAACGATTTCAGGGGGTAGACTGGAATTGCATTTAAAGCATAGGAAAAGAGGCAGAACGTCGACAATGATGCACTTGGCCAAAAAGGGCGTATGCGTTTTTTCCTGAATATATTCAGGAAAAAACGCATACGCCCTTTTTGGCCAACCAAGCAAGCATGTTAAAGAAATCTGCACTACAATGAAGTCTCACTGCCCCGTGGTCAAAAGGGCCATCTGAAAAAAGTGTAAAATCCAGAAATGCAGCACAGGCCATGGAGAACAGGGAGCCTTGTTATTCTGATGGGTGGGATGTAAATTGACAAGAGCCACTCTGGAGAAGTGTATGGTGTTTCCAGAAACACCTAAGAAACAAAGCAACAGGGCCTACGGCACTTCCACTTATGGTCCTATAGCTTAGGGAAATTAAAATCAAAACACACAGCCACCCCAAAGTTTCAGACGGCTCTGTTTACAAGAAACTCGTCTACAGTACAAGTAAAATATCCCAGAAAGTGAAAAATGGATAAAGAAGTTGTGGTACGTTCGTACGACGGAATATCACTAACCAATGAAATCTATGTCATGTGGCCCATCGTGGCATAATGAGTGGATTCAGGTACTATGATTCTAAGTGAAATAAGTCACACCGAAATTGAAACATCATAAGATATCACTAATACACCGAATGTAATCTTGGCTACACATGAACTGAATTACAAAACAGAACAGGGTCTCAAATTTAGAAAACCGACTTATGTTTGCGTAAGGGGAAAGGTGAGTTGGGGTGCTGCATAAAACCAGAGTTAGAAATTAGAACAGATACCATTCCATAAGTCAAATACGTAATAGTCAAGACCTACCCCTTGCTCAACGAAATGGGCTAAACACCCTATATTCAACGCCTAGGAATACACCTGACTAGTAAGAGTCTTCAAACCCATGGATTTATATGTCTCCATAAGAGAATCAAGCGTGTGTAAAGCTGCATGAAGGCAGCAGAAAAAATCTGATAAATCCCATTATGAAAATGAATTACAAAAACAAAACACAATGACAGTGAAATAGAGAGCAATTCTTAAATAATTCATTCAGGGCTTGTGATGCAACCTGGATTTACCTCATCTACACCCAGAGCTCAGTGAGACATACAGTTGGACACTTCGGGCTGATAGCATTGGTGAGGTTCGATGAGATAATGCAGACCATTTGAAGTCATACTGCATGGTACACATTCCATGGGTCCCAACTCTCCAGGTTTAAGCGATTCTTCCTTCAGCTAAAACATGCATGGGAAACCCACAGTATGGTGCACCGTGTGACCGGGAAACCTTTTCAAATGGATCTCAGTTTTCGTCCCCTTTTACTCGGGTTCACAATTCCAGACCCTTTACTAACACTCTCCCCACTTGGAGAGTCAGTGCCTTTAACCTGCTGTTTGGCACAGTTTGCAATTTCTGCGAAAGATGAACAGGAATAGGGAGAACCAATGAGAGACTACCTGTAGGTTTCTCCACGGGCAAATTTAACGCTCATTTCCAACCAGGAAGCGGAATTAACCAAACGCTCAGCATGCCATGCCGGAACCAGATTAGGGCCTGAAGCAATCCTGCGGGTTTGCGGCCAGCTCACAAGAAAGCGATTTGAAGAAAGGAGCTCCGGGGCACTCTAATTCACAAACCTGCAGAGTTATAAATGACAGCTATCGTCCAAAAATATATTGAAGGAAGGCTGTGAAGAGGACTTGAAAGCGGGGCAGAATTGCAGGAAAACGATTTCAGGGGGTAGACTGGAATTGCATTTAAAGCATAGGAAAAGAGGCAGAACGTCGACAAAGATACACTTGGCCAAAAAGGGCGTATGCGTTTTTTCCTGAATATATTCAGGAAAAAAAGCATACGCCCTTTTTGGCCAACCAAGCAAGCATGTTAAAGAAATCTGCACTACAATGAAGTCTCACTGCCCCCCGATCAAAAGGGCCATCTGAAAAAAGTGTAAAATCCAGAAGTGCAGCACAGGCCATGGAGAACAGGGAGCCTTGTTATGCTGATGGGTGGGATGGAAATTGCCAAGAGCCACTCTGGAAAGGTGTATGGTGTTTCCTGAAACACCTAAAAAACAAAGCAACGGAACCTATGGCACTTCCACTTATGGTCCTATAGCTTAGGGAAATTAAAATCCACAACACACAGCCACCCCAAAGTTTCAGACGGCTCTGTTTACAAGAACCTCGTCTACGGTACAAGTTAAATATCCCAGAAAGCGAAAAATGGATTAAGAAGTTGTGGTACGTACGTACAATGGAATATAACTCAACAATGAAATCTGTGTCATCTGGCCCGTCGTGGCATAATGAGTGGATTCAGGTACGATGATTCTAAGTGAAATAAGTCACACAGAAAATGAAACATCATAAGATATCACTAATACACGGAATGTAATCAAGGCTACACATGAACGAATTACAAAACAGAACAGGGTCTCAAATTTAGAAAACCAATTTATGTTTGCTTAAGGGGAAAGGTGAGTTGGGGTGCTGCATAAAACCAGAGATAGAAATTAGCACAGATACCATTCCATACGTCAAATATGTAATAGTCAAGACCTACCCCTTGCTCAACGAAATATGCTAAACACCCTATATTCAACGCCTAGGAATACACCTGACTAGTAAGAATCTTCAAACCCATGGATTTATATGTCTCCATAAGAGAATCAAGCGTGTGTACAGCTGCATGACGGCAGCAGAGAAAATCCGATAAATCCCATTATCAAAATGAATTACAAAAACAAAACACAATGACAGTGAAATAGAGAGCAATTCTTAAATAATTCATTCAGGGCTTGTGATGCAACTTGGATTTACCTCATCTACACCCAGAGCTGAGTGAGACATAAGGTTGGACACTTCGGGCTGATAGCATTGGTGAGGTTCGATGAGCAAATGCAGACCATTTGAAGTCATGCTACATGGTACCCATTCCATGGGTCCCAACTCTCCAGGTTTAAGCGATTCTTCCTTCAGCTAAAGCATGCATGGAAACCCACAATATGGTGCACCGTGTGACCGGGAAACGTTTTCAAATGCATCTCAGGTTTTGTCCCCTTTTACTCGGGTTCACAATTCCAGACCGTATACTAACACTCTCCCCACTTTGAGAGTCAGTGCCTTTAACCTGCTGATTGGCACAGTTTGCAATTTCTGCGCAAGATGAACAGGATTAGGGAGAACCAATGAGAGACTAGCTGTAGGTGTCTGCACGGGCAAATTTAACGCTCATTTCCAACCAGGAAGAGGAATTAACCAAACGCTCAGCATGCCGTGCCGGAACCAGATTAGGGCCTGAAGCAATCCTGCGGGTTTGCGGCCAGCTCAAAAGAAAGCGATTTAAAGAAAGGAGCTCAGGGGCACTCTAATTCACAAAACTGCAGAGTTATAAATGACAGCTATCGTCCAAAAATATATTGAAGGAAGGCTGCGAAAAGGACTTTAAAGCGGGGCAGAATTGCAGGAAAACGATTTCAGGGGGTAGACTGGAATTGCATTTAAAGCATAGGAAAAGAGGCAGAACGTCGACAATGATGCACTTGGCCAAAAAGGGCGTATGCGTTTTTTCCTGAATATATTCAGGAAAAAACGCATACGCCCTTTTTGGCCAACCAAGCAAGCATGTTAAAGAAATCTGCACTACAATGAAGTCTCACTGCCCCCTGGTCAAAAGGGCCATCTGAAAAAAGTGTAAAATCCAGAAATGCAGCACAGGCCATGGAGAACAGGGAGCCTTGTTATTCTGATGGGTGGGATGTAAATTGACAAGAGCCACTCTGGAGAAGTGTATGGTGTTTCCAGAAACACCTAAGAAACAAAGCAACAGGGCCTACGGCACTTCCACTTATGGTCCTATAGCTTAGGGAAATTAAAATCAAAACACACAGCCACCCCAAAGTTTCAGACGGCTCTGTTTACAAGAAACTCGTCTACAGTACAAGTAAAATATCCCAGAAAGTGAAAAATGGATAAAGAAGTTGTGGTACATTCGTACGACGGAATATCACTAACCAATGAAATCTATGTCATGTGGCCCATCGTGGCATAATGAGTGGATTCAGGTACTATGATTCTAAGTGAAATAAGTCACACCGAAATTGAAACATCATAAGATATCACTAATACACCGAATGTAATCTTGGCTACACATGAACTGAATTACAAAACAGAACAGGGTCTCAAATTTAGAAAACCGACTTATGTTTGCGTAAGGGGAAAGGTGAGTTGGGGTGCTGCATAAAACCAGAGTTAGAAATTAGAACAGATACCATTCCATAAGTCAAATACGTAATAGTCAAGACCTACCCCTTGCTCAACGAAATGGGCTAAACACCCTATATTCAACGCCTAGGAATACACCTGACTAGTAAGAGTCTTCAAACCCATGGATTTATATGTCTCCATAAGAGAATCAAGCGTGTGTACAGCTGCATGAAGGCAGCAGAAAAAATCTGATAAATCCCATTATGAAAATGAATTACAAAAACAAAACACAATGACAGTGAAATAGAGAGCAATTCTTAAATAATTCATTCAGGGCTTGTGATGCAACCTGGATTTACCTCATCTACACCCAGAGCTCAGTGAGACATACAGTTGGACACTTCGGGCTGATAGCATTGGTGAGGTTCGATGAGATAATGCAGACCATTTGAAGTCATACTGCATGGTACACATTCCATGGGTCCCAACTCTCCAGGTTTAAGCGATTCTTCCTTCAGCTAAAACATGCATGGGAAACCCACAGTATGGTGCACCGTGTGACCGGGAAACCTTTTCAAATGGATCTCAGTTTTCGTCCCCTTTTACTCGGGTTCACAATTCCAGACCCTTTACTAACACTCTCCCCACTTGGAGAGTCAGTGCCTTTAACCTGCTGTTTGGCACAGTTTGCAATTTCTGCGAAAGATGAACAGGAATAGGGAGAACCAATGAGAGACTACCTGTAGGTTTCTCCACGGGCAAATTTAACGCTCATTTCCAACCAGGAAGCGGAATTAACCAAACGCTCAGCATGCCATGCCGGAACCAGATTAGGGCCTGAAGCAATCCTGCGGGTTTGCGGCCAGCTCACAAGAAAGCGATTTGAAGAAAGGAGCTCCGGGGCACTCTAATTCACAAACCTGCAGAGTTATAAATGACAGCTATCGTCCAAAAATATATTGAAGGAAGGCTGTGAAGAGGACTTGAAAGCGGGGCAGAATTGCAGGAAAACGATTTCAGGGGGTAGACTGGAATTGCATTTAAAGCATAGGAAAAGAGGCAGAACGTCGACAAAGATACACTTGGCCAAAAAGGGCGTATGCGTTTTTTCCTGAATATATTCAGGAAAAAAAGCATACGCCCTTTTTGGCCAACCAAGCAAGCATGTTAAAGAAATCTGCACTACAATGAAGTCTCACTGCCCCCCGATCAAAAGGGCCATCTGAAAAAAGTGTAAAATCCAGAAGTGCAGCACAGGCCATGGAGAACAGGGAGCCTTGTTATGCTGATGGGTGGGATGGAAATTGCCAAGAGCCACTCTGGAAAGGTGTATGGTGTTTCCTGAAACACCTAAAAAACAAAGCAACGGAACCTACGGCACTTCCACTTATGGTCCTATAGCTTAGGGAAATTAAAATCCACAACACACAGCCACCCCAAAGTTTCAGACGGCTCTGTTTACAAGAACCTCGTCTACGGTACAAGTTAAATATCCCAGAAAGCGAAAAATGGATTAAGAAGTTGTGGTACGTACGTACAATGGAATATAACTCAACAATGAAATCTGTGTCATCTGGCCCGTCGTGGCATAATGAGTGGATTCAGGTACGATGATTCTAAGTGAAATAAGTCACACAGAAAATGAAACATCATAAGATATCACTAATACACGGAATGTAATCAAGGCTACACATGAACGAATTACAAAACAGAACAGGGTCTCAAATTTAGAAAACCAATTTATGTTTGCTTAAGGGGAAAGGTGAGTTGGGGTGCTGCATAAAACCAGAGATAGAAATTAGCACAGATACCATTCCATACGTCAAATATGTAATAGTCAAGACCTACCCCTTGCTCAACGAAATGGGCTAAACACCCTATATTCAACACCTAGGAATACACCTGACTAGTAAGAATCTTCAAACCCATGGATTTATATGTCTCCATAAGAGAATCAAGCGTGTGTACAGCTGCATGACGGCAGCAGAGAAAATCCGATAAATCCCATTATCAAAATGAATTACAAAAACAAAACACAATGACAGTGAAATAGAGAGCAACTCTTAAATAATTCATTCAGGGCTTGTGATGCAACTTGGATTTACCTCATCTACACCCAGAGCTGAGTGAGACATAAGGTTGGACACTTCGGGCTGATAGCATTGGTGAGGTTCGATGAGCAAATGCAGACCATTTGAAGTCATGCTACATGGTACCCATTCCATGGGTCCCAACTCTCCAGGTTTAAGCGATTCTTCCTTCAGCTAAAGCATGCATGGAAACCCACAATATGGTGCACCGTGTGACCGGGAAACGTTTTCAAATGCATCTCAGGTTTTGTCCCCTTTTACTCGGGTTCACAATTCCAGACCGTATACTAACACTCTCCCCACTTTGAGAGTCAGTGCCTTTAACCTGCTGATTGGCACAGTTTGCAATTTCTGCGCAAGATGAACAGGATTAGGGAGAACCAATGAGAGACTAGCTGTAGGTGTCTGCACGGGCAAATTTAACGCTCATTTCCAACCAGGAAGAGGAATTAACCAAACGCTCAGCATGCCGTGCCGGAACCAGATTAGGGCCTGAAGCAATCCTGCGGGTTTGCGGCCAGCTCAAAAGAAAGCGATTTGAAGAAAGGAGCTCAGGGGCACTGTAATTCACAAACCTGCAGAGTTATAAATGACAGCTATCGTCCAAAAATATATTGAAGGAAGGCTGCGAAGAGGACTTGAGAGCGGGGCAGAATTGCAGGAAAACGATTTCAGGGGGTAGACTGGAATTGCATTTAAAGCATAGGAAAAGAGGCAGAACGTCGACAATGATGCACTTGGCCAAAAAGGGCGTATGCGTTTTTTCCTGAATATATTCAGGAAAAAACGCATACGCCCTTTTTGGCCAACCAAGCAATCATGTTAAAGAAATCTGCACTACAATGAAGTCTCACTGCCCCCCGGTCAAAAGGGCCATCTGAAAAAAGTGTAAAATCCAGAAATGCAGCACAGACTATGGAGAACAGGGGGCCTTGTTATGCTGATGGGTGGGATGCAAATTGCCAAGAGCCACTCTGGAGAAGTGTATGGTGTTTCCTGAAACACCTAAAAAACAAAGCAATGGAGCCTATGGCACTTCCACTTATGGTCCTATAGCTTAGGGAAATTAAAATAAAAAACACACAGCCACCCCAAAGTTTCAGACGGCTTTGTTTACAAGAACCTCGCCTACGGTACAAGTTAAATATCCAGAAAGCGAAAAATGAATAAAGAAGTTGTGGTACGTACGTACAATGGAATATCACTCACCAATGAAATCTATGTCATCTGGCCCGTCGTGGCATAATGAGTGGATTCAGGTACGATGATTCTAAGTGAAATAAGTCACACCGAAAATGAAACATCATAAGATATCACTAATACACCGAATGTAATCTTGGCTACACATTAACTGAATTACAAAACAGAACAGGGTCTCAAATTTAGAAAACCAACTTATGTTTGCTTAAGGGGAAAGGTGAGTTGGGGTGCTGCATAAAACCAGAGTTAGAAATTAGCACAGATACCATTCCATAAGTCAAATACGTAATAGTCCAGACCTACCACTTGCTCAACGAAATGGGCTAAACACCCTATATTCAACGACTAGGAATACACCTGACTAGTAAGGATCTTCAAACCCATGGATTTATATGTCTCCATAAGAGAATCAAGCGTGTGTACAGCTGCATGAAGGCAGCAGAGAAAATCAGATAAATCCCATTATCAAAATAAATTACAAAAACAAAACACAATGACAGTGAAATAGAGAGCAATTCTTAAATAATTCATTCAGGGCTTGTGATGCAACCTGGATTTACCTCATCTAAACCCAGAGCTGAGTGAGACATAAGGTTGGACACTTCGGGCTTATAGCATTGGTGAGGTTCGATGAGCAAATGCAGACCATTTGAAGTCATAATACATGGTACACATTCCATGGGTCCCAACTCTCAATGTTTAAGCGATTCTTCCTTCAGCTAAAGCATGCATGGGAAACCCACAGTATGGTGAACCGTGTGACCAGGAAACGTTTTCAAAGGCATCTCGGTTGTCGTCCCCTTTTACTCGGGTTCACATTTCCAGACACTTTACTAACACTCTCCCCACTTGGAGAGTCAGTGCCTTTAACCTCCTGTTTGGCACAGTTTGCAATTTCTGCGCAAGATGAACAGGAATAGGGAGAACCAATGAGAGACTAGCTGTACGTGTCTGCACGGGCAAATTCAACGCTCATTTCCCACCAGAAAGAGGAATTAACCAAAGGCTCAGCATGCCGTGCCGGCACAAGATTAGGGCCTGAAGCAATCCTGCGGGTTTGCGGCCAGCTCCCAAGAAAGCGATTTGAAGAAAGGAACTCAGGGGCACTGCAATTCACAAACCTGCAGAGTTATAAATGACAGCTATCGTCCAAAAATATATTGAAGGAAGGCTGCGAAGAAGACTTGAAAGCGGGGCAGAATTGCAGGAAAACGATTTCAGGGGGTAGACTGGAATTGCATTTAAAGCGTAGGAAAAGAGGCAGAACGTCGACAATGATGCACTTGGCCAAAAAGGGCGTATGTGTTTTTTCCTGAATATATTCAGGAAAAAACGCATACGCCCTTTTTGGCCAACCAAGCAAGCATGTTAAAGAAATCTGCACTACAATGAAGTCTCATTGCCCCCTGGTCAAAAGGGCCATCTGAAAAAAGTGTAAAATCCAGAAATGCAGCACAGGCCATGGAGAACAGGGGGCCTTGTTATGCTGATGGGTGGGATATAAACTGCCAAGAGCCACTCTGGAGAAGTGTAGGGTGTTTCCTGAAACACCTAAAAAACAAAGCAACGGAGCCTACGGCACTTCCACTTATGGTCCTATAGCTTAGGGAAATTAAAATAAAAAACACACAGCCACCCCGAAGTTTCAGACGGCTATGTTTACAAGATCCTCATCTACGGTACAAGTTAAATATCCCAGAAAGCGAAAGATGAATAAAGAAGTTGTGGTACGTACGTACAATGGAATATCAGTCACCAATGAAATCTATGTCATCTGGCCCGTCGTGGCATAATGAGTGGATTCAGGTACGATGATTCTAAGTGAAATCAGTCACACCGAAAATGAAACATCGTAAGATATCACTAATACACCGAATTTAATCTTGGCTACACATGAACTGAATTACAAAACAGAACAGGGTCTCAAATTTAGAAAACCAACTTATGTTTGCGAAAGGGGAAAGGTGAGTTGGGGTGCTGCATAAAACCAGAGTTAGAAATTAGCACAGATACCATTCCATAAGTCAAATACGTAATAGTCAAGACCTACCCCTTGCTCAACGAAATGGGCTAAACACACTATATTCAACGCCTAGGAATACACCTGACTAGTAAGAATCTTCAAACCCATGGATTTATATGTCTCCATAAGAGAAACAAGCGTGTGTACAGCTGCATGAAGGCAGCAGAGAAAATCCGATAAATCCTATTATCAAAATGAATTACAAGAACAAAACACAATGACAGTGAATTAGAGAGCAATTCTTAAATAATTCATTCAGGGCTTGTGGTGAAACCTGGATTTACCTCATCTAAACCCAGAGCTGAGTGAGACATAAGGTTGGACACTTCGGGCTGATAGCATTGGTGAGGTTCGATGAGAAAATGCAGACCATTTGAAGTCATAATACATGATACACATTCCATGGGTCCCAACTCTCCAGGATTAAGCGATTCTTCCTTCAGCTAAAGCATGCATGGGAAACCCAGAGTATGGTGCACCGTGTGACCGTCAAACGTTTTCAAATGCATCTCAGTTTTTGTCCCCTTTTACTCGGGTTCACAATTCCAGACTCTTTACTAAAACTCTCCCCACTTGGAGAGTCAGTGCCTTTAACCTCCTGTTTGGCACAATTTGCAATTTCTGCGCAAGATGAACAGGAATAGGGAGAACCAATGAGAGACTAGCTGTACGTGTCTGCACGGGCAAATTTAACGCTCATTTCCCACCAGGAAGAGGAATTAACCAAAGGCTCAGCATGCCGTGCCGGAACCAGATTAGGGCCTGAAGCAATCCTGCGGGTTTGCGGCCAGCTCACAAAAAAGCGATTTGAAGAAAGGAGCGCAGGGTCACTCTAATTCACAAACCTGCAGAGTTATAAATGACAGCTATCGTGCAAAAATATATTGAAGGAAGGCTGCGAAGAGGACTTGAAAGCGGGGCAGAATGCAGGAAAACGATTTCAGGGGGTAGACTGGAATTGCATTTAAAGCATAGGAAAAGAGGCAGAACGTCGACAATGATGCACTTGGCCAAAAAGGGCGTATGCGTTTTTTCCTGAATATATTCAGGAAAAAACGCATACGCCCTTTTTGGCCAACCAAGCAAGCATGTTAAAGAAATCTGCACTACAATGAAGTTTCACTGCCCCCCTGTCAAAAGGGCCATCTGAAAAAAGTGTAAAATCCAGAAATGCAGCACAGGCCATGGAGAACAGGGAGCCTTGTTATGCTGATGGGTGGGATGTAAATTGCCAACAGCCACTCTGGAGAAGTGTATGGTGTTTCCTGAAACACCTAAAAAACAAAGCGACGGAGCCTACGGCACTTCCACTTATGGTCCTATAGCTTAGGGAAATTAAAATCCACAACACACAGCCACCCCAAAGTTTCAGACGGCTCTGTTTACAAGAACCTCGTCTACGGTACAAGTTAAATATCCCAGAAAGCGAAAAATGGATAAAGAAGTTGTGGTACGTACGTACAATGGAATATCAGTCACCAATGAAGTCTATGTCATCTGGCCCGTCCTGGCATAATGAGTGGATTCAGGTACGATTATTCTAAGTGAAATAAGTCACACAGAAAATGAAACATCATAAGATATCATTAATACACCGAATGTAATCTTGGCTACACATGAACTGAATTACAAAACAGAACAGGGTCTCAAATTTAGAAAACCAACTTATGTTTGCTTAAGGGGAAAGGTGAGTTGGGGTGCTGCATAAAATCAGAGATAGAAATTAGCATAGATACCATTCCATACGTCAAATATGTAATAGTCAAGACCTACCCCTTGCTCAACGAAATGGGCTAAACACCCTATATTCAACACCTAGGAATACACCTGACTAGTGAGAATCTTCAAACACATGGATTTATATGTCTCCATAAGAGAATCAAGCGTGTGTACAGCTGCATGAAGGCAGCAGAGAAAATCCGATAAATCCTATTATCAAAATGAATTACAAAAACAAAACACAATGACAGTGAAATAGAGAGCAATTCTTAAATAATTCATTCAGGGCTTGTGATGCAACCTGGATTTACCTCATCTACACCCAGAGCTCAGTGAGACATAAGGTTGGACACTTCGGGCTGATAGCATTGGTGAGGTTCGATGAGCAAATGCAGACCATTTGAAGTCATAATACATGGTACACATTCCATGGGTCCCAACTCTCAATGTTTAAGCGATTCTTCCTTCAGCTAAAGCATGCATGGGAAACCCACAGTATGGTGAACCGTGTGACCAGGAAACGTTTTCAAAGGCATCTCGGTTGTTGTCCCCTTGTACTCGGGTTCACATTTCCAGACACTTTACTAACACTCTCCCCAATTGGAGAGTCAGTGCCTTTAACCTCCTGTTTGGCACAGTTTGCAATTTCTGCGCAAGATGAACAGGAATAGGGAGAACCAATGAGAGACTAGCTGTACGTGTCTGCACGGGCAAATTAAACGCTCATTTCCCACCAGAAAGAGGAATTAACCAAAGGCTCAGCATGCCGTGCCGGCACAAGATTAGGGCCTGAAGCAATCCTGCGGGTTTGCGGCCAGCTCCCAAGAAAGCGATTTGAAGAAAGGAACTCAGGGGCACTGCAATTCACAAACCTGCAGAGTTATAAATGACAGCTATCGTCCAAAAATATATTGAAGGAAGGCTGCGAAGAGGACTTGAAAGCGGGGCAGAATTGCAGGAAAACGATTTCAGGGGGTAGACTGGAATTGCATTTAAAGCGTAGGAAAAGAGGCAGAACGTCGACAATGATGCACTTGGCCAAAAAGGGCGTATGCGTTTTTTCCTGAATATATTCAGGAAAAAACGCATACGCCCTTTTTGGCCAACCAAGCAAGCATGTTAAAGAAATCTGCACTACAATGAAGTCTCACTGCCCCCTGGTCAAAAGGGCCATCTGAAAAAAGTGTAAAATCCAGAAATACAGCACAGGCCATGGAGAACAGGGGGCCTTGTTATGCTGATGGGTGGGATATAAACTGCCAAGAGCCACTCTGGAGAAGTGTATGGTGTTTCCTGAAACACCTAAAAAACAAAGCAACGGAGCCTACGGCACTTCCACTTATGGTCCTATAGCTTAGGGAAATTAAAATAAAAAACACACAGCCACCCCGAAGTTTCAGACGGCTATGTTTACAAGATCCTCATCTACGGTACAAGTTAAATATCCCAGAAAGCGAAAAATGAATAAAGAAGTTGTGGTACGTACGTACAATGGAATATCAGTCACCAATGAAATCTATGTCATCTGGCCCGTCGTGGCATAATGAGTGGATTCAGGTACGATGATTCTAAGTGAAATAAGTCACACCGAAAATGAAACATCGTAAGATATCACTAATACACCGAATTTAATCTTGGCTACACATGAACTGAATTACAAAACAGAACAGGGTCTCAAATTTAGAAAACCAACTTATGTTTGCGAAAGGGGAAAGGTGAGTTGGGGTGCTGCATAAAACCAGAGTTAGAAATTAGCACAGATACCATTCCATAAGTCAAATACGTAATAGTCAAGACCTACCCCTTGCTCAACGAAATGGGCTAAACACACTATATTCAACGCCTAGGAATACACCTGACTAGTAAGAATCTTCAAACCCATGGATTTATATGTCTCCATAAGAGAAACAAGCGTGTGTACAGCTGCATGAAGGCAGCAGAGAAAATCCGATAAATCCTATTATCAAAATGAATTACAAAAACAAAACACAATGACAGTGAATTAGAGAGCAATTCTTAAATAATTCATTCAGGGCTTGTGGTGAAACCTGGATTTACCTCATCTAAACCCAGAGCTGAGTGAGACATAAGGTTGGACACTTCGGGCTGATAGCATTGGTGAGGTTCGATGAGAAAATGCAGACCATTTGAAGTCATAATACATGATACACATTCCATGGGTCCCAACTCTCAATGTTTAAGCGATTCTTCCTTCAGCTAAAGCATGCATGGGAAACCCACATTATGGTGCACCGTGTGACCGGGAAACGTTTTCAAATGCATCTCAGTTTTTGTCCCCATTTTCTCGGGTTCACAATTCCAGACCCTTTACTAACACTCTCCCCACTTGGAGAGTCAGTGCCTTTAACCTCCTGTTTGGCACAGTTTGCAATTTCTGCGCAAGATGAACAGGAATAGGGAGAACCAATGAGAGACTAGCTGTAGGTGTCTGCACGGGCAAATTTAACGCTCATTTCCCACCAGGATGAGGAATTAACCAAAGGCTCAGCATGCCGTGCCGGAACAAGATAAGGGCCTGAAGCAATGCTGCGGGTTTGCGGCCAGCTCACAAGAAAGCGATTTGAAGAAAGGAGCTCCGGGGCACTCTAATTCACAAACCTGCAGAGTTATAAATGACAGCTATCGTCCAAAAATATATTGAAGGAAGGCTGCGAAGAGGACTTGAAAGCGGGGCAGAATTGCAGGAAAACGATTTCAGGGGGTAGACTGGAATTGCATTTAAAGCATAGGAAAAGAGGCAGAACGTCGACAATGATGCACTTGGCCAAAAAGGGCGTATGCGTTTTTTCCTGAATATACAGGAAAAAACGCATACGCCCTTTTTGGCCAACCAAGCAAGCATGTTAAAGAAATCTGCACTACAATGAAGTCTCACTGCCCCCCGGTCAAAAGGGCCATCTGAAAAAAGTGTAAAATCCAGAAATGCAGCACAGGCCATGGAGAACAGGGAGCCTTGTTATGCTCATGGGTGGGATGTAAATTGCCAACAGCCACTCTGGAGAAGTGTATGGTGTTTCCTGAAACACCTAAAAAACAAAGCAACGGAGACTACGGCACTTCCACTTATGGTCCTATAGAATAGGGAAATTAAAATCCACAACACACAGCCACCCCAAAGTTTCAGACGGCTCTGTTTACAAGAACCTCGTCTACGGTAAAAGTTAAATATCCCAGAAAGCGAAAAATGGATAAAGAAGTTGTGGTACGTACGTACAATGGAATATCAGTCACCAATGAAGTCTATGTCATCTGGCCCGCCCTGGCATAATGAGTGGATTCAGGTACGATGATTCTAAGTGAAATAAGTCACACAGAAAATGAAACATCATAAGATATCACTAATACACGGAATGAAATCTTGGCTACACATGAACTGAATTACAAAACAGAACAGGGTCTCAAATTTAGAAAACCAACTTATGTTTGCTTAAGGGGAAAGGTGAGTTGGGGTGCTGCATAAAACCAGATATAGAAATTAGCACAGATACCATTCCATACATCAAATACGTAATAGTCAAGACCTACCCCTTGCTCAACGAAATGGGCTAAACACCCTATATTCAACGCCTAGGAATACACCTGACAAGTAAGAATATTCAAACCCATGGATTTATATGTCTCCATAAGAGAATCAAGCGTGTGTACAGCTGCATGAAGGCAGCAGAGAAAATCCGATAAGTCCTATTATCAAAATGAATTACAAAAACAAAACACAATGACAGTGAAATAGAGAGCAATTCTTAAAGAATTCATTCAGGGCTTGTGATGCAACCTGGATTTACCTCATCTAAACCCAGAGCTGGGTGAGACATAAGGTTGGACACTTCGGCCTGATAGCATTGGTGAGGTTCGATGAGCAAATGCAGACCATTTGAAGTCATACTTCATGGTACCCATTCCATGGGTCCCAACTCTCCAGGTTTAAGTGATTCTTCCTTCAGCTAAAGCATGGATGGGAAACCCACAGTATGGTGCACCGTGTGACCGGGAAACGTTTTCAAATGCATCTCAGTTTTTTTCCTCTTTTACTCGGGTTCCCAATTCCAGACCCTTTACTAACACTCTCCCCACTTGGAGAGTCAATGCCTTTAACCTGCTGTTTGGCACAGTTTGCAATTTCTGCGCAAGATGAACAGGAATAGGGAGAACCAATGAGAGACTAGCTGTAGGTGTCTGCATGTGCAAATTTAACGCTCATTTCCCACCAGGAAGAGGAATTAACCAAAGGCTCAGCATGCCGTGCTGGAACCAGATTAGGGCCTGAAGCAATCCTGCGGGTTTGCGGCCAGCTCACAAGAAAGCGATTTGAAGAAAGGAGCTCAGGGGCACTGTAATGCACAAACCTGCAGAGTTATAAATGACAGCTATTGTCCAAAAATATATTGAAGGAAGGCTGGAAGAGGACTTGGAAGCGGGGCAGAATTGCAGGGAAACGATTTCAGGGGGTAGACTGGAATTGCATTTAAAGCATAGGAAAATAGACAGAACTTCGACAATGATGCACTTGGCCAAAAAGTGCGTATGCGTTTATTCCTGAATATATTCAGGAATAAACGCACACGCAGTTTTTGCCCAACCAAGCAAGCATGTTAAAGAAATCTGCACTGCAATGAAGTCTCACTGCCCCCCGGTCAAAAGGGCCATCTGAAAAAAGTGTAAATTCCAGAAACGCAGCACAGGCCATGGAGAACAGGGAGCCTTGTTATGCTGATGGGTGGGAGGTAAATTGCCAACAGCCACTCTGGAGAAGTGTATGGTGTTTCCTGAAACACCTAAAAAACAAAGCAACGGAGCCTACGGCACTTCCACTTACGGTCCTATAGCTTAGGGAAATTAAAATCAAAAACACACAGCCACCCCAAAGTTTCAGACGGCTCTGTTTACAAGAACCTCGTCTACAGTAAAAGTTAAATATCCCAGAAAGCGAAAAATGGATAAAGAAGTTGTGGTACGTACGTACAATGGAATATCACTCACCAATGAAATCTATGTCATCTGGCCCGTCGTGGCATAATGAGTGGATTCAGGTACGATGATTCTAAGTGAAATAAGTCACACAGAAAATGAAACATCATAAGATATCACTAATACACGGAATATAATCTTGGCTACACATGAACTGAATTACAAAACAGAACAGGGTCTCAAATTTAGAAAACCAACTTATGTTTGCTTAAGGGGAAAGGTGAGTTGGGGTGCTGCATAAAACCAGAGTTAGAAATTAGCACAGATACCATTCCATATGTCAAATACGTAATAGTCAAGACCTACCCCTTGCTCAACGAAATGGGCTAAACACCCTATATTCAACGCCTAGGAATACACCTGACTAGTAAGAATCTTCAAAGCCATGGATTCATATGTCTCCATAAGAGAATCAAGCGTGTGTACAGCTGCATGAAGGCAGCAGAGAAAATCCGATAAATCCCATTATCAAAATGAATTACAAAAACAAAACACAATGACAGTGAAATAGAGAGCAATTCTTAAAGAATTCATCCAGGGCTTGTGTTGCAACCTGGATTTACCTCATCTAAACCCAGAGCTGAGTGAGACATAAGGTTGGACACTTCGGGCTGATAGCATTGGTGAGGTTCGATGAGCAAATGCAGACCATTTGAAGTCATAATACATGGTACACATTCCATGGGTCCCAACTCTCCAGGTTTAAGTGATTCTTCCTTCAGCTAAAGCATGCATGGGAAACCCACAGTATGGTGCACCGTGTGACCGGGAAACGTTTTCAAATGCATCTCAGTTTTTGTCCCCTTTTCCTCGGGTTCACAATTCCAGACGCTTTACTAACACTCTCCCCACTTGGAGAGTCAGTGCCTTTAACCTCCTGTTTCGCACAGTTTGCAGTTTCTGCGCAAGATGAACAGGAATAGGGAGAACCAATGAGAGACTAGCTGTAGGGGTCTACACGGGCAAATTTAACGCTCATTTCCCACCAGGAAGAGGAATTAACCAAAGGCTCAGCATGCCGTGCCGGAACCAGATTAGGGCCTGAAGCAATCCTGCGGGTTTGCGGCCAGCTCACAAGAAAGCGATTTGAAGAAAGGAGCTCAGGGGCACTCTAATTCACAAACCTGCAGAGTTATAAATGACAGCTATCGTCCAAAAATATATTGAAGGAAGGCTGCGAAGAAGACTTGAAAGCGGGGCAGAATTGCAGGAAAACGATTTCAGGGGGTACACGGGAATTGCATTTAAAGCATAGGAAAAGAGGAAGAACGTCGACAATGATGCGCTTGGCCAAAAAGGGCGTATGCGTTTTTTCCTGAATATATTCAGGAAAAAACGCATACGCCCATTTTGGCCAACCAAGCAAGCATGTTAAAGAAATCTGCACTACAATGAAGTCTCACTGCCCCCCGGTCAAAAGGGCCATCTGAATAAAGTGTAAAATCCAGAAATGCAGCACAGGCCATGGAGAACACGGAGCCTTGTTATGCTGATGGGTGGGAGGTAAATTGCCAACAGCCACTCTGGCGAAGTGTATGGTGTTTCCTGAAACACCTAAAAAAAAAAGCAACAGAGCCTACGGCACTTCCACTTATGAACCTATAGCTTAGGGAAATTAAAATCAAAAACGCACAGCCACCCCACAGTTTCAGACGGCTCTGTTTACAAGAACCTCGTCTAGGGTACAAGTTAAATATCCCAGAAAGCGAAAAATGGATAAAGAAGTTGTGGTACGTACGTACAATGGAATATCACTCACCAATGAAATCTATGTCCTCTGGCCCGTCCTGGCATAATGAGTGGATTCAGGTACGATGATTCTAAGTGAAATAATTCACACCGAAAATGAAACATCATAAGATATCACTAATACACCGAATGTAATCTTGGCTACACATGAACTGAATTACAAAACAGAACAGGGTCTCAAATTTAGAAAACCAACTTATGTTTGCTTAAGGGGAAAGGTGAGTTGGGGTGCTGCATAAAACCAGAGATAGAAATTAGCACAGATCTAATTCCATACGTCAAATATATAATAGTCAAGACCTACCCCTTGCTCAATGAAATGGGCTAAACACCCTATATTCAACGCCTAGGAATACACCTGACTAGTAAGAATCTTCAAACCCATGGATTTATATGTCTCCATAAGAGAATCAAGCGTGTGTACAGCTGCATGAAGGCAGCAGAGAAAATCCGATAAATCCTATTATCAAAATGAATTACAAAAACAAAACACAATGACAGTGAAATAAACAGCAATTCTTAAATAATTCATTCAGGGCTTGTGATGCAACCTGGATTTACCTCATCTAAACCCAGAGCTGAGTGAGACATAAGATTGGACACTTCGGGCTGATAGCATTGGTGAGGTTCGATGAGAAAATGCAGACCATTTGAAGTCATAATACATGGTACACATTCCATGGGTCCCAACTCTCCAGGTTTAAGCGATTCTTCCTTCAGCTAAAACATGCATGGGAAACCCACAGTATGGTGCACCGTGTGACCGGGAAACGTTTTCAAATGCATCTCAGTTTTCGTCCCCTTTTACTCGGGTTCACAATTCCAGACCCTTTACTAACACTCTCCCCACTTGGAGAGTCAGTGCCTATAACCTGCTGTTTGGCACAATTTGCAATTTTAGCGCAAGATGAACAGGAATAGGGAGAACCAATGAGAGACTAGCTGTAGGTGTCTGCACGGGCAAATTTAACGCTCATTTCCAACCAGGAAGAGGAATTAACCAAAGGCTCAGCATGCCGTGCCGGAACCAGATTAGGGCCTGAAGCAATCCTGCGGGTTTGCGGCCAGCTCACAAGAAAGCGATTTGAAGAAAGGAGCTCAGGGGCACTGTAATTCACAAACCTGCAGAGTTATAAATGACAGCTATCGTTAAAAATATATTGAAGGAAGGCTGCGAAGAGGACTTGAAAGCGGGGCAGAATTGCAGGAAAACGATTACAGGGGGTAGACTGGAATTGCATTTAAAGCATAGGAAAAGAGGCAGAACGTCGACAATGATGCACTTGGCCAAAAAGGGCGTATGCGTTTTTTCCTGAATATATTCAGGAAAAAACGCATACGCCCTTTTTGGCGAACCAAGCAAGCATGTTAAAGAAATCTGCACTACAATGAAGTCTCACTGCCCCCCGGTCAAAAGGGCCATCTGAAAAAAGGGTAAAATCCAGAAATGCAGCACAGTCCATGGAGAACAGGGAGCCTTGTTATTCTGATTGGTGGGATGTAAACTGCCAACAGCCACTCTGGAGAAATGTATGGTGTTTCCTGAAACACCTAAAAAACAAAGCAATGGAGCCTACGGCACTTCCACTTATAGTCCTATAGCTTATGGAAATTGAAATCAAAAACACACAGCCACCCCAAAGTTTCAGACGGCTCTGTTTACAAGAACCTCGTCTACGGTACAAGTTAAATATCCCAGAAAGCGAAAAATGGATAAAGAAGTTGTGGTACGTACGTACAATGGAATATCACTCACCAATGAAATCTATGTCATCTGGCACGTCGTGGCATAATGAGTGGATTCAGGTACGATGATTCTAAGTGAACTAAGTCACACCGAAAATGAAACATCGTAAGATATCACTAATACAATTAATGTAATCTTGGCTACACATGAACTGAATTACAAAACAAACAGGGTCTCAAATTTAGACAACCAACTTATGTTTGCTTAAGGGGAAAGGTGAGTTGGGGTGCTGCATAAAACTAGAGTTAGAAATTAGCACAGATACCATTCCATAAGTCAAATACGTAATAGTCAAGACCTACCCCTTGCTCAACGAAATGGGCTGAACACCCTATATTCAACGCCTAGGAATACACCTGACTAGTAAGAATCTTCAAACCCATGGATTTATATGTCTCCATAAGAGAATCAAGCGTGTGTACAGCTGCATGAAGGCAGCAGAGAAAATCCGATAAATCCCATTATCAAAATGAATTACAAAAACAAAACACAATGACAGTGAAATAGAGAGCAATTCTTAAATAATTCATTCAGGGCTTGTGGTGCAACCTGGATTTACCTCATCTAAACCCAGAGCTGAGTGAGACATAAGGTTGGACACTTCGGGCTGATAGCATTGGTGAGGTTCGATGAGCAAATGCAGACCATTTGAAGTCATAATACATGGTACACATTCCATGGGTCCCAACTCTCCAGGTTTAAGCGATTCTTCCTTCACCTAAAGCATGCATGGGAAACCCACAGTACGGTGCACCGTGTGACCGGGAAACGTTTTCAAATGCATCTCAGTTTTTGTCCCCTTTTACTCGGGTTCACAATTCCAGACCCTTTACTAACAATCTCCCCACTTGGAGAGTCAGTGCCTTTAACCTCCTGTTTCGCACAGTTTGCAATTTCTGCGCAAGATGAACAGGAAGAGGGAGAACCAATGAGAGACCAGCTGTAGGTGTCTGCAGGGGCAAATTTAACGCTCATTTCCCACCAGGAAGAGGAATTAACCAAAGGCTCAACATGCCGTGCCGGAACAAGATTAGGGCCTGAAGCAATCCTGCGGGTTTGCGGCCAGCTCACAAGAAAGCGATTTGAAGAAAGGAGCTCAGGGGCACTCTAATTCACAAACCTGCAGAGTTATAAATGACAGCTATCGTCCAAAAATATATTGAAGGAAGGCTGCGAAGAGGACTTGAAAGCGGGGCAGAATTGCAGGAAAACGATTTCAGGGGGTAGACTGGAATTGCATTTAAAGCATAGGAAAAGAGGCAGAACGTCGACAATGATGCACTTGGCCAAAAAGGGCGTATGCATTTTTTCCTGAATATATTCAGGAAAAAACGCATACGCCCTTTTTGGCCAACCAACCAAGCATGTTAAAGAAATCTGCACTACAATGAACTCTCACTGCCCCCCGGTCAAAAGGGCCATCTGAAAAAAGTTTAAAATCCAGAAATGCAGTACAGGCCATGGAGAACAGGGAGCCTTGTTATGCTGATGGGTGGGATGTAAATTGCCAACAGCCACTCTGGAGAAGTGTATGGTGTTTCCTGAAACACCTAAAAAACAAAGCAACGGAGACTACGGCACTTCCACTTATGGTCCTATAGCCTAGGGAAATTAAAATCCACAACACACAGCCACCCCAAAGTTTCAGACGGCTCTGTTTACAAGAACCTCGTCTACGGTACAAGTTAAATATCCCAGAAAGCGAAAAATGATAAAGAAGTTGGGGTACGTACGTACAATGGAATATCAGTCACCAATGAAGTCTATGTCATCTGGCCCGTCCTGGCATAATGAGTGGATTCAGGTACGATGATTCTAAGTGAAATAACTCACACAGAAAATGAAACATCATAAGATATCACTAATACACGGAATGAAATCTTGGCTACACATGAACTGAATTACAAAACAGAACAGGGTCTCAAATTTAGAAAACCAACTTATGTTTGCTTAAGGGGAAAGGTGAGTTGGGGTGCTGCATAAAACCAGAGATAGAAATTAGCACAGATACCATTCCATACGTCAAATACGTAATAGTCAAGACCTACCCCTTGCTCAACGAAATGGGCTAAACACCCTATATTCAACGCCTAGGAATACACCTGACTAGTAAGAATCTTCAAACCCATGGATTTATATGTCTCCATAAGAGAATCAAGCGTGTGTACAGCTGCATGAAGGCAGCAGAGAAAATCCGATAAATCCTATTATCAAAATGAATTACAAAAACAAAACACAATGACAGTGAAATAGAGAGCAATGCTTAAATAATTCATTCAGGGCTTGTGATGCAACCTGGATTTACCTCATCTAAACCCAGAGCTGGGTGAGACATAAGGTTGGACACTTCAGGCTGATAGCATTGGTGAGGTTCGATGAGCAAATGCAGACCATTTGAAGTCATACTGCATGGTACCCATTCCATGGGTCCCAACTCTCCAGGTTTAAGTGATTCTTCCTTCAGCTAAAGCATGCATGGGAAACCCACAGTATGGTGCACCGTGTGACCGGGAAACGTTTTCAAATGCATCTCAATTTTTGTCCCGTTTTACTCGAGTTCACAATTCCAGACCCTTTACTAACACTCTCCCCACTTGGAGAGTCAGTGCCTTTAACCTGCTGTTTGGCACAGTTTGCAATTTCTGCGCAAGATGAACAGGAATAGGGAGAACCAATGAGAGACTAGCTGTAGGTGTCTGCATGTGCAAATTTAACGCTCATTTCCCACCAGGAAGAGGAATTAACCAAAGGCTCAGCATGCCGTGCTGGAACCAGATTAGGGCCTGAAGCAATCCTGCGGGTTTGCGGCCAGCTCACAAGAAAGCGATTTGAAGAAAGGAGCTCAGGGGCACTGTAATACACAAACCTGCGGAGTTATAAATGACAGCTATCGTCCAAAAATATATTGAAGGAAGGCTGCGAAGAGGACTTGACAGCGGGGCAGAATTGCAGGAAAACGATTTCAGGGGGTAGACTGGAATTGCATTTAAAGCATAGGAAAAGAGGCAGAACGTCGACAATGATGCACTTGGCCAAAAAGGGCGTGCATACGCCATTTTTGGCCAACCAAGCAAGCATGTTAAAGATATCTGCACTACAATGAAGTCTCACTGCCCCCCGGTCAAAAGGGCCATCTCAAAAATGTGTAAAATCCAGAA
The DNA here is from genome assembly GCF_059928025.1 of Delphinapterus leucas. NCBI lineage: Eukaryota > Metazoa > Chordata > Mammalia > Artiodactyla > Monodontidae > Delphinapterus > Delphinapterus leucas. The sequence goes on from NC_143134.1 coordinate 1,073,499, forward strand.
ATGCAGCACAGTCCATGGAGAACAGGGAGCCTTGTTATGCTGATGGGTGGGATGTAAATTGCCAACAGCCACTCTGGAGAAGTGTATGGTGTTTCCTGAAACACCTAAAAAACAAAGCAACGGAGCCTACGGCACTTCCACTTATGGTCCTATAGCTGAGGGGAATTAAAATCAAAAACACACAGCCACCCCAAAGTTTCAGACGGCTCTGTTTACAAGAACCTCGTCTACGGTACAAGTTAAATATCTCAGAAAGCGAAAAATGGATAAAGAAGTTGTGGTACGTACGTACAATGGAATGTCACTCACCAATGAAATCTATGTCATCTGACCCGTCGTGGCATAATGAGTGGATTCAGGTACGATGATTCTAAGTGAAATAAGTCGCACAGAAAATGAAACATCATAAGATATCACTAATACACCGAATGTAATCTTGGCTACATATGAACTGAATTACAAAACAGAACAGGGTCTCAAATTTAGAAAACCAACTTATGTTTGCGTAAGTGGAAAGGTGAGTTGGGGTGCTGCATAAAACCAGAGTTAGAAATTAGCACAGATACCATTCCATAAGTCAAATACGTAATAGTCAAGACCTACCCCTTGCTCAACGAAATGGGCTAAACACCCTATATTCAACGCCTAGGAATACACCTGACTAGTAAGAATCTTCAAACCCATGGATTTATATGTCTCCATAAGGGAATCAAGCGTGTGTACAGCTGCATGAAGGCAGCAGAGAAAATCCGATAAATCCCATTATCAAAATGAATTACAAAAACAAAACACAATGATAGTGAAATGGAGAGCAATTCTTAAATAATTCATTCAGGTCTTGTGATGCAACCTGGATTTACCTCATCTACACCCAGAGCTGAGTGAGACATAAAGTTGGACACTTCAGGCTGATAGTATTGGTGAGGTTCGATGAGCAAATGCAGACCATTTGAAGTCATACTGCATGGTACCCATTCCATGGGTCCCAACTCTCCAGGTTTAAGCGATTCTTCCTTCAGCTAAAACATGCATGGGAAACCCACAGTACGGTGCACCGTGTGACCGGGAAACGTTTTCAAATGCATCTCAGATTTCGTCCCCTGGTACTCGGGTTCACCGTTCCAGACGCTTTACTAACACTCTCCCCACTTGGAGAGTCAGTGCCTTTAACCTCCTGTTTGGCACAGTTTGCAATTTCTGCACAAGATGAACAGGAATAGGGACAACCAATGAGAGACTAGCTGTAGGTGTCTGCACGGGTAAACGGAACGCTCATTTCCCACCAGGAAGAGGAATTAACCAAAGGCTCAGCATGCCCTGCCGGAACCAGATTAGGGCCTGAAGCAATCCTGCGGTTTTGCGGCCAGCTCACAAGAAAGCGAGTTGAAGAAAGGAGCTCAGGGGCACTGTAATTCACAATCCTGCAGAGTTATGAATGACAGCTATCGTCCAAAAATGTATTGAAGTAAGTCTTCGAAGAGGACTTGAAAACAGGGCAGAATTTCAGGATAACGATTTCAGGGGGTAGACTGGAATTGCACTTAAAGCATAGGAAAAGAGGCAGAATGTTGACAATGATGCAATTGGCCAAAAAGTGTGTATGCGTTTTTTCCGGAATATATTCAGGAAAAAGCGCATACGCGCTTTTTCGCCAACCAAGCAAGCGTGTAAAGGAAATCTGAACTACAATGAAGTCTCTCTGCCCCCTGGTCAAAAGGGCCATCTGAGAAAAGTGTAAAATCCAGAAAGGCAGGACAGGTCATGGAGAATGGGGAGCCTTGTTATGCTGATGGGCGGGATGTAAATTGCCAACAGCCACTCTGGAGAAGTGTATGGTGTTTCCTGAAACACGTAGGAAACAAAGCAGCACAGCCTATGGCACTTCCACTTATGGTCCTGTAGCTTAGGGAAATTAAAATCAAAAACACACAGCCACCCCAAAATTTGGGACGGCTCTGTTTACAAGAACCTCGTCTACGGTACAAGTTAAATATTCGAGAAAGCAAAAAATGGATAAAGAAGTTGTGGTACGTACGTACAATGGAATATCACTCAGCAATGAGATCTACGTCATCAGGCCCGTAGCGGCATAATGAGTGGATTCAGGTACGACGATTCGACGAGAAATAAGTCACACAGAAAAAGAAACATTAAGATATAACTAATACACCGAATGTGAACTTGGCTACACATGAACTGAACTACAAAACAGAACAGGGTCTCAAATTTAGAAAACCAACTTATGCTTGCTTAAGGGGAAACGTGAGTTGGGGTGCTGCATAAAACCAGAGATTGAAATTAGAACAGATACCGTTCCATAAGCCAAATATTTAATACTCAAGACCTACTCTTTGCTCAACGAAATGGACTAAACAACCCATATTCAATGCCTAGGAATACACCTGCCAATTAAGAATCTTAACACCCATGGATTTATGTTTCTCTGTAAGAGAATCAGGCATGTGTTCAGCGCCATAAATGCAGCCGTGAAAATCCGATAAATCCCATTATCAAAATAAATTACCAAAACAAAACACAATGACAGTGAAATAGAGAGCAATTCTTAAATAATTCATTCAGGGCTTGTGATGCAACCTGGAGTTACCACATCTACACCTAGAGCTGGGTGAGACATAAGGCTGGACACTTCGGGCGGATACCATTGGTGAGGTTCAGTGAGCAAATGCAGACCCTTTGAAGTCATACTGCATGGTACCCATTCCATGGGTCCCAACTCTCTAGGTTTAAGGGATTCTTCCTTCAGCTAAAACATGCATGGGAATCCCAGAGTATGGTCCACCGTGTGACCGGGAAACGTTTTTAAATGCGTCTCAGTTTTCGTCCCCTGGTACTCGGGTTCACCATTCCAGACGCTTTACTTACACTGTCCCTACCTGGAGAGTCAGTGCCTTTAACCTCCTGTTTGGCACAGTTTCCAATTTCTGCGCAAGATGAACAGGAATAGGGAGAACCAATGAGAGACTAGCTGTAGGTGTCTGCACGGGCAAATTTAATGCTCATTACCAACCAGGAAGAGGAATTAGCCAAAGGCTCAGCATGCCGTGCCGGAACCAGATTAGGGCCTGAAGCAATCCTGCGGTTTTGCGGCCAGCTCACAAGAAAGCGAGTTGAAGAAAGGAGCTCAGGGGCACTGTAATTCACAAACCTGCAGAGTTATAAATGACAGCTATCATCCAAAAACATATTGAAGTAAGCCTACAAAGAGGACTTGAACGTGGGGCAGAATTCCAGGACTACGATTTCAGGAGGTAGACGGGAAATCCTCTGAAAGTATAGGAAAGTAGTCAGAATGTCGACAATGATGCACTTGGTCAAAAAGGGCATATGCGTTTTTTCCAGGGCCCTCATTAAAGATGGTAGGAGGCTCCAGGTATGCTTCAGTGGCCAACAGAAGACCCACGTCGCCAAGGCGACGTGAGCCAGCCATGCAGGAGTGACCTCACATCAGAGGGCCCACCTCACAGAAGGGTAAGGAACCCAGGAAGGATCAGACCCTCACCAGAGTGCCCACAACAGCAAGGGGCTGGGAACCAGGCAGGAGTGTCCTCACACCCGTGGGACCACATCATCGAAAGTTGAGGTACCCAGCACATGTGGCCTCAAACCAGAGGACCCACATCACCATGGGTCTCGGAGCGAGGCAGGCAGGATTAACCTCCCAACACATGGCCCATTGTATAAAAAAGGTGAGGAATCCAGCCGTTGGAACATCCCAGCAGGCGGCCCAGATCACCGAGGCTATGGGATCCAGGCAGTGATGAACTCACAACAGAGGGCCCTCATCGTGATACTGTAAGCAACCCAGCCGTTGTGACCTCAGAGCACAAGGCCCACATCCCCATGGGGGAGGGAACCAAGCAGGAGTGTCATCGCACCAGTGGGCACACATCAGAAAATGTGGGGAGCCCAGCAGTTAGGGCCAGACGCCAGAGGGCCCTCATCACTGAGGAGAGGAGGCTCCCAGCAAGCTCCAACTGCTACCAGAGGGCTGACGTCACCAATGTGGTGTGTGCCAGCCAGGCAGGAGTGACCTCAGAGCAGAGGGCCAACCACACAAAAGTGTGAGGAACCCAAAGAGGATCAGACTCTCACCAGAGGGCCCACATCACCAAGGGAATGGAAACCAGGCAGGAGTGTCCTCACACCAGTGGGGCCACATCACCGAAATGTGATGGACCCAGCACACGTGGCCTCAAACTAGAGGACACACATCACCAAGGGGCTGGGAGTGAGGCAGGCAGGAGGAGCCTCAAAACAGAGGGCCCATAGAATAAAAAAGGTGAGGAATCCCGCAGTTGGAACCTCCCAGCAGGTGGCCAGGAGCAGCGAGGATATGGGATCCAGGCCTGACTGAACACAAAACAGAGGGCCCTCATCATGAAACTGTGAGCAACCCAGCCGTTGGGACCTCAGAGCAGAAGGCCCACATTCCCATGTGGTTGGGAACCTGGCAGGAGTGTACTCGCACCACAGGGCGCACATTAGAGAATTTTGGGAGCCCAGAAGTTAGGGCCTGACGCCAGAGGGCCCTCATCACCGAGGAGAGGAAGCTCCCAGCAGGCTCCAACTGCCACAAGAGGGCCGACGTTGCCAAGGTGGGGTGTGCCAGCCAGGCAGGAGTGACCTCACAGCAGAGGGTCCACCTCACAGAAGGGTGAGGAACCCAGCCAGGATCAGACTCTCACCAGAGGGCCCACATCACCAAGGGGATAGGAACCAGGCAGGAGTGTCCTCACACCAGTGGGGCCACATAATCGAAAGGTGAGGGACCCAGCACACGTAGCCTCAAACCAGAGGACACACATCACCAAGCGGCTGGGAGTCAGGCAGGCAGGAGGAGCCTCAAAACAGAGGGCCCATAGAAGAAAAAAGGTGAGGAATCCCGCAGTTGGAACCTCCCCGCAGGCAGCCAGGAGCAGCGAGGCTATTGGATCCAGGGCGGAGTGAACTCACACCAGAGGACCCTCATCATGAAACTGAGCAACCCACCGTTGGGACCTCAGAGCAGAAGGCCCACATTCCCATGGGGTTGGGAACCTGGCAGGAGTGTAGTCGCACCACAGGGCGCACATCAGAAAATTTTGGGAGCCCAGGAGTTAGGGTCTGACGCCAGAGGGCCCTCATTACCGAGGGGTGGAGACCCCCAGCAGGCACCAACTCCCAACTGAGGGCCCACGTCGCCAAGGTGATGTGTGCCAGCCAGGCAGGAATGACCTCACAGCAGAGGGTCTACCTCACAGAAGGGTGAGGAAACCAGCCAGGATAAGACTCTCACCAGAGAGCCCACATCACCAAGGGGATCGGAAAAAGGCAGCAGTGTCCTCACACCAGTGTGGCCACATTATAGAAAGGTGAGGAACCCAGCACATGTGGCCTAAACCAGAGGACCCACATTTCCAAGGTGCTCCGAGTGAGGCAAGCAGGAGTAGCCTAACAACACAGGGCCCACAGAATAAAAAAGGTGAGGAATCCAGCAGTTTGAACCTCCCAGCAGGTGGCCCAGAGCACGGAGTCTATGGGATCCAGGCCACAGTGAACTCACAGCAGAGGGCCCACATCATGAAACTGTGAGCAACCCAGCCGGTGGAACCTCAGAGCAGAAGGCCCACATCCCCATGGGGATAGGAACCTCGCAGGAGTGTCCTCGCACAACTTAACACGTATCAGAAAATGTGGGAACCCAGCAGTTAGGGCCTGACGCCAGAGGGCCCTCATCACCGAGGAGAGGAGGCTACCAGCAGGCTCCAAATGCCACCAGAGGGCCGACGTCACCAAGGCAATGGGAGCAAGCCAGGCAGGAGTTACCTCACAGCAGAGGGCCCACCTCACAGAAGTGTGAGGAACCCAACCAGGATCAGACTCTAACCAGAGGGCCCACATCACCAAGGGGATGGAAACCAGGCAGGAGTGTCCTCACACCAGTGGGGCCACATCAGCCAAATGTGAGGAACACAGCACATGTGGCCTCAAATAAGGGGACACACATCACGAAAGGGCTGGGAGTGAGGCATGCAGGAGGAGACTCACAACAGAGGGCCCATAGAATAAAAAGGTGAGGAACCCCGCAGTTGGAAGCTCCAAGCAGGTGGCCCAGAGCACCGAGGCTATGGGATCCATGCCGGAGTGAACTCACAGCAGAGGGCCCACATTCTGACACTGTGAGCAACCCAGCCGTTGGGACCTCAGAGCAGAAAGCCCACATCCCCATGGGGATGGGACCCTGGCAGGAGTGTACTCGCATGACAGGGCGCACATCAGAAAATTTTGGGAGCCCATGAGTTAGGGCCTGACGCCAGAGAGCCCTCATTACCGAGGGGAGGAGACTCCCAGCAGGCACCAACTCCCAACTGAGGGCCCACATCGCCAAGGTGACGTGTGCCAGCCAGGCAGGAGTGACCTCACAGCAGAGGGTCTACCTCACAGAAGGGTGAGGAATCCAGCCAGGATCAGGCTCTCACCAGAGGGCCCCCATCACCAAGTGGATGGGAACCAGGCAGGAGTGTCCTCACACCAGTGGGGCCACATCAATAAAGGTGAGGAAACCGGCACATGTGGCCTCAAACCAGAGGACCTACATCACAAAGGGGCTGGGAGTGAGTCAGGAAGGAGGAGCATGAAAACACAGGACCCAAAGAATAGAAAAGGTAAGGAATTCAGCAGTAGGAACCTCCCAGCAGGCGGCTCAGAGCACAGAGTCTATGGGATCTAGGCCTGAGTGAACTAACACCAGAGAGCCAACATCATGAAACGGTGAACAACACAGGTGTTGGGACCTTAGAGCAGAAGGCCCACATGCCCATGGGGATGGGAACCTGGCAGGAGTGCCCTCGCACCACTTAGCACGTATCAGAAAATGTGGGAACCCAGCAGTTAGGGCCTGATGCCAGAGGGCCTCATCACCGAGGGGAGGAGGCTCCGAGCAGGCTCCAACTGCCACCAGAGGTCCGACGTCGCCAAGGCGGGGTGTGCTAGCCAGGCAGGAGTGACCTCAGAGAAGAGGGCCCACCTCACAGAAGTGTGAGGAACCCAACCAGGATCAGACTCTCGCTGGAGGGACCACATCACCAAGGGGATGGGAAGCAGGCAGGAGTGTCCTCACACCAGTGGGGCCACATCATCAAAAGATGAGGAACCCATCACATGTGGCCTCAAACCAGAGGACACACATCACCAAGGGGCTGGGAGTGAGGCAGGTGTCTGGAGGGGCACATTTAACTCTAATTTCCCACCAGGAAGAGGAATTAACCAAAGGCTCAGAGTGCCGTGCCACACCCTAATTATGGCCTGAAGCAAACCTGCGGTTTTGTGGCCAGCTTTCAAGGAAGCGAGTTAAGAAAGGAAATCACGGGCACTGTAATTCACAAATCTGCAGAGTTATAAATGACAGCTATTGGCAAAAATATATTGAAGTAAGTCTGCAAAGAGGACTTGAAAACGAGGCAGAATTGAGGAATCATATTTCAGGAGGTAGACTGGAATTGCATTTAAAACATGTGAAAAGCGGCAGATCTTTGACAGTGATGCACTTGGACGAACAGTGCGTATACATTTTTTCCTGAATATATTCAGGAAAAAACGCATATGCCCTTTTTGGCCAACCAAGCACTCGAGCAATCGAAATCCGTACTACAATGAAGTCTCATTTCCCATTCGTCAAAAGGGCCATCTGAAAAAAGTGCAAAAACCAGAAACACAGAACAGGCCATGGAGAACAGGGAGCCTTGTTATGCTGATGGGCGGGATGTAAATTGCCAACAGACACTCTGGAGATGTTTATGGTGTATCCTGAAACATCTGAAAAACAAAGCTACAGAGACTAGGGCACTTCCACTTTTGGCCCTATAGCTTAGGAAAATTAAAATCAACAAGACACAGCCAACACAAAATTTAGGGCTGCTGTGTTTACAAGAACCTCGAATCCAGTACAAATTAAATATCCCAGAAAGAAAAAAATGGATAAAGGAGTTGTGCTACTTACGTACAACGGAATATCACTCAGCAATGAAATCAATGTCATCAGGCCTGTAGCAGCAAATTGAGTGGATTTAAGTATGATGATTCTAAGAGAAATATGTCACACAGAGAAAGATAATTATCATAAGATATCACTAATAGAGGGAGTGTAAACTTGGCTACACATAAACTGAATTACAAAACCAAACAGTCTCACATTTAGATAAAAACTTATGCTTGCTTAAGGGGAAAGTTGAGTTGGGGTGCTGTATAAAACCAGAGATTGAAATTAGCACACATACCATTCCATAAGCCAAATATGTAATAGACAAGACCTACTCTTTGCTCAACGAAATAGACTCATCCATGGTGTATCACCTCACACCTGTTAGAATAGGCATCATCTGAAAATCTACAAACAACAAATGCTGGAAAGGGTGTGGAGATAAGGAACCCTCTTCCACTATTGTTGGGAATGTAAATTGATACAGTCACTGTGGAGAACATTATGGAGTTTCTTATAAAACTAAGAATAGAATTACCATATGATACAGCAATCCCACTACTGGGCATATACCCAGACAAAACCATAAATCAAAAAGAGACATTCACCTCAATGTTCATTGCATCACTATTTACAATATCCAGGTAATGGAAGCAACCTAAATGCCCACAGACAGACGAATGCATAAAGATGTGGTACAAATATAAAATGGAATATTACTAAGCCATAAAAAGGAATGAAATTGGGTCATTTGTAGAGACGTTGATGGATCTAGAGACTGTCATACAGAGTGAAGTAAGTCAGAAATAGAAAAACAAATCTTGTATATTAATGCATATATGTGGAACCTAGAAAAATTATACAGATGAACCGTTTTTTAAGGCAGAAATAGAGCAACAGATGTAGACAACAAACGTATGGACACCAAGGGGGGAAAGCTGTTGGGGGGTGGTGGTGGGAGGATTGAGAGATTGGGATTGGCATGTATACATTTATATGTATAAAATAGATAACCAAAAAGAACCTGCTGTATAAAAAAATAAAATAAAATTCAAAATTACAAAAAGTAAAACAGAAAAAATATTCTTCCCTTCACATACATGTATTTATATGAATAAATTATTTCCATGCTTATATCTGTAAATACAAAAAAGAGGAATAAAATCTACCTTGAACCAAAAATGAAAAAAAGAAAAAAAAAACAGAACCCACCAGTTACACAGAGGAAAACCGTATCAGGGCACTTGCTCCAGTTGTAAACAATTCTGTAGTTGGCCAGTGGTGGGGAATCATCTCCCATTCAGCCAGCAGGCCCCACGCAACAAGCGTCCTCATTGCAAAGCTGGGGGACCGTGCCAAGGCATCTGTGAGTAAATGTGGGCCGAGCCCCAGGCCAGCTGCTGCTGAAATGATCCCACCCTTCCCAGGTAAACACCTGAATATGTACAAGGACTTGAAAGCCTAGAGGAAGGGCCATGGAGCCACATGAGCGACAGCATGCCAGCCGATTTGGTGCCTGCAGGCCAGCCAGGATGGTCCTGGCCCTGGGTACTCTTCTGGAAGCCTTCCATTTCCCTGCCTGAGATACCCCTGCTGTCCGGGCCCCCACTGCTTTCTTCCTCACTCACCTCTGCCCAGGGAGAAATTCCAGAGGCAGGTATGGGTGACACATCCTCTTCTTTAGCAGGTGGCATCTTGGTAACTGCTGCAGAAAGTCCAGCAGAGCCCCACTCACACTGGGCCACCCACAAAGCCGTGGCCTCTCACTCCCTCCCACCAGTCCAGACCCGAGACTGCTGACAGGGCAGAGAAAATGGCGTCAGGCACAGCTGCAGGGGCTCTTGCTGCCTGGAGCGGTGTTTATATTGATCTCAAACAGGCACACCTGGGGAGGGCTGGCCGGCACGGTCAGGCTTCCCAGGCCAGCCAATAATCACCCCTCAGGCGCTCACAGTTGCAGAAACTGGAACTTGCTGAATCGGCCAGGTCCAAGGAACAGGTGTGGGCTCCTGAGAGTCAGGATAGACAAGGGGTTGCAGCTCTGGCTTGTTTTCTAATTATATTATCTGGCCCATGAGTGGGAGACAACTTCAAGAAAACCCTCTCCTAATGAGAGGAACCCAGGAGTCAGGGAGAGGAGGGGTGGGTGGTGGGTGGAGACAGAGGCCTGGTGCCCCGGGTGCAGTGGAAGTCTCTGGAAGACCAGGTGGAGGGAGGCCACACAGAGTGATGCCCAGGGTCACAGACCTGTTGGAGCTGCTGTTTCTTAGTTCAAGTCCTGCTCTGAGGTGCTCTGTGTCAGATCTGAGTGACAGGTGAGTTGGAAGTGCTCTGCAATGAGGGCGATGTGCACGGTACCTGTGTGCCCAGCCCTGCCAGGGTAACTGCAAGGGTAGCTCTGTATCCTGGGAGGGGCCTGACCATGAGAGCCCCATGGGCTACAGGGGAACCTGCCCAGGGTACCCCATATCCTGGGAGGGGCCTGAAGAGGAGAGCACCGTGGGCTGTGGTGGGGGTGGGGTACCTGCCCAGGTGAGCTCCATATCCTGGGATTGGCCTGACCTCGAGAGCCCCATGGGCTGCTGGAGTCCTGGTAAAGGATGTCAGGACAGTCAGTGAAGCCACCGAGGATATACCTCCAGTAGTTCCTAAATCCTACACCCTGCTGGTCATTCTACCAACCACCGGGACATGGTATTCTGTATTAGTCTTCAATGATGCCTTCTTTTGTATTCTATTAGTCCCAGAGTCACAAGAAATTTTGGCTTGTGAGTGGCAGGACTCAACATACAACTAAAACAATACTTCTGGGCCGTGTTGCCCCCAGGGTTCAAAAATTCCCACACCATCTTTGGGGAAAGCTCAGTTAAAGACCTAAAAGTTCTACCTCTGGAAAAGGAAACACTCCTTCAATATGCAGATGACATTCTGATCGCCAGCCCTACTAAGGAGACCTCTGAACTACCAAGCCAATAAAGGATAGAAGTTGTCAAATAAAAAGCTCAAATATCACAGACTACGGTGACCTGCCTGGGCTTCATTCTCACAGAAGGTCGGAGAAGCCCATCTCAGGAAAGGGAAGAAACAATTTACAGCCTTACCCATTTCTAAAACTAGAAGACAGCTTAGGGGTTCCTGGGGAGGCCAGGGTTGGTGCTTCTGGATCCCTAACTACAGTCTACTAGCTGGGCCTCTATATGAAACACTGAAAGGAAAAGATGATGATCCTTTTGAATAGAATCCAGAAGTGGCCTTTCAAGAATGGAAAGAGCAGTCAATTCAGACCCTTGCCCTGGAACTCCCTAATTTAGCTAAACCCTTTGACCTTTACATTCCTGGTGAATGGTGAATGGTGAATCGCTATTGGAGTATTAGTGCAAAAACTGGGACCACTTGAAATGGAACAATGCAAGAATGCCATCCCGGTAGGATAAACTACGGTCACCAATGGGCTTGGCCCACCGCCACATCTGACCAAGATACTGGCGGTATCTGAAAACCTGGAAATCAGCAGCACAAAAGGCCACCTCCCTCCTAAGGGAAAAGGACCCCACGTGGTGATCCTAGGCCCCAACCATGCCCTGAAGTTGCAGGGTTTGCTCCGTGGGCACACTGACCTCGAGTGAGGAGGCCCTCCAACTCCAACCTCCAGAGAGATAACCGGGGTAAAGGGGCACCATGACGACTCATGTGACCATCACTTGACCTGGAGTTTCTCTCATAAAACAACAAGAGTGTGTCCCAAAAGAGTAGACTACTGCTTGCAGGACTTACTGCACCCAGAGCGGACCTAATAATCTTGGCGGGGGAAACGTATATCACGCTGTCACCATAGAAGAGCCTACAGACACTGTGATGATGGTGGCCAATAAGACCGGCTGGACTCCTGTTTACTTCAAAAGGCTGTTGACTCAGTGGCCATCATGGTCCTTCATCACCACTGACCCTGGACTGTCTGGGAGTTGAGCAGGCAGGGTCCTGACACCTGGTGCTGTTTTTACGTTAATTCAGGGGCCTAATTGAAGAAAGTGCAGACTACTGGTCAGAGCATCTAGGCTGGCAGAAACGGTCAGCCTAAGGTGGCCGAACAAATGCGGGGCGGGGTGAAACTGGACCTCACAGCGTCACTGCACATCTCCTTCCTGGACCCTTAAAGGTCATTAGAATCTATAACGCTTCCAATACTGGTGCTCAGGTGGACGAGCGGGGAGGCAGGAGGCCTGGGGACAATCAACGTCACCTGGAGGCTGCTGGGGAGAAGTTCTGACCCTCGCCCACGGGTATGAGGGCTCCTAACTCAGCACTCAGCAGTTACAGAAGAAGGGTCTGCACCCTCAGCACTCTAAGAATGAGGAAGGGGAAAAAAGGCAGAAGAGGGCTTTTTCCCAGGCAAAGCCCCTTAAAAATCCCTGGGAGATAAATATAGAATCTGGGCAATAAAATAAAGTCTAACCTTTTTTATCCTTTGTGCTTTGTCTAATTTCACGTGCTCCTAGGTTCCCGCATACAGAGGTTCAACAGCCGGCACTTCAGACCAGATTTCCTAGTGCGGAATGGCTGGGTCGACACTTCAGCTCCTGGGACACAGTGCACACTCCGCGATATAGAGCCTGAGCTGCAGCCAACCGGGCCCTCGAGAGCTCCGCCCCCTCCCTCCCACTGACTCTGACAGGATCTCTACACAGCAGCCCAGCCCACAGCCCACGGGGTAGCACATGCTCTCACCTCTCCATTCTCTGATCAAAATATAAAGTTTCCTTTGCTTCTGAACCAAACTCAGTCTCAATCTGTTGGCTCCGATGACACTGGGCAGGGGGACACTTGTTGGGGTCCACTCTGGAGGATCAGTAACAGAAATTGAGAACATTGTAACTTCAATGAACAGATGTTTGAGCCAAACTGTAATTAACATAGAACAGTGTATAAGGCTCGGGTAAAATAAGATGTTTCTAACACTCCCATTTGATATTTCCATCACTTTATTATAAGCAAGTTCAGTGAAAAGGTTTGTCTTATTTGTCAGGTCAATATTAGAGAAACGAAGTGATTTCTTTCCAAGGACGTGCATCTAAAAATCTTGGTTAAAGCTTCAATCTTGTTTTAAATGCTTTTCCATTGAAAATGATACCTCTCTTTCAGTTCCCCCAATTCTGAGAAGTATAAAATCTTATAATTTATTATTACCAAAGGGGAAAGGTGGGAGGAGGGATAAATTAACAGTTTGGGATTAACACATACACACTGCTATGTATAAAATCGATCATCAACAAGGAACTACTGTATAGCACCGGGAACTACACTCAATATTTTACAATAACCTATAAGGGGAAATAATCTGAAAAAGAATAGATATTTTTATTGACATCATCTATTAATGACAGTTAAAATGGAACCTAAGGGAAGCCGGTGGTGAGTGCTTCTGACCCTGAAGACTTCAATCATCTAAAGTTTGGACTCTGCCTACTTCCCAAGGCCCTTAATGAACATATGTGTAGCCGTAGCTTAAAAAATTCCCCAGTTTGGGTTGTGGAGAGACACTGATTTTGTAAAAGCCCTGGTGTTCTCCTCACATGAATGGGACACTTCCTTCAGCTAAAACATGCCTGTCACACCCAGAGGATGGTATACCGTCTGATCGGGAAGAGTTTGGAAAAGGCATCTCATCTCCTCATCTCCTGGTGCTCGGGTTCACCCCTCCAGCGTCTTTACGAACAGTCTCCCCACTTGGAGATGTCAGCACTGTCAACATCCTGTTGCAGACAGTTTGGAATTTGTCTGGAGGATGAAGCAGAAGGAGGAGGAACAATGAGAGAGAAGTCCTAGGTGTTCGGACAGGCACATGTCACTCTTATTTCCAATCAGAAAGACGAATTGACCAAAGGCTAGGGTTGCCCATGGAAACAGAATAGGGCTTGAGGAAATCCCGCTGCTTTGTGGCCAGTTCCCATAAACACAAGTTGAAAAATGGAACTCAGGGACACTAAAATTCACGAAACTGCAGAGTTGAAAATATCTATCACTGAAAAATGTCTTGAGGAAAGTCAGAGGAAAGGACTTGTAAGCAACGGAGAATGGCAGGAAAGGGATTGGAAGAGGTAGAAAGGACTCGCCATTAAGCACAAGAAAAAGGGCTGAACATTGCCAACATTGCAATTGGCCAAAAAGGGTGTATGCGTCTTTTTCTGTATGTATTCAAGAAAAGGACATACACTTTTTTAGCCAACCAAACAGGTGGGCACTGGAAATCAGTACTACAAAACATATCACTTCGCATCAGTCAGAAGAGCCTTCCTCATAAAGTGTAAACACCAGAAATGCAGGACAGGGCAAGGAGAAAAGGGAGCCCTGTGAGGCTTATAGTGGAAATGTATATTGCCAACGGTCACTCTGGAGAAGTGTATTGTGTTTACTAAAGCATCTAAAAAATGAGCTACAGAGCACAGGGCACTAGCACTCATGGACGTATATCTTGGGAAAAACAAAAATCGAGAGGACACAGGCACCCCAATATTTACCGCCTCTATGTTTAAAAGATCCTCGACTAGGATATAATTTATAAGTCTCTGGAGGGAAAAAATGGATAGAGATGTGGGACTTATGTAGAGTGGAATATTACTCAGCCTGGAAATCAATGAAATATGGCCAGTTGTAACAACCACAGAGGAGTTACATATGATCATTCGAAGTCACATAATTCAAAAAGAAAAAGAAACACGATATTACTAATACATGGAATGTAAACGTGGCTACAAATGAACTGAATTACAAAACAGAACGGGGTCTCAAATTTAGAAAACCAACATATGCTTGCTTAAGGATAAAGGAGAGTTGGGGTGCTGCATAAAACCAGAGATAGAAATTAGCACAGATACCTTTCCATAAGCCAAATATGTAATAGTCAAGACCTACCAGTTGCTCAACGAAATGGACTAAACACCCCATATTCAACGCCTAGGAATACACCTGACTAGTAAGAATCTTCAAACACATGGATTTATATGTCTCCGTAACAGAATCAAGCGTGTGTATAGATTTATGAACGAAGCAGAGAAAATCCGATAAATCCAATTATCAAAATGAATTACAAAAACAAAACGCAATGACAGTGAAATAGAGAGCTATTCTTAAATAATTCATTCAGAGCTTGTGATGCAACCTGGATAAACCACATCTGCACCAAGAGCTGAGTGAGACATAAGGTTGGACACTTCGGGCGGATAGCACTGGTGAGGTACGATGAGCAAATGCAGACCCTTTGAAGTCATACTGCATGGTACCCATTCCATGGGTCCCAACTCTCCAGGTTTAAGAGATTCTTCCTTCAGCTAAAACATGCATGGGAAACCCAAAGTATGGTCCGTGTGACTGGGAAGCGTTTCCAAATGCATCTCAGTTTTCGTCCCCTTTTACACGGGTTCAACATTCCAGACCCTTTACTAACACTCTCTCCACTTGGAGAGTCAGTGCCTTTAACCTCCTGTTTGGCACAGTTTGGAAATTCTGCGCAAGGTGAACAGGAAGAGGGAGAACCAATGAGAGACTAGCTGTAGGTTTCTGCACGGGCAAACGGAACGCTCATTTCCCACCAGGAAGTGGAATTAACCAAAGGCTCAGCGTGCCCTGCCGGAACCAGATTAGGGCCTGAAGCAATCCTGCGGTTTTGCGGCCAGCTCACAAGAAAGCGAGTTGAAGAAAGGAGCTCAGGGGCACTGTGATTCACAAACCTGCAGAGTTATGAATGACAGCTATCGTCCAAAAATGTATTGAAGTAAGTCTTCGAAGAGGACTTGAAAGCGGGGCAGAATTTCAGGAAAACGATTTCAGGGGGTAGACTGGAATTGCACTTAAACCATAGGAAAAGAGGCAGAAAGTCGACAATGATGCACTTGGCCAAAAAGGGCGTATGCGTTTTGTCCTGAATATATTCAGGGAAAAACGCATACGCACTTTTTGGCCAACCAAGCAACCGTGTACAGGAAATCTGCACAACAATGAAGTCTCACTGTCCCCCGGTCAAAAGGGCCATATGAAACAAGTGTAAAATCCAGAAAGGCAGGACAGGTCATGGAGAACAGGGAGCCTTGTTATGCTGATGGGCGGGATGTAAATTGCCAACAGCCACTCTGGAGAAGTGTATGGTGTTTCCTGAAACACGTAGGAAACAAAACAACACAGCCTATGGCACTTCCACTTAGGGTCCTAAAGCTTAGGGAAATTAAAATCAAAAACACACAGCCACCCCAAAGTTTGGGACGGCTCTGTTTACAAGAACCTCGTCTACGGTACTAGTTAAATATCTGAGAAAGCAAAAAATGGATAAAGAAGTTGTGGGACATACGTAAAATGGATATCACTCAGCAATGAAATCTACGTCATCAGGCCAATAGCGGCATAATGAGTGGATTCAGGAACGACAATTCTACGAGACATAAGTCACACAGAAAAAGAAACATCATAAGATATCACTAATACACGGAACGTAAACTTGGCTACACATGAACTGAATTACAAAACAGAACAGGGTCTCAAATTTAGCAAACCAACTTATGCTTGCTTATGGGGAAAGGTGAGTTGGGGTGCTGCATAAAACCAGAGATTGAAATTAGCACAGATACCGTTCCATAAACCAAATATATAATAGACAAGACCTACACCTTACTCAACGAAATGGACTCAACACCCCATATTCAACGCCTGCGGATATACCTGACAAGTAAGAATCTTAAGACCCATGGATTTATATGTCCCCATAAGGAAATCAAGCGTGTGCACAGAGGCCTAAACGCAGCAGTGAAAATCCGATAAATCCCATTATCAAAATAAATTTCACAAACAAAACACAATGACAGTGAAATAGAGAGCAATTCTTAAATAATTCATTCAGGGCTTGTGATGCAACCTGCATTTACCACATCTACACCCAGAGCTGAGTGAGACATAAGGTTGGGCACTTCGGGCTGATAGCATTGGTGAGGTTCGGTGAGCAAACGCAGACCCTTTGAAGTCATACTGCATGGTAGCCATTCCATGGGTCCCAATTCTCCAGGTTTAAGGGATTCTTCCTTCAGCTAAAACATGCATGGGAAACCCAGAGTATGGTCCACCGTGTGATTGGGAAACGTTTCCAAATGCATCTCAGGTTTCGACCCCTGGTACTCGGGTTCACCATTCCAGACCCTTTACTAACACTCTCCCCACTTGGAGAGTCAGTGCCTTTAACCTCCTGTTTGGCACAGTTTGCAATTTCTGCGCAAGATGAACAGGAATAGGGAGAACCAATGAGAGACTAGCTGTAGGTGTCTGCACGGGCAAATGGAACGCTCATTTCCCACCAGGAAGAGGAATTAACGAAAGGCTCAGCATGACCTGCCGGAACCAGATTAGGGCCTGAAGCAATCCTGCGGTTTTGTGGCCAGCTCACAAGAAAGCGAGCTGAAGAAAGGAGCTCAGGGGCACTGTAATTCACAAACCTGCAGAGTTATGAATGACAGCTATCGTCCAAAAATTTATTGCAGTAAGTCTTCGAAGTGGACTTGAAAGCGGAGCAGAATTTCAGGAAAACGATTTCAGGGGGTAGAGTGGAATTGCACTTAAAGCAGAGGAAAAGAGGCAGAATGTCGACAATGATGCACTTGGCCAAATAGGGCGTATGCGTTTTCTCCTGAATATATTCAGGAGAAAACGCATACGCCCTTTTTGGCCAACCAAGCAAGCGTGTAAAGGAAATCTGCACTACAATGAAGTCTCACTGCCCCCCGGTCCAAAGGGCCATCTGAAACAAGTGTAAAATCCAGAAAGGCAGGACAGGTCATGGAGAACAGGGAGCCTTGTTATGCTGATGGGCGGGATGTAAATTGCCAACAACCACTCTGGAGAAGTGTATGGTTTTTACTGAAACACGTAGGAAACAAAGCAACACAACCTATGGCACTTCCACTTAGGGTCCTATAGTTTAGGGAAATTAAAATCAAAAACACACAGCCACCCCAAAGTTTTGGACGGCTCTGTTTACAAGAACCTCGTCTACGGTACAAGTTAAATATCTGAGAAAGCAAAAAAATGGATAAAGAAGTTGAGGTACGTACGTACAATGGAATATCACTCAGCAATGAAATCTACGTCATCAGGCCCGTAGCGGCATAATGAGTGGATTCAGGTACGACGATTCTATGAGAAATAAGTCACACAGAAAAAGAAACATCATAAGGTATCACTAATACACGGAACGTAAACTTGTCTACACATGAACTGAATTACAAAACAGAACAGGGTCTCAAATTTAGAAAACCAACTTATGCTTGATTATGGGGAAAGGAGAGTTGGGGTGCTGCATAAAACCAGAGATTGAAATTGCACAGATACCGTTCCATAAGCCAAATATATAATAGACAAGACCTACTCCTTGCTCAACGAAATGGACTCAACACCCCATATTCAACGCCTGGGAATATACCTGACAAGTAAGAATCTTAAGACCCATGGATTTATATGTCTCCATAAGGAAATCAAGCGTGTGTACAGCGGCCTAAACGCAGCAGTGAAAATCCGATAAATCCCATTATCAAAATAAATTTCACAAACAAAACACAATGACAGTGAAATAGAGAGCAATTCTTAAATAATTCATTCAGGGCTTGTGATGCAACCTGGATTTACCACATCTACACCCAGAGCTGGGTGAGACATAAGGCTGGACACTTCGGGCTGATAGCATTGGTGAGGTTCGGTGAGCAAACGCAGACCCTTTGAAGTCATACTGCATGGTAGCCATTCCATGGGTCCCAACTCTCCAGGTTTAAGGGATTCTTCCTTCAGCTAAAACATGCATGGGAAACCCAGAGTATGGTCCACCGTGTGATTGGGAAACCTTTTCAAATGCATCTCAAGTTTCGTCCCCTGGTACTCGGGTTCACAGTTCCAGACGCTTTACTAACACTCTCCCCACTTGGAGAGTCAGTGCCTTTAACCTCCTGTTTGGCACAGTTTGCAATTTCTTCTCAAGATGAAGAGGAATAGGGAGAACCAATGAGAGACTAGCTGTAGGTGTCTGCACGGGCAAATGGAACGCTCATTTCCCACCAGGAAGAGGAATTAACCAAAGGCTCAACGTGCCCTGCGGGAACCAGATGAGGGCCTGAAGCAATCCATTGCTTTTGCGGCCAGCTCACAAGAAAGCGAGTTGAAGAAAGGAGCTCAGGGGCACTGTAATTCAAAAACCTGCAGAGTTATGAATGACAGCTATCGTCCAAAAATGTATCGAAGTAAGTCTTCGAAGAGGACTTGAAAGCGGGGCAGAATTTCAGGAAAACGATTTCACGGGGTAGACTGGAATTGCACTTAAAGCATAGGAAACGAGGCAGAATGTCGACAATGATGCCCTTGGCCAAAAAGGGCGTATGCGTTTTTTCCTGAATATATTCAGGAAAAAACGCATACGCCCTTTTGGGCCAACCAAGCAAGCATGAAAAGGAAATCTGCACTACAATGAAGTCTCACTGCCCCCCGGTCAAAAGGGCCATCTGAAAAAAGTGTAAAATCCAGAAAGGCAGGATAGGTCATGGAGAAGAGGGAGCCTTGTTATGCTAATGGGCGAGATGTAAATTGCCAACAGCCACTCTGGAGAAGTGTATGGTGTTTCCTGAAACAGTAGGAAACAAAGCAACACAGCCTATGGCACTTGCACTTATGTTCCTATAGCTTAGGGAAATTAAAATCAAAAACACACAGCCACCCCAAAGTTTGGGACGGCTCTGTTTACAAGAACATCGTCTACGGTACAAGTTAAATATCCGAGAAAGTAAAAAATGGATAAAGAAGATGTGGTACGTACGTACAATGGAATATCACTCAGCAATGAAATCTACGTCATCAGGCCCGTAGCGGCATAATGAGTGGATTTAGGTACGACGATTCTACGAGAAATAAGTCACACAGAAAAAGAAACATCATAAGATATCACTAATACACGGAATGTAAACTTGGCTACACATGAACTGAAATACAAAACAGAAGAGGGTCTCAAATTTAGCGAACCAACTTATGCTTGCTTATGGGGAAAGGTCAGTTGGGATGCTGCATAAAACCAGAGATTGAAATTAGCACAGATACCGTTCCATAAGCCAAATATATAATAGACAAAACCTACTACTTGCTCAACGAAATGGACTCAACACCCTATATTCAACGCCTGGGAAGATACCTGACAAGTAATAATCTTAAAACCCATGGATTTATATGTCTCTATAAGGAAATCAAGCGTGTGTACAGTGGCCTAAAAGCAGCAGTGAAAATCCGATAAATCCCATTATCAAAATTAATTTCAAAAACAAAACACAATGACAGTGAAATAGAGAGCAATTCTTAAATAATTCATTCAGGGCTTGTGATGCAACCTGTATTTACCACATCTACACCCAGAGCTGGATGAGACATAAGGCTGGACACTTCGGGCTGATAGCATTGGTGAGGTTCGGTGAACAAACGCAGACCCTTTGAAGTCATACTGCATGGTACCCATTCCATGGGTCCCAACTCTCCAGGTTTAAGGGATTCTTCCTTCAGCTAAAACATGCATGGGAAACCCAGAGTATGGTCCACCATGTGATTGGGAATCGTTTTCAAATGCATCTCAGTTTTCGTCCCCTGGTACTCGGGTTCAACATTTGAACGCTTTACTAACACTCTCCCCACTTGGAGAGTCAGTGCCATTAACCTCCTGTTTGGCACAGTTTGCAATTTCTGCGCAAGATGAACAGGAATATGGAGAAGCAATGAGAATCTAGCTGTAGGTGTCTGCACGGGCAAATGGAACGCTCATTTCCCACCAGGAAGAGAAATTAAACAAAGGCTCAGCGTGCCCTGCCGGAAACAGATTAGGGCCTGAAGCAATCCTGCGGTTTTGCGGCCAGCTCACAAGAAAGCGAGTTGAAGAAATGAGCTCAGGGGCACTGTAATTCACAAACCTGCAGAGTTATGAATGACAGCTATCGTCCAAAAATGTATTGAAGTAAGTCTTCGAAGAGGACTTGAAAGCGGGGCACAATTTCAGGAAAACGATTTCAGGGGGTAGACTGGAATTGTACTAACAGCATAGGAAAAGAGGCAGAATGTCGACAATGATGCACTTGGCCAAAAAGGGCGTATGCGTTTTTTCCTGAATATATTCAGGAAAAAACGCATTCGCCCTTTTTGGCCAACCAAGCAAGCGTGTAATGGAAATCTGCACTACAATGAAGTCTCACTGCCCCCCGGTCAAAAGGGCCATCTCAAAAAAATGTAAAATCCAGAAAGTCAAGACAGGTCATGGAGAACAGGGAGCCTTGTCATGCTGATGGGCGGGATGTAAATTGCCAACAACCACTCTGGGGAAGTGTATGGTGTTTCCAGAAACACGTAGGAAACAAAGCAACACAGCCTATGTCACTTCCACTTATGGTCCTATAGCTTAGGGAAATTAAAATCAAAAACACACAGCCACCCCAGAGTTTGGGACGGCTCTGTTTACAAGAACCTCGTCTATGGTACAAGTAAAATATCCCAGAAAGCAAAAAATGGATAAAGAAGTTGTGGTACGCACGTACAATGGAATATCACTCAGCAATGAAATCTACGTCATCAGGCCCGTAGTGGCATAATGAGTGGATTCAGGTACGATGATTCTACGAGAAATAAGTCACACAGAAAAAGAAACATCATAAGATATCACTAATACACGGAATGTAAAGTTGGATACACATGAACTGAATTACAAAACAGAACAGGGTCTCAAATTTAGAAAACCAACTTATGCTTGCTTATGGGGAAAGGTGAGTTGGGGTGCTGCATAAAACCAGAGATTGAAATTAGCACAGATACCGTTCCATAAGCCAAATATATAATAGACAAGCCCTACTCCTTGCTCAACGAAATGGACTCAACACCCCATATTCAACGCCTGGCAAGATACCTGACAAGTAAGAATCTTAAAACCCATGGATTTATATGTCTCCATAAGGAAATCAAGCGTGTGTACAGCGGCCTAAACGCAGCAGTGAAAATCCGATAAATCCCATTATCAAAATAAATTTCAAAAACAAAACACAATGACAGTGAAATAGAGAGCAATTCTTAAATAATTCATTCAGGGCTTGTGATGCAACCTGGATTTACCACATCTACACCCAGAGCTGGTTGAGTCATAAGGCTGGACACTTCGGGCTGATAGCATTGGTGAGGTTCGGTGAGCAAACACAGACCCTTTGAAGTCATACTGCATGGTACCCATTCCATGGGTCCCAACTCTCCAGGTTTAAGGGATTCTTCCTTCAGCTAAAACATGCATGGGAAACCCAGACTATCGTCCGCCGTGTGATTGGGAAACGTTTGCAAATGCATCTCAGTTTTCGTCCCCTGGTACTCGGGTTCACCATTCCAGACGCTTTACTAACACTCTCCCCACTTGGAGAGTCAGTGCCTTTAACCTCCTGTTTGGCACACTTTGCAATTTCTGCACAAGATGAACAGGCATAGGGAGAACCAATGAGAGACTAGCTGTTGGTGTCTGCACGGGCAAATTGAACGATCATTTTCCACCAGGAAGAGGAATTAACCAAAGGCTCAGCGTGCCCGGCCGGAAATATATTAGGGCCTGAAGCAATCCTGCGGTTTTGGGGCCAGCTCACAAGAAAACGAGTTGAAGAAAGGAGCTCAGGGGCACTGTAATTCACAAACCTGCAGAGTTATGAATGACAGCTATCGTCCAAAAATGTACTGAAGTAAGTCTTCAAAGAGGACTTGAAAGCGGGGCAGAATTTCAGGAAAACGATTTCAGGGGGTAGACTGGAATTGCACTTAAAGCATAGGAAAAGAGGCAGAATGTCGACAATGATGCACTTGGCCAAAAAGGGCGTATGCGTTTTTTCCTGAATATATTCAGGAAAAAACGCATACGCCCTTTTTGGCCAACCAAGCAAGCGTGTAAAGGAAATCTGCACTACAGTGAAGTCTCACTGCCCCCCGGTCAAAAGGGCCATCTGAAAAAAGTGTAAAATCCAAAAAGGCAGGACAGGTCTTGGAGAACAGGGAGCCTTGTTATGCTGCTGGGTGGGATGTAAAGTGCCGACAGCCACTCTGGAGAAATGTATGGTGTATCCTGAAACACGTAGGAAACAAAGCAACACAGCCTATATCACTTCCACTTATGGTCCTATAGCTTAGGGAAATTAAAATCAAAAACACACAGCCACCCCAAAATTTGGGATGGCTCTGTTTACAAGAACCTCGTCTACGGTACAAGTAAAATATCCCAGAAAGTAAAAAATGGATAAAGAAGTTGTGGTACGCACGTACAATGGAATATCACTCAGCAATGAAATCTACGTCATCAGGCCCATAGCGGCATAATGAGTGGATTCAGGTACGATGATTCTACGAGAAATACGTCACACAGAAAAAGAAACATCATAAGATATCACTAATACACGGAATGTAAAGTTGGATACACATGAACTGAATTACAAAACAGAACAGGGTCTCAAATTTAGAAAACCAACTTATGCTTGCTTACGGGGAAAGGTGAGTTGGGGTGCTGCATAAAACCAGAGATTGAAATTAGCACAGATACCGTTCCATAAGCCAAATATATAATAGACAAGCCCTACTCCTTGCTCAACGAAATGGACTCAACACCCCATATTCAACGCCTGGCCAGATACCTGACAAGTAAGAATCATAAAACCCATGGATTTATATGTCTCCATAAGGAAATCAAGCGTGTGTACAGCGGCCTAAACGCAGCAGTGAAAATCCGATAAATCCCATTATCAAAATAAATTTCAAAAACAAAACACAATGACAGTGAAATAGAGAGCAATTCTTAAATAATTCATTCAGGGCTTGTGATGCAACCTGGATTTCCCACATCTACACCCAGAGCTGGGTGAGACATAAGGCTGGACACTTCGGGCTGATAGCATTGGTGAGGTACGGTGAGCAAACGCAGACCCTTTGAAGTCATACTGCATGGTACCCATTCCATGGGTCCCAACTCTCCAGGTTTAAGGGATTCTTCCTTCAGCTAAAACATGCATGGGATACCCAGACTATCGTCCGCCGTGTGATTGGGAAACGTTTTCAAATGCATCTCAGTTTTCGTCCCCTGGTACTCGGGTTCACCATTCCAGACGCTTTACTAACACTCTCCCCACTTGGAGAGTCAGTGCCTTTAACCTCCTGTTTGGCACAGTTTGCAATTTCTGCGCAAGATGAACAGGCATAGGGAGAACCAATGAGAGACTAGCTGTTGGTGTCTGCACGGGCAAATGGAACGATCATTTCCCACCAGGAAGAGGAATTAACCAAAGGCTCAGCGTGCCCGGCCGGAAACATATTAGGGCCTGAAGCAATCCTGCGGTTTTGCGGCCAGCTCACAAGAAAAGGAGTTGAAGAAAGGAGCTCAGGGACACTGTAATTCACAAACCTGCAGAGTTATGAATGACAGCTATCGTCCAAAAATGTATAGAAGTAAGTCTTCGGAGAGGACTTGAAAGCGGGGCAGAATTTCAGGAAAACGATTTCAGGGGGTAGACTGGAATTGCACTTAAAGCATAGGAAAAGAGGCAGAATGTCGACAATGATGCACTGGGCCAAAAAGGGCGTATGCGTTTTTTCCTGAATATGTTCGGAAAAAACGCATACGCCCCTTTTGGCCAACGAAGCAAGCGTGTAAAGGAAATCCGCACTACAATGAAGTCTCACTGCCCCCCGGTCAAAAGGGCCATCTGAAAAAAGTGTAAAATCCAGAAAGGCCGGACAGGTCTTGGAGAACAGGGAGACTTGTTATGCTAATGGGCAGATTTAAATTGCCAACAGCCACTCTGGAAAACTGTATGGTGTTTCCGGAAACACGTAGGAAACAAAGCAACACAGCCTATGGCACTTCCACTTATGGTCCTATAGCTTAGGGAAATTAAAATCAAAAACACACAGCCACCCCAAAGTTTGGGATGGCTCTGTTTACAAGAACCTCATCTACGGTAGAAGTTAAATATCCGAGAAAGCATAAAATGGATAAAGAAGTTCTGGTACGCACGTACAATGGAATATTACTCAGCAATGAAATCTACGTCTTCAGGCCCATAGCGGCATAATGAGTGGATTCAGGTATGATGATTCTACGAGAAATAAGTCACACAGAAAAAGAAACATCATAAGATATGACTAATACACGGAATGTAAACTTGGCTACCCATGAACTGAATTACAAAACAGAACAGGGTCTCAAATTTAGCAAACCAACTTATGCTTGCTTATGGGGAAAGGTCAGTTGGGATGCTGCATAAAACCAGAGATTGAAATTAGCACAGATACCGTTCCATAAGCCAAATATATAATAGACAAGCCCTACTCCTTGCTCAACAAGATGGACTCAACAACACATATTCAACGCCTGGGAATATATCTGACAAGTAAGAATCTTAAGACCCATGGATTTATATGTCTCCATAAGGAAATCAAGCATGTGTACAGCGGCCTAAACGCAGCAGTGAAAATCCGATAAATCCCATTATCAAAATAAATTTCACAAACAAAACACAATGACAGTGAAATAGAGAGCAATTCTTAAATAATTCATTCAGAGCTTGTGATGCATCCTGGATTTACCACATCTACACCCAGAGCTGGGTGAGACATAAGGCTGGACACTTCGGGCTGATAGCATTGGTGAGGTTCGGTGAGCAAACGCAGACCCTTTGAAGTCATACTGCATGGTAGCCATTCCATGGGTCCCAACTCTCCAGGTTTAAGGGATTCTTCCTTCAGCTAAAACATGCATGGGAAACCCAGAGTATGGTCCACCGTGTGATTGGGAAACGTTTCCAAATGCATCTCAGGTTTCGACCCCTGGTACTCGGGTTCACCGTTCCAGACCCTTTACTAACACTCTCCCCACTTGGAGAGTCAGTGCCTTTAACCTCCTGTTTGGCACAGTTTGCAATTTCTGCGCAAGATGAACAGGAATAGGGAGAACCAATGAGAGACTAGCTGTAGGTGTCTGCACGGGCAAATGGAACGCTCATTTCCCACCAGGAAGAGGAATTAACGAAAGGCTCAGCATGACCTGCCGGAACCAGATTAGGGCCTGAAGCAATCCTGCGGTTTTGTGGCCAGCTCACAAGAAAGCGAGCTGAAGAAAGGAGCTCAGGGGCACTGTAATTCACAAACCTGCAGAGTTATGAATGACAGCTATCGTCCAAAAATTTATTGCAGTAAGTCTTCGAAGTGGACTTGAAAGCGGAGCAGAATTTCAGGAAAACGATTTCAGGGGGTAGAGTGGAATTGCACTTAAAGCAGAGGAAAAGAGGCAGAATGTCGACAATGATGCACTTGGCCAAATAGGGCGTATGCGTTTTCTCCTGAATATATTCAGGAAAAAACTCATACGCCCTTTTTGGCCAACCAAGCAAGCGTGTAAAGGAAATCTGCACTACAATGAAGTCTCACTGCCCCCCGGTCCAAAGGGCCATCTGAAACAAGTGTAAAATCCAGAAAGGCAGGACAGGTCATGGAGAACAGGGAGCCTTGTTATGCTGATGGGCGGGATGTAAATTGCCAACAACCACTCTGGAGAAGTGTATGGTTTTTACTGAAACACGTAGGAAACAAAGCAACACAACCTATGGCACTTCCACTTAGGGTCCTATAGTTTAGGGAAATTAAAATCAAAAACACACAGCCACCCCAAAGTTTGGGACGGCTCTGTTTACAAGAACCTCGTCTACGGTACAAGTTAAATATCTGAGAAAGCAAAAATATGGATAAAGAAGTTGTGGTACGTACGTACAATGGAATATCACTCAGCAATGAAATCTACGTCATCAGGCCCGTAGCGGCATAATGAGTGGATTCAGGTACGACGATTCTATGAGAAATAAGTCACACAGAAAAAGAAACATCATAAGATATCACTAATACACGGAACGTAAACTTGTCTACACATGAACTGAATTACAAAACAGAACAGGGTCTCAAATTTAGAAAACCAACTTATGCTTGATTATGGGGAAAGGAGAGTTGGGGTGCTGCATAAAACCAGAGATTGAAATTGCACAGATACCGTTCCATAAGCCAAATATATAATAGACAAGACCTACTCCTTGCTCAACGAAATGGACTCAACACCCCATATTCAACGCCTGGGAATATACCTGACAAGTAAGAATCTTAAGACCCATGGATTTATATGTCTCCATAAGGAAATCAAGCGTGTGTACAGCGGCCTAAACGCAGCAGTGAAAATCCGATAAATCCCATTATCAAAATAAATTTCACAAACAAAACACAATGACAGTGAAATAGAGAGCAATTCTTAAATAATTCATTCAGGGCTTGTGATGCAACCTGGATTTACCACATCTACACCCAGAGCTGGGTGAGACATAAGGCTGGACACTTCGGGCTGATAGCATTGGTGAGGTTCGGTGAGCAAACGCAGACCCTTTGAAGTCATACTGCATGGTAGCCATTCCATGGGTCCCAACTCTCCAGGTTTAAGGGATTCTTCCTTCAGCTAAAACATGCATGGGAAACCCAGAGTATGGTCCACCGTGTGATTGGGAAACCTTTTCAAATGCATCTCAAGTTTCGTCCCCTGGTACTCGGGTTCACGGTTCCAGACGCTTTACTAACACTCTCCCCACTTGGAGAGTCAGTGCCTTTAACCTCCTGTTTGGCACAGTTTGCAATTTCTTCTCAAGATGAAGAGGAATAGGGAGAACCAATGAGAGACTAGCTGTAGGTGTCTGCACGGGCAAATGGAACGCTCATTTCCCACCAGGAAGAGGAATTAACCAAAGGCTCAACGTGCCCTGCCGGAACCAGATGAGGGCCTGAAGCAATCCATCGCTTTTGCGGCCAGCTCACAAGAAAGCGAGTTGAAGAAAGGAGCTCAGGGGCACTGTAATTCAAAAACCTGCAGAGTTATGAATGACAGCTATCGTCCAAAAATGTATCGAAGTAAGTCTTCGAAGAGGACTTGAAACCGGGGCAGAATTTCAGGAAAACGATTTCACGGGGTAGACTGGAATTGCACTTAAAGCATAGGAAACGAGGCAGAATGTCGACAATGATGCCCTTGGCCAAAAAGGGCGTATGCGTTTTTTCCTGAATATATTCAGGAAAAAACGCATACGCCCTTTTTGGCCAACCAAGCAAGCATGAAAAGGAAATCTGCACTACAATGAAGTCTCACTGCCCCCCGGTCAAAAGGGCCATCTGAAAAAAGTGTAAAATCCAGAAAGGCAGGATAGGTCATGGAGAAGAGGGAGCCTTGTTATGCTGATGGGCGAGATGTAAATTGCCAACAGCCACTCTGGAGAAGTGTATGGTGTTTCCTGAAACAGTAGGAAACAAAGCAACACAGCCTATGGCACTTCCACTTATGTTCCTATAGCTTAGGGAAATTAAAATCAAAAACACACAGCCACCCCAAAGTTTGGGACGGCTCTGTTTACAAGAACATCGTCTACGGTACAAGTTAAATATCCGAGAAAGTAAAAAATGGATAAAGAAATTGTGGTACGTACGTACAATGGAATATCACTCAGCAATGAAATCTACGTCATCAGGCCCGTAGCGGCATAATGAGTGGATTTAGGTACGACGATTCTACGAGAAATAAGTCACACAGAAAAAGAAACATCATAAGATATCACTAATACACGGAACGTAAACTTGGCTACACATGAACTGAAATACAAAACAGAAGAGGGTCTCAAATTTAGCAAACCAACTTATGTTTGCTTATGGGGAAAGGTGAGTTGGGGTGCTGCATAAAACCAGAGATTGAAATTAGCACAGATACCGTTCCATAAGCCAAATATATAATAGACACGACCTACTCCTTGCTCAACAAGATGGACTCAACAACACATATTCAACGCCTGGGAATATATCTGACAAGTAAGAATCTTAAGACCCATGGATTTATATGTCTCCATAAGGAAATCAAGCATGTGTACAGCGGCCTAAACGCAGCAGTGAAAATCCGATAAATCCCATTATCAAAATAAATTTCACAAACAAAACACAATGACAGTGAAATAGAGAGCAATTCTTAAATAATTCATTCAGAGCTTGTGATGCATCCTGGATTTACCACATCTACACCCAGAGCTGGGTGAGACATAAGGCTGGACACTTCGGGCTGATAGCATTGGTGAGGTTCGGTGAGCAAACGCAGACCCTTTGAAGTCATACTGCATGGTAGCCATTCCATGGGTCCCAACTCTCCAGGTTTAAGGGATTCTTCCTTCAGCTAAAACATGCATGGGAAACCCAGAGTATGGTCCACCGTGTGATTGGGAAACGTTTCCAAATGCATCTCAGGTTTCGACCCCTGGTACTCGGGTTCACCGTTCCAGACCCTTTACTAACACTCTCCCCACTTGGAGAGTCAGTGCCTTTAACCTCCTGTTTGGCACAGTTTGCAATTTCTGCGCAAGATGAACAGGAATAGGGAGAACCAATGAGAGACTAGCTGTAGGTGTCTGCACGGGCAAATGGAACGCTCATTTCCCACCAGGAAGAGGAATTAACGAAAGGCTCAGCATGACCTGCCGGAACCAGATTAGGGCCTGAAGCAATCCTGCGGTTTTGTGGCCAGCTCACAAGAAAGCGAGCTGAAGAAAGGAGCTCAGGGGCACTGTAATTCACAAACCTGCAGAGTTATGAATGACAGCTATCGTCCAAAAATTTATTGCAGTAAGTCTTCGAAGTGGACTTGAAAGCGGAGCAGAATTTCAGGAAAACGATTTCAGGGGGTAGACTGGAATTGCACTTAAAGCATAGGAAAACAGGCAGAATGTCCACAATGATGCACTTGGCCAAAAAGGGCGTATATTCAGGAAAAAACGCATACGCACTTTTTGGCCAACCAAGCAAGCGTGTTAATGAAATCTCCAATACAATGAAATCTCACTGCCCCCGGTCAAAAGGGCCATCTGAAAAATGTGTAAAATCCAGAAAGGCAGGACAGGTCATGGAGAACAGGGAGCCTTGTTATGCTGATGGGCTGGATGTAAATTGCCAACAGCCACTCTGGAGAAGTGTATGGTGTTTCATGAAACACGTAGGAAACAAAGCAACACAGCCTATGGCACTTCCACTTATGGTCCTATAGCTTAGGGAAATTAAAATCAAAAACACACAGCCACCCCAAAGTTTGGGACCGGGTGGTAAATTGCCAACAGCCACTCTGGAGAAGTGTATGGTGTTTCCTGAAACACGTAGGAAACAAAGCAACACAGCCGATGGCACTTCCACTTAGGGTCCTATAGCTTAGGGAAATTAAAATCAAAAACACACAGCCACCCCAAAGTTTGGTATGGCTCTGTTTACAAGAACCTCGTCTACGATACAAGTTAAATATCCGAGAAAGCAAAAAATGGATAAAGAAGTGGTGGTACGTATGTACATTGGAATAGCACTCAGCAATGAGATCTATGTCATCAGGCCCGTAGCGGCATAATGAGTGGATTCAGGTACGGCGATTGTACGAGAAATAAGTCACACAGAAAAAGAAACATCATAAGATATCACTAATACACGGAACGTAAACTTGTCTACACATGAACTGAATTACAAAACAGAACAGGGTCTCAAATTTAGAAAAACAACTTATGCTTGCTTATGGGGAAAGGTGAGTTGGGGTGCTGCATCAAACCAGAGATTGAAATTAGCACAGATACCGTTCCATAAGCCAAATATATAATAGACAAGCCCTACTCCTTGCTCAACGAAATGGACTCAACACCCCATATTCAACGCCTGGCAAGATACCTGACAAGTAAGAATCTTAAAACCCATGGATTTATATGTCTCCATAAGGAAATCAAGCGTGTGTACAGCGGCCTAAACGCAGCAGTGAAAATCCGATAAATCCCATTATCAAAATAAATTTCAAAAACAAAACACAATGACAGTGAAATAGAGAGCAATTCTTAAATAATTCATTCAGGGCTTGTGATGCAACCTGGATTTTCCACATCTACACCCAGAGCTGGGTGAGACATAAGGCTGGGCACTTCGGGCTGATAGCATTGGTGAGGTTCGGTGAGCAAACGCAGACCCTTTGAAGTCATACTGCATGGTACCCATTCCATGGGTACCAACTCTCCAGGTTTAAGGGATTCTGCCTTCAGCTAAAACA
The DNA here is from genome assembly GCF_059928025.1 of Delphinapterus leucas. Classification (NCBI taxonomy): domain Eukaryota; kingdom Metazoa; phylum Chordata; class Mammalia; order Artiodactyla; family Monodontidae; genus Delphinapterus; species Delphinapterus leucas. The sequence continues at coordinate 1,104,662 of NC_143134.1, forward strand.
TGCATGGGAAACCCAGACTATCGTCCGCTGTGTGTTTGGGAAACGTTTTCAAATGCATCTCAGTTTTCGTCCCCTGGTACTTGGTTTCACCATTCCAGACGCTTTACTAACACTCTCCCCAATTGGAGAGTCAGTGCATTTAACCTCCTGTTTCGCACAGTTTGCAATTTCTGCGCAAGATGAACAGGCATAGGGAGAACCAATGAGAGACTAGCTGTTGGTGTCTGCACGGGCAAATTGAACGCTCATTTCCCACCAGGAAGAGGAATTAACCAAAGGCTCAGCATGCCATGCCGGAAACAGATTAGGGCCTGAAGCAATCCTGCGGTTTTGCGGCCAGCTCACAAGAAAACGAGTTGAAGAAAGGCGCTCAGGGGCACTGTAATTCACAAACATGCAGAGTTATGAATGACAGCTATCGTTCAAAAATGTACTGAAGTAAGTCTTCAAAGAGGACTTGAAAGCGGGGCAGAATTTCAGGAAAACGATTTCAGGGGGTAGACTGGAATTGCACTTAAAGCATAGGAAAAGAGGCAGAATGTCGACAATGATGCACTTGGCCAAAAAGGGCGTATGCGTTTTTTCCTGAATATATTCAGGAAAAAACGCATACGCCCTTTTTGGCCAACCAAGCAAGCGTGTAAAGGAAATCTGCACTACAATGAAGTCTCACTGCCCCCCGGGCAAAAGGGCCATCTGAAAAAAGAGTAAAGTCCAGAAAGACAGGACAGGTCATGGAGAACAGGGAGCCTTGTTATGCTGATGGGCGGGATGTAAATTGCCAACAGCCACTCTGGAGAAATGTATGGTGTATCCTGAAACACGTAGGAAACAAAGCAACACAGCCTATGTCACTTCCACTTATGGTCCTATAGCTTAGGGAAATTAAAATCAAAAACACACAGCCACCCCAAAGTTTGGGATGGCTCTGTTTACAAGAACATCGTCTACGGTACAAGTAAAATATCCCAGAAAGTAAAAAATGGATAAAGAAGTTGTGGTACGCACGTACAATGGAATATCACTCAGCAATGAAATCTACGTCATCAGGCCCGTAGCGGCATAATGAGTGGATTCAGGTACGATGATTCTACGAGAAATAAGTCACACAGAAAAAGAAACATCATAAGATATCACTAATACACGGAATGTAAAGTTGGATACACATGAACTGAATTACAAAACAGAACAGGGTCTCAAATTTAGAAAACCAACTTATGCTTGCTTATGGGGAAAGGTCAGTTGGGGTGCTGCATAAAACCAGAGATTGAAATTAGCACAGATACCGTTCCATAAGCCAAATATATAATAGACAAGCCCTACTCCTTGCTCAACGAAATGGACTCAACACCCCATATTCAACGCCTGGCAAGATACCTGACAAGTAAGAATCTTAAAACCCATGGATTTATATGTCTCCATAAGGAAATCAAGCGTGTGTACAGCGGCCTAAACGCAGCACTGAAAATCCGATAAATCCCATTATCAAAATAAATTTCATAAACAAAACACAATGACAGTGAAATAGAGAGCAATTCTTAAATAATTCATTCAGGGCTTGTGATGCAACCTGGATTTCCCACATCTACACCCAGAGCTGGGTGAGACATAAGGCTGGACACTTCGGGCTGATAGCATTGGTGAGGTACGGTGAGCAAACGCAGACCCTTTGAAGTCATACTGCATGGTAGCCATTCCATGGGTCCCAACTCTCCAGGTTTAAGGGATTCTTCCTTCAGCTAAAACATGCATGGGATACCCAGACTATCGTCCGCCGTGTGATTGGGAAACGTTTTCAAATGCATCTCAGTTTTCGTCCCCTGGTACTCGGGTTCACCATTCCAGACGCTTTACTAACACTCTCCCCACTTGGAGAGTCAGTGCCTTTAACCTCCTGTTTGGCACAGTTTGCAATTTCTTCTCAAGATGAAGAGGAATAGGGAGAACCAATGAGAGACTAGCTGTAGGTGTCTGCACGGGCAAATGGAACGCTCATTTCCCACCAGGAAGAGGAATTAACCAAAGGCTCAACGTGCCCTGCCGGAACCAGATGAGGGCCTGAAGCAATCCATCGCTTTTGCGGCCAGCTCACAAGAAAGCGAGTTGAAGAAAGGAGCTCAGGGGCACTGTAATTCAAAAACCTGCAGAGTTATGAATGACAGCTATCGTCCAAAAATGTATCGAAGTAAGTCTTCGAAGAGGACTTGAAACCGGGGCAGAATTTCAGGAAAACGATTTCAGGGGGTAGACTGGAATTGCACTTAAAGCATAGGAAACGAGGCAGAATGTCGACAATGATGCCCTTGGCCAAAAAGGGCGTATGCGTTTTTTCCTGAATATATTCAGGAAAAAACGCATACGCCCTTTTTGGCCAACCAAGCAAGCATGAAAAGGAAATCTGCACTACAATGAAGTCTCACTGCCCCCCGGTCAAAAGGGCCATCTGAAAAAAGTGTAAAATCCAGAAAGGCAGGATAGGTCATGGAGAAGAGGGAGCCTTGTTATGCTGATGGGCGAGATGTAAATTGCCAACAGCCACTCTGGAGAAGTGTATGGTGTTTCCTGAAACAGTAGGAAACAAAGCAACACAGCCTATGGCACTTCCACTTATGTTCCTATAGCTTAGGGAAATTAAAATCAAAAACACACAGCCACCCCAAAGTTTGGGACGGCTCTGTTTACAAGAACATCGTCTACGGTACAAGTTAAATATCCGAGAAAGTAAAAAATGGATAAAGAAATTGTGGTACGTACGTACAATGGAATATCACTCAGCAATGAAATCTACGTCATCAGGCCCGTAGCGGCATAATGAGTGGATTTAGGTACGACGATTCTACGAGAAATAAGTCACACAGAAAAAGAAACATCATAAGATATCACTAATACACGGAACGTAAACTTGGCTACACATGAACTGAAATACAAAACAGAAGAGGGTCTCAAATTTAGCAAACCAACTTATGTTTGCTTATGGGGAAAGGTGAGTTGGGGTGCTGCATAAAACCAGAGATTGAAATTAGCACAGATACCGTTCCATAAGCCAAATATATAATAGACACGACCTACTCCTTGCTCAACAAGATGGACTCAACAACACATATTCAACGCCTGGGAATATATCTGACAAGTAAGAATCTTAAGACCCATGGATTTATATGTCTCCATAAGGAAATCAAGCATGTGTACAGCGGCCTAAACGCAGCAGTGAAAATCCGATAAATCCCATTATCAAAATAAATTTCACAAACAAAACACAATGACAGTGAAATAGAGAGCAATTCTTAAATAATTCATTCAGAGCTTGTGATGCATCCTGGATTTACCACATCTACACCCAGAGCTGGGTGAGACATAAGGCTGGACACTTCGGGCTGATAGCATTGGTGAGGTTCGGTGAGCAAACGCAGACCCTTTGAAGTCATACTGCATGGTAGCCATTCCATGGGTCCCAACTCTCCAGGTTTAAGGGATTCTTCCTTCAGCTAAAACATGCATGGGAAACCCAGAGTATGGTCCACCGTGTGATTGGGAAACGTTTCCAAATGCATCTCAGGTTTCGACCCCTGGTACTCGGGTTCACCGTTCCAGACCCTTTACTAACACTCTCCCCACTTGGAGAGTCAGTGCCTTTAACCTCCTGTTTGGCACAGTTTGCAATTTCTGCGCAAGATGAACAGGAATAGGGAGAACCAATGAGAGACTAGCTGTAGGTGTCTGCACGGGCAAATGGAACGCTCATTTCCCACCAGGAAGAGGAATTAACGAAAGGCTCAGCATGACCTGCCGGAAACAGATTAGGGCCTGAAGCAATCCTGCGGTTTTGCGGCCAGCTCACAAGAAAACGAGTTGAAGAAAGGCGCTCAGGGGCACTGTAATTCACAAACATGCAGAGTTATGAATGACAGCTATCGTTCAAAAATGTACTGAAGTAAGTCTTCAAAGAGGACTTGAAAGCGGGGCAGAATTTCAGGAAAACGATTTCAGGGGGTAGACTGGAATTGCACTTAAAGCATAGGAAAAGAGGCAGAATGTCGACAATGATGCACTTGGCCAAAAAGGGCGTATGCGTTTTTTCCTGAATATATTCAGGAAAAAACGCATACGCCCTTTTTGGCCAACCAAGCAAGCGTGTAAAGGAAATCTGCACTACAATGAAGTCTCACTGCCCCCCGGTCCAAAGGGCCATCTGAAACAAGTGTAAAATCCAGAAAGGCAGGACAGGTCATGGAGAACAGGGAGCCTTGTTATGCTGATGGGCGGGATGTAAATTGCCAACAACCACTCTGGAGAAGTGTATGGTTTTTACTGAAACACGTAGGAAACAAAGCAACACAACCTATGGCACTTCCACTTAGGGTCCTATAGTTTAGGGAAATTAAAATCAAAAACACACAGCCACCCCAAAGTTTGGGACGGCTCTGTTTACAAGAACCTCGTCTACGGTACAAGTTAAATATCTGAGAAAGCAAAAATATGGATAAAGAAGTTGTGGTACGTACGTACAATGGAATATCACTCAGCAATGAAATCTACGTCATCAGGCCCGTAGCGGCATAATGAGTGGATTCAGGTACGACGATTCTATGAGAAATAAGTCACACAGAAAAAGAAACATCATAAGATATCACTAATACACGGAACGTAAACTTGTCTACACATGAACTGAATTACAAAACAGAACAGGGTCTCAAATTTAGAAAACCAACTTATGCTTGATTATGGGGAAAGGAGAGTTGGGGTGCTGCATAAAACCAGAGATTGAAATTGCACAGATACCGTTCCATAAGCCAAATATATAATAGACAAGACCTACTCCTTGCTCAACGAAATGGACTCAACACCCCATATTCAACGCCTGGGAATATACCTGACAAGTAAGAATCTTAAGACCCATGGATTTATATGTCTCCATAAGGAAATCAAGCGTGTGTACAGCGGCCTAAACGCAGCAGTGAAAATCCGATAAATCCCATTATCAAAATAAATTTCACAAACAAAACACAATGACAGTGAAATAGAGAGCAATTCTTAAATAATTCATTCAGGGCTTGTGATGCAACCTGGATTTACCACATCTACACCCAGAGCTGGGTGAGACATAAGGCTGGACACTTCGGGCTGATAGCATTGGTGAGGTTCGGTGAGCAAACGCAGACCCTTTGAAGTCATACTGCATGGTAGCCATTCCATGGGTCCCAACTCTCCAGGTTTAAGGGATTCTTCCTTCAGCTAAAACATGCATGGGAAACCCAGAGTATGGTCCACCGTGTGATTGGGAAACCTTTTCAAATGCATCTCAAGTTTCGTCCCCTGGTACTCGGGTTCACGGTTCCAGACGCTTTACTAACACTCTCCCCACTTGGAGAGTCAGTGCCTTTAACCTCCTGTTTGGCACAGTTTGCAATTTCTTCTCAAGATGAAGAGGAATAGGGAGAACCAATGAGAGACTAGCTGTAGGTGTCTGCACGGGCAAATGGAACGCTCATTTCCCACCAGGAAGAGGAATTAACCAAAGGCTCAACGTGCCCTGCCGGAACCAGATGAGGGCCTGAAGCAATCCATCGCTTTTGCGGCCAGCTCACAAGAAAGCGAGTTGAAGAAAGGAGCTCAGGGGCACTGTAATTCAAAAACCTGCAGAGTTATGAATGACAGCTATCGTCCAAAAATGTATCGAAGTAAGTCTTCGAAGAGGACTTGAAACCGGGGCAGAATTTCAGGAAAACGATTTCACGGGGTAGACTGGAATTGCACTTAAAGCATAGGAAACGAGGCAGAATGTCGACAATGATGCCCTTGGCCAAAAAGGGCGTATGCGTTTTTTCCTGAATATATTCAGGAAAAAACGCATACGCCCTTTTTGGCCAACCAAGCAAGCATGAAAAGGAAATCTGCACTACAATGAAGTCTCACTGCCCCCCGGTCAAAAGGGCCATCTGAAAAAAGTGTAAAATCCAGAAAGGCAGGATAGGTCATGGAGAAGAGGGAGCCTTGTTATGCTGATGGGCGAGATGTAAATTGCCAACAGCCACTCTGGAGAAGTGTATGGTGTTTCCTGAAACAGTAGGAAACAAAGCAACACAGCCTATGGCACTTCCACTTATGTTCCTATAGCTTAGGGAAATTAAAATCAAAAACACACAGCCACCCCAAAGTTTGGGACGGCTCTGTTTACAAGAACATCGTCTACGGTACAAGTTAAATATCCGAGAAAGTAAAAAATGGATAAAGAAATTGTGGTACGTACGTACAATGGAATATCACTCAGCAATGAAATCTACGTCATCAGGCCCGTAGCGGCATAATGAGTGGATTTAGGTACGACGATTCTACGAGAAATAAGTCACACAGAAAAAGAAACATCATAAGATATCACTAATACACGGAACGTAAACTTGGCTACACATGAACTGAAATACAAAACAGAAGAGGGTCTCAAATTTAGCAAACCAACTTATGTTTGCTTATGGGGAAAGGTGAGTTGGGGTGCTGCATAAAACCAGAGATTGAAATTAGCACAGATACCGTTCCATAAGCCAAATATATAATAGACACGACCTACTCCTTGCTCAACAAGATGGACTCAACAACACATATTCAACGCCTGGGAATATATCTGACAAGTAAGAATCTTAAGACCCATGGATTTATATGTCTCCATAAGGAAATCAAGCATGTGTACAGCGGCCTAAACGCAGCAGTGAAAATCCGATAAATCCCATTATCAAAATAAATTTCACAAACAAAACACAATGACAGTGAAATAGAGAGCAATTCTTAAATAATTCATTCAGAGCTTGTGATGCATCCTGGATTTACCACATCTACACCCAGAGCTGGGTGAGACATAAGGCTGGACACTTCGGGCTGATAGCATTGGTGAGGTTCGGTGAGCAAACGCAGACCCTTTGAAGTCATACTGCATGGTAGCCATTCCATGGGTCCCAACTCTCCAGGTTTAAGGGATTCTTCCTTCAGCTAAAACATGCATGGGAAACCCAGAGTATGGTCCACCGTGTGATTGGGAAACGTTTCCAAATGCATCTCAGGTTTCGACCCCTGGTACTCGGGTTCACCGTTCCAGACCCTTTACTAACACTCTCCCCACTTGGAGAGTCAGTGCCTTTAACCTCCTGTTTGGCACAGTTTGCAATTTCTGCGCAAGATGAACAGGAATAGGGAGAACCAATGAGAGACTAGCTGTAGGTGTCTGCACGGGCAAATGGAACGCTCATTTCCCACCAGGAAGAGGAATTAACGAAAGGCTCAGCATGACCTGCCGGAAACAGATTAGGGCCTGAAGCAATCCTGCGGTTTTGCGGCCAGCTCACAAGAAAACGAGTTGAAGAAAGGCGCTCAGGGGCACTGTAATTCACAAACATGCAGAGTTATGAATGACAGCTATCGTTCAAAAATGTACTGAAGTAAGTCTTCAAAGAGGACTTGAAAGCGGGGCAGAATTTCAGGAAAACGATTTCAGGGGGTAGACTGGAATTGCACTTAAAGCATAGGAAAAGAGGCAGAATGTCGACAATGATGCACTTGGCCAAAAAGGGCGTATGCGTTTTTTCCTGAATATATTCAGGAAAAAACGCATACGCCCTTTTTGGCCAACCAAGCAAGCGTGTAAAGGAAATCTGCACTACAATGAAGTCTCACTGCCCCCCGGGCAAAAGGGCCATCTGAAAAAAGAGTAAAGTCCAGAAAGACAGGACAGGTCATGGAGAACAGGGAGCCTTGTTATGCTGATGGGCGGGATGTAAATTGCCAACAGCCACTCTGGAGAAATGTATGGTGTATCCTGAAACACGTAGGAAACAAAGCAACACAGCCTATGTCACTTCCACTTATGGTCCTATAGCTTAGGGAAATTAAAATCAAAAACACACAGCCACCCCAAAGTTTGGGATGGCTCTGTTTACAAGAACATCGTCTACGGTACAAGTAAAATATCCCAGAAAGTAAAAAATGGATAAAGAAGTTGTGGTACGCACGTACAATGGAATATCACTCAGCAATGAAATCTACGTCATCAGGCCCGTAGCGGCATAATGAGTGGATTCAGGTACGATGATTCTACGAGAAATAAGTCACACAGAAAAAGAAACATCATAAGATATCACTAATACACGGAATGTAAAGTTGGATACACATGAACTGAATTACAAAACAGAACAGGGTCTCAAATTTAGAAAACCAACTTATGCTTGCTTATGGGGAAAGGTCAGTTGGGGTGCTGCATAAAACCAGAGATTGAAATTAGCACAGATACCGTTCCATAAGCCAAATATATAATAGACAAGCCCTACTCCTTGCTCAACGAAATGGACTCAACACCCCATATTCAACGCCTGGCAAGATACCTGACAAGTAAGAATCTTAAAACCCATGGATTTATATGTCTCCATAAGGAAATCAAGCGTGTGTACAGCGGCCTAAACGCAGCACTGAAAATCCGATAAATCCCATTATCAAAATAAATTTCATAAACAAAACACAATGACAGTGAAATAGAGAGCAATTCTTAAATAATTCATTCAGGGCTTGTGATGCAACCTGGATTTCCCACATCTACACCCAGAGCTGGGTGAGACATAAGGCTGGACACTTCGGGCTGATAGCATTGGTGAGGTACGGTGAGCAAACGCAGACCCTTTGAAGTCATACTGCATGGTAGCCATTCCATGGGTCCCAACTCTCCAGGTTTAAGGGATTCTTCCTTCAGCTAAAACATGCATGGGATACCCAGACTATCGTCCGCCGTGTGATTGGGAAACGTTTTCAAATGCATCTCAGTTTTCGTCCCCTGGTACTCGGGTTCACCATTCCAGACGCTTTACTAACACTCTCCCCACTTGGAGAGTCAGTGCCTTTAACCTCCTGTTTGGCACAGTTTGCAATTTCTTCTCAAGATGAAGAGGAATAGGGAGAACCAATGAGAGACTAGCTGTAGGTGTCTGCACGGGCAAATGGAACGCTCATTTCCCACCAGGAAGAGGAATTAACCAAAGGCTCAACGTGCCCTGCCGGAACCAGATGAGGGCCTGAAGCAATCCATCGCTTTTGCGGCCAGCTCACAAGAAAGCGAGTTGAAGAAAGGAGCTCAGGGGCACTGTAATTCAAAAACCTGCAGAGTTATGAATGACAGCTATCGTCCAAAAATGTATCGAAGTAAGTCTTCGAAGAGGACTTGAAACCGGGGCAGAATTTCAGGAAAACGATTTCACGGGGTAGACTGGAATTGCACTTAAAGCATAGGAAACGAGGCAGAATGTCGACAATGATGCCCTTGGCCAAAAAGGGCGTATGCGTTTTTTCCTGAATATATTCAGGAAAAAACGCATACGCCCTTTTTGGCCAACCAAGCAAGCATGAAAAGGAAATCTGCACTACAATGAAGTCTCACTGCCCCCCGGTCAAAAGGGCCATCTGAAAAAAGTGTAAAATCCAGAAAGGCAGGATAGGTCATGGAGAAGAGGGAGCCTTGTTATGCTGATGGGCGAGATGTAAATTGCCAACAGCCACTCTGGAGAAGTGTATGGTGTTTCCTGAAACAGTAGGAAACAAAGCAACACAGCCTATGGCACTTCCACTTATGTTCCTATAGCTTAGGGAAATTAAAATCAAAAACACACAGCCACCCCAAAGTTTGGGACGGCTCTGTTTACAAGAACATCGTCTACGGTACAAGTTAAATATCCGAGAAAGTAAAAAATGGATAAAGAAATTGTGGTACGTACGTACAATGGAATATCACTCAGCAATGAAATCTACGTCATCAGGCCCGTAGCGGCATAATGAGTGGATTTAGGTACGACGATTCTACGAGAAATAAGTCACACAGAAAAAGAAACATCATAAGATATCACTAATACACGGAACGTAAACTTGGCTACACATGAACTGAAATACAAAACAGAAGAGGGTCTCAAATTTAGCAAACCAACTTATGTTTGCTTATGGGGAAAGGTGAGTTGGGGTGCTGCATAAAACCAGAGATTGAAATTAGCACAGATACCGTTCCATAAGCCAAATATATAATAGACACGACCTACTCCTTGCTCAACAAGATGGACTCAACAACACATATTCAACGCCTGGGAATATATCTGACAAGTAAGAATCTTAAGACCCATGGATTTATATGTCTCCATAAGGAAATCAAGCATGTGTACAGCGGCCTAAACGCAGCAGTGAAAATCCGATAAATCCCATTATCAAAATAAATTTCACAAACAAAACACAATGACAGTGAAATAGAGAGCAATTCTTAAATAATTCATTCAGAGCTTGTGATGCATCCTGGATTTACCACATCTACACCCAGAGCTGGGTGAGACATAAGGCTGGACACTTCGGGCTGATAGCATTGGTGAGGTTCGGTGAGCAAACGCAGACCCTTTGAAGTCATACTGCATGGTAGCCATTCCATGGGTCCCAACTCTCCAGGTTTAAGGGATTCTTCCTTCAGCTAAAACATGCATGGGAAACCCAGAGTATGGTCCACCGTGTGATTGGGAAACGTTTCCAAATGCATCTCAGGTTTCGACCCCTGGTACTCGGGTTCACCGTTCCAGACCCTTTACTAACACTCTCCCCACTTGGAGAGTCAGTGCCTTTAACCTCCTGTTTGGCACAGTTTGCAATTTCTGCGCAAGATGAACAGGAATAGGGAGAACCAATGAGAGACTAGCTGTAGGTGTCTGCACGGGCAAATGGAACGCTCATTTCCCACCAGGAAGAGGAATTAACGAAAGGCTCAGCATGACCTGCCGGAACCAGATTAGGGCCTGAAGCAATCCTGCGGTTTTGTGGCCAGCTCACAAGAAAGCGAGCTGAAGAAAGGAGCTCAGGGGCACTGTAATTCACAAACCTGCAGAGTTATGAATGACAGCTATCGTCCAAAAATTTATTGCAGTAAGTCTTCGAAGTGGACTTGAAAGCGGAGCAGAATTTCAGGAAAACGATTTCAGGGGGTAGAGTGGAATTGCACTTAAAGCAGAGGAAAAGAGGCAGAATGTCGACAATGATGCACTTGGCCAAATAGGGCGTATGCGTTTTCTCCTGAATATATTCAGGAAAAAACGCATACGCCCTTTTTGGCCAACCAAGCAAGCGTGTAAAGGAAATCTGCACTACAATGAAGTCTCACTGCCCCCCGGTCCAAAGGGCCATCTGAAACAAGTGTAAAATCCAGAAAGGCAGGACAGGTCATGGAGAACAGGGAGCCTTGTTATGCTGATGGGCGGGATGTAAATTGCCAACAACCACTCTGGAGAAGTGTATGGTTTTTACTGAAACACGTAGGAAACAAAGCAACACAACCTATGGCACTTCCACTTAGGGTCCTATAGTTTAGGGAAATTAAAATCAAAAACACACAGCCACCCCAAAGTTTGGGACGGCTCTGTTTACAAGAACCTCGTCTACGGTACAAGTTAAATATCTGAGAAAGCAAAAATATGGATAAAGAAGTTGTGGTACGTACGTACAATGGAATATCACTCAGCAATGAAATCTACGTCATCAGGCCCGTAGCGGCATAATGAGTGGATTCAGGTACGACGATTCTATGAGAAATAAGTCACACAGAAAAAGAAACATCATAAGATATCACTAATACACGGAACGTAAACTTGTCTACACATGAACTGAATTACAAAACAGAACAGGGTCTCAAATTTAGAAAACCAACTTATGCTTGATTATGGGGAAAGGAGAGTTGGGGTGCTGCATAAAACCAGAGATTGAAATTGCACAGATACCGTTCCATAAGCCAAATATATAATAGACAAGACCTACTCCTTGCTCAACGAAATGGACTCAACACCCCATATTCAACGCCTGGGAATATACCTGACAAGTAAGAATCTTAAGACCCATGGATTTATATGTCTCCATAAGGAAATCAAGCGTGTGTACAGCGGCCTAAACGCAGCAGTGAAAATCCGATAAATCCCATTATCAAAATAAATTTCACAAACAAAACACAATGACAGTGAAATAGAGAGCAATTCTTAAATAATTCATTCAGGGCTTGTGATGCAACCTGGATTTACCACATCTACACCCAGAGCTGGGTGAGACATAAGGCTGGACACTTCGGGCTGATAGCATTGGTGAGGTTCGGTGAGCAAACGCAGACCCTTTGAAGTCATACTGCATGGTAGCCATTCCATGGGTCCCAACTCTCCAGGTTTAAGGGATTCTTCCTTCAGCTAAAACATGCATGGGAAACCCAGAGTATGGTCCACCGTGTGATTGGGAAACCTTTTCAAATGCATCTCAAGTTTCGTCCCCTGGTACTCGGGTTCACGGTTCCAGACGCTTTACTAACACTCTCCCCACTTGGAGAGTCAGTGCCTTTAACCTCCTGTTTGGCACAGTTTGCAATTTCTTCTCAAGATGAAGAGGAATAGGGAGAACCAATGAGAGACTAGCTGTAGGTGTCTGCACGGGCAAATGGAACGCTCATTTCCCACCAGGAAGAGGAATTAACCAAAGGCTCAACGTGCCCTGCCGGAACCAGATGAGGGCCTGAAGCAATCCATCGCTTTTGCGGCCAGCTCACAAGAAAGCGAGTTGAAGAAAGGAGCTCAGGGGCACTGTAATTCAAAAACCTGCAGAGTTATGAATGACAGCTATCGTCCAAAAATGTATCGAAGTAAGTCTTCGAAGAGGACTTGAAACCGGGGCAGAATTTCAGGAAAACGATTTCACGGGGTAGACTGGAATTGCACTTAAAGCATAGGAAACGAGGCAGAATGTCGACAATGATGCCCTTGGCCAAAAAGGGCGTATGCGTTTTTTCCTGAATATATTCAGGAAAAAACGCATACGCCCTTTTTGGCCAACCAAGCAAGCATGAAAAGGAAATCTGCACTACAATGAAGTCTCACTGCCCCCCGGTCAAAAGGGCCATCTGAAAAAAGTGTAAAATCCAGAAAGGCAGGATAGGTCATGGAGAAGAGGGAGCCTTGTTATGCTGATGGGCGAGATGTAAATTGCCAACAGCCACTCTGGAGAAGTGTATGGTGTTTCCTGAAACAGTAGGAAACAAAGCAACACAGCCTATGGCACTTCCACTTATGTTCCTATAGCTTAGGGAAATTAAAATCAAAAACACACAGCCACCCCAAAGTTTGGGACGGCTCTGTTTACAAGAACATCGTCTACGGTACAAGTTAAATATCCGAGAAAGTAAAAAATGGATAAAGAAATTGTGGTACGTACGTACAATGGACTATCACTCAGCAATGAAATCTACGTCATCAGGCCCGTAGCGGCATAATGAGTGGATTTAGGTACGACGATTCTACGAGAAATAAGTCACACAGAAAAAGAAACATCATAAGATATCACTAATACACGGAACGTAAACTTGGCTACACATGAACTGAAATACAAAACAGAAGAGGGTCTCAAATTTAGCAAACCAACTTATGTTTGCTTATGGGGAAAGGTGAGTTGGGGTGCTGCATAAAACCAGAGATTGAAATTAGCACAGATACCGTTCCATAAGCCAAATATATAATAGACACGACCTACTCCTTGCTCAACAAGATGGACTCAACAACACATATTCAACGCCTGGGAATATATCTGACAAGTAAGAATCTTAAGACCCATGGATTTATATGTCTCCATAAGGAAATCAAGCATGTGTACAGCGGCCTAAACGCAGCAGTGAAAATCCGATAAATCCCATTATCAAAATGAATTACAAAAACAAAACACAATGACAGTGAAATAGAGAGCAATTCTTAAAGAATTCATTCAGGGCTTGTGATGCATCCTGGATTTACCTCATCTAAACCCAGAGCTGAGTGAGACATAAGGTTGGACACTTTGGGCTGATAGCATTGGTGAGGTTCGATGAGCAAATGCAGACCATTTGAAGTCATAATACATGGTACCCATTCCATGGGTCCCAACTCTCCAGGTTTAAGCGATTCTTCCTTCAGCGAAAGCATGCATGGGAAACCCACAGCATGGTGCACCGTGTGACCAGAAAACGTTTTGAAAGGCATCTCAGTTTTCGTCCCCTTTTACTCGGGTTCACAATTCCAGACCCTTTACTAACACTCTCCCCACTTGGAGAGTCAGTGCCTTTAACCTCCTGTGTGGCACAGTTTGCAATTTCTGTCCAAGATGAACAGAAATAGGGAGAACCAATGAGAGACTAGCTGTAGGTGTCTGCACGGGCAAATTTAACGCTCATTCCCCACTAGGAAGAGGAATTAACCAAAGGCTCAGCATGCCGAGCCGGAAGAAATTTAGGGCCTGAAGCAATCCTGCGTGTTTGCGGCCAGCTCACAAGAAAGCGATTTGGAGAAAGGAGCTCAGGGGCACTGTAATTCACAAACCTGCAGAGTTATAAATGACAGATATTGTCCAAAAATATATTGAAGGAAGGCTGCGAAGAGGACTTGAAAGCGGGGCAGAATTGCAGGAAAACGATTTCAGGGGGTAGACTGCAATTGCATTTAAAGCACAGGAAAGAGGCAGAACGTCGATAATGATGCACTTGGCCAAAAAGGGCGTATGCGTTTTTTCCTGAATATATTCAGGAAAAAACGCATACGCCCTTTTTGGCCAACCAAGCAAGCATGTTAAAGAAATCTGCACTACAATGAAGTCTCACTGCCCCCCGGTCAAAAGGGCCATCTGAAAAAAGTGTAAAATCCAGAAATGCAGCACAGGCCATGGAGAACAGGGAGCCTTGTTATGCTTTTGGGTGGGATGTAAATTGCCAACAGCCACTCTGGAGAAGTGTATGGTGTTTCCTGAAACACCTAAAAAACAAAGCAACGGAGCCTACGGCACTTCCACTTATGGTCCTATAGCTTAGCGAAATTAAAATCAAAAACACACAGCCACCCCAAAGTTTCAGACGGCTCTGTTTACAAGAATCTCGTCTACGGTACAAGTTAAATATCCCAGAAAGCGAAAAATGGATAAAGAAGTTGTGGTACGTACGTACAATGGAATATCACTCACCAATGATATCTATGTCATCTGGCCCGTCGTGGCATAATGAGTGGATTCAGGTACGATGATTCTAAGTGAAATAAGTCACACAGAAAATGAAACATCATAAGATATCACTAATACAAGGAATGTAACCTTGGCTACACATGAACTGAATTACAAAACAGAACAGGGTCTCAAATTTAGAAAACCAATTTATGTTTGCTTAAGGGGAAAGGTGAGTTGGGGTGCTGCATAAAACCAGAGATAGAAATTAGCACAGATACAATTCCATACGTCAAATATGTAATAGTCAAGTCCTACCCCTTGCTCAATGAAATGGGCTAAACACCCTATATTCAACACCTAGGAATACACCTGACTAGAAAGAATTTTCAAACCCATGGATTTATATGTCTCCATAAGAGAATCAAGCGTGTGTACAGCTGCATGAAGGCAGCAGAGAAAATCCGATAAATCCCATTATCAAAATGAATTACAAAAACAAAACACAATGACAGTGAAATAGAGAGCAATACTTAAATAATTCATTCAGGGCTTGTGATGCAACCTGGATTTACCTCATCTACACCCAGAGCTCAGGGAGACATACAGTTGGACACTTCGGGCTGATAGCATTGGTGAGGTTCGATGAGCAAATGCAGACCATTTGAAGTCATGCTGCATGGTACCCATTCCATCGGTCCCAACTCTCCAGGTTTAAGCGATTCTTCCTTCAGCTAAAACATGCATGGAAAACCCACAGTATGGTGCACCGTGTGACCGGGAAACGTTTTCAAATGCATCTCAGTTTTCGTCCCCTTTTACTCGGGTTCACAATTCCAGACCCTTTACTAACACTCTCCCCACTTGGAGAGTCAGTGCCTTTAACCTGCTGTTTGGCACAGTTTCCAATTTCTGCGAAAGATGAACAGGAATAGGGAGAACCAATGAGAGACTACCTGTAGGTGTCTGCACGGGCAAATTTAACGCTCATTTCCAACCAGGAAGAGGAATTAACCAAACGCTCAGCATGCCGTGCCGGAACCAGATTAGGGCCTGAAGCAATCCTGCGTGTTTGCAGCCAGCTCACAAGAAAGCGATTTGAAGAAAGGATCTCAGGGGCACTGTAATTCACAAACCTGCAGAGTTATAAATGACGGCTATCGTCCAAAAATATATTGAAGGAAGGCTGCGAAGAGGACTTGAAAGCGGAGCAGAATTGCAGGAAAACGATTTCAGGGGGTAGACTGGAATTGCATTTAAAGCACAGGAAAAGAGGCAGAACGTCGACAATGATGCACTTGGCCAAAAAGGGCGTATGCGTTTTTTCCTGAATATATTCAGGAAAAAACGCATACGCCCTTTTTGGCCAACCAAGCAAGCATGTTAAAGAAATCTGCACTACAATGAAGTCTCACTGCCCCCCGGTCAAAAGGGCCATCTGAAAAAAGTGTAAAATCCAGAAATGCAGCACAGGCCATGGAGAACAGGGAGCCTTGTTATGCTGATGTGTGGGATGTAAATTGCCAACAGCCACTCTGGAGAAGTGTAGGGTGTTTCCTGAAACACCTAAAAAACAAAGCAACGGAGCCTACGGCACTTCCACTTATGGTCCTATAGTTTAGGGAAATTAAAATCCACAACACACAGCCGCCCCAAAGTTTCAGACGGCTCTGCTTACAAGAACCTCGTCTACGGTACAAGTTAAATATCCCAGAAAGCGAAAAATGGATAAAGAAGTTGTGGTACGTACGTACAATGGAATATCACTCAGCAATGAAATCTATGTCATCTGGCCCGTCGTTTCATAATGAGTGGATTCAGGTACGATGATTCTAAGTGAAATAAGTCACACAGAAAACGAAACATCATAAGATATCACTAATACACGGAATATAATCTTGGCTACACGTGAACTGAATTACAAAACAGAACAGGGTCTCAAATTTAGAAAACCAATTTATGTTTGCTTAAGGGGAAAGGTGAGTTGGGGTGCTGCATAAAACCAGAGATAGAAATTAGCACAGATACCATTCCATACGTCAAATATGTAATAGTCAAGACCTACCCCTTGCTCAACGAAATGGGCTAAACACCCTATATTCAACGCCTAGGAATACACCTGACTAGAAAGAATTTTCAAACCCATGGATTTATATGTCTCCATAAGAGAATCAAGCGTGTGTACAGCTGCGTGACGGCAGCAGAGAAAATCCGATAAATCCCATTATCAAAATGAATTACAAAAACAAAACACAATGACAGTGAAATAGAGAGCAATTCTTAAATAATTCATTCAGGGCTTGTGATGGAACCTGGATTTACCTCATCTACACCCAGAGCTCAGTGAGACATACAGTTGCACACTTCGGCTGATAGCATTGGTGAGGTTAGCTGAGCAAATGCAGACCATTTGAAGTCATACTGCATGGTACCCATTCCATGGGTCCCAACTCTCCAGGTTTAAGCGATTCTTCCTTCAGCTAAAACATGCATGGGAAACCCACAGTATGGTGCACCATGTGACCGGGAAACGTTTTCAAAGGCATCTCGTGTTTCGTCCCCTTTTACTCGGGTTCACATTTCCAGACCCTTTACTAACAGTCTCCCCACTTGGAGAGTCAGTGCCTTTAACCTCCTGTTTGGCACAGTTTGCAATTTCTGCGCAAGATGAACAGGAATAGGGAGAACCAATGAGAGACTAGCTGTAGGTGTCTGCACGGGCAAATTAAACGCTCATTTCCCACCAGAAAGCGGAATTAACCAAAGGCTCAGCATGCCGTGCCGGAAAAAGATTAGGGCCTGAAGCAATCCTGCGGGTTTGCGGCCAGCTCACAAGAAAGCGATTTGAAGAAAGGAGCTCCAGGGCACTGTAATTCACAAACCTGCAGAGTTATAAATGACAGCTATCGTCCAAAAATATATTGAAGGAAGGCTGCGAAGAGGACTTGAAAACGGGGCAGAATTGCAGGAAAACGATTTCAGGGGGTAGACTGGAATTGCATTTAGAGCATAGGAAAAGAGGCAGAACGTCGACAATGATGCACTTGGCCAAAAAGGGCGTATGCGTTTTTTCCTGAATATATTCAGGAAAAAACGCATACGCGCTTTTTGGCCAACCAAGCAAGCATGTTAAAGAAATCTGCACTACAGTGAAGTCTCACTGCCCCCCGGTCAAAAGGGCCATCTGAAAAAAGTGTAAAATCCAGAAATGCAGCACAGGCCATGGAGAACAGGGAGCCTTGTTATGCTGATGGGTGGGATGTAAATTGCCAACAGCCACTCTGGAGAAGTGTATGGTGTTTCCTGAAACACCTAAAAAACAAAGCGACGGAGCCTACGGCACTTCCACTTATGGTCCTATAGCTTAGGGAAATTAAAATCCACAACACACAGCCACCCCAAAGTTTCAGACGGCTCTGTTTACAAGAACCTCGTCTACGGTACAAGTTAAATATCCAAGAAAGCGAAAAATGGATAAAGAAGTTGTGGTACGTACGTACAAGGAAATATCAGTCACAAATGAAGTCTATGTCATCTGGCCCGTCCTGGCATAATGAGTGGATTCAGGTACGATGATTCTAAGTGAAATAAGTCACACAGAAAATGAAACATCATAAGATATCACTAATACACCGAATGTAATCTTGGCTACACATGAACTGAATTACAAAACAGAACAGGGTCTGAAATTTAGAAAACCAACTTATGTTTGCTTAAGGGGAAAGGTGAGTTGGGGTGCTGCATAAAATCACAGATAGAAATTAGCACAGATACCATTCCATATGTCAAATATGTAATAGTCAAGACCTACCCCTTGCTCAACAAAATGGCTAAACACCCTATATTCAACACCTAGGACTACACCTGACTAGTAAGAATCTTCAAACCCATGGATTTAAATGTCTCCATAAGAGAATCAAGCGTGTGTACAGCTGCATGAAGGCAGCAGAGAAAATCCGATAAATCCTATTATCAAAATGAATTACAAAAACAAAACACAATGACAGTGAAATAGAGAGCAATTCTTAAATAATTCATTCAGGGCTTGTGATGCAACCTGGATTTACCTCATCTATACCCAGAGCTGAGTGAGACATAAGGTTGCACACTTCGGGCTGATAGCATTGGTGAGGTTCGATGAGCAAATGCAGACCATTTGAAGTCATAATACATGGTACCTATTCCATGGGTCCCAACTCTCCAGATTGAAGCGATTCTTCCTTCAGCTAAAGCATGCATGGGAAACCCACAGGATGGTGCACCGTGTGACCGGGAAACGTTTTCAAAGGCATCTCAGGTTTCGTCCCCTGGTACTCGGGTTCACCATTCCAGACGCTTTACTAACACTCTCCCCACTTGGAGAGTCAGTGCCTTTAACCTGCTGTTTGGCACAGTTTGCAATTTCTGCGCAAGATGAACAGGAATAGGGACAACCAATGAGAGACTAGCTGTAGGTCTCTGCACGGGCAAACGGAAGGCTCATTTCCCACCAGGAAGAGGAATTAACCAAAGGCTCAGCGTGCCCTGCCGGAACCAGATTAGGGCCTGAAGCAATCCTGCGGTTTTGCGGCCAGCTCACAAGAAAGCGAGTTGAAGAAAGGAGCTCAGGGGCACTGTAATTCACAAACCTGCAGAGTTATGAATCACAGCTATCGTCCAAAAATGTATTGAAGTAAGTCTTCGAAGAGGACTTGAAAGCAGGGCAGAATTTCAGGAAAACGATTTCAGGGGGTAGACTGGAATTGCACTTAAAGCATAGGAAAAGAGGCAGAATGTCGACAATGATGCAATTGGCCAAAAAGTGCGTATGCGTTTTTTCCTGAATATATTCAGGAAAAAGCGCATACGCCCTTTTTCGCCAACCAAGCAAGCGTGTAAAGGAAATCTGAACTACAATGAAGTCTCTCTGCCCCCCGGTCAAAAGGGCCATCTGAGAAAAGTGTAAAATCCAGAAAGGCAGGACAGGTCATGGAGAATGCAGAGCCTTGTTATGCTGATGGGTGGGATGTAAATTGCCAACAGCCACTCTGGAGAAGTGTATGGTGTTTCCTGAAACACGTAGGAAAGAAAGCAGCACAGCCTATGGCACTTCCACTTATGGTCCTGTAGCTTAGGGAAATTAAAATCAAAAACACACAGCCACCCCAAAATTTGGGACGGCTCTGTTTACAAGAACCTCGTCTACGGTACAAGTTAAATATCCGAGAAAGCAAAAAATGGATAAAGAAGTTGTGGTACGTACGTACAATGGAATATCACTCAGCAATGAGATCTACGACATCAGGCCC
This sequence comes from Delphinapterus leucas, assembly GCF_059928025.1. Classification (NCBI taxonomy): domain Eukaryota; kingdom Metazoa; phylum Chordata; class Mammalia; order Artiodactyla; family Monodontidae; genus Delphinapterus; species Delphinapterus leucas. Next base: position 1,124,926 of record NC_143134.1, read on the forward strand.
GTAGCGGCATAATGAGTGGATTCAGGTACGACGATTCGACGAGAAATAAATCACACAGAAAAAGAAACATTAAGATATCACTAATACACCGAATGTGAACTTGGCTACACATGAACTGAATTACAAAACAGAACAGGGTCTCAAATTTAGAAAACCAACTTATGCTTGCTTAAGGGGAAACGTGAGTTGGGGTGCTGCATAAAACCAGAGATTGAAATTAGAAGAGATACCATTCCATAAGCCAAATATTTAATACTCAAGACCTACTCCTTGCTCAACGAAATGGACTAAACAACCCATATTCAATGCCTAGGAATACACCTGCCAATTAAGAATCTTAACACCCATGGATTTATGTGTCTCCGTAAGAGAATCAGGCATGTGTTCAGCGCCATAAATGCAGCCGTGAAAATCCGATAAATCCCATTATCAAAATAAATTACCAAAACAAAACACAATGACAGTGAAATAGAGAGCAATTCTTAAATAATTCATTCAGGGCTTGTGATGCAACCTGGAGTTACCACATCTACACCTAGAGCTGGGTGAGACATAAGGCTGGACACTTCGGGCGGATACCATTGGTGAGGTTCAGTGAGCAAATGCAGACCCTTTGAAGTCATACTGCATGGTACACATTCCATGGGTCCCAACTCCCCAGGTTTAAGGGATTCTTCCTTCAGCTAAAACATGCATGCGAATCCCAGAGTATGGTCCACCGTGTGACCGTGAAACGTTTTTAAATGCGTCTCAGTTTTCGTCCCCTGGTACTCGGGTTCACCATTCCAGATGCTTTACTTACACTGTCCCTACCTGGAGAGTCAGTGCCTTTAACCTCCTGTTTGGCACAGTTTGCAATTTCTGCGCAAGATGAACAGGAATAGGGAGAACCAATGAGAGACTAGCTGTAGGTGTCTGCACGGGCAAATTTAACGCTCATTACCAACCAGGAAGAGGAATTAGCCAAAGGCTCAGCATGCCGTGCCGGAACCAGATTAGGGCCTGAAGCAATCCTGCGGTTTTGCGGCCAGCTCACAAGAAAGCGAGTTGAAGAAAGGAGCTCAGGGGCACTGTAATTCACAAACCTGCAGAGTTATAAATGACAGCTATCATCCAAAAATATATTGAAGTAAGGCTACAAAGAGGACTTGAACGTGGGGCAGAATTCCAGGACTACGATTTCAGGAGGTAGACGGGAAATCCTCTGAAAGTATAGGAAAGGAGTCAGAATGTCGACAATGATGCACTTGGTCAAAAAGGGCATATGCGTTTTTTCCAGGGCCCTCATTAAAGATGGTAGGAGGCTCCAGGTATGCTTCAGTGGCCAACAGAAGACCCACGTCGCCAAGGCGACGTGAGCCAGCCATGCAGGAGTGACCTCACATCAGAGGGCCCACCTCACAGAAGGGTAAGGAACCCAGGAAGGATCAGACCCTCACCAGAGTGCCCACAACAGCAAGGGGCTGGGAACCAGGCAGGAGTGTCCTCACACCCGTGGGACCACATCATCGAAAGTTGAGGTACCCAGCACATGTGGCCTCAAACCAGAGGACCCACATCACCATGGGTCTCGGAGCGAGGCAGGCAGGATTAACCTCCCAACACATGGCCCATTGTATAAAAAAGGTGAGGAATCCAGCCGTTGGAACATCCCAGCAGGCGGCCCAGATCACCGAGGCTATGGGATCCAGGCAGTGATGAACTCACAACAGAGGGCCCTCATCGTGATACTGTAAGCAACCCAGCCGTTGTGACCTCAGAGCACAAGGCCCACATCCCCATGGGGGAGGGAACCAAGCAGGAGTGTCATCGCACCAGTGGGCACACATCAGAAAATGTGGGGAGCCCAGCAGTTAGGGCCAGACGCCAGAGGGCCCTCATCACTGAGGAGAGGAGGCTCCCAGCAAGCTCCAACTGCTACCAGAGGGCTGACGTCACCAATGCGGTGTGTGCCAGCCAGGCAGGAGTGACCTCAGAGCAGAGGGCCAACCACACAAAAGTGTGAGGAACCCAAAGAGGATCAGACTCTCACCAGAGGGCCCACATCACCAAGGGAATGGAAACCAGGCAGGAGTGTCCTCACACCAGTGGGGCCACATCACCGAAATGTGATGGACCCAGCACACGTGGCCTCAAACTAGAGGACACACATCACCAAGGGGCTGGGAGTGAGGCAGGCAGGAGGAGCCTCAAAACAGAGGGCCCATAGAATAAAAAAGGTGAGGAATCCCGCAGTTGGAACCTCCCAGCAGGTGGCCAGGAGCAGCGAGGATATGGGATCCAGGCCTGACTGAACACAAAACAGAGGGCCCTCATCATGAAACTGTGAGCAACCCAGCCGTTGGGACCTCAGAGCAGAAGGCCCACATTCCCATGTGGTTGGGAACCTGGCAGGAGTGTACTCGCACCACAGGGCGCACATTAGAGAATTTTGGGAGCCCAGAAGTTAGGGCCTGACGCCAGAGGGCCCTCATCACCGAGGAGAGGAAGCTCCCAGCAGGCTCCAACTGCCACAAGAGGGCCGACGTTGCCAAGGTGGGGTGTGCCAGCCAGGCAGGAGTGACCTCACAGCAGAGGGTCCACCTCACAGAAGGGTGAGGAACCCAGCCAGGATCAGACTCTCACCAGAGGGCCCACATCACCAAGGGGATAGGAACCAGGCAGGAGTGTCCTCACACCAGTGGGGCCACATAATCGAAAGGTGAGGGACCCAGCACACGTAGCCTCAAACCAGAGGACACACATCACCAAGCGGCTGGGAGTCAGGCAGGCAGGAGGAGCCTCAAAACAGAGGGCCCATAGAAGAAAAAAGGTGAGGAATCCCGCAGTTGGAACCTCCCCACAGGCAGCCAGGAGCAGCGAGGCTATTGGATCCAGGGCGGAGTGAACTCACACCAGAGGACCCTCATCATGAAACTGAGCAACCCACCGTTGGGACCTCAGAGCAGAAGGCCCACATTCCCATGGGGTTGGGAACCTGGCAGGAGTGTAGTCGCACCACAGGGCGCACATCAGAAAATTTTGGGAGCCCAGGAGTTAGGGTCTGACGCCAGAGGGCCCTCATTACCGAGGGGTGGAGACCCCCAGCAGGCACCAACTCCCAACTGAGGGCCCACGTCGCCAAGGTGATGTGTGCCAGCCAGGCAGGAGTGACCTCACAGCAGAGGGTCTACCTCACAGAAGGGTGAGGAAACCAGCCAGGATAAGACTCTCACCAGAGAGCCCACATCACCAAGGGGATCGGAAAAAGGCAGCAGTGTCCTCACACCAGTGTGGCCACATTATAGAAAGGTGAGGAACCCAGCACATGTGGCCTAAACCAGAGGACCCACATTTCCAAGGTGCTCCGAGTGAGGCAAGCAGGAGTAGCCTAAAAACACAGGGCCCACAGAATAAAAAAGGTGAGGAATCCAGCAGTTTGAACCTCCCAGCAGGTGGCCCAGAGCACGGAGTCTATGGGATCCAGGCCACAGTGAACTCACAGCAGAGGGCCCACATCATGAAACTGTGAGCAACCCAGCCGGTGGAACCTCAGAGCAGAAGGCCCACATCCCCATGGGGATAGGAACCTCGCAGGAGTGTCCTCGCACAACTTAACACGTATCAGAAAATGTGGGAACCCAGCAGTTAGGGCCTGACGCCAGAGGGCCCTCATCACCGAGGAGAGGAGGCTACCAGCAGGCTCCAAATGCCACCAGAGGGCCGACGTCACCAAGGCAATGGGAGCAAGCCAGGCAGGAGTTACCTCACAGCAGAGGGCCCACCTCACAGAAGTGTGAGGAACCCAACCAGGATCAGACTCTAACCAGAGGGCCCACATCACCAAGGGGATGGAAACCAGGCAGGAGTGTCCTCACACCAGTGGGGCCACATCAGCCAAATGTGAGGAACACAGCACATGTGGCCTCAAATAAGGGGACACACATCACGAAAGGGCTGGGAGTGAGGCATGCAGGAGGAGACTCACAACAGAGGGCCCATAGAATAAAAAGGTGAGGAACCCCGCAGTTGGAAGCTCCAAGCAGGTGGCCCAGAGCACCGAGGCTATGGGATCCATGCCGGAGTGAACTCACAGCAGAGGGCCCACATTCTGACACTGTGAGCAACCCAGCCGTTGGGACCTCAGAGCAGAAAGCCCACATCCCCATGGGGATGGGACCCTGGCAGGAGTGTACTCGCACGACAGGGCGCACATCAGAAAATTTTGGGAGCCCATGAGTTAGGGCCTGACGCCAGAGAGCCCTCATTACCGAGGGGAGGAGACTCCCAGCAGGCACCAACTCCCAACTGAGGGCCCACATCGCCAAGGTGACGTGTGCCAGCCAGGCAGGAGTGACCTCACAGCAGAGGGTCTACCTCACAGAAGGGTGAGGAATCCAGCCAGGATCAGGCTCTCACCAGAGGGCCCCCATCACCAAGTGGATGGGAACCAGGCAGGAGTGTCCTCACACCAGTGGGGCCACATCAATAAAGGTGAGGAAACCGGCACATGTGGCCTCAAACCAGAGGACCTACATCACAAAGGGGCTGGGAGTGAGTCAGGAAGGAGGAGCATGAAAACACAGGACCCAAAGAATAGAAAAGGTAAGGAATTCAGCAGTAGGAACCTCCCAGCAGGCGGCTCAGAGCACAGAGTCTATGGGATCTAGGCCTGAGTGAACTAACACCAGAGAGCCAACATCATGAAACGGTGAACAACACAGGTGTTGGGACCTTAGAGCAGAAGGCCCACATGCCCATGGGGATGGGAACCTGGCAGGAGTGCCCTCGCACCACTTAGCACGTATCAGAAAATGTGGGAACCCAGCAGTTAGGGCCTGATGCCAGAGGGCCTCATCACCGAGGGGAGGAGGCTCCGAGCAGGCTCCAACTGCCACCAGAGGTCCGACGTCGCCAAGGCGGGGTGTGCTAGCCAGGCAGGAGTGACCTCAGAGAAGAGGGCCCACCTCACAGAAGTGTGAGGAACCCAACCAGGATCAGACTCTCGCTGGAGGGACCACATCACCAACGGGATGGGAAGCAGGCAGGAGTGTCCTCACACCAGTGGGGCCACATCATCAAAAGATGAGGAACCCATCACATGTGGCCTCAAACCAGAGGACACACATCACCAAGGGGCTGGGAGTGAGGCAGGTGTCTGGAGGGGCACATTTAACTCTAATTTCCCACCAGGAAGAGGAATTAACCAAAGGCTCAGAGTGCCGTGCCACACCCTAATTATGGCCTGAAGCAAACCTGCGGTTTTGTGGCCAGCTTTCAAGGAAGCGAGTTAAGAAAGGAAATCACGGGCACTGTAATTCACAAACCTGCAGAGTTATAAATGACAGCTATTGGCAAAAATATATTGAAGTAAGTCTGCAAAGAGGACTTGAAAACGAGGCAGAATTGAGGAATCATATTTCAGGAGGTAGACTGGAATTGCATTTAAAACATGTGAAAAGCGGCAGATCTTTGACAGTGATGCACTTGGACGAACAGTGCGTATACGTTTTTTCCTGAATATATTCAGGAAAAAACGCATATGCCCTTTTTGGCCAACCAAGCACTCGAGCAATGGAAATCCGTACTACAATGAAGTCTCATTTCCCATTCGTCAAAAGGGCCATCTGAAAAAAGTGCAAAAACCAGAAACACAGAACAGGCCATGGAGAACAGGGAGCCTTGATATGCTGATGGGTGGGATGTAAATTGCCAACAGACACTCTGGAGATGTTTATGGTGTATCCTGAAACATCTGAAAAACAAAGCTACAGAGACTAGGGCACTTCCACTTTTGGCCCTATAGCTTAGGAAAATTAAAATCAACAAGACACAGCCAACACAAAATTTAGGGCTGCTGTGTTTACAAGAACCTCGAATCCAGTACAAATTAAATATCCCAGAAAGAAAAAAATGGATAAAGGAGTTGTGCTACTTACGTACAACGGAATATCACTCAGCAATGAAATCAATGTCATCAGGCCTGTAGCAGCAAATTGAGTGGATTTAAGTATGATGATTCTAAGAGAAATATGTCACACAGAGAAAGATAATTATCATAAGATATCACTAATAGAGGGAGTGTAAACTTGGCTACACATAAACTGAATTACAAAACCGAACAGTCTCACATTTAGATAAAAACTTATGCTTGCTTAAGGGGAAAGTTGAGTTGGGGTGCTGTATAAAACCAGAGATTGAAATTAGCACACATACCATTCCATAAGCCAAATATGTAATAGACAAGACCTACTCTTTGCTCAACGAAATAGACTCATCCATGGTGTATCACCTCACACCTGTTAGAATAGGCATCATCTGAAAATCTACAAACAACAAATGCTGGAAAGGGTGTGGAGATAAGGAACCCTCTTCCACTATTGTTGGGAATGTAAATTGATACAGTCACTGTGGAGAACATTATGGAGTTTCTTATAAAACTAAGAATAGAATTACCATATGATACAGCAATCCCACTACTGGGCATATACCCAGACAAAACCATAAATCAAAAAGAGACATTCACCTCAATGTTCATTGCATCACTATTTACAATATCCAGGTAATGGAAGCAACCTAAATGCCCACAGACAGACGAATGCATAAAGATGTGGTACAAATATAAAATGGAATATTACTAAGCCACAAAAAGGAATGAAATTGGGTCATTTGTAGAGACGTTGATGGATCTAGAGACTGTCATACAGAGTGAAGTAAGTCAGAAATAGAAAAACAAATCTTGTATATTAATGCATATATGTGGAACCTAGAAAAATTATACAGATGAACCGTTTTTTAAGGCAGAAATAGAGCAACAGATGTAGACAACAAACGTATGGACACCAAGGGGGGAAAGCTGTTAGGGGGGTGGTGGTGGGAGGAGTTGAGAGATTGGGATTGGCATGTATACATTTATATGTATAAAATAGATAACCAAAAAGAACCTGCTGTATAAAAAAATAAAATAAAATTCAAAATTACAAAAAGTAAAACAGAAAAAATATTCTTCCCTTCACATACATGTATTTATATGAATAAATTATTTCCATGCTTATATCTGTAAATACAAAAAAGAGGAATAAAATCTACCTTGAACCAAAAATGAAAAAAAGAAAAAAAAAACAGAACCCACCAGTTACACAGAGGAAAACCGTATCAGGGCACTTGCTCCAGTTGTAAACAATTCTGTAGTTGGCCAGTGGTGGGGAATCATCTCCCATTCAGCCAGCATGCCCCACGCAACAAGCGTCCTCATTGCAAAGCTGGGGGACCGTGCCAAGGCATCTGTGAGTAAATGTGGGCCGAGCCCCAGGCAGCTGCTGCTGAAATGTTCCCACCCTTCCCAGGTAAAACACCTGAATATGTACAAGGACTTGAAAGCCTAGAGGAAGGGCCATGGAGCCACATGAGCGACAGCATGCCAGCCGATTTGGTGCCTGCAGGCCAGCCAGGATGGTCCTGGCCCTGGGTACTCTTCTGGAAGCCTTCCATTTCCCTGCCTGAGATACCCCTGCTGTCCGGGCCCCCACTGCTTTCTTCCTCACTCACCTCTGCCCAGGGAGAAATTCCAGAGGCAGGTATGGGTGACACATCCTCTTCTTTAGCAGGTGGCATCTTGGTAACTGCTGCAGAAAGTCCAGCAGAGCCCCACTCACACTGGGCCACCCACAAAGCCGTGGCCTCTCACTCCCTCCCACCAGTCCAGCCCCGAGACTGCTGACAGGGCAGAGAAAATGGCGTCAGGCACAGCTGCAGGGGCTCTTGCTGCCTGGAGCGGTGTTTATATTGATCTCAAACAGGCACACCTGGGGAGGGCTGGCCGGCACGGTCAGGCTTCCCAGGCCAGCCAATAATCACCCCTCAGGCGCTCACTGTTGCAGAAACTGGAACTTGCTGAATCGGTCAGGTCCAAGGAACAGGTGTGGGCTCCTGAGAGTCAGGATAGACAAGGGGTTGCAGCTCTGGCTTGTTTTCTAATTATATTATCTGGCCCATGAGTGGGAGACAACTTCAAGAAAACCCTCTCCTAATGAGAGGAACCCAGGAGTCAGGGAGAGGAGGGGTGGGTGGTGGGTGGAGACAGAGGCCTGGTGCCCCGGGTGCAGTGGAAATCTCTGGAAGACCAGGTGGAGGGAGGCCACACAGAGTGATGCCCAGGGTCACAGACCTGTTGGAGATGCTGTTTCTTAGTTCAAGTCCTGCTCTGAGGTGCTCTGTGTCAGATCTGAGTGACAGGTGAGTTGGAAGTGCTCTGCAATGAGGGCGATGTGCACGGTACCTGTGTGCCCAGCCCTGCCAGGGTAACTGCAAGGGTAGCTCTGTATCCTGGGAGGGGCCTGACCATGAGAGCCCCATGGGCTACAGGGGAACCTGCCCAGGGAACCCCATATCCTGGGAGGGGCCTGAAGAGGAGAGCACCGTGGGCTGCGGTGAGGGTGGGGTACCTGCCCAGGTGAGCTCCATATCCTGGGATTGGCCTGACCTCGAGAGCCCCATGGGCTGCTGGAGTCCTGGTAAAGGATGTCAGGACAGTCAGTGAAGCCACCGAGGATATACCTCCAGTAGTTCCTAAATCCTACACCCTGCTGGTCATTCTACCAACCACCGGGACATGGTATTCTGTATTAGTCTTCAATGATGTCTTCTTTTGTATTCTATTAGTCCCAGAGTCACAAGAAATTTTGGCTTGTGAGTGGCAGGACTCAACATACAACTAAAACAATACTTCTGGGCCGTGTTGCCCCAAGGGTTCAAAAATTCCCACACCATCTTTGGGGAAAGCTCAGTTAAAGACCTAAAAGTTCTACCTCTGGAAAAGGAAACAATCCTTCAATATGCAGATGACATTCTGATCGCCAGCCCTACTAAGGAGACCTCTGAACTACCAAGCCAATAAAGGATAGAAGTTGTCAAATAAAAAGCTCAAATATCACAGACTACGGTGACCTGCCTGGGCTTCATTCTCACAGAAGGTCGGAGAAGCCCATCTCAGGAAAGGGAAGAAACAATTTACAGCCTTACCCATTTCTAAAACTAGAAGACAGCTTAGGGGTTCCTGGGGAGGCCAGGGTTGGTGCTTCTGGATCCCTAACTACAGTCTACTAGCTGGGCCTCTATATGAAACACTGAAAGGAAAAGATGATGATCCTTTTGAATAGAATCCAGAAGTGGCCTTTCAAGAATGGAAAGAGCAGTCAATTCAGACCCTTGCCCTGGAACTCCCTAATTTAGCTAAACCCTTTGACCTTTACATTCCTGGTGAATGGTGAATGGTGAATCGCTATTGGAGTATTAGTGCAAAAACTGGGACCACTTGAAATGGAACAATGCAAGAATGCCATCCCGGTAGGATAAACTACGGTCACCAATGGGCTTGGCCCACCGCCACATCTGACCAAGATACTGGCGGTATCTGAAAACCTGGAAATCAGCAGCACAAAAGGCCACCTCCCTCCTAAGGGAAAAGGACCCCACGTGGTGATCCTAGGCCCCAACCATGCCCTGAAGTTGCAGGGTTTGCTCCGTGGGCACACTGACCTCGAGTGAGGAGGCCCTCCAACTCCAACCTCCAGAGAGATAACCGGGGTAAAGGGGCACCATGACGACTCATGTGACCATCACTTGACCTGGAGTTTCTCTCATAAAACAACAAGAGTGTGTCCCAAAAGAGTAGACTACTGCTTGCAGGACTTACTGCACCCAGAGCGGACCTAATAATCTTGGCGGGGGAAACGTATATCACGCTGTCACCATAGAAGAGCCTACAGACACTGTGATGATGGTGGCCAATAAGACCGGCTGGACTCCTGTTTACTTCAAAAGGCTGTTGACTCAGTGGCCATCATGGTCCTTCATCACCACTGACCCTGGACTGTCTGGGAGTTGAGCAGGCAGGGTCCTGACACCTGGTGCTGTTTTTACGTTAATTCAGGGGCCTAATTGAAGAAAGTGCAGACTACTGGTCAGAGCATCTAGGCTGGCAGAAACGGTCAGCCTAAGGTGGCCGAACAAATGCGGGGCGGGGTGAAACTGGACCTCACAGCGTCACTGCACATCTCCTTCCTGGACCCTTAAAGGTCATTAGAATCTATAACGCTTCCAATACTGGTGCTCAGGTGGACGAGCGGGGAGGCAGGAGGCCTGGGGACAATCAACGTCACCTGGAGGCTGCTGGGGAGAAGTTCTGACCCTCGCCCACGGGTATGAGGGCTCCTAACTCAGCACTCAGCAGTTACAGAAGAAGGGTCTGCACCCTCAGCACTCTAAGAATGAGGAAGGGGAAAAAAGGCAGAAGAGGGCTTTTTCCCAGGCAAAGCCCCTTAAAAATCCCTGGGAGATAAATATAGAATCTGGGCAATAAAATAAAGTCTAACCTTTTTTATCCTTTGTGCTTTGTCTAATTTCACGTGCTCCTAGGTTCCCGCATACAGAGGTTCAACAGCCGGCACTTCAGACCAGATTTCCTAGTGCGGAATGGCTGGGTCGACACTTCAGCTCCTGGGACACAGTGCAGACTCCGCGATATAGAGCCTGAGCTGCAGCCAACCGGGCCCTTGAGAGCTCCGCCCCCTCCCTCCCACTGACTCTGACAGGATCTCTACACAGCAGCCCAGCCCACAGCCCACGGGGTAGCACATGCTCTCACCTCTCCATTCTCTGATCAAAATATAAAGTTTCCTTTGCTTCTGAACCAAACTCAGTCTCAATCTGTTGGCTCCAATGACACTGGGCAGGGGGACACTTGTTGGGGTCCACTCTGGAGGATCAGTAACAGAAATTGAGAACATTGTAACTTCAATGAACAGATGTTTGAGCCAAACTGTAATTAACATAGAACAGTGTATAAGGCTCGGGTAAAATAAGATGTTTCTAGCACTCCCATTTGATATTTCCATCACTTTATTATAAGCAAGTTCAGTGAAAAGGTTTGTCTTATTTGTCAGGTCAATATTAGAGAAACGAAGTGATTTCTTTCCAAGGACGTGCATCTAAAAATCTTGGTTAAAGCTTCAATCTTGTTTTAAATGCTTTTCCATTGAAAATGATACCTCTCTTTCAGTTCCCCCAATTCTGAGAAGTATAAAATCTTATAATTTATTATTACCAAAGGGGAAAGGTGGGAGGAGGGATAAATTAACAGTTTGGGATTAACACATACACACTGCTATGTATAAAATCGATCATCAACAAGGAACTACTGTATAGCACCGGGAACTACACTCAATATTTTACAATAACCTATAAGGGGAAATAATCTGAAAAAGAATAGATATTTTTATTGACATCATCTATTAATGACAGTTAAAATGGAACCTAAGGGAAGCCGGTGGTGAGTGCTTCTGACCCTGAAGACTTCAATCATCTAAAGTTTGGACTCTGCCTACTTCCCAAGGCCCTTAATGAACATATGTGTAGCCGTAGCTTAAAAAATTCCCCAGTTTGGGTTGTGGAGAGACACTGATTTTGTAAAAGCCCTGGTGTTCTCCTCACATGAATGGGACACTTCCTTCAGCTAAAACATGCCTGTCACACCCAGAGGATGGTATACCGTCTGATCGGGAAGAGTTTGGAAAAGGCATCTCATCTCCTCATCTCCTGGTGCTCGGGTTCACCCCTCCAGCGTCTTTACGAACAGTCTCCCCACTTGGAGATGTCAGCACTGTCAACATCCTGTTGCAGACAGTTTGGAATTTGTCTGGAGGATGAAGCAGAAGGAGGAGGAACAATGAGAGAGAAGTCCTAGGTGTTCGGACAGGCACATGTCACTCTTATTTCCAATCAGAAAGACGAATTGACCAAAGGCTAGGGTTGCCCATGGAAACAGAATAGGGCTTGAGGAAATCCCGCTGCTTTGTGGCCAGTTCCCATAAACACAAGTTGAAAAATGGAACTCAGGGACACTAAAATTCACGAAACTGCAGAGTTGAAAATATCTATCACTGAAAAATGTCTTGAGGAAAGTCAGAGGAAAGGACTTGTAAGCAACGGAGAATGGCAGGAAAGGGATTGGAAGAGGTAGAAAGGACTCGCCATTAAGCACAAGAAAAAGGGCTGAACATTGCCAACATTGCAATTGGCCAAAAAGGGTGTATGCGTCTTTTTCTGTATGTATTCAAGAAAAGGACATACACTTTTTTAGCCAACCAAACAGGTGGGCACTGGAAATCAGTACTACAAAACATATCACTTCGCATCAGTCAGAAGAGCCTTCCTCATAAAGTGTAAACACCAGAAATGCAGGACAGGGCAAGGAGAAAAGGGAGCCCTCTGAGGCTTATACTGGAAATGTATATTGCCAACGGTCACTCTGGAGAAGTGTATTGTGTTTACTAAAGCATCTAAAAAATGAGCTACAGAGCACAGGGCACTTGCACTCATGGACGTATATCTTGGGAAAAACAAAAATCGAGAGGACACAGGCACCCCAATATTTACCGCCTCTATGTTTAAAAGATCCTCGACTAGGATATAATTTATAAGTCTCTGGAGGGAAAAAATGGATAGAGATGTGGGACTTATGTAGAGTGGAATATTACTCAGCCTGGAAATCAATGAAATATGGCCAGTTGTAACAACCACAGAGGAGTTACGTATGATCATTCGAAGTCACATAATTCAAAAAGAAAAAGAAACACGATATTACTAATACATGGAATGTAAACGTGGCTACAAATGAACTGAATTACAAAACAGAACGGGGTCTCAAATTTAGAAAACCAACATATGCTTGCTTAAGGATAAAGGAGAGTGGGGGTGCTGCATAAAACCAGAGATAGAAATTAGCACAGATACCTTTCCATAAGCCAAATATGTAATAGTCAAGACCTACCAGTTGCTCAACGAAATGGACTAAACACCCCATATTCAACGCCTAGGAATACACCTGACTAGTAAGAATCTTCAAACACATGGATTTATATGTCTCCGTAACAGAATCAAGCGTGTGTATAGATTTATGAACGAAGCAGAGAAAATCCGATAAATCCAATTATCAAAATGAATTACAAAAACAAAACGCAATGACAGTGAAATAGAGAGCTATTCTTAAATAATTCATTCAGAGCTTGTGATGCAACCTGGATAAACCACATCTGCACCAAGAGCTGAGTGAGACATAAGGTTGGACACTTCGGGCGGATAGCACTGGTGAGGTACGATGAGCAAATGCAGACCCTTTGAAGTCATACTGCATGGTACCCATTCCATGGGTCCCAACTCTCCAGGTTTAAGAGATTCTTCCTTCAGCTAAAACATGCATGGGAAACCCAAAGTATGGTCCGTGTGACTGGGAAGCGTTTCCAAATGCATCTCAGTTTTCGTCCCCTTTTACACGGGTTCAACATTCCAGACCCTTTACTAACACTCTCTCCACTTGGAGAGTCAGTGCCTTTAACCTCCTGTTTGGCACAGTTTGGAAATTCTGCGCAAGGTGAACAGGAAGAGGGAGAACCAATGAGAGACTAGCTGTAGGTTTCTGCACGGGCAAACGGAACGCTCATTTCCCACCAGGAAGTGGAATTAACCAAAGGCTCAGCGTGCCCTGCCGGAACCAGATTAGGGCCTGAAGCAATCCTGCGGTTTTGCGGCCAGCTCACAAGAAAGCGAGTTGAAGAAAGGAGCTCAGGGGCACTGTGATTCACAAACCTGCAGAGTTATGAATGACAGCTATCGTCCAAAAATGTATTGAAGTAAGTCTTCGAAGAGGACTTGAAAGCGGGGCAGAATTTCAGGAAAACGATTTCAGGGGGTAGACTGGAATTGCACTTAAACCATAGGAAAAGAGGCAGAAAGTCGACAATGATGCACTTGGCCAAAAAGGACGTATGCGTTTTGTCCTGAATATATTCAGGGAAAAACGCATACGCACTTTTTGCCCAACCAAGCAACCGTGTACAGGAAATCTGCACAACAATGAAGTCTCACTGTCCCCCGGTCAAAAGGGCCATATGAAACAAGTGTAAAATCCAGAAAGGCAGGACAGGTCATGGAGAACAGGGAGCCTTGTTATGCTGATGGGCGGGATGTAAATTGCCAACAGCCACTCTGGAGAAGTGTATGGTGTTTCCTGAAACACGTAGGAAACAAAACAACACAGTCTATGGCACTTCCACTTAGGGTCCTAAAGCTTAGGGAAATTAAAATCAAAAACACACAGCCACCCCAAAGTTTGGGACGGCTCTGTTTACAAGAACCTCGTCTACGGTACTAGTTAAATATCTGAGAAAGCAAAAAATGGATAAAGAAGTTGTGGGACATACGTAAAATGGATATCACTCAGCAATGAAATCTACGTCATCAGGCCAATAGCGGCATAATGAGTGGATTCAGGAACGACAATTCTACGAGACATAAGTCACACAGAAAAAGAAACATCATAAGATATCACTAATACACGGAACGTAAACTTGGCTACACATGAACTGAATTACAAAACAGAACAGGGTCTCAAATTTAGAAAACCAACTTATGCTTGCTTATGGGGAAAGGTGAGTTGGGGTGCTGCATAAAACCAGAGATTGAAATTAGCACAGATACCGTTCCATAAACCAAATATATAATAGACAAGACCTACACCTTACTCAACGAAATGGACTCAACACCCCATATTCAACGCCTGCGAATATACCTGACAAGTAAGAATCTTAAGACCCATGGATTTATATGTCCCCATAAGGAAATCAAGCGTGTGCACAGAGGCCTAAACGCAGCAGTGAAAATCCGATAAATCCCATTATCAAAATAAATTTCACAAACACAACACAATGACAGTGAAATAGAGAGCAATTCTGAAATAATTCATTCAGGGCTTGGGATGCAACCTGCATTTACCACATCTACACCCAGAGCTGGGTGAGACATAAGGCTGGACACTTCGGGCTGATAGCATTGGTGAGGTTCGGTGAGCAAACGCAGACCCTTTGAAGTCATACAGCATGGTACACATTCCATGGGTCCCAACTCTCCAGGTTTAAGGGATTCTTCCTTCAGCTAAAACATGCATGGGAAACCCAGAGTATGGTCCACCGTGTGATTGGGAAACGTTTACAAATGCATCTCAGGTTTCGTCCCCTGGTACTCGGGTTCACCGTTCCAGACGCTTTACTAACACTCTCCCCACTTGGAGAGTCAGTGCCTTTAACCTCCTGTTTGTCACATTTTGCAATTTCTGCGCAAGATGAACAGGAATAGGGAGAACCAATGAGAGACTAGCTGTAGGTGTCTGCACGGGCAAACGGAACGCTCATTTCCCACCAGGAAGAGGACTTAACCAAAGGCTCAGCGTGCCCTGCCGGAACCAGATTAGGGCCTGAAGCAATCCTGCGGTTTTGCGGCCAGCTCACAAGAAAGCGAGTTGAAGAAAGGAGCTCAGGGGCAATGTAATTCACACACCTGCAGAGTTATGAATGACAACTATTGTCCAAAAATATATTGAAGTAAGTCTTCGAAGAGGACTTGAAAGCGGGTCAGAATTTCAGGAAACCGATTTCAGGGGGTAGACTGGAATTGCACTTAAAGCATAGGAAAAGAGGCAGAATGTCGACAATGATGCACTTGGACAAAAAGGGCGTATGCGTTTTTTTCTGAATATATTCTGGAAAAAACGCATACGCCCTTTTTGGACAACCAAGCAAGCGTGTAAAGGAAATCTGCACTACAATGAAGTCTCACTGCCCCCCGGTCAAAAGGGCCATCTGAAAAAAGTGTAAAATCCAGAAAGGCAGGACAGGTCATGGAGAACAGGGAGCCTTGTTATGCTGATGGGCGGGATATAAATTGCCAACAGCCACACTGGAGAAGTGTACGGCGTTTCCTGAAACACTTAGGAAACAAAGCAACACAGACTACGGCACTTCCCCTTATGGTCCTATAATTTAGGAAATTAAAATCAAAAACACACAGCCACCACGAAATTTGGGACGGCTCTGTTTACAAGAACCTCGTCTACGGTACATGTTAAGTATCCGAGGAAGCAAAAAATGGATAAAGAAGTTGTGGTACGTACGTACAATGGAATATCACTCAGCAATGTGATCTACGTCATCAGGCCCGTAGTGGCATAATGAGTGGATTCAGGTACGACGATTCTACGAGAAATAAGTCACACAGAAAAAGAAACATCATAAGATATCACTAATACACGGAACGTAAACATGGCTACATATGAACTGAATTACAAAACAGAAGAGGGTCTCAAATTTAGAAAACCAACTTATGCTTGCTTATGGGGAAAGGTGAGTTGGGGTGCTGCATAAAACCAGAGATTGAAATTAGCACAGATACCGTTCCAAAAGCCAAATATATAATAGACAACTCCTACTCCTTGCTCAACGAAATGGACTCAACACCCCATATTCAACGCCTGGGAATATACCTGAAAAGTAAGAATCTTAAGATCCATGGATTTATATGTCTGCATAAGGAAGTCAAGCGTGTGTACAGTGGCCTAAACGCAGCAGTGAAAATCCGTTAAATCCCATTAACAAAATAAATTTCAAAACAAATCACAATGACAGTGAAATAGAGAGCAATTCTTAAATAATTCATTCAGGGCTTGTGATGCAACCTGGGATTACCACATCTACACCCAGAACTGAGTGAGACATAAGGCTGGACACTTCGGGCTGATAGCATTGGTGAGGTTCGGTGAGCAAACGCAGACCCTTTGAAGTCATACTGCATGGTACCCATTCCATGGGTCCCAACTCTCCAGGTTTAAGGGATTCTTCCTTCAGCTAAAACATGCATGGGAAACCCAGAGTATGGTCCACCGTGTGATTGGGAAACGTTTTCAAATGCATCTCAGGTTTCGTCCCCTGGTACTCGGGTTCACCGTTCCAGACGCTTTACTAACACTCTCCCCACTTGGAGAGTCAGTGCCTTTAACCTCCTGTTTGTCACAGTTTGCAATTTCTTCTCAAGATGAAGAGGAATAGGGAGAACCAATGAGAGACTAGCTGTAGGTGTCTGCACGGGCAAATGGAACGCTCATTTCCCACCAGGAAGAGGAATTAACCAAAGGCTCAGCATGCCCTGCCGGAACCAGATTAGGGCCTGAAGCAATCCTGCGGTTTTGCGGCCAGCTCACAACAAAGTGAGTTGAAGAAAGGGGTTCAGGGGCACTGTAATTCACAAACCTGCAGAGTTATGAATGACAGCTATCGTCCAAAAATGTATTGAAGTAAGTCTTCGAAGAGGACTTGAAAGCGGGGCAGAATTTCAGGAAAACGATTTCAGGGGGTAGACTGGAATTGCACTTAAAGCATAGGAAAAGAGGCAGAATATCGACAATGATGCACTTTGCCAACAAGGGCGTATGCGTTTTTTTCTGAATATATTCAGGAAAAAACGCATACGCTCTTTTTGGCCAACCAAGCAAGCGTGTAAAGGAAATCTGCACTACAATGAAGTCTCACTGCCCCACGGTCAAAAGGGCCATCTGAAAAAAGTGTAAAATCCAGAAAGGCAGGACAGGTCATGGAGAACAGGGAGCCTTGTTATGCTGATGGGCGGGATTTAAATTGTCAGCAACCACTCTGGAGAAGTGTACGGTGTTTCCTGAAATATGTAGGAAACAAAGCAACACAGCCTATGGCACTTCCACTTAGGGTCCTATAGCTTAGGGAAATTAAAATCAAAAACACACAGCCACCCCAAAGTTTGGGACGGCTCTGTTTACAAGAACATCGTCTACGGTACAAGTTAAATATCCGAGAAAGCAAAAAATGGATAAAGAACTTGTGATACGTACGTACAATGGAATATCACTCAGCAATGAAATCTACGTCATCAGGCCCGTAGTGGCATAATGAGTGGATTCAGGTACGACGATTCTACGAGAAATAAGTCACACAGAAAAAGAAACATCATAAGATATCACTAATACACGGAACGTAAACTTGGCTACACATGAACTGAATTACAAAACAGAACAGGGTCTCAAATTTAGAAAACCAACTTATGCTTGCTTATGGGGAAAGGTGAGTTGGGGTGCTGCATAAAACCAGGGATGGAAATTAGCACAGATACCGTTCCATAAGCCAAATATATAATAGACAAGACCTACTCCTTGCTCAACGAAATGGACTCAACACCCCATATTCAACGCCTGCGAATATACCTGACAAGTAAGAATCTTAAGACCCATGGATTTATATGTCTCCATAAGAAAATCAAGCGTATGTACAGCGGCCTAAACGCAGCAGTGAAAATCCGGTAAATCCCATTATCAAAATAAATTTCAAAAACAAAACACCATGACAGTGAAATAGAGAGCAAATCTTAAATAATTCATTCAGGGCTTGTGATGCAACCAGGATTTACCACATCTACACCCAGAGCTGGGTGAGACATAAGGCTGGACACTTCGGGCTGATCGCATTGGTGAGGTACGGTGAGCAAACGCAGACCCTTTGAAGTCATACTGCATGGTACCCATTCCATGGTTCCCAACTCTTCAGGTTTAAGGGATTCTTCCTTCAGCTAAAACATGCTTGGGAAACCCAGAGTATGGTCCACCGTGTGATTGGGAAACGTTTTCAAATGCATCTCAGGTTTCGTCCCCTGGTACTCGGGTTCACCGTTCCAGACGCTTTACTAACACTCTCCCCACTTGGATAGTCAGTGCCTTTAACCTCCTGTTTGGCACAGTTTGCAATTTCTGTGCGAGATGAACAGGAATAGGGAGAACCAATGAGAGACTAGCTGTAGGTGTCTGCACGGGCAAATGGAACGCTCATTTCCCACCAGGAAGAGGAATTAACCAAAGGCTCAGCGTGCCCTGCCGGAACCAGATTAATGCCTGAAGCAATCCTGCGGTTTTGCGGCCAGCTCACAAGAAAGCGAGTTGAAGAAATGAGCTCAGGGGCACCGTAATTCACAAACCTGCAGAGTTATGAATGACAGCTATCGTCCAGAAATGTATTGAAGTAAGTCTTCGAAGAGGACTTGAAATCGGGGCAGAATTTCAGGAAAACGATTTCAGGGGGTAGACTGTAATTGCACTTAAAGCATAGGAAAAGAGGCAGAATGTCCACAATGATGCACTTGGCCAAAAAGGGCGTATGCGATTTTTCCTGAATATATTCAGGAAAAAACGCATACGCCCTTTTTGGCCAACCAAGCAAGCGTGTTAATGAAATCTCCACTACAATGAAATCTCACTGCCCCCGGTCAAAAGGGCCATCTGAAAAAAGTGTAAAATCCAGAAAGGCAGGACAGGTCATGGAGAACAGGGAGCCTTGTTATGCTGATGGGCGGGATGTAAATTGCCAACAGCCACTCTGGAGAAGTGTATGGTGTTTCCTGAAACACGTAGGAAACAAAGCAACACAGCCTATGGCACTTCCACTTATGGTCCTATAGCTTAGGGAAATTAAAATCAAAAACACACAGCCACCCCAAAATTTGGGACGGCTCTGTTTAAAAGAACCTCGTCTACGGTACAAGATAAATATCCGAGAAAGCAAAAAATGGATAAAGAAGTTGTGGTACGTACGTACAATGGAATATCACTCAACAATGTGATCTCCGTCATCAGGCCCGTAGCGGCATAATGAGTGGATTCAGGTACGACGATTCTACGAGAAATAAGTCACACAGAAAAAGAAACATCATAAGATATCACTAATACACGGAACGTAAACTTGGCTACACATGAACTGAATTACAAAACAGAAGAGGGGCTCAAATTTAGAAAACCAACTTATGCTTGCTTATGGGGACAGGTGAGTTGGGGTGCTGCATCAAACCAGAGATGGAAATTAGCACAGATACCGTTCCATAAGCCAAATATATAATAGACAAGACCTACTCCTTGTTCAACGAAATGGACTCAACATCCCATATTCAACGTCTAGGAATATACTTGACAAGTAAGAATCTTAAGACCCATGGATTTATATGTCTCCATAAGGAAATCAAGGGTGTGTACAGCGACCTAAACTCAGCAGTGAAAATCCGATAAATCCCATTATCAAAATAAATTTCAAAAACAAAACACAATGACAGTGAAATAGAGAGCAATTCTTAAATAATTCATTCAGGGCTTGTGATGCAGCCTGGATTTACCACATCTACACCCAGAACTGGGTGAGACATAAGGCTGGACACTTCGGGCTGATAGCATTGGTGAGGTTCGGTGAGCAAACGCAGACCCTTTGAAGTCATACTGCATGGTACCCATTCCATGGGTCCCAACTCTCCAGGTTTAAGGGATTCTTCCTTCAGCTAAAACATGCATGGGAAACCCAGAGTATGGTCCACCGTGTGATTGGGAAACGTTTTCAAATGCATCTCAGGTTTCGTCCCCTGGTACTCGGGTTCACCATTCCAGACGCTTTACTAACACTCTCCCCACTTGGAGAGTCAGTGCCTTTAACCTCCTGTTTGTCACAGTTTGCAATTTCTGCGCAAGATGAACAGGAATAGGGAGAACCAATGAGAGACTAGCTGTAGGTGTCTGCACGGGCAAATGGAACGCTCATTTCCCACCAGGAAGAGGAATTAACCAAAGGCTCAGCGTGCCCTGCCAGAACCAAATTAGGGCCTGAAGCAATCCTGCGGTTTTGCGGCCAGCTCACAAGAAAGCAAGTTGAAGAAAGGAGCTCAGGGGCACTGTAATTCACACACCTGCAGAGTTATGAATGATAGCTATTGTCCAAAAATATATTGAAGTAAGTCTTCGAAGAGGACTTGAAAGCGGGGCAGAATTTCAGGAAAACGATTTCAGGGGGTAGACTGGAATTGCCCTTAAAGCATAGGAAAAGAGGCAGAATGTCGACAATGATGCACTTGGCCAAAAAGGGCGTATGCGTTTTTTTCTGAATATATTCAGGAAAAAACGCATACGCCCTTTTTGGCCAACCAAGCAAGCGTGTAAATGAAATCTGCACTACAATGAAGTCTCACTGCCCCCCGGTCAAAAGGGCCATCTGAAAAAAGTGTAAAATCCAGAAAGGCAGGACAGGTCATGGAGAACAGGGAGCCTTGTTATGCTGATGGGCGGGATATAAATTGCCAACAGCCACACTGGAGAAGTGTACGGTGTTTCCTGAAACACGTAGGAAACAAAGCAACACAGACTACGGCACTTCCCCTTATGGTCCTATAATTTAGGAAATTAAAATCAAAAACACACAGCCACCGCGAAATTTGGGACGGCTCTGTTTACAAGAACCTTGTCTACGGTACATGTTAAATATCCGAGGAAGCAAAAAATGGATAAAGAAGTTGTGGTACGTACGTACAATGGAATATCACTCAGCAATGTGATCTACGTCATCAGGCCCGTAGTGGCATAATGAGTGGATTCAGGTACGGCGATTCTACGAGAAATAAGTCACACAGAAAAAGAAACATCATAAGATATCACTAATACACGGAACGTAAACTTGGCTACACATGAACTGAATTACAAAACAGAAGAGGGTCGCAAATTTAGAAAACCAACTTATGCTTGCTTATGGGGAAAGGTGAGTTGGGGTGCTGCATCAAACCAGAGATTGAAATTAGCACAGATACCGTTCCATAAGCCAAATATATAATAGACAAGACCTACTCCTTGCTCAACGAAATGGACTCAACACCCCATATTCAACGCCTGGGAATATACCTGACAAGTAAGAATCTTAAGACCCATGGATTTATATGTCTCCATAAGGAAGTCAAGCGTGTGTACAGTGGCCTAAACGCAGCAGTGAAAATCCGATAAATCCCATTAACAAAATAAATTTCAAAAACAAATCACAATGACAGTGAAATAGAGAGCAATTCTTAAATAATTCATTCAGGGCTTGTGATGCAACCTGGGTTTACCACATCTACACCCAGAACTGGGTGAGACATAAGGCTGGACACTTCGGGCTGATAGCATTGGTGAGGTTCGTTGAGCAAACGCAGACCCTTTGAAGTCATGCTGCATGGTACCCATTCCATGGGTCCCAACTCTCCAGGATTAAGGGATTCTTCCCTCAGCTAAAACATGCATGGGAAACCCAGAGTATGGTCCACCGTGTGATTGGGAAACGTTTTCAAATGCATCTCAGGTTTCGTCCCCTGGTACTCGGGTGCACCGTTCCAGACGCTTTACTAACACTCTCCCCACTTGGAGAGTCACTGCCTTTAACCTCCTGTTTGGCACAGTTTGCAATTTCTGCGCAAGATGAACAGGAATAGGGAGAACCAATGAGAGAATAGCTGTAGGTGTCTGCACGGGCAAATGGAACTCTCATTTCCCACCAGGAAGAGGAATTAACCAAAGGATCAGCGTGCCCTGCCGGAACCAGATAAGGGCCTGAAGCAATCCTGCGGTATTGCGGCCAGCTCACATAAAGCGAGTTGAAGAACGGAGCTCAGGGGCACTGTCATTCACAAACCTGCAGAGTTATGAATGACAGCTATCGTCCAAAAATATATTGAAGTAAGTCTTTGAAGAGGACTTGAAAGCGGGGCAGAATTTCAGGAAAACGATTTCAGGAGGGAGACAGGAATTGCACTTAAAGCATAGGAAAAGAGGCAGAATGTCCACAATGATGCACTTGGCCAAAAAGGGCGTATGCGTTTTTTCCTGAATATATTCAGGAAAAAACGCATAGCACTTTTTGGCCAACCAAGCAAGCGTGTTAATGAAATCTGCACTACAATGAAGTCTCACTGCCCCCCGGTCAAAAGGGCCATCTGAAAAAAGTGTAAAATCCAGAAATGCAGCACAGGCCATGGAGAACTGGGAGCCTTGTTATGCTGTTGGGTGGGATGTAAATTGCCAACAGCCACTCTGGAGAAGTGTATAGTGTTTCCTGAAACACCTAAAAAACAAAGCAACGGAGCCTATGGCACTTCCACTTATGGTCCGATAGCTTAGGGAAATTAAAATCAAAAACACACAGCCACCCCAAAATTTCAGACGGCTCTGTTTACAAGAACCTCGTCTGCGGTACTAGTTAAATATCCCAGAAAGCGAAAAATGGATAAAGAAGTTGTGGTACGTACGTACAAAGGAATATCACTCACCAATGAAATATATGTCACCTGGCCCATCGTGGCATAATGAGTGGATTCAGGTACGATGATTCTAAGTGAAATAAGTCACACCGAAATTGAAACATCATAAGATATCACTAATACACCGAATGTAATCTTGGCTACACATGAACTGAATTACAAAACAGAACTGGGTCTCAAATTTAGAAAACCGACTTATGTTTGCATAAGGGGAAAGGTGAGTTGGGGTGCTGCATAAAACCAGAGATAGAAATTAGCCCAGATACCATTCCATACGTCAAATATGTAATAGTCAAGACCTACCCCTTGCTCAACGAAATGGGCTAAACACTCTATATTCAACGCCTAGGAATACACCTGACTAGTAAGAATCTTCAAACCCATGGATTTATATGTCTCCATAAGAGAATCAAGCGTGTGTACAGCTGCATGAAGGCAGCATAGAAAATCCGATAAATCCTATTATCAAAATGAATTACAAAAACAAAACACAATGACAGTGAAATAGAGAGCAATTCTTAAACAATTCATTCAGGGCTTGTGATGCAACCTGGATTTACCTCATCTAAACCCAGAGCTGAGTGAGACATAAGGTTGGACACTTCGGGCTGATAGCATTGGTGAGATTCGATGAGCAAATGGAGACCATTTGAAGTCATAATACATGGTACACATTCCATGGGTCCCAACTCTCCAGGTTGAAGCGATTCTTCCTTCAGCTAAAACATGCATGGGAAACCCACAGTATGGTGCACCGTGTGACCAAGAAACGTTTTCAAATGCATCTCAGTTTTCGTCCCCTTTTACTCGGGTTCACAATTCCAGACCCTTTACTAACACTCTCCCCACTTTGAGAGTCAGTGCCTATGACCTGCTGTGTGGCACAATTTGCAATTTTTGCGCAAGATGAACAGGAATAGGGAGAACCAATGAGAGACTAGCTGTAGGTGTCTGCACGGGCAAATTTAACGTTCATTTCCAACCAGGAAGAGGAATTAACCAAACGCTCAGCATGCCGTGCCAGA
The DNA here is from genome assembly GCF_059928025.1 of Delphinapterus leucas. Lineage (NCBI taxonomy): Eukaryota > Metazoa > Chordata > Mammalia > Artiodactyla > Monodontidae > Delphinapterus > Delphinapterus leucas. The sequence goes on from NC_143134.1 coordinate 1,148,928, forward strand.
ACCAGATTAGGGCCTGAAGCAATCCTGCGGGTTTGCGGCCAGCTCACAAGAAAGCGATTTGAAGAAAGGAGCTCAGGGGCACTGTAATTCACAAACCTGCAGAGTTATAAATGACAGCTCTCGTCCAAAAATATATTGAAGGAAGGCTGCGAAGAGGACTTGAAAGCGGGGCAGAATTTCAGGAAAACGATTTCAGGGGGTAGACTGGAATTGCATTTAAAGCATAGGAAAAGAGGCAGAACGTCGACAATGATGCACTTGGCCAAAAAGGGCGTATGCGTTTTTTCCTGAATATATTCAGGAAAAAACGCATACGCCCTTTTTGGCCAACCAAGCAAGCATGTTAAAGAAATCTGCACTACAATGAAGTCTCACTGCCCCCCAGTCAAAAGGGCCATCTGAAAAAAGTATAAATCCAGAAATGCAGCACAGGCCATGGAGAACAGGGAGCCTTGTTATGCTGATCGGTGGGATGTAAATTGCCAACAGCCACTCTGCAGAAGTTTATGGTGTTTCCTGAAACACCTAAAAAACAAAGCAACGGAGCCTACGGCAGTTCCACTTATGGTCCTATAGCTTAGGGAAATTAAAATAAAAAACACACAGCCACCCTAAAGTTTCAGACGGCTCTGTTTACAAGAAGCTCGTCTACGGTACAAGTTAAATATCCCAGAAAGCGAAAAATGGATAAAGAAGTTGTGGTACGTACGTACAATGGAATATCACTCACCAATGAAATCTATGTCATCTGTCCCGTCGTGGCATAATGAGTGGATTCAGGTACGATGATTCTAAGAGAAATAAGTCACACAGAAAATGAAACATCATAAGATATCACTAACACACCGAATGTAATCTTGGCTACACATGAACTGAATTACAAAACAGAACAGGGTCTCAAATTTAGAAAACCAACTTATGTTTGCTTAAGGGGAAAGGTGAGTTGGGGTGCTGCATAAAACCAGAGATAGAAATTAGCACAGATACCATTCCATACATCAAATATGTAATAGTCAAAACCTACCCCTTGCTCAACGAATTGGGCTAAACACGCTATATTCAACGCCTAGGAATACACCTGACTAGTAAGAATCTTCAAACCCATGGATTTATATGTCTCCGTAAGAGAATGAAGCGTGTGTACAGCGGCATGAATGCAGCAGAGAAAATCCGATAAATCCCATTATCAAAATGAATTACACAAACAAAACCGAAGGACAGTGAAATAGAGAGCAATTCTTAAATAATTCATTCAGGGCTTGTGATGCAACCTGGATTTACCACATCTACACCCAGAGCTGAGTGAGACATAAGGTTGGACACTTCGGGCTGATAGCATTGGTGAGGTTCGATGAGCAAATGCAGACCATTTGAAGTCATACTTCATGGTACCCATTCCATGGGTCCCAACTCTCCAGGTTTAAGCGATTCTTCCTTCAGCTAAAGCATGCATGGGAAGCCCACAGTATGGTGCACCGTGTGACCAAGAAACGTTTTCAAAGGCATCTCAGTTTTCGTCCCCTTTTACTCGGGTTCACAATTCCAGACCCTTTACTAACACTCTCCCCACTTGGAGAGTCAGTGCCTTTAACCTCCTATTTGGCACAGTTTGCAATTTTTGCGCAAGATGAACAGGAATAGGGAGTACCAATGAGAGACTAGCTGTAGGTGTCTGCACGGGCAAATTTAACGCTCATTTCCAACTAGGAAGAGGAATTAACCAAACGCTCAGCATGCCGTGCCGGAAACAGAATAGGGCCTGAAGCAATCCTGCGGGTTTGCGGCCAGCTCAAAAAAAGCGATTTGAAGAAAGGAGCTCAGGGGCACTCTAATTCACAAACCTGCAGAGTTATAAGTGATAGCTATCGTCCAAAAATATATTGAAGGAAGGCTGTGAAGAGGACTTGAAAGCGGGGCAAAATTGCAGGAAAACGATTTCAGGGGGTAGACTGGAATTGCATTTAAAGCAGAGGAAAAGAGGCAGTACGTCGACAATGATGCACTTGGCCAAAAAGGGCATATGCGTTTTTTCCTGAATATATTCAGGAAGAAACGCATACGCCCTTTTTGGCCAACCAAGCAAGCATGTTAAAGAAATCTGCACTACAATGAAGTCTCACTGCCCCCCGGTCAAAAGGGCCATCTGAAAAAAGTGTAAAATCCAGAAAGGCAGCACAGGCCATGGAGAACAGGGAGCCTTGTTATGCTGATGGGCGGGATGTGAACTGCCAACAGCCACTCTGGAGAAGTGTATGGTGTTTCCTGGAACACGTAGGAAACAAAGCAACACAGCCTATGGCACTTCCACTTATGGTCCTATAGCTTAGGGAAGTTAAAATCAAAAACACACAGCCACCCCAAAGTTTGGGTCGGCTCTGTTTACAAGAACCTCGTCTACGGTACAAGTTAAATATCCCAGAAAGCGAAAATGGATAAAGAAGTTGTGGTACATACGTACAATGGAAAATCACTCAGCAATGAAATCTATGTCATCTGGCCCTTAGCGGCATAATGAGTGGATTCAGGTACAATGATCCTACGTGAAATAAGTCACACAGAAAAAGGAACATCATAAGTTATCACTAATACATGGAATGAAACTTGGCTACACATGAACTGAATTACAAAACAGAACAGGGTCTCCAAGTTAGAAAACCAACTGATGGTTGCTTATGGGGAAAGGTGAGTTGGGGTGCTGCATAAAACCAGAGATTGATATTAGCACAGAAACTGTTCCATAAACCAAATATGTAATAGAAAAGACCTACTCCTTGCTCAACGAAATGGAGTCAACACCCCATATTCAACGCCTAGGAATATACCTGACTAGTAAGGATCTTAAAACCCATGGATTTATATGTCTCCGTAAGAGAATCAAGCGTCTGTACAGCGGCCTAAACGCACCAGTGAAAATCCGATAAATCCCATTATCAAAATAAATTTCAAAAACAAAACACAATGACACTGAAATAAAGGGCAATTCTTAAATAATTCATTCAGGGCTTGTGATACAACCTGGATTTAGCACATCTTCAACCAGAGCTGGGTGAGGCATAAGGTTGGATACTTCGGGCTGATAGCGTTGGTGAGGTTCGATGAGGAAATGCAGACCATTTGAAGTCATACTGCATGGTACCCATTCCATGGGTCCTTACTCTCCAGGTTTAAGCGATTCTTCCTTCAGATAAAACATGCATGAGAAACGCAGAGTATATTCCACCATATGATTGCGAAACGTTTTGAAATGCATCTGTTTTTGTGCCCTGGTACTCGGGTTCACCATTCCAGACGCTTTACTAACACTCTCCCCACTTGGAGAGTCAATGCCTTTAACATCCTGTTCAGCACAGTTTGCAATTTCTGAGCAAGATGAACAGGAATAGGGAGAACCAATGAGAGACTAGCTGTAGGTGCCTGCACGGGCAAGTGTAACGACCATTTCCCACCAGGAAGAGGAATTAACCAAAGGGTCAGCGTGCCCTGCCAGAAACAGATTAGCGCCTGAAGCATTCCTGCGGTTTTCGGCCAGCTCACAAGAAAGCGAGTTGAAAAAAGGAGCTCAGGGGCACTCTAATTCACAAAACTGCAGAGTTATGAATGACAGCTATCGTCCAAAAATATATTGAAGTAAGTCTGCGAAGAGGACTGGAAAGGGGGGCAGCATTTGAGGAAAACTATTTCAGGGGGTAGACTGGAATTGCACTTAAAGCATAGGAAATGAGGCAGAATGTCGACAATGATGCACTTTGCCAAAAAGGGCGTATGCATTTTTTCCTGAATATATTCAGGAAAAAACGCATACACCCTTGATGGCCAACCAAGCAAGCCTGTAAAGGAAATCTGCACCAAGGGCAGAAAGCTGTTGGGGGGATGGTGGTGTGAAGAGTTGAGAGATTGGGATTGACATGTATACATTTATATGTATAAAATAGATAACCAATAAGAACCTGCTGTATAAAAAATAAGATTAAAAATTAAAAAAAATAAAATTAAAAAGTAAAACAGAAAAAATATTCTTCCCTCCACATACATGTATTTATATGAATAAATTATTTCTATGCTTATATTTGTAAATGCAAAAAAGAGGAATGAAATCTACCTTGAACCAAAAACGAAAAATAGAAAAAACAAACAGAATCCACAAGTTACACAGAGGAAAACCGTATCAGGACACTTGCTCCAGTTGTAAACAATTCTGAAGTTGGTCAGTGGTGGGGAATCATCTCCCATACAGCCAGCAGGCCCCACGCAACAAGCGTCCTCATTGCAAAGCTGGGGGACCGTGCTGAGGCATCTGTGAGTAAACGTGGTCCGAGCCCCAGGCCAGCTGCTGCTGAAATGTTCCCACCCTTCCCAGATAAAACACCTGAATATGTTCAAGGACTTGAAAGCCTAGAGGAAGGGCAATGGAGCCACACGAGTGATTGCATGCCAGCCAACTTGGTGCCTGCAGGCCAGCCAGGATGGTCCTGGCCCTGGGTGCTCTTCTGGAAGCTTTCCATTTCCCTGCCTGAGATACCCCTCCTGTCCCGGCCCCCACTGATTTCTTCCTTCCTCACGTCTGCCCAGGGAGAAATTCCAGCGCCAGGTATGGGTGACACATCCTCTTCTTTAGCAGGTGGCATCTTGACAACTGCTGCAGAAAGTCCAGCAGAGCCCCACTCACACTGGGCCACCCACAACGCCGTGACCTGTCACTCCCTCCCACCAGCCCAGCCTCTGCTGACAGGGCAGAGAAAATGGCGTCAGGCACAGCTGCAGGGGTTCTTGCTGCCTGGAGCGGTGTTTATATTGATCTCAAAACAGGCACACCTGGGGAGGGCTGGCCGGCATGGTCAGGCTGCCCAGGTCAGCCAATCATCACCCCTCAGGGTCTCACAGTTGCAGAAAATGGAACTTGCTGAATCGGCCAGGTCCAAGGAACAGGTGTGGGCTCTTGAGAGTCAGGATAGACAATGGGCTGCAGCTCTGGCTTGTATTCTAATCATTTTATCTGGCCCATGAGTGGGAGACAGCTTCAAGAAAACCCTGGCCTAATAAGAGGACCCCAGGAGTCAGGGAGAGGAGGGGTGGGTGGTGGGTGGAGACAGAGGCCTGGTGCCCCGGGTGCAGTGGAAGTCTCTGGAAGACCAGGTGGTGGCAGGCCGTACAGAGTGATGCCCAGGGTCACAGACCTGTCGGAGTTGCTATTTGTTAGTTCAAGTCCTGCTCTGAGGTGCTCTGTGTCAGATCTGAGTGACAGGTGAGCTGAGAGTGCTCTGCAATGAGGGCAATGTGCACGGTTCCTGTGTGCCCTGCCCTGCCACAGTACCTGCAAGTGTAGCTCTGTATCCTGGGAGGGAGCTGACCACGAGAGCCCCATGGGCTGCAGGAGACCTGCCCAGGGAACCCCATATCCTGGGATGGGCCTGACCATGAGAGCCCCATGGGCTGGTGTGGAGGTGGGGTACCTGCCCAGGTGAGCTCCATATCCTGAGATTGGCCAAACCACGAGAGCCCCATGGGCTGCCAGGGGCCTGGTAAAGATGTCAGGATCATCAGTGAAGACACCGAGTATATACCTCCAGTAGTTCCTAATTCCTACACCCTGCTGGTCATTCTACCAACCACCAGGAGACGGTATTCTGTATTAGTCTTCAATGATGCCTTCTTTTGTATGCCATTAGTCCCAGAGTCACAAGAAATTTTGGCTTGTAAGTGGCAGGACTCAACATACAACTAAAACAATACATCCAGGCCGTCTTGCCCCAAGTGTTCAAAAATTCCCACACCATCTTTGGGGAAAGCTTAGCTAAAGACGTAAAAGTTCTACCTCTGGAAAAGGAAACACTCCTTCAATATGCTGACGACATTCTGATCACCAGCCCTACTAAGGAGGCCTCTGAACTACCAAGCCAATAAAGGATAGAAGTTGTCCAAGAAAAAGCTCAAATATCACAGACTACGGTGACCTGCCTGGGCTTCATTCTCACAGAAGGTCGGAGAAGCTCATCCCAGGAAAGGGAAGAAACAATTTACAGCCTTACCCCTTTCTAAAACTAGAAGACAGCTTAGGGGTTCCTGGGGAGGCCAGAGTTTGCTGCTTCTGGATCCCTAACTACAGTCTACTAGCTGGGCCTCTATATGAAACACTGAAAGGAAAAGATGATGATCCTTTTGAATAGAATCCAGAAGTGGCCTTTCAAGAATGGAAAGAGCAGTCAATTCAGACCCTTGCCCTGGAACTCCCTAATTTAGCTAAACCCTTTGACCTTTACATTCCTGGTGAAAGGTGAATTGCCATTGGAGTATTAGTGCAAAACCTGGGACCACTTGAAATGGAACAATGCAAGAATGCCATCCAGGTAGGATAAACTATAGTCACCAAGGGGCTTGGCCCACTGCAACATCTGGCCAACATACTGGCGGTATCTAAAAACCTGGAAATCAGCAGCTCAAAAGGCCACCTCCCTCCTAAGGGAAAGGGACCCCACGTGGTGTTCCTAACCCCCAACCATGCCCTGAAGTTGCAGGGTTTGCTCCGTGGGCACACTGACCTCCAGTGAGGAAGCCCTCCTACTCCAACATCCAGAGAGATATCCGGGGGCAACGGGGCACCATGACGACACATGTGACCATCACTTGACCTGGAGTTTCTCTCATAAAACAAGAGTGTGTCACAAAAGAGTAGACTACTGCTTGCAGGACTTACTGCACCCAGAGGGGAGGTAATAATCTTGGCAGGGGAACCGTATATCACGCTGTCACCATAGAAAAGCCTACAGACACCGTGATGATTGTGACCAGTAAGACCGGCTGGACTCCTGTTTACTTCAAAAGGCTGTTGACTCAGTGGCCATCATGGTCCTTCATCACAACTGACCCTGGACTGTCCGGGAGTTGAGCAGGCAGGGTCCTGACACCTGGTGCTGTTTTTACGTTAATTCAGAGGCCTAATTGAAGAAAGTGCAGACTACTAGTCAGAGCATCTAGGCTGGCAGAAACGGTCAGCCTAAAGTGTCTGAACAAATGTGTGGTGGGGTGAAAGTGGACCTCACAGCGTCACTGCACATTTCCTTCCCGGACCCTTAAAGGTCATTAGAATCTATAACACTTCCAATGCTCGTGCTCAGGCAGATGAACAGGGAGGCTGGAGGCCTGGGGACAATCAACGTCACCTAGAGGCTGCTGGGGAGAAGTTCTGACCCTCGCCCACGGGTATAAGGGCTCCTAACTCAGCACTCAGCAGTTACAGAAGAAGGGTCTGCACCCTCAGCACTCCAAGAATGAGGAAGAGGACAAAAGGCAGAAGAGGGGTTTGTCCCAGGCAAAGCCCATTAAAAATCCCTGGGAGATAAAAATAGAATCTGGGCAATAAAATAAAGTCTAACCTTTTTTATCCTTTGTGCTTTGTCTAATTTCATGTGCTCCTAGGGTCCCGCATACAGAGGTTCCACACCCGGCACTTCAGACCAGATTTCCTAGTACAGAATGGCTGGGTCGACACATCAGGTCCTGGGGCCCAGTGCAGACTCCGCGATATAGAGCCTGAGCTGCAGCCAACAGGGCCCTCGAGAGCTCTGCCCCCTCCCTCCCACTGAATCTGACAGGATCTCTACACAGCAGCCCAGCCCACAGCCTACGGGGTAGCACATGCTCTCACCTCTCCATTCTCTGATCAAAATATAAAGTTTCCTTTGCTTCTGAACCAAACTCAGTCTCGATCTTTTGGCTCCAATGACACTGGGCATGGGGACACTTGTTGGGGTCCACTCTGGAGGATCAGTAACAGAAATTGAGAATGTTGTAACTTCAATGAACAGATGTGTGAGCCAAACTATAATTAACATAGAACAGTGTATAAGGCTCGGGTAAAATAAGATGTTTCTAACACTTCCATTTGATATTTCCATCACTTTATTATAAGCAAGTTCAGTGAAAAGGTTTGTCTTATTTGTCAGGTCAATATTAGAGAAGCGAAGTGATTTCTTTCCAAGGACGTACATCTAAAAATCTTGGTTAAAGCTTCAATCTTGTTTTAAATGCTTTTCCATTGAAAATGATACCTCTCATTCAGCTCCCCCATTTCTGAGAAGTATAAAATCTTATAATTTATTATTACCAAAGTGGAAAGGTGGGAGGAGGGATAAATTAACAGTTTGGGATTAACACATACACACTGCTATGTATAAAATAGATCGTCAACAAGGAACTACACTATAGCACAGGGAACTACACTCAATATTTTGCAATAACCTATAAGGGGAAATAATCTGAAAAAGAATAGATATTTTTATTGACATCATCTATCAATGACAGTTAAAATGGAACCTAAGGGAAGCCGGTGGTCAGTGCTTCTGACCCTGAAGACTTCAATCATCTAAAGTTTGGACTCTGCCTACTTCCCAAGGCCCTTAATGAACATATGTGTAGCCGTAGCTTAAAAAATTCCCCAGTTTGGGTAGCGGAGAGACACTGATTTTGAAAAAGCCCTGGTGTTCTCCTCACATGAACGGGACACTTCCTACAGCTAAAACATGCCTGTCACACCCAGAGGATGGTATATCGTCTGATCGGGAAGAGTTTGGAAAAGGCATCTCATCTCCTCATCTCCTGGTGCTCGGGTTCACCACTCCGGCGTCTTTACTAACAGTCTCCCCACTTGGAGATGTCAGCACTGTCAACATCCTGTTGCACACAGTTTGGAATTTGTCCAAGGATGAAGCAGAAGGAGGAGGAACAATGAGAGACAAGTCCTAGGTTTTCGGACAGACACATGTCACTCTAATTTCCAATCAGGAAGACGAATTGACCAAAGGCTAGGGTTGCCCATGGAAACAGAATAGGGCTTGAGGAAATCCCGCTGCTTTGTGGCCAGTTCCCATAAACACAAGTTGAAAAATGGAACTCAGGGACACTAAAATTCACGAAACTACAGAGTTGAAAATATCTATCACTGAAAAATGTCTTGAGGAAAGTCAGAGAAAAGGACTTGTAAGCAACGGAGAATGGCAGGAAAGGGATTGGATGAGGTAGAAAGGACTCGCCATTAAGCACAAGAAAAGGGGCTGAACATTGCCAACATTGCAGTTGGCCAAAAAGGGTGTATGCATCTTTTTCTGTATATATTCAAGAAAAGGGCATACACTTTTTTAGCCAACCAAACAGGTGGGCACTGGAAATCAATACTACAAAACATATCACTTCGCATCAGTCAGAAGAGCCTTCCTCATAAAGTGTAAACACCAGAAATGCAGGACAGGGCAAGGAGAAAAGGGAGCCCTGTGAGGCTTATAGTGGAAATATATATTGCCAACGGTCACTCTGGAAAAGTGTACTGTGATTACTAAAGCATCTAAAAAATGAGCTACAGAGCACAGGGCACTTGCACTCATGGACGTATATCTTGGGAAAAAGAAAAATCGAGAGGACACAGGCACCCCAATGTTTACCGCCTCTCTGTTTAATATATCCTCGATTAGGATATAATTTATAAGTCTCTGGAGGGAAAAAATGGACAGAGGTGTGGCACTTATGTAGAGTGGAATATTACTCAGCCTGAAAATCAATGAAACATGGCCAGTTGTAACAACCCCAGAGGAGTTACGTATGATCATTTGAAGTCACATAATTCAAAAAGACAAAGACATACGATATTACTAATACATGGAATGTAAACGTGGCTACAAATGAACTGAATTACAAAAGACAACGGGGTCTCAAATTTAGAAAACCAACTTATGCTTGCTTAAGGATCAAGGAGAGTTGCGGTGCTGCATAAAACCAGACATTGAAATTAGCACAGATACCGTTCCATAAGCCAAATATGTAATAGAAAAAACCTACTTCCTGGTCAACGAAATGGACTCAACACCCCATATTCAGTGCCTAGGAATATACAGGATGAGTAAGAGTCTTAATACCTATGGATTTATATGGCTCTATAAGAGAATCAAGCGTGTGTACAGTGAGAAAAACGCAGCAGTGAAAATCAGCTAAATCCCATTATCAAAATAAATTTCAAAAACAAAACACAATGACAGTGAAATAGAGAGCAATTCTTAAATAATTCATTCAGGGCTTGTGATGCAACCTGGATTTACCTCATCTACACCCAGAGCTGAGTGAGACATAAGGTTGGACACTTCGGGATGACAGCATGGATGAGGTTCGATGAGCAAATGCAGACCCTTTGTAGTCATACTGCATAGTACCCATTCCATGGGTCCCAACTCTCCAGGTTTAAGGGATTCTTCCTTCAGCTAAAACATGCATGGGAAACCCACATTATGGTGCACCGTGTGACCGGAAAATGTTTTCAAATGACTCTCAGTTTTCGTCCCCTTTTACTCGGGTTCACCATTCCAGACCCTTTACTAACACTCTCCCCACTTGGAGAGTCAGTGCCTTTAACCTCCTGTTTGGCACAGTTTGCAATTTCTGCGCAAGATGTACAGGAATAGGGAGAACCAATGAGAGACTAGCTGTAGGTGTCTGCAGGGGCAAATTTAACGCTCATTTCCCACCAGGAAGAGGAATTAACCAAAGGCTCAGCATGCCGTTCCGGAATCAGATTAGGGCCTGAAGCAATCCTCCGGGTTTGTGGCTAGCTCACAAGAAAGCGATTTGAAGAAAGGAGCTCAGGGGCACTGTAATTCACAAACCTGCAGAGTTATGAATGACAGCTATCGTCCAAAAATATATTGAAGGAAGGCTGCGAAGAGGACTTGAAAGCGGGGCAGAATTGCAGGAAAACGATTTCAGGGGGTAGACTGGAATTGCATTTAAAGCATAGGAAAAGAGGCAGAACGTCGTCAGTGATGCACTTGGCCAATAAGGGCGTATACGTATTTTCCTGAATATATTCAGGAAAAAACTCATATGCCCTTTTTGGCCAACCAAGCAAGCATGTTAAAGAAATCTGCACTACAGTGAAGTCTCACTGCCCCCCGGTCAAAAGGGCCATCTGAAAAAAGTGTAAAATTCAGAAAGGAAGCACAGGCCATGGAGAACAGGGAGCCTTGTTATGCTGATGGGCGGGATGTAAATTGCCAAGAGCCACTCTGGAGAAGTGTATGGTGTTTCCTCAAACACCTAAAAAACAAAGCAACGGAGCCTACAGCACTTCCACTTATGGTCCTATAGCTTAGGGAAATTAAAATCAGAAAAACACAGCCACCCCAATGTTTCAGACGGCTCTGTTTACAAGAATCTCGTCTACGGTACAAGTTAAATATCCCAGAAAGCAAAAAATGGATAAAGAAGTGGTGGTACGTACGTACAATGGAATATCTCTCTCCAATGAAATCTATGTCATCAGGCCCGTCACGGCATAATGAGTGGCTTCAGGTACGATGATTCTAAGTGAAATAAGTCACACAGAAAATGAAACATCATAAGATATCATTAATATACGGAATGTAATCTTGGCTACACATGAACAGAATTACAAAACAGAACAGGGTCTCAAATTTAGAAAACCAACTTATGTTTGCTTAAGGGGAAAGGTGAGTTGGGGTGCTGTATAAAACCAGAGATAGAAATTAGCACAGATACCATTTCATATGTCAAATATATAATAGTCAAGACCTACACTTTCTCAACGAGATGGACTAAACACCCTATATTCAAAGCCTAGCAATACACCTGACTAGTAAGAATCTTCAAACCCATGGATTTTTATGTCTCCATAAGGGAATCAAGCGTGTGTACAGCTGCATGAAGGCAGCAGAAAAAATCCGATAAACCCTATTATCAAAATGAATTACAAAAACAAAACACAATGACAGTGAAATAGAGAGCAATTCTTAAATAATTCAATCAGGGCTTGTGATGCAACCTGGATTTACCTCATCTAAACCCAGAGCTGAGTGAGACATAAGGTTGGACTCTTCGGGCTGATAGCATTGGTGAGGCTCGATGAGCAAATGCAGACCATTTGAAGTCATACTACATGGTACCCATTCCATGGGTCCCAACTCTCCAGGTTTAAGCGATTCTTCCTTCAGCTAAAACATGCATGGGAAACCCAGAGTATGGTGCACCGTGTGACCGGGAAATGTTTTCAAATGCATCTCAGTTTTTGTCCCCTTTTACTCGGGTTTACAATTCCAGAACCTTTACTAACACTCTCCCACTTGGAGAGTCAGTGCCTTTAACCTGCTGATTGGGACAGTTTGCAATTTCTGCGCAAGATGAACAGGAATAGGGAGAACAAATGAGAGACTAGCTGTAGGTGTCTGCACGGGCAAATTTAACGCTCATTTCCAACCAGGAAGAGGAATTAACCAAAGGCTCAGCATGCCGTGCCGGAACCAGATTAGGGCCTGAAGCAATCCTGCGGGTTTGCGGCCAGCTCACAAGAAAGCGATTTGAAGAAAGGAGCTCAGGGGCACTGTAATTCACACAAATGCAGAGTTATAAATGACAGCTATCGTCCAAAAATATATTGAAGGAAGGCTGCGAAGAGGACTTGAAAGCGGGGCAGAATTGCAGGAAAACGATTTCAGGGGGTAGACTGGAATTGCATTTAAAGCATAGGAAAAGAGGCAGAAAGTCGAAAATGATGCACTTGGCCAAAAAGGGCGTATGCGTTTTTTCCTGAATATATTCAGGAAAAAACGTATACGCACTTTTTGGCCAACCAAGCAAACATGTTAAAGAAATCTGCACTACAATGAAGTCTCACTGCTCCCCGGTCAAAAGGGCCATCTGAAAAAGTGTAAAATCCAGAAAGGCAGCACAGGCCATGGAGAACAGGGAGCCTTGTTATGCTTATGGGTGTGATGTTAATTGCCAACAGCCACTCTGGAGAAGTGTATGGTGTTTCCTGAAACACCTAAAACACAAAGCAACGGAGCCTACGGCACTTCCACTTATGGTCCTATAGCTTAGGGAAATTAAATTCAAAAACACACAGCCACCCCAAAGTTTCAGACGGCTCTGTTTACAAGAACCTCGTCTACGGTACAAGTTAAATATCCCAGAAAGCGAAAAATGGATAAAGAAGTTGTGGTACGTACGTACAATTGAATATCACTCACGAATGAAATCTATGTCATCTGGACCGTCGTGGTATAATGAGTGGATTCAGGTACGATGATTCTAACTGAAATAAGTCACACAGAAAATGAAACATCATAAGATATCACTAATACACGGAATGTAATCTTGGCTACACATGAACTGAATTACAAAACAGAACAGGGTCTCAAATTTAGAAAACCAACTAATGTTTGCTTAAGGGGAAAGCTGAGTTGGGTTGCTGCATAAAACCAGAGATAGAAATTAGCACAGATACCATTCCATACGTCAAATATGTAATAGTCAAGACCTACCCCTTGCTCAACGAAATGGGCTAAACACCCTATATTCAATGCCTAGGAATAAACCTGACTAGAAAGAATTTTCACACCCATGGATTTATATGTCTCATTAAGAGAATCAAAAGTGTGTACAGCTGCATGAAGGCAGCAGAGAAAATCCGATAAATCCCATTATCAAAATGAATTACAAAAACAAAACACAATGACAGTGAAATAGAGAGCAATTCTTAAATAATTCATTCAGGTCTTGTGATGCAACCTGGATTTACCTCATCTAAACCCAGAGCTGAGTGAGACATAAGGTTGGACACTTCGGGCTGATAGCATTGGTGAGGTTCGTGAGCAAATGCAGACCATTTGAAGTCATACTACATGGTACACATTCTAAGGGTCCCAACTCTCCAGGTTTAAGTGATTCTTCCTTCAGCTAAAGCATGCATGGGAAAACCATAGTATGCTGCACCGTGTGACCGGGAAACGTTTTCAAATGCATCTCAGGTTTTGTCCCCTTTTACTCGGGTTCACAATTCCAGACCCTTTACTAACACTCTCCCCACTTGGAGAGTCAGTGCCTTTAACCTCCTGTTTGGCACAGTTTGCAATTTCTGCGCAAGATGAAAAGGAATAGGGAGAACCAATGACAGACTAGCTGTAGGTGTCTGCAGGGGCAAATTTAACGCTCATTTCCAACCAGGAAGAGGAATTAACCAAACGCTCAGCATGCCGTGCCGGAGCCAGATTAGGGCCTGAAGCAATCCTGCGGTTTTGCGGCCAGCTCACAAGAAAGCGATTTGAAGAAAGGAGCTCCGGGTCACTCTAATTCAAAACCTGCAGTGTTATAAATGACAGCTATCGTCCAAAAATATATTGAAGGAAGGCTGCGAAGACGACTTGAATATGGGGCAGAATTGCAGGAAAACGATTTCAGGGGGTAGACTGGAATTGCATTTATAGCATAGGAAAAGAGGCAGAACGTCGACAATGATGCACTTGGCCAAAAAGGGCGTATGCGTTTTTTCCCGAATATACGCATACGCCCTTTTTGGCCAACCAAGCAAGCATGTTAAAGAAATCTGCTCTACAATGAAGTCTCACTGCCCCCCGGTCAAAAGGGTCATCTGAAAAATGTGTAAAATCCAGAAATGCAGCACAGGCCATGGAGAACAGGGAGCCTTGTTATGCTCATGGGTGGGATGTAAATTGCCAACAGCCACTCTGGAGAAGTGTATTGTGTTTCCTGAAACACCTAAAAAACAAAGCAACGGAGCCTACGTCATTTCCCTTATGGTCCTATAGTTTAGGGAAATTAAAATAAAAAACACACAGCCACCCCAAAGTTTCAGACGGCTCTGTTTACAAGAACCTCGTCTACGGTACAAGTTAAATATCCCAGAAAGCGAAAAATGGATAAACAAGTTGTGGTACGTACGTACAATGGAATATCACTCACCAATGAAGTCTATGTCATCTGGCCCGTCATGGCATAATGAGTGGATTCAGGTACAAAGATTCTAAGTGAAATAAGTCACACAGAAAATGAAACATCATAAGATATCACTAATACACCGAATGTAATCTTGGCTACACATGAACTGAATTACAAAACAGAACAGGGTCTCAAATTTAGAAAACCAACTTATGTTTGCTTAAGGGGAAAGGTGAGTTGGGGTGCTGCATAAAACCAGAGATAGAAATTAGCACAGATACCATTCCATACGTCAAATACGTAATAGACAAACCTACCCCTTGTTCAACAAAATGGGCTAAGCACCCTATATTCAACGCCTAGGAATACACCTGACTAGTAAGAATCTTCAAACCAATGGATTTATATGTCTCCTTAAGAGAATCATGCGTGTGTACAGCTGCATGAAGGCAGCAGAGAAAATCCGATAAATCCCATTATCAAAATGAATTAAAAAACAAAACACAATGACAGTGAAATAGAGAGCAATTCTTAAATAATTCATTCAGGGCTTGTGATGCAACCTGGATTTACCTCATCTACACCCAGAGCTGAGTGAGACATAAGGTTGGACACTGCGGGCTGATAGCATTGGTGAGGTTCGATGAGCAAATGAAGACCATTTGAAGTCATACTGCATGGTACCCATTCCATGGGTCCCAACTCTCCAGGTTTAAGCGATTCTTCCTTCAGCTAAAACATGCATGGGAATCCCACAGTATGGTGCACCGTGTGACTGGGAAACGTTTTCAAATGCATCTCAGTTTTCGTCCACTTTTATTTGGGTTCACTATTCCAGACCCTTTACTAACACGCTCCCCACATGGAGAGTCAGTGCCTTTAACCTCCTGTTTGGCACAGTTTGCAATTTCTGCGCAAGATGAACAGGAATAGGGAGAACCAATGAGAGACTAGCTGTAGGTGTCTGCACGGGCAAATTTAACGCTCATTTCCCACCAGGAAGAGGAATTAACCAAAGGCTAAGCATGCCGTGCCGCAACAATATTAGGGCCTGAAGCAATCCTGCGGGTTTGCGGCCAGCTCAAAAGAAAGCGATTTGAAGAAAGGAGCTCAGGGGCACTGTAACTCACAAACCTGCAGAGTTATAAATGACAGCTATCGTCCAAAAATATATTGAAGGAAGGCTGCGAAGACGATTTGTAAGCGGGACAGATTTGCAGGAAAACGATTTCAGGGGGTACACGGGAATTGCATTTAAAGCATAGGAAAAGAGGCAGAACGTCGACAATGATGTTCTTGGCCAAAAAGGGCGTATGCGTTTTTTCCTGAATATATTCAGGAAAAAACGCATACGCCCTTTTTGGCCAACCAAGCAAGCATGTTAAAGAAATCTGCACTACAATGAAGTCTCACTGCCCCCCGGTCAAAAGGGCCATCTGAAAAAAGTGTAAAATCCAGAAATGCAGCACAGGCCATGGAGAACAGGGAGCCTTGTTATGCTGATGGGTGGGATGTAAATTGCCAACAGCCACTCTGGAGAAGTGTATGGTGTTTCCTGAAACACCTAAAAAACAAAGCAACGGAGCCTACGGCAATTCCCCTTATGGTCCTATAGCTTAGGGAAATTAAAATCAAAAACACACAGCCACCCCAAAGTTTCAGACGGCTCTGTTTACAAGAACCTCGTCTACGGTACAAGTTAAATATCCCAGAAAGCGAAAAATGGATAAAGAAGTTGTGGTACGTACGTACAATGGAATATCACTCACCAATGAAATCTATGTCATCTGGCCCATCGTGGCATAATGAGTGGATTCAGGTACGATGATTCTAAGAGAAATAAGTCACACAGAAAATGAAACATCATAAGATATCACTAATACACGGAATGTAATCTTGGCTACACATGAACTGAATTACAAAACAGAACAGGGTCTCAAATTTAGAAAACCAACTAATGTTTGCTTAAGGGGAAAGCTGAGTTGGGTTGCTGCATAAAACCAGAGATAGAAATTAGCACAGATACCATTCCATACGTCAAATATGTAATAGTCAAGACCTACCCCTTGCTCAACGAAATGGGCTAAACACCCTATATTCAATGCCTAGGAATAAACCTGACTAGAAAGAATTTTCACACCCATGGATTTATATGTCTCATTAAGAGAATCAAAAGTGTGTACAGCTGCATGAAGGCAGCAGAGAAAATCCGATAAATCCCATTATCAAAATGAATTACAAAAACAAAACACAATGACAGTGAAATAGAGAGCAATTCTTAAATAATTCATTCAGGTCTTGTGATGCAACCTGGATTTACCTCATCTAAACCCAGAGCTGAGTGAGACATAAGGTTGGACACTTCGGGCTGATAGCATTGGTGAGGTTCGTGAGCAAATGCAGACCATTTGAAGTCATACTACATGGTACACATTCTAAGGGTCCCAACTCTCCAGGTTTAAGTGATTCTTCCTTCAGCTAAAGCATGCATGGGAAAACCATAGTATGCTGCACCGTGTGACCGGGAAACGTTTTCAAATGCATCTCAGGTTTTGTCCCCTTTTACTCGGGTTCACAATTCCAGACCCTTTACTAACACTCTCCCCACTTGGAGAGTCAGTGCCTTTAACCTCCTGTTTGGCACAGTTTGCAATTTCTGCGCAAGATGAAAAGGAATAGGGAGAACCAATGACAGACTAGCTGTAGGTGTCTGCAGGGGCAAATTTAACGCTCATTTCCAACCAGGAAGAGGAATTAACCAAACGCTCAGCATGCCGTGCCGGAGCCAGATTAGGGCCTGAAGCAATCCTGCGGTTTTGCGGCCAGCTCACAAGAAAGCGATTTGAAGAAAGGAGCTCCGGGTCACTCTAATTCAAAACCTGCAGTGTTATAAATGACAGCTATCGTCCAAAAATATATTGAAGGAAGGCTGCGAAGACGACTTGAATATGGGGCAGAATTGCAGGAAAACGATTTCAGGGGGTAGACTGGAATTGCATTTATAGCATAGGAAAAGAGGCAGAACGTCGACAATGATGCACTTGGCCAAAAAGGGCGTATGCGTTTTTTCCCGAATATACGCATACGCCCTTTTTGGCCAACCAAGCAAGCATGTTAAAGAAATCTGCTCTACAATGAAGTCTCACTGCCCCCCGGTCAAAAGGGTCATCTGAAAAATGTGTAAAATCCAGAAATGCAGCACAGGCCATGGAGAACAGGGAGCCTTGTTATGCTCATGGGTGGGATGTAAATTGCCAACAGCCACTCTGGAGAAGTGTATTGTGTTTCCTGAAACACCTAAAAAACAAAGCAACGGAGCCTACGTCATTTCCCTTATGGTCCTATAGTTTAGGGAAATTAAAATAAAAAACACACAGCCACCCCAAAGTTTCAGACGGCTCTGTTTACAAGAACCTCGTCTACGGTACAAGTTAAATATCCCAGAAAGCGAAAAATGGATAAACAAGTTGTGGTACGTACGTACAATGGAATATCACTCACCAATGAAGTCTATGTCATCTGGCCCGTCATGGCATAATGAGTGGATTCAGGTACAAAGATTCTAAGTGAAATAAGTCACACAGAAAATGAAACATCATAAGATATCACTAATACACCGAATGTAATCTTGGCTACACATGAACTGAATTACAAAACAGAACAGGGTCTCAAATTTAGAAAACCAACTTATGTTTGCTTAAGGGGAAAGGTGAGTTGGGGTGCTGCATAAAACCAGAGATAGAAATTAGCACAGATACCATTCCATACGTCAAATACGTAATAGAC
The DNA here is from genome assembly GCF_059928025.1 of Delphinapterus leucas. Taxonomy (NCBI): domain Eukaryota; kingdom Metazoa; phylum Chordata; class Mammalia; order Artiodactyla; family Monodontidae; genus Delphinapterus; species Delphinapterus leucas. The sequence goes on from NC_143134.1 coordinate 1,167,444, forward strand.
AAACCTACCCCTTGTTCAACAAAATGGGCTAAGCACCCTATATTCAACGCCTAGGAATACACCTGACTAGTAAGAATCTTCAAACCAATGGATTTATATGTCTCCTTAAGAGAATCATGCGTGTGTACAGCTGCATGAAGGCAGCAGAGAAAATCCGATAAATCCCATTATCAAAATGAATTAAAAAACAAAACACAATGACAGTGAAATAGAGAGCAATTCTTAAATAATTCATTCAGGGCTTGTGATGCAACCTGGATTTACCTCATCTACACCCAGAGCTGAGTGAGACATAAGGTTGGACACTGCGGGCTGATAGCATTGGTGAGGTTCGATGAGCAAATGAAGACCATTTGAAGTCATACTGCATGGTACCCATTCCATGGGTCCCAACTCTCCAGGTTTAAGCGATTCTTCCTTCAGCTAAAACATGCATGGGAATCCCACAGTATGGTGCACCGTGTGACTGGGAAACGTTTTCAAATGCATCTCAGTTTTCGTCCACTTTTATTTGGGTTCACTATTCCAGACCCTTTACTAACACGCTCCCCAGATGGAGAGTCAGTGCCTTTAACCTCCTGTTTGGCACAGTTTGCAATTTCTGCGCAAGATGAACAGGAATAGGGAGAACCAATGAGAGACTAGCTGTAGGTGTCTGCACGGGCAAATTTAACGCTCATTTCCCACCAGGAAGAGGAATTAACCAAAGGCTAAGCATGCCGTGCCGCAACAATATTAGGGCCTGAAGCAATCCTGCGGGTTTGCGGCCAGCTCAAAAGAAAGCGATTTGAAGAAAGGAGCTCAGGGGCACTGTAACTCACAAACCTGCAGAGTTATAAATGACAGCTATCGTCCAAAAATATATTGAAGGAAGGCTGCGAAGACGATTTGTAAGCGGGACAGATTTGCAGGAAAACGATTTCAGGGGGTACACGGGAATTGCATTTAAAGCATAGGAAAAGAGGCAGAACGTCGACAATGATGTTCTTGGCCAAAAAGGGCGTATGCGTTTTTTCCTGAATATATTCAGGAAAAAACGCATACGCCCTTTTTGGCCAACCAAGCAAGCATGTTAAAGAAATCTGCACTACAATGAAGTCTCACTGCCCCCCGGTCAAAAGGGCCATCTGAAAAAAGTGTAAAATCCAGAAATGCAGCACAGGCCATGGAGAACAGGGAGCCTTGTTATGCTGATGGGTGGGATGTAAATTGCCAACAGCCACTCTGGAGAAGTGTATGGTGTTTCCTGAAACACCTAAAAAACAAAGCAACGGAGCCTACGGCAATTCCCCTTATGGTCCTATAGCTTAGGGAAATTAAAATCAAAAACACACAGCCACCCCAAAGTTTCAGACGGCTCTGTTTACAAGAACCTCGTCTACGGTACAAGTTAAATATCCCAGAAAGCGAAAAATGGATAAAGAAGTTGTGGTACGTACGTACAATGGAATATCACTCACCAATGAAATCTATGTCATCTGGCCCATCGTGGCATAATGAGTGGATTCAGGTACGATGATTCTAAGAGAAATAAGTCACACAGAAAATGAAACATCATAAGATATCACTAATACACCGAATGTAATCTTGGCTACACATGAACTGAATTACAAAACAGAACAGGGTCTCAAATTTAGAAAACCAACTTATGTTTGCTTAAGGGGAAAGGTGAGTTGGGGTGCTGCATAAAACCAGAGATAGAAATTAGCACAGATACCATTCCATACGTCAAATATGTAATAGTCAAGACCTACCCCTTGCTCAACGAAATGGGCTAAACACCCTATATTCAATGCCTAGGAATAAACCTGACTAGAAAGAATTTTCACACCCATGGATTTATATGTCTCATTAAGAGAATCAAAAGTGTGTACAGCTGCATGAAGGCAGCAGAGAAAATCCGATAAATCCCATTATCAAAATGAATTACAAAAACAAAACACAATGACAGTGAAATAGAGAGCAATTCTTAAATAATTCATTCAGGTCTTGTGATGCAACCTGGATTTACCTCATCTAAACCCAGAGCTGAGTGAGACATAAGGTTGGACACTTCGGGCTGATAGCATTGGTGAGGTTCGTGAGCAAATGCAGACCATTTGAAGTCATACTACATGGTACACATTCTAAGGGTCCCAACTCTCCAGGTTTAAGTGATTCTTCCTTCAGCTAAAGCATGCATGGGAAAACCATAGTATGCTGCACCGTGTGACCGGGAAACGTTTTCAAATGCATCTCAGGTTTTGTCCCCTTTTACTCGGGTTCACAATTCCAGACCCTTTACTAACACTCTCCCCACTTGGAGAGTCAGTGCCTTTAACCTCCTGTTTGGCACAGTTTGCAATTTCTGCGCAAGATGAAAAGGAATAGGGAGAACCAATGACAGACTAGCTGTAGGTGTCTGCAGGGGCAAATTTAACGCTCATTTCCAACCAGGAAGAGGAATTAACCAAACGCTCAGCATGCCGTGCCGGAGCCAGATTAGGGCCTGAAGCAATCCTGCGGTTTTGCGGCCAGCTCACAAGAAAGCGATTTGAAGAAAGGAGCTCCGGGTCACTCTAATTCAAAACCTGCAGTGTTATAAATGACAGCTATCGTCCAAAAATATATTGAAGGAAGGCTGCGAAGACGACTTGAATATGGGGCAGAATTGCAGGAAAACGATTTCAGGGGGTAGACTGGAATTGCATTTATAGCATAGGAAAAGAGGCAGAACGTCGACAATGATGCACTTGGCCAAAAAGGGCGTATGCGTTTTTTCCCGAATATACGCATACGCCCTTTTTGGCCAACCAAGCAAGCATGTTAAAGAAATCTGCTCTACAATGAAGTCTCACTGCCCCCCGGTCAAAAGGGTCATCTGAAAAATGTGTAAAATCCAGAAATGCAGCACAGGCCATGGAGAACAGGGAGCCTTGTTATGCTCATGGGTGGGATGTAAATTGCCAACAGCCACTCTGGAGAAGTGTATTGTGTTTCCTGAAACACCTAAAAAACAAAGCAACGGAGCCTACGTCATTTCCCTTATGGTCCTATAGTTTAGGGAAATTAAAATAAAAAACACACAGCCACCCCAAAGTTTCAGACGGCTCTGTTTACAAGAACCTCGTCTACGGTACAAGTTAAATATCCCAGAAAGCGAAAAATGGATAAACAAGTTGTGGTACGTACGTACAATGGAATATCACTCACCAATGAAGTCTATGTCATCTGGCCCGTCATGGCATAATGAGTGGATTCAGGTACAAAGATTCTAAGTGAAATAAGTCACACAGAAAATGAAACATCATAAGATATCACTAATACACCGAATGTAATCTTGGCTACACATGAACTGAATTACAAAACAGAACAGGGTCTCAAATTTAGAAAACCAACTTATGTTTGCTTAAGGGGAAAGGTGAGTTGGGGTGCTGCATAAAACCAGAGATAGAAATTAGCACAGATACCATTCCATACGTCAAATACGTAATAGACAAACCTACCCCTTGTTCAACAAAATGGGCTAAGCACCCTATATTCAACGCCTAGGAATACACCTGACTAGTAAGAATCTTCAAACCAATGGATTTATATGTCTCCTTAAGAGAATCATGCGTGTGTACAGCTGCATGAAGGCAGCAGAGAAAATCCGATAAATCCCATTATCAAAATGAATTAAAAAACAAAACACAATGACAGTGAAATAGAGAGCAATTCTTAAATAATTCATTCAGGGCTTGTGATGCAACCTGGATTTACCTCATCTACACCCAGAGCTGAGTGAGACATAAGGTTGGACACTGCGGGCTGATAGCATTGGTGAGGTTCGATGAGCAAATGAAGACCATTTGAAGTCATACTGCATGGTACCCATTTCATGGGTCAAAACTCTCCAGGTTTAAGCGATTTTTCCTTCAGCTAAAACATGCATGGGAATCCCACAGTATGGTGCACCGTGTGACTGGGAAACGTTTTCAAATGCATCTCAGTTTTCGTCCACTTTTATTTGGGTTCACTATTCCAGACCCTTTACTAACACGCTCCCCACATGGAGAGTCAGTGCCTTTAACCTCCTGTTTGGCACAGTTTGCAATTTCTGCGCAAGATGAACAGGAATAGGGAGAACCAATGAGAGACTAGCTGTAGGTGTCTGCACGGGCAAATTTAACGCTCATTTCCCACCAGGAAGAGGAATTAACCAAAGGCTAAGCATGCCGTGCCGCAACAATATTAGGGCCTGAAGCAATCCTGCGGGTTTGCGGCCAGCTCAAAAGAAAGCGATTTGAAGAAAGGAGCTCAGGGGCACTGTAACTCACAAACCTGCAGAGTTATAAATGACAGCTATCGTCCAAAAATATATTGAAGGAAGGCTGCGAAGACGATTTGTAAGCGGGACAGATTTGCAGGAAAACGATTTCAGGGGGTACACGGGAATTGCATTTAAAGCATAGGAAAAGAGGCAGAACGTCGACAATGATGTTCTTGGCCAAAAAGGGCGTATGCGTTTTTTCCTGAATATATTCAGGAAAAAACGCATACGCCCTTTTTGGCCAACCAAGCAAGCATGTTAAAGAAATCTGCACTACAATGAAGTCTCACTGCCCCCCGGTCAAAAGGGCCATCTGAAAAAAGTGTAAAATCCAGAAATGCAGCACAGGCCATGGAGAACAGGGAGCCTTGTTATGCTGATGGGTGGGATGTAAATTGCCAACAGCCACTCTGGAGAAGTGTATGGTGTTTCCTGAAACACCTAAAAAACAAAGCAACGGAGCCTACGGCAATTCCCCTTATGGTCCTATAGCTTAGGGAAATTAAAATCAAAAACACACAGCCACCCCAAAGTTTCAGACGGCTCTGTTTACAAGAACCTCGTCTACGGTACAAGTTAAATATCCCAGAAAGCGAAAAATGGATAAAGAAGTTGTGGTACGTACGTACAATGGAATATCACTCACCAATGAAATCTATGTCATCTGGCCCATTGTGGCATAATGAGTGGATTCAGGTACGATGATTCTAAGAGAAATAAGTCACACAGAAAATGAAACATCATAAGATATCACTAATACACCGAATGTAATCTTGGCTACACATGAACTGAATTACAAAACAGAACAGGGTCTCAAATTTAGAAAACCAACTTATGTTTGCTTAAGGGGAAAGGTGAGTTGGGGTGCTGCATAAAACCAGAGATAGAAATTAGCACAGATACCATTCCATACGTCAAATATGTAATAGTCAAGACCTACCCCTTGCTCAACGAAATGGGCTAAACACCCTATATTCTATGCCTAGGAATACACCTGACTAGAAAGAATCTTCAAACCCATGGATTTATATGTCTCCATAAGAGAATCAAGCGTGTGTTCAGCTGCATGAAGGCAGCAGAGAAAATCTGATAAATCCTATTATCAAAATGAATTACAAAAACAAAACACAATGGCAGTGAAATAGAGAGCAATTCTTAAATAATTCATTCAGGGCTTGTTATGCAACCTGGATTTACCTCATCTACACCCAGAGCTGAGTGAGACATAAGGTTGGACACTGCGGGCTGATAGCATTGGTGAGGTTCGATGAGCAAATGCAGACCATTTGAAGTCATGCTGCATGGTACCCATTCCATGGGTCCCAACTCTCCAGGTTTAAGCGATTCTTCCTTCAACTAAAACATGCATGGGAAACCCACAGTATGGTGAACCGTGTGACCGGGAAACGTTTTCAAATGCATCTCAGTTTTCGTCCCTTTTTACTCGGATTCACAATTCCAGACCCTTTATTAACATTCTCCCCACTTGGAGAGTCAGTGCCTTTAACCTCCTGTTTCGCACAGTTTGCAATTTCTGCGCAAGATGAACAGGAATAGGGAGAACCAATGAGAGACTAGGTGTAGGTGTCTGCACGGGCAAATTTAACGCTCATTTCCCACCAGGAAGAGGTATTAACCAAAGGTTCAGCATGACGAGCCGGAGGAAATTTAGGGCCTGAAGCAATCCTGCGTGTTTGCGGCCAGCTCACAAGAAAGCGATTTGGAGAAAGGAGCTCAGGGGCACTGTAATTCACAAACCTGCAGAGTTATAAATGACAGATATCGTCCAAAAGTATATTGAAGGAAGGCTGCGAAGAGAACTTGAAAGCGGGGCAGAATTGCAGGAAAACGATTTCAGGGGGTAGACTGGAATTGCATTTAAAGCACAGGAAAAGAGGCAGAACGTCGACAATGATGCACTTGGCCAAAAAGGGCGTATGCGTTTTTTCCTGAATATATACAGGAAAAAACGCATACGCCCTTTTTGGCCAACCAAGCAATCATGTTAAAGAAATCTGCACTACAATGAAGTCTCACTGCCCCCCGGTCAAAAGGGCCATCTGAAAAAAGTGCAAAATCCAGAAATGCAGCACAGGCCATGGAGAACAGGGAGCCTTGTTATGCTGATGGGTGGGATGTAAATTGCCAACAGCCACTCTGGAGAAGTGTATGGTGTTTCCTGAAACACCTAAAAAACAAAGCAACGGAGCCTACGGCACTTCCACTTATGGTCCTATAGCTTAGGGAAATTAAAATCAAAAACACACAGCCACCCCAAAGTTTCAGACGGCTCTGTTTACAAGAACCTCGTCTACGGTACAAGTTAAATATCCCAGAAAGCGAAAAATGGATAAAGAAGTTGTGGTACGTACGTACAATGGAATATCACTCAGCAATGAAATCTATGTCATCTGGCCCATCGTGACATAATGAGTGGATTCAGGTACGATGATTCTAAGTGAAATAAGTCACACAGAAAATGAAACATCATAAGATATCACTAATACACCGAATGTAGTCTTGGTTACACATGAACTGAATTACAAAACAGAACAGGGTCTCAAATTTAGAAAACCAACTTATGTTTGCTTAAGGGGAAAGGTGAGTTGGGGTGCTGCATAAAACCAGAGATAGAAATTAGCACAGATACCATTCCATACGTCAAATATGTAATAGTCAAGACCTACCCCTTGCTCAACGAAATGGGCTAAACACCCTATATTCAACGCCTAGGAATACACCTGACTAGTAAGAATCTTCAAACCCATGGATTTATATGTCTCCATAAAGAATCAAGCGTGTGTACAGCTGCATGAAGGCAGCAGAGAAAATCCGATAAATCCCATTATCAAAATGAATTACAAAAACAAAACACAATGACAGTGAAATAGAGAGCAATTCTTAAATAATTCATTCAGGGCTTGTTATGCAACCTGGATTTACCTCATCTATACCCAGAGCTGAGTGAGACATAAAGTTGGACACTTCGGGCTGATAGCATTGGTGAGGTTCGATGTGCAAATGCAGACCATTTGAAATCATGCTGCATGGTACCCATTCCATGGGTCCCAACTCTCCAGGTTTAAGCGATTCTTCCTTCAGCTAAAACATGCATGGGAAGCCCACAGTATGGTGCACCGTGTGACCGGGAAACTTTTTCAAATGCATCTCAGGTTTCGTCCCCTTTTACTCGGGTTCACAATTCCAGACCCTTTACGAACAATCTCCCCACTTGGAGAGTCAGTGCCTTTAACCTGCTGTTTGGCACAGTTTCCAATTTCTGCGCAAGATGAATAGAAAGAGGGAGAACCAATGAGAGACTAGTTGTAGGTGTCTGCACGGGCAAATTTAACGCTCATTTCCAACCAGGAAGAGGAATTAACCAAAGGCTCCGCATGCCGTGCCGGAACCAGATTAGGGCCTGAAGCAATCCTGCGGGTTTGCGGCCAGCTCACAAGAAAGCGATTTGAAGAATGGAGCTCGGGGACACTCTAATTCACAAACCTGCAGAGTTATAAATGACAGCTATCGTCCAAAAATATATTGAAGGAAGGCTGCGAAGAGGACTTGAAAGCGGGGCAGAATTGCAGGAAAACGATTTCAGGGGGTAGACTGGAATTGCATTTAAAGCATAGGAAAAGAGGCAGAACGTCGACAATGATGCACTTGGCCAAAAAGGGCGTATGCGTTTTGTCCTGAATATATTCAGGAAAAAACGCATACGCCCTTTTTGGCCAATGAAGCAAGCATGTTAAAGAAATCTGCACTACAGTGAAGTCTCACTGCCCCCCTGTCAAAAGGGCCATCTGAAAAAAGTGTAAAATCCAGAAATGCAGCACAGGCCATGGAGAACAGGGAGCCTTGTTATGCTGGTGGGTGGGATGTAAATTGCCAACAGCCACTCTGGAGAAGTGTATGGTGTTTCCTGAAACACCTAAAAAACAAAGCAACGGAGCCTACGGCAATTCCCCTTATGGTCCTATAGCTTAGGGAAATTAAAATCAAAAACACACAGCCACCCCAAAGTTTCAGACGGCTCTGTTTACAAGAACCTCGTCTACGGTACAAGTTAAATATCCCAGAAAGCGAAAAATGGATAAAGAAGTTGTGGTACGTACGTACAATGGAATATCACTCAGCAATGAAATCTCTGTCATCTGGCCCATCGTGGCATAATGAGTGGATTCAGGTACGATGATTCTAAGTGAAATATGTCACACAGAAAATGAAACATCATAAGATATCACTAATACACCGAATGTAATCTTGGCTACACATGAACTGAATTACAAAACAGAACAGGGTCTCAAATTTAGAAAACCAACTTATGTTTGCTTAAGGGGAAAGGTGAGTTGGGCCGCTGCATAAAACCAGAGATAGAAATTAGCACAGATACCATTCCATACGTCAAATATGTAATAGTCAAGACCTACCCCTTGCTCAACGAAATGGGCTAAACACCCTATATTCAACGCCTAGGAATACACCTGACTAGTAAGAATCTTCAAACCCATGGATTTATATGTCTCCATAAGAGAATCAAGCGTGTGTACAGCTGCATGAAGGCAGCAGAGAAAATCCGATAAATCCCATTATCAAAATGAATTACAAAAACAAAACACAATGACAGTGAAATAGAGAGCAATTCTTAAATAATTCATTCAGGGCTTGTGATGCAACCTGGATTTTCCTCATCTACACCCAGAGCTGAGTGAGACATAAAGTTGGACACTTCGGGCTGATAGCATTGGTGAGGTTCGATGAGCAAATGCAGACCATTTGAAGTCATGCTGCATGGTACCCATTCCATGGGTCCCAACTCTCCAGGTTTAAGCGATTCTTCCTTCAGCTAAAACATGCATGGGAAGCCCACAGTATGGTGCACCGTGTGACCGGGAAACTTTTTCAAATGCATCTCAGTTTTCGTCCCCTTTTACTCGGGTTCACAATTCCAGACCCTTTACTAACACTCTCCCCACTTGGAGAGTCAGTGCCTTTAACCTCCTGTTTGGCACAGTTTGCAATTTCTGCGCAAGATGAACAGGAATAGGGAGAACCAATGAGAGACTAGCTGTAGGTGTCTGCAGGGGCAAATTTAACGCTCATTTCCCACCAGAAAGAGGAATTAACAAAAGGCTCCGCATGCCGTGCCGGAACCAGATTAGCGCCTGAAGCAATCTTGCGGGTTTGCGGCCAGCTCACAAGAAAGCGATTTGAAGAAAGGAGCTCAGGGGCACTGTAATTCACAAACCTGCAGAGTAATAAATGACAGCTATCGTCCAAAAATATATCGAAGGAAGGCTGTGAAGAGGACTTGAAAGCGGGGCAGAATTGGAGGAAAACGATTTCAGGGGGTAGACTGGAATGGCATTTAAAGCATAGGAAAAGAGGCAGAACGTCGAAACTGATGCACTTGTTCAAAAAGGGCGTATGCGTTTTTTCCTGAATATATTCAGGAAAAAACGCATACGCCCTTTTTGGCCAACCAAGCAATCATGTTAAAGAAATCTGCACTACAATGAAGTCTCACTGCCCCCCGGTCAAAAGGGCCATCTGAAAAAAGTGTAAAATCCAGAAATGCAGCACAGGCCATGGAGAACAGGGAGCCTTGTTATGCTGATGGGTGGGATGTAAATTGCCAACAGCCACTCTGGAGAAGTGTATGGTGTTTCCTGAAACACCTAAAAAACAAAGCAACGGAGCCTACGGCACTTCCACTTATGGTCCTATAGCTTAGGGAAATTAAAATCCACAACACACAGCCACCCCAAAGTTTCGGACGGCTCTGTTTACAAGAACCTCGTCTACGGTACAAGTTAAATATCCCAGAAAGCGAAAAATGGATAAAGAAGTTGTGGTACGTACGTACAATGGAATATCACTCACCAATGAAATCTATGTCATCTGGCCCATCGTGGCCTAATGAGTGGATTCAGGTACGATGATTCTAAGAGAAATAAGTCACACAGAAAATGAAACATCATAAGATATCACTAATACACTGAATGTAATCTTGGCTACACATGAACTGAATTACAAAACAGAACAGGGTCTCAAATTTAGAAAACCAACTTATGTTTGCTTAAGGGGAAAGGTGAGTTGGGGTGCTGCATAAAACCAGAGATAGAAATTAGCACAGATACCATTCCATACGTCAAATATGTAATAGTCAAGACCTACCCCTTGCTCAACGAAATGGGCTAAACACCCTGTATTCTATGCCTAGGAATACACCTGACTAGAAAGAATCTTCAAACCCATGGATTTATATGTCTCCATAAGAGAATCAAGCGTGTGTTCAGCTGCATGAAGGCAGCAGAGAAAATCTGATAAATCCTATTATCAAAATGAATTACAAAAACAAAACACAATGGCAGTGAAATAGAGAGCAATTCTTAAATAATTCATTCAGGGCTTGTTATGCAACCTGGATTTACCTCATCTACACCCAGAGCTGAGTGAGACATAAGGTTGGACACTGCGGGCTGATAGCATTGGTGAGGTTCGATGAGCAAATGCAGACCATTTGAAGTCATGCTGCATGGTACCCATTCCATGGGTCCCAACTCTCCAGGTTTAAGCGATTCTTCCTTCAACTAAAACATGCATGGGAAACCCACAGTATGGTGCACCGTGTGACCGGGAAACGTTTTCAAATGCATCTCAGTTTTCGTCCCTTTTTACTCGGATTCACAATTCCAGACCCTTTATTAACATTCTCCCCACTTGGAGAGTCAGTGCCTTTAACCTCCTGTTTCGCACAGTTTGCAATTTCTGCGCAAGATGAACAGGAATAGGGAGAACCAATGACAGACTAGGTGTAGGTGTCTGCACGGGCAAATTTAACGCTCATTTCCCACCAGGAAGAGGTATTAACCAAAGGCTCAGCATGACGAGCCGGAGGAAATTTAGGGCCTGAAGCAATCCTGCGTGTTTGCGGCCAGCTCACAAGAAAGCGATTTGGAGAAAGGAGCTCAGGGGCACTGTAATTCACAAACCTGCAGAGTTATAAATGACAGATATCGTCCAAAAGTATATTGAAGGAAGGCTGCGAAGAGAACTTGAAAGCGGGGCAGAATTGCAGGAAAACGATTTCAGGGGGTAGACTGGAATTGCATTTAAAGCACAGGAAAAGAGGCAGAACGTCGACAATGATGCACTTGGCCAAAAAGTGCGTATGCGTTTTTTCCTGAATATATTCAGGAAAAAACGCATACGCCCTTTTTGGCCAACCAAGCAAGCATGTTAAAGAAATCTGCACTCCAATGAAGTCTCACTGCCCCCTGGTCAAAAGGGCCATGTGAAAAAAGTGTAAAATCCAGAAATGCAGCACAGGCCATGGAGAACAGGGAGCCTTGTTATGCTGATGGGTGGGATGTAAATTGCCAACAGCCACTCTGGAGAAGTGTATGGTGTTTCCTGAAACACCTAAAAAACAAAGCAACGGAGCCTACGGCACTTCCACTTATGGTCCTATAGCTTAGGGAAATTAAAATCAAAAACACACAGCCACCCCAAAGTTTCAGACGGCTCTGTTTACAAGAACCTCGTCTACGGTACAAGTTAAATATCCCAGAAAGCGAAAAATGGATAAAGAAGTTGTGGTACGTACGTACAATGGAATATCACTCAGCAATGAAATCTCTGTCATCTGGCCCATCGTGGCATAATGAGTGGATTCAGGTACGATGATTCTAAGTGAAATATGTCACACAGAAAATGAAACATCATAAGATATCACTAATACACCGAATGTAATCTTGGCTACACATGAACTGAATTACAAAACAGAACAGGGTCTCAAATTTAGAAAACCAACTTATGTTTGCTTAAGGGGAAAGGTGAGTTGGGCCGCTGCATAAAACCAGAGATAGAAATTAGCACAGATACCATTCCATACGTCAAATATGTAATAGTCAAGACCTACCCCTTGCTCAACGAAATGGGCTAAACACCCTATATTCAACGCCTAGGAATACACCTGACTAGTAAGAATCTTCAAACCCATGGATTTATATGTCTCCATAAGAGAATCAAGCGTGTGTACAGCTGCATGAAGGCAGCAGAGAAAATCCGATAAATCCCATTATCAAAATGAATTACAAAAACAAAACACAATGACAGTGAAATAGAGAGCAATTCTTAAATAATTCATTCAGGGCTTGTGATGCAACCTGGATTTTCCTCATCTACACCCAGAGCTGAGTGAGACATAAAGTTGGACACTTCGGGCTGATAGCATTGGTGAGGTTCGATGTGCAAATGCAGACCATTTGAAATCATGCTGCATGGTACCCATTCCATGGGTCCCAACTCTCCAGGTTTAAGCGATTCTTCCTTCAGCTAAAACATGCATGGGAAGCCCACAGTATGGTGCACCGTGTGACCGGGAAACGTTTTCAAATGCATCTCAGGTTTCGTCCCCTTTTACTCGGGTTCACAATTCCAGACCCTTTACGAACACTCTCCCCACTTGGAGAGTCAGTGCCTTTAACCTGCTGTTTGGCACAGTTTCCAATTTCTGCGCAAGATGAATAGAAAGAGGGAGAACCAATGAGAGACTAGTTGTAGGTGTCTGCACGGGCAAATTTAACGCTCATTTCCAACCAGGAAGAGGAATTAACCAAAGGCTCCGCATGCCGTGCCGGAACCAGATTAGGGCCTGAAGCAATCCTGCGGGTTTGTGGCCAGCTCACAAGAAAGCGATTTGAAGAATGGAGCTCGGGGACACTCTAATTCACAAACCTGCAGAGTTATAAATGACAGCTATCGTCCAAAAATATATTGAAGGAAGGCTGCGAAGAGGACTTGAAAGCGGGGCAGAATTGCAGGAAAACGATTTCAGGGGGTAGACTGGAATTGCATTTAAAGCATAGGAAAAGAGGCAGAACGTCGACAATGATGCACTTGGCCAAAAAGGGCGTATGCGTTTTGTCCTGAATATATTCAGGAAAAAACGCATACGCCCTTTTTGGCCAATGAAGCAAGCATGTTAAAGAAATCTGCACTACAGTGAAGTCTCACTGCCCCCCTGTCAAAAGGGCCATCTGAAAAAAGTGTAAAATCCAGAAATGCAGCACAGGCCATGGAGAACAGGGAGCCTTGTTATGCTGGTGGGTGGGATGTAAATTGCCAACAGCCACTCTGGAGAAGTGTATGGTGTTTCCTGAAACACCTAAAAAACAAAGCAACGGAGCCTACGGCAATTCCCCTTATGGTCCTATAGCTTAGGGAAATTAAAATCAAAAACACACAGCCACCCCAAAGTTTCAGACGGCTCTGTTTACAAGAACCTCGTCTACGGTACAAGTTAAATATCCCAGAAAGCGAAAAATGGATAAAGAAGTTGTGGTACGTACGTACAATGGAATATCACTCAGCAATGAAATCTATGTCATCTGGCCCGTGGTGGCATAATGAGTGGATTCAGGTACGATGATTCTAAGTGAAATATGTCACACAGAAAATGAAACATCATAAGATATCACTAATACACCGAATGTAATCTTGGCTACACATGAACTGAATTACAAAACAGAACAGGGTCTCAAATTTAGAAAACCAACTTATGTTTGCTTAAGGGGAAAGGTGAGTTGGGCCGCTGCATAAAACCAGAGATAGAAATTAGCACAGATACCATTCCATACGTCAAATATGTAATAGTCAAGACCTACCCCTTGCTCAACGAAATGGGCTAAACACCCTGTATTCAACGCCTAGGAATACACCTGACTAGTAAGAATCTTCAAACCCATGGATTTATATGTCTCCATAAGAGAATCAAGCGTGTGTACAGCTGCATGAAGGCAGCAGAGAAAATCCGATAAATCCCATTATCAAAATGAATTACAAAAACAAAACACAATGACAGTGAAATAGAGAGCAATTCTTAAATAATTCATTCAGGGCTTGTGATGCAACCTGGATTTTCCTCATCTACACCCAGAGCTGAGTGAGACATAAAGTTGGACACTTCGGGCTGATAGCATTGGTGAGGTTCGATGAGCAAATGCAGACCATTTGAAGTCATGCTGCATGGTACCCATTCCATGGGTCCCAACTCTCCAGGTTTAAGCGATTCTTCCTTCAGCTAAAACATGCATGGGAAGCCCACAGTATGGTGCACCGTGTGACCGGGAAACTTTTTCAAATGCATCTCAGTTTTCGTCCCCTTTTACTCGGGTTCACAATTCCAGACCCTTTACTAACACTCTCCCCACTTGGAGAGTCAGTGCCTTTAACCTCCTGTTTGGCACAGTTTGCAATTTCTGCGCAAGATGAACAGGAATAGGGAGAACCAATGAGAGACTAGCTGTAGGTGTCTGCAGGGGCAAATTTAACGCTCATTTCCCACCAGAAAGAGGAATTAACCAAAGGCTCCGCATGCCGTGCCGGAACCAGATTAGCGCCTGAAGCAATCTTGCGGGTTTGCGGCCAGCTCACAAGAAAGCGATTTGAAGAAAGGAGCTCAGGGGCACTGTAATTCACAAACCTGCAGAGTAATAAATGACAGCTATCGTCCAAAAATATATCGAAGGAAGGCTGTGAAGAGGACTTGAAAGCGGGGCAGAATTGGAGGAAAACGATTTCAGGGGGTAGACTGGAATGGCATTTAAAGCATAGGAAAAGAGGCAGAACGTCGAAACTGATGCACTTGTTCAAAAAGGGCGTATGCGTTTTTTCCTGAATATATTCAGGAAAAAACGCATACGCCCTTTTTGGCCAACCAAGCAATCATGTTAAAGAAATCTGCACTACAATGAAGTCTCACTGCCCCCCGGTCAAAAGGGCCATCTGAAAGAAGTGCAAAATCCAGAAATGCAGCACAGGCCATGGAGAACAGGGAGCCTTGTTATGCTGATGGGTGGGATGTAAATTGCCAACAGCCACTCTGGAGAAGTGTATGGTGTTTCCTGAAACACCTAAAAAACAAAGCAACGGAGCCTACGGCACTTCCACTTATGGTCCTATAGCTTAGGGAAATTAAAATCAAAAACACACAGCCACCCCAAAGTTTCAGACGGCTCTGTTTACAAGAACCTCGTCTACGGTACAAGTTAAATATCCCAGAAAGCGAAAAATGGATAAAGAAGTTGTGGTACGTACGTACAATGGAATATCACTCAGCAATGAAATCTATGTCATCTGGCCCGTCGTGACATAATGAGTGGATTCAGGTACGATGATTCTAAGTGAAATAAGTCACACAGAAAATGAAACATCATAAGATATCACTAATACACCGAATGTAGTCTTGGTTACACATGAACTGAATTACAAAACAGAACAGGGTCTCAAATTTAGAAAACCAACTTATGTTTGCTTAAGGGGAAAGGTGAGTTGGGGTGCTGCATAAAACCAGAGATAGAAATTAGCACAGATACCATTCCATACGTCAAATATGTAATAGTCAAGACCTACCCCTTGCTCAACGAAATGGGCTAAACACCCTATATTCAACGCCTAGGAATACACCTGACTAGTAAGAATCTTCAAACCCATGGATTTATATGTCTCCATAAAGAATCAAGCGTGTGTACAGCTGCATGAAGGCAGCAGAGAAAATCCGATAAATCCCATTATCAAAATGAATTACAAAAACAAAACACAATGACAGTGAAATAGAGAGCAATTCTTAAATAATTCATTCAGGGCTTGTGATGCAACCTGGATTTACCTCATCTATACCCAGAGCTGAGTGAGACATAAAGTTGGACACTTCGGGCTGATAGCATTGGTGAGGTTCGATGTGCAAATGCAGACCATTTGAAATCATGCTGCATGGTACCCATTCCATGGGTCCCAACTCTCCAGGTTTAAGCGATTCTTCCTTCAGCTAAAACATGCATGGGAAGCCCACAGTATGGTGCACCGTGTGACCGGGAAACTTTTTCAAATGCATCTCAGGTTTCGTCCCCTTTTACTCGGGTTCACAATTCCAGACACTTTACGAACACTCTCCCCACTTGGAGAGTCAGTGCCTTTAACCTGCTGTTTGGCACAGTTTCCAATTTCTGCGCAAGATGAATAGAAAGAGGGAGAACCAATGAGAGACTAGTTGTAGGTGTCTGCACGGGCAAATTTAACGCTCATTTCCAACCAGGAAGAGGAATTAACCAAAGGCTCAGGATGCCGTGCCGGAACCAGATTAGGGCCTGAAGCAATCCTGCGGGTTTGCGGCCAGCTCACAAGAAAGCGATTTGAAGAATGGAGCTCAGGGACACTCTAATTCACAAACCTGCAGAGTTATAAATGACAGCTATCGTCCAAAAATATATTGAAGGAAGGCTGCGAAGAGGACTTGAAAGCGGGGCAGAATTGGAGGAAAACGATTTCAGGGGGTAGACTGGAATGGCATTTAAAGCATAGGAAAAGAGGCAGAACATCGAAACTGATGCACTTGTTCAAAAAGGGCGTATGCGTTTTTTCCTGAATATATTCAGGAAAAAACGCATACGCCCTTTTTGGCCAACCAAGCAATCATGTTAAAGAAATCTGCACTACAATGAAGTCTCACTGCCCCCCGGTCAAAAGGGCCATCTGAAAAAAGTGTAAAATCCAGAAATGCAGCACAGGCCATGGAGAACAGGGAGCCTTGTTATGCTGATGGGTGGGATGTAAATTGCCAACAGCCACTCTGGAGAAGTGTATGGTGTTTCCTGAAACACCTAAAAAACAAAGCAACGGAGCCTACGGCACTTCCACTTATGGTCCTATAGCTTAGGGAAATTAAAATCAAAAACACACAGCCACCCCAAAGTTTCGGACGGCTCTGTTTACAAGAACCTCGTCTACGGTACAAGTTAAATATCCCAGAAAGCGAAAAATGGATAAAGAAGTTGTGGTACGTACGTACAATGGAATATCACTCACCAATGAAATCTATGTCTTTTGGCCCGTCGTGGCATAATGTGTGGATTCAGGTACGATGATTCTAAGAGAAATAAGTCACACAGAAAATGAAACATCATAAGATATCACTAATACACCGAATGTAATCTTAGCTACACATGAACTGAATTACAAAACAGAACAGGGTCTCAAATTTAGAAAACCAACTTATGTTTGCTTAAGGGGAAAGGTGAGTTGGGGTGCTGCATTAAACCAGAGATAGAAATTAGCACAGATACCATTCCATTCGTCAAATATGTAATAGTCAAGACCTACCCCTTGCTCAACGAAATGGGCTAAACACCCTATATTCTATGCCTAGGAATACACCTGACTAGAAAAAATCTTCAAACCCATGGATTTATATGTCTCCATAAGAGAATCAAGCGTGTGTTCAGCTGCATGAAGGCAGCAGAGAAAATCTGATAAATCCTATTATCAAAATGAATTACAAAAACAAAACACAATGACAGTGAAATAGAGAGCAATTCTTAAATAATTCATTCAGGGCTTGTTAGGCAACCTGGATTTACCTCATCTACACCCAGAGCTGAGTGAGACATAAGGTTGGACACTGCGGGCTGATAGCATTGGTGAGGTTCGATGAGCAAATGCAGACCATTTGAAGTCATACTGCATGGTACCCATTCCATGGGTCCCAACTCTCCAGGTTTAAGCGATTCTTCCTTCAACTAAAACATGCATGGGAAACCCACAGTATGGTGCACCGTGTGACCGGGAAACGTTTTCAAATGCATCTCAGTTTTCGTCCCTTTTTACTCGGATTCACAATTCCAGACCCTTTATTAACATTCTCCCCACTTGGAGAGTCAGTGCCTTTAACCTCCTGTTTCGCACAGTTTGCAATTTCTGCGCAAGATGAACAGGAATAGGGAGAACCAATGAGAGACTAGGTGTAGGTGTCTGCACGGGCAAATTTAACGCTCATTTCCCACCAGGAAGAGGTATTAACCAAAGGCTCAGCATGCCGAGCCGGAGGAAATTTAGGGCCTGAAGCAATCCTGCGTGTTTGCGGCCAGCTCACAAGAAAGCGATTTGGAGAAAGGAGCTCAGGGGCACTGTAATTCACAAACCTGCAGAGTTATAAATGACAGATATCGTCCAAAAGTATATTGAAGGAAGGCTGCGAAGAGAACTTGAAAGCGGGGCAGAATTGCAGGAAAACGATTTCAGGGGGTAGACTGGAATTGCATTTAAAGCACAGGAAAAGAGGCAGAATGTCGACAATGATGCACTTGGCCAAAAAGGGCGTATGCGTTTTTTCCTGAATATATTCAGGAAAAAACGCATACGCCCTTTTTGGCCAACCAATCAAGCATGTTAAAGAAATCTGCACTCCAATGAAGTCTCACTGCCCCCCGGTCAAAAGGGCCATCTGAAAAAAGTGTAAAATCCAGAAATGCAGCACAGGCCATGGAGAACAGGGAGCCTTGTTATGCTGATGGGTGGGATGTAAATTGCCAACAGCCACTCTGGAGAAGTGTATGGTGTTTCCTGAAACACCTAAAAAACAAAGCAACGGAGCCTACGGCACTTCCACTTATGGTCCTATAGCTTAGGGAAATTAAAATCCACAACACACAGCCACCCCAAAGTTTCAGACGGCTCTGTTTACAAGAACCTCATCTACGGTACAAGTTAAATATCCCAGAAAGCGAAAAATGGATAAAGAAGTTGTTTTATGTACGTACAATGGAATATCACTCACCAATGAAATCTATGTCATCTGGCCCGTCGTGGCATAATGAGTGGATTCAGGTACGATGATTCTAAGTGAAATAAGTCACACAGAAAATGAAACATCATAAGATATCACTAATACACCGAATGTAATCTTGGCTACACATGAACTGAATTACAAAACAGAACAGGGTCTCAAATTTAGAAAACCAATTTATGTTTGCTTAAGGGGAAAGGTGAGTTGGGGTGCTGCATAAAACCTGAGATAGAAATTAGCACAGATACCATTCCATACGTCAAATATGTAATAGTCAAGACCTACCCCTTGCTCAACGAAATGGGCTAAACACCCTATATTCAACGCCTAGGAATACACCTGACTAGAAAGAATTTTCAAACCCATGGACTTATATGTCTCCATAAGAGAATCAAGCGTGTGTACAGCTGCATGAAGGCAGCAGAGAAAATCCGATAAATCCCATTATCAAAATGAATTTCAAAAACAAAACACAATGACAGTGAAATAGAGAGCAATTCTTAAATAATTCATTCAGGGCTTGTGATGCAACCTGGATTTACCTCATCTACACCCAGAGCTCAGTGAGACATACAGTTGGACACTTCGGGCTGATAGCATTGGTGAGGTTCGATGAGCAAATGCAGACCATTTGAAGTCATACTGCATGGTACCCATTCCATGGGTCCCAACTCTCCAGGTTTAAGCGATTCTTCCTTCAGCTAAAACATGCATGGGAAACCCACAGGATGGTGCACCGTGTGACCGGGAAACGTTTTCAAATGCATCTCAGTTTTCGTCCCCTTTTACTCGGGTTCACAATTCCAGACCCTTTACTAACACTCTCCCCTGTTGGAGAGTCAGTGCCTTTAACCTGCTGTTTGGCACAGTTTGCAATTTCTGCGCAAGATGAACAGGAATAGGGAGAACCAATGAGAGACTAGATGTAGGTGTCTGCACGGGCAAATTTAACGCTCATTTCCAACCAGGAAGAGGAATTAACCAAACGCTCAGCATGCCGTGCCGGAACCAGATTAGGGCCTGAAGCAATCCTGCGGGTTTGCGGCCAGCTCACAAGAAAGCGATTTGAAGAAATGAGCTCAGGGGCACTCTAATTCACAAACCTGCAGAGTTATAAATGACAGCTATCGTCCAAAAATATATTGAAGGAAGGCTGCGAAGAGGACTTGAAAGCGGGGCAGAATGCAGGAAAACGATTTCAGGGGGTAGACTGGAATTGCATTTAAAGCATAGGAAAAGAGGCAGAACGTCGACAATGATGCACTTGGCCAAAAAGGGCGTATGCGTTTTTTCCTGAATATATTCAGGAAAAAACGCATACGCCCTTTTTGGCCAACCAAGCAAGCATGTTAAAGAAATCTGCACTACAATGAAGTCTCACTGCCCCCCGGTCAAAAGGGCCATCTGAAAAAAGTGTAAAATCCAGAAATGCAGCACAGGCCATGGAGAACAGGGAGCCTTGTTATGCTGATGGGTGGGATGTAAATTGCCAACAGCCACTCTGGAGAAGTGTATGGTGTTTCCTGAAACACCTAAAAAACAAAGCAACGGAGCCTACGGCACTTCCACTTATGGTCCTATAGCTTAGGGAAATTAAAATCCACAACACACAGCCACCCCAAAGTTTCAGACGGCTCTGTTTACAAGAACCTCGTCTACGGTACAAGTTAAATATCCCAGAAAGCGAAAAATGGATAAAGAAGTTGTGGTACGTACGTACAATGGAATATCACTCACCAATGAAATCTATGTCATCTGGCCCGTCGTGGCATAATGAGTGGATTCAGGTACGATGATTCTAAGTGAAATAAGTCACACAGAAAATGAAACATCATAAGATATCACTAATACACCGAATGTAATCTTGGCTACACATGAACTGAATTACAAAACAGAACAGGGTCTCAAATTTAGAAAACCAATTTATGTTTGCTTAAGGGGAAAGGTGAGTTGGGGTGCTGCATAAAACCAGAGATAGAAATTAGCACAGATACCATTCCATACGTCAAATATGTAATAGTCAAGACCTACCACTTGCTCAACGAAATGGGCTAAACACCCTATATTCAACGCCTAGGAATACACCTGACTAGAAAGAATTTTCAAACCCATGGACTTATATGTCTCCATAAGAGAATCAAGCGTGTGTACAGCTGCATGAAGGCAGCAGAGAAAATCCGATAAATCCCATTATCAAAATGAATTTCAAAAACAAAACACAATGACAGTGAAATAGAGAGCAATTCTTAAATAATTCATTCAGGGCTTGTGATGCAACCTGGATTTACCTCATCTACACCCAGAGCTCAGTGAGACATACAGTTGGACACTTCGGGCTGATAGCATTGGTGAGGTTCGATGAGCAAATGCAGACCATTTGAAGTCATACTGCATGGTACCCATTCCATGGGTCCCAACTCTCCAGGTTTAAGCGATTCTTCCTTCAGCTAAAACATGCATGGGAAACCCACAGGATGGTGCACCGTGTGACCGGGAAACGTTTTCAAATGCATCTCAGTTTTCGTCCCCTTTTACTCGGGTTCACAATTCCAGACCCTTTACTAACACTCTCCCCTGTTGGAGAGTCAGTGCCTTTAACCTGCTGTTTGGCACAGTTTGCAATTTCTGCGCAAGATGAACAGGAATAGGGAGAACCAATGAGAGACTAGATGTAGGTGTCTGCACGGGCAAATTTAACGCTCATTTCCAACCAGGAAGAGGAATTAACCAAACGCTCAGCATGCCGTGCCGGAACCAGATTAGGGCCTGAAACAATCCTGCGGGTTTGCGGCCAGCTCACAAGAAAGCGATTTGAAGAAATGAGCTCAGGGGCACTCTAATTCACAAACCTGCAGAGTTATAAATGACAGCTATCGTCCAAAAATATATTGAAGGAAGACAGCGAAGAGGACTTGAAAGCGGGGCAGAATGCAGGAAAACGATTTCAGGGGGTAGACTGGAATTGCATTTAAAGCATAGGAAAAGAGGCAGAACGTCGACAATGATGCACTTGGCCAAAAAGGGCGTATGCGTTTTTTCCTTAATATATTCAGGAAAAAACGCATACGCTCTTTTTGGCCAACCAAGCAAGCATGTTAAAGAAATCTGCACTACAATGAAGTCTCACTGCCCCCCGGTCAAAAGGGCCATCTGAAAAAAGTGTAAAATCCAGAAATGCAGCACAGGACATGGAGAACAGGGAGCCTTGTTATGCTGATAGGTGGGATGTAAATTGCCAACAGCCACTCTGGAGAAGTGTATGGTGTTTCCTGAAACACCTAAAAAACAAAGCAACGGAGCCTACGGAACTTCCACTTATGGTCCTATAGATTAGGGAAATTAAAATGAAAAACACACAGCCACCCCAAAGTTTCAGAAGGCTCTGTTTACAAGAACCTCGTCTACGGTACAAGTTAAATATCCCAGAAAGCGAAAAATGGATAAAGAAGTTGTGGTACGTACGTACAATGGAATATCACTCAGCAATGAAATCTATGTCATCTGGCCCGTCGTGGCATAATGAGTGGATTCAGGTACGATGATTCTAAGTGAAATATGTCACACAGAAAATGAAACATCATAAGATATCACTAATACACCGAATGTAATCTTGGCTACACATGAACTGAATTACAAAACAGAACAGGGTCTCAAATTTAGAAAACCAACTTATGTTTGCTTAAGGGGAAAGGTGAGTTGGGCCGCTGCATAAAACCAGAGATAGAAATTAGCACAGATACCATTCCATACGTCAAATATGTAATAGTCAAGACCTACCCCTTGCTCAACGAAATGGGCTAAACACCCTATATTCAACGCCTAGGAATACACCTGACTAGTAAGAATCTTCAAACCCATGGATTTATATGTCTCCATAAGAGAATCAAGCGTGTGTACAGCTGCATGAAGGCAGCAGAGAAAATCCGATAAATCCCATTATCAAAATGAATTACAAAAACAAAACACAATGACAGTGAAATAGAGAGCAATTCTTAAATAATTCATTCAGGGCTTGTGATGCAACCTGGATTTTCCTCATCTACACCCAGAGCTGAGTTAGACATAAAGTTGGACACTTCGGGCTGATAGCATTGGTGAGGTTCGATGAGCAAATGCAGACCATTTGAAGTCATGCTGCATGGTACCCATTCCATGGGTCCCAACTCTCCAGGTTTAAGCGATTCTTCCTTCAGCTAAAGCATGCATGGGAAACCCACAGTATGGTGCACCGTGTGACTGGGAAACGTTTTCAAATGCATCTCAGTTTTTGTCCCCATTTTCTCGGGTTCACAATTCCAGACCCTTTACTAACACTCTCCCCTCTTGGAGAGTCAGTGCCTTTAACCTCCTGTTTGGCACAGTTTGCAATTTCTGCGCAAGATGAACAGGAATAGGGAGAACCAATGAGAGACTAGCTGTAGGTGTCTGCAGGGGCAAATTTAACGCTCATTTCCCACCAGGAAGAGGAATTAACCAAAGGCTCAGCATGCCGTGCCGGAACCAGATTACGGCCTGAAGCAATCCTGTGGGTTTGCGGCCAGCTCACAAGAAAGCGATTTGAAGAAAGGAGCTCAGGGGCACTGTAATTCACAAACATGCAGAGTTATAAATGACAGCTATCGTCCAAAAATATATTGAAGGAAGGCTGCGAAGAGGACTTGAAAACGGGGCAGAATTGCAGGAAAACAATTTCAGGGGGTAGACTGGAATTGCATTTAAAGCATAGGAAAAGAGGCAGAACGTCGACAATGATGCACTTGGCCAAAAAGGGCGTATGCGTTTTTTCCTGAGGAGAAAACGCATACGCCCTTTTTGGCCAACCAAGCAAGCATGTTAAAGAAATCTGCACTACAATGAAGTCTCACTGCCCCCCTGTCAAAAGGGCCATCTGAAAAAAGTGTAAAATCCAGAAAGGCAGCACAGGCCATGGAGAACAGGGAGCCATGTTATGCTGATGGGTGGGATGTAAATTGCCAACAGCCACTCTGGAGAAGTGTATGGTGTTTCCTGAAACACCTAAAAAACAAAGCAACGGAGCCTACAGCACTACCACTTATGGTCCTATAGCTTAGGGAAATTAAAATCAAAAACACACAGCCACCCCAATGTTTCAGACGGCTCTGTTTACAAGAACCTCGTCTACGGTACAAGTTAAATATCCCAGAAAGCGAAAAATGGATAAAGAAGTTGTGGTACGTACGTACAATGGAATATCACTCAGCAATGAAATCTATGTCATCTGGCCCGTCGTGGCATAATGAGTGGATTCAGGTACGATGATTCTAAGTGAAATAAGTCACACATAAAATGAAACATCATAAGATATCACTAATACACCGAATGTAATCTTGGCTACACATGAACTGAATTACAAAACAGAACAGGGTCTCAAATTTAGAAAACCAACTTATGTTTGCGTAAGGGGAAAGGTGAGTTGGGGTGCTGCATAAAACCAGAGTTAGAAATTAGCATAGATACCATTCCATAAGTCAAATACGTAAGAGTCAAGACCTACCCCTTGCTCAACGAAATGGGCTAAACACCCTATATTCAACGCCCAGGAATACACCTGACTAGTAAGAATCTTCAAACCCATGGATTTATATGTCTCCATAAGAGAATCAAGCGTTTGTACAGCTGCATGAAGGCAGCAGAGAAAATCCGATAAATCCCATTATCAAAATGAATTACAAAACAAAACACAATGACAGAGAAATAGAGAGCAATTCTTAAATAATTCATTCAGGGCTTGTGATGCAACCTGGATTTACCTCATCTACACCCAGAGCTGAGTGAGACATAAGGTTGGACACTTCGGGCTGATAGCATTGGTGAGGTTCGTTGAGCAAATGCAGACCATTTGAAGTCATACTGCATGGTACCCATTCCATGGGTCCCAACTCTCCAGGTTTAAGCGATTCTTCCTTCAACTAAAACATGCATGGGAAACCCACAGTATGGTGCACCGTGTGACCGGGAAACGTTTTCAAATGCATCTCAGTTTTCATCCCCTTTTACTCGGATTCACAATTCCAGACCCTTTACTAACACTCTCCCCACTTGGAGAGTCAGTGCCTTTAACCTCCTGTTTGGCAGAGTTTGCAATTTCTGCGCAAGATGAACAGGGATAGGGAGAACCAATGAGAGACTAGCTGTAGGTGTCTGCACGGGCAAATTTAACGCTCATTTCCAACCAGGAAGAGGAATTAACAAAACGCTCAGCATGCCGTGCCCGAACCAGATTAGGGCCTGAAGCAATCCTGCGGGTTTGCGGCCAGCTCACAAGAAAGCGATTTGAAGAAAGGAGCTCAGGGACACTGTAATTCACAAACCTGCAGAGTTATAAATGACAGCTCTCGTCCAAAAATATATTGAAGGAAGGCTGCGAAGAGGACTTGAAAGCGGGGCAGAATTGCAGGAAAACGATTTCAGGGGGTAGACTGGAATTGCATTTAAAGCATAGGAAAAGAGGCAGAACGTCGACAATGATGCACTTGGCCAAAAAGGGCGTATGCGTTTTTTCCTGAATATGTTCAGGAAAAAACGCATACGCCCTTTTTGGCCAACCAAGCAATCATGTTAAAGAAATCTGCACTACAATGAAGTCTCACTGCCCCCCTGTCAAAAGGGCCATCTGAAAAAAGTGTAAAATCCAGAAATGCAGCACAGGCCATGAAGAACAGGGAGCCTTGTTATGCTGATGGGCGGGATGTAAATTGCCAACAGCCACTCTGGAGAAGTGTATGGTGTTTCCTGAAACACCTAAAAAACAAAGCAACGGAGCCTACGGCACTTCCACTTATGGTCCTATAGCTTAGGGAAATTATAATCCACAACACACAGCCACCCCAAAGTTTCAGACGGCTCTGTTTACAAGAACCTCGTCTACGGTACAAGTTAAATATCCCAGAAAGCGAAAAATGGATAAAGAAGTTGTGGTACGTACGTACAATGGAATATCACTCACCAATGAAGTCTATGTCATCTGGCCTGTCGTGGCATAATGAGTGGATTCAGGTACGATGATTCTAAGAGAAATAAGTAACACAGAAAATGAAACATCATAAGATATCACTAATACACGGAATGTAATCTTGGCTACACATGAACTGAATTACAAAACAGAACAGGGTCTCAAATTTAGAAAAACAACTTATGTTTGCTTAAGGGGAAAGGTGAGTTGGGGTGCTGCATAAAACCAGAGTTAGAAATTAGAACAGATACCATTCCATAACTCAAATACGTAATAGTCAAGACCTATCCCTTGCTCAACGAAATGGGCTAAACACCCTATATTCAACGCCTAGGAATACACCTGACTAGTAAGAATCTTCAAACCCATGGATTTATATGTCTCCATAAGAGAATCAAGCGTGTGTACAGCTGCATGAAGGCAGCAGAGAAAATCCGATAAATCCCATTATCAAAATGAATTACAAAAACAAAACACAATGACAGTGAAATAGAGAGCAATTCTTAAATAATTCATTCAGGGCTTGTGATGCAACTTGGATATACCTCAGCTACACCCAGAGCTGAGTGAGACATAAGGTTGGACCCTTCGGGCTGATAGCATTGGTGAGGTTCGATGAGCAAATGCAGACCATTTGAAGTCATAATACATGGTACACATTCCATGGGTCGCAACTCTCACGGTTTAAGCGATTCTTCCTTCAGCTAAAGCATGCATGGGAATCTCACAGTATGGTGAACCGTGTGACCAGGAAACGTTTTCAAAGGCATCTCGGTTTTCGTCCCCTTTTACTCGGGTTCACATTTCCAGACCCTTTACTAACACTCTCCCCACTTGGAGAGTCAGTGCCTTTAACCTCCTGTTTGGCACAGTTTTCAATTTCTGCGCAAGATGAACAGGAATAGGGAGAACCAATGAGAGACTAGCTGTAGGTGTCTGCACGGGCAAATTAAACGCTCATTTCCCACCAGAAAGAGGAATTAACCAAAGGCTCAGCATGGCGTGCCGGAACAAGATTAGGGCCTGAAGCAATCCTGCGGGTTTGCGGCCAGCTCACAAGAAAGCGATTTAAAGAAAGGAGCTCAGGGGCACTGTAATTCACAAACCTGCAGAGTTATAAATGACAGCTATCGTCCAAAAATATATTGAAGGAAGGCTGCGAAGAGGACTTGAATGCGGGGCAGAATTGCAGGAAAACGATTTCAGGGTGTAGACTGGAATTGCATTTAAAGCATAGGAAAAGAGGCAGAACGTCGACAATGATGCACTTGGCCAAAAAGGGCGTATGCGTTTTTTCCTGAATATATTCAGGAAAAAACGCATACGCCCTTTTTGGCCAACCAAGCAAGTATGTTAAAGAAATCTGCACTACAATGAAGTCTCACTGCCCCCCGGTCAAAAGGGCCATCTGAAAAAAGTGTAAAATCCAGAAATGCAGCACAGGCCATGGAGAACAGGGAGCCTTGTTATGCTGATGGGTGGGATGTAAATTGCCAACAGCCACTCTGGAGAAGTGTATGGTGTTTCCTGAAATACCTAAAAAACAAAGCAACGGAGCCTACGGCACTTCCACTTATGGTCCTATACCTTAGGGAAATTAAAATCAAAAACACACAGCCACACTAAAGTTTCAGACGGCTCTGTTTACAAGAACCTCGTCTACGGTACAAGTTAAATATCCCAGAAAGCGAAAAATGGATAAAGAAGTTGTGGTACGTACGTTCAATGGAATATCACTCACCAATGAAATCTATGTCATCTGGCCCGTCGTGGCATAATGAGTGGATTCAGGTACGATGATTCTAAGTGAAATAAGTCACACAGAAAATGAAACATCATAAGATATCACTAATACACCGAATGTAATCTTGGCTACACATGAACTGAATTACAAAACAGAACAGGGTCTCAAATTTAGAAAACCAACTTATGTTTGCTTAAGGGGAAAGGTGAGTTGGTGTGCTGCATGAAACCAGAGTTAGAAATTAGCACAGATACCATTCCATACGTCAAATATATAATAGTCAAGACCTACCGCTTGCTCAACGAAATGGGATAAACACCCTATATTCAACGCCTACGAATACACCTGACTAGTAAGAATCTTCAAACCCATGGATTTATATGTCTCCATAAGATAATCAAGCGTGTGTACAGCTGCATGAAGGCAGCAGAGAAAATCCGATAAATCCTATTATCAAAATGAATTACAAAAACAAAACACAATGACAGTAAAATAGAGAGCAATTCTTAAATAATTCATTCAGGGCTTGTGATGCAACCTGGATTTACCTCATCTAAACCCAGAGCTGAGTGAGACATAAGGTTGGACACTTCGGGCTGATAGCATTGGTGAGGTTCGATGAGCAAATGCAGACCATTTGAAGTCATAATACATGGTACACATTCCATGGGTCCCAACTCTCCAGGTTGAAGCGATTTTTCCTTCAGCTAAAGCATGCATGGGAAACCCACAGTATGGTGCACCGTGTGACCGGGAAACGTTTTCAAATGCATCTCAGTTTTTGTCCTCATTTTCTCGTGTTCACAATTCCAGACCCTTTACTAACACTCTCCCCACTTGGAGAGTCAGTGCCTTTAACCTCCTGTTTGGCACAGTTTGCAATTACTGCGTAGATGAACAGGAATAGGGAGAACCAATGAGAGACTAGCTGTAGGTGTCTGCAGGGGCAAATTTAACGCTCATTTCCCACCAGGAAGAGGAATTAACCAAAGGCTCAGCATGCCGTGCCGGAACCAGATTAGGGCCTGAAGCAATACTGTGGGTTTGCGGCCAGCTCACAAGAAAGCGATTTGAAGAAAGGAGCTCAGGGGCACTCTAATTCACAAACCTGCAGAGTTATAAATGACAGCTATCGTCCAAAACTATATTGAAGGAAGGCTGCGAAGAGGACTTGAATGCAGGGCAGAATTGCAGGAAAACGATTTCAGGGGGTAGACTGGAATTGCATTTAAAGCATAGGAATAGAGGCAGAACGTCAACAATGATGCGTTTGGCCAAAAAGGGCGTATGCGTTTTTTCCTGAATATATTCAGGAAAAAACGCATACGCCCTTTTTGGCCAACCAAGCAAGCATGTTAAAGAAATCTGCACTACAATGTAGTCTCACAGCCCCCCGGTCAAAAGGGCCATCTGAATAAAGTGTAAAATCCAGAAATGCAGCACAGGCCATGGAGAACACGGAGCCTTGTTATGCTGATGGGTGGGATGTAAATTGCCAACAGCCACTCTGGAAAAGTGTATGGTGTTTCCTGAAACACCTAAAAAACAAAGCAATGGAGCCTACGGCACTTCCACTTATGGTCCTATAGCTTAGGGAAATTAAAATCAAAAACACACAGCCACCCCAAAGTTTCAGACGGCGCTGTTTACAAGAACCTCGTCTACGGTACAAGTTAAATATCCCAGAAAGCGAAAAATGGATAAAGAAGTTGTGGTACGTACGTTCAATGGAATATCACTCACCAATGAAATCTATGTCATCTGGCCCGTCGTGGCATAATGAGTGGATTCAGGTACGATGATTCTAAGTGAAATCAGTCACACAGAAAATGAAACATCATAAGATATCACTAATACACGGAATGTAATCTTGGCTACACATGAACTGAATTACAAAACAGAACAGGGTCTCAAATTTAGAAAACCAACTTATGTTTGCTTAAGGGGAAAGGTGAGTTGGGGTGCTGCATAATACCAGAGATAGAAATTAGCATATATAACATTCCATACGTCAAATATGTAATAGTCGAGATCTACCGCTTGCTCAACGAAATGGGCTAAACACCCTATATTCAACGCCTAGGAATACACCTGACTAGTAAGAATTTCCAAACCCATGGATTTATATGTCTCCATAAGAGAATCAAACGTGTGTACAGCTGCATGAAGGCAGCAGATAAAATCCGATAAATCCCATTATCCAAATGAATTACAAAAACAAAACACAATGACAGTGAAATAGAGAGCAATTCTTAAATAATTCATTCAGGGCTTGTGATGCAACTTGGATTTACCTCATCTACACCGAGAGCTGAGTGAGTCATAAGGTTGGACACTTCGGGCTGATAGCATTGTTGAGGTTCGATGAGCAAATGCAGAGCATTTGAAGTCATACTGCATGGTACCCATTCCATGGGTCCCAAATCTCCAGGTTTAAGCGATTCTTCCTTCAGCTAAAACATGCATGGGAAACCCACAGTATGGTGCACCGTGTGACCGGGAAACGTTTTCAAATGCATCTCAGTTTTTGTCCCCTTTTACTCGGGATCACAATTCCAGACCCTTTACTAACACTCTCCCCACTTGGAGAGTCAGGGCCTTTAACCTGCTGTTTGGCACAGTTTGCAATTTCTGCGAAAGATGAACAGGAATAGGGAGAACCAATGAGAGACTACCTGTAGGTGTCTGCACAGGCAAATTTAACGCTCATTTCCAACCAGGAAGAGGAATTAACCAAACGCTCAGCATGCCATGCGGGAACCAGATTAGGGCCTGAAGCAATCCTGCGGGTTTGCGGCCAGCTCACAAGAAAGCGATTTGGAGAAAGGAGCTCAGGGGCACTGTAATTCACAAACCTGCAGAGTTATAAATGGCAGATATCGTCCAAAAATATATTGAAGGAAGGCTGCGAAGAGGACTTGAAAGCGGGGCAGAATTGCAGGAAAACCTTATCAGGGGGTAGACTGGAATTGCATTTAAAGCATAGGAAAAGAGGCAGAACGTCGACAATGATGCACTTGGCCAAAAAGGGCGTATCAGGAAAAAACGCATACGCCCTTTTTGGCCAACCAAGCAAGCATGTTAAAGAAATCTGCACTACAATGAAGTCTCACTGCCCCCCGGTCAAAAGGGCCATCTGAAAAAAGTGTAAAATCCAGAAATGCAGCACAGGCCATGGAGAACAGGGAGCCTTGTTATGCTGATGGGTGGGATGTAAATTGCCAACAGCCACTCTGGAGAAGTGTATGGTGTTTCCTGAAACACCTAAGAAACAAAGCAACGGAGCCTACGGCACTTCCACTTATGGTCCTATAGCTTAGGGATATTAAAATCCACAACACACAGCCACTCCAAAGTTTCAGAAGGCTCTGTTTACAAGAACCTCGTCTACGGTACAAGTTAAATATCCCAGAAAGCGAAAAATGGATAAAGAAGTTGTGGTACGTACGTACAATGGAATATCACTCACCAATGAAATCTATGTCATCTGGCCCGTCGTGGCATAATGAATGGATTCAGGTACGATGATTCTAAGTGAAATAAGTCACACAGAAAATGAAACATCATAAGATATCACTAATACACCAAATGTAATCTTGGCTACACATGAACTGAATTACAAAACAGAACAGGGACTTAAATTTAGAAAAACAACTTATGTTTGCTTAACTGGAAAGGTGAGTTGGGGTGCTGCATAAAACCAGAGTTAGAAATTAGAACAGATACCATTCCATACGTCAAATACGTAATAGTCAAGACCTATCCCTTGCTCAACGAAATGGGCTAAACACCCTATATTCAACGCCTAGGAATACACCTGACTAGTAAGAATCTTCAAACCCATGGATTTATATGTCTCCATAAGAGAATCAAGCGTGTGTACAGCTGCATGAAGGCAGCAGAGAAAATCCGATAAATCCCATTATCAAAATGAATAACAAAAACAAAACACAATGACAGTGAAATAGAGAGCAATTCTTAAATAATTCATTCAGGGCTTGTGATGTAACATGGATTTACCTCAACTACACCCAGAGCTCAGTGAGACATACAGTTGGACACTTCGGGCTGATAGCATTGGTGAGGTTCGATGAGCAAAGGCAGACCATTTGAAGTCATACTGCATGGTACCCATTCCATGGGTCCCAACTCTCCAGGTTAAAGCGATTCTTCCTTCAGCTAAAACATGCATGGGAAACCCACAGTATGGTGCACCGTGTGACCGGGAAACGTTTTCAAATGCATCTCAGATTTCGTCCCCTTTTACTCGGGTTCACAATTCCAGACCCTTTACTAACACTCTCCACTCTTGGACAGTCAGTGCCTTTAACCTGCTGTTTGGCACAGTTTGCAATTTCTGCGAAAGATGAACAGGAATAGGGAGAACCAATGAGAGACTAGCTGTAGGTGTCTGCACGGGCAAATTTAACGCTCATTTCCAACCAGGAAGAGGAATTAACAAAACGCTCAGCATGCCGTGCCCGAACCAGATTAGGGCCTGAAGCAATCCTGCGGGTTTGCGGCCAGCTCACAAGAAAGCGATTTGAAGAAAGGAGCTCAGGGACACTGTAATTCACAAACCTGCAGAGTTATAAATGACAGCTATCGTCCAAAAATATATTGAAGGAAGGCTGCGAAGAGGACTTGAAAGCGGGGCAGAATTGCAGGAAAACGATTTCAGGGGGTAGACTGGAATTGCATTTAAAGCATAGGAAAAGAGGCAGAACGTCGACAATGATGCACTTGGCCAAAAAGGGCGTATGCGTTTTTTCCTGAATATGTTCAGGAAAAAACGCATACGCCCTTTTTGGCCAACCAAGCAATCATGTTAAAGAAATCTGCACTACAATGAAGTCTCACTGCCCCCCTGTCAAAAGGGCCATCTGAAAAAAGTGTAAAATCCAGAAATGCAGCACAGGC